>NC_091950.1:68849606-70049606 GCF_031021105.1 Erythrolamprus reginae
GCCAACTGGTAAATGTCGCCTTAATGAGATGGGCAGCATGGAATTTAAATAAATAAATGAATGAAATAAATAAAAAATAAATGGAAAGGTAGCCTGCTTAGGACTGTTAGATATGCAAAAAAGTATTTACAGTATTTTGTTAGACTTTGGGGAAAAGATCACAATAGGTGATTTGTTTGTTTGTTTATTGGATTTATAGGCCGCACCTCTTCGAGGACTTGGGCGGCTTACAGCATATAAAAGAAAATAATATGATACAATGTCATAAATCCAATTAAACTAAAATCCCCAATTATTAAAAAGTCAAGCATTCCCACTCAAACCACAAACATACGTAACATTCATCGATCAGGGGGCTGGAGTCTAATAACCTAGCATAGAAGAGCCTTCAGGCTCTTACAGAAGGTGAGGAAGGTGGGGGCAGTACAGATCTCTGGGGGGAGCTGATTCCAGAGGGCCGGCCCCCCCACAGAGAAGGCCCTGCCAAATGACATTGCCTAATTGACGAGACCTGGAGAAGGCTGACTCTGTGGGACCTAACTGGTCGCTGGGACCCATATAGAAGAAGGCAGTCCCATAAGTAATCTGGTCCGATAACATGTAGGGTTGATACGAGTATCCAATCCTCTCTTTAACCCACACCATAGAAAGTGGAATGGCCATGGTTATAGATAGGTGAATTCTGAGCATGCCTTTTGTAGACAATAAAAGGGACTCCAAACACAGAGGATTCCCATTTAATGACTTAAACAGACATAAGCTATGTCTCTGAGATCAGGCACCACACTTTGTATTGTATAATTGTACTTTATATGCTGACTCACAATAGCTAGGGGTGTTTTGTAATGATGCTCATTTTGAGGGACTGCACTGCTTCTCCAATTGCTGAGAATATGTTACAGGTAACCAGAGGTTATGTTAAATTAAATGCTCTTGTGATAGAGATAGGAATAGGCATGGTGACAGGGATACAGAAACAGATATGTAGACAGAAAGGAGAAAGACAGACAGATGTCAGGCAGCATAATGAGTTTTATGGCACTGATCAACAATAACCAGGGGTGGGCTACTGCCCGGATGGGAAGGGGGAATGCAGTGGGGTAGCAAAAATGGAGCTCCACCCCAGATCACCTAATTTGCACTGAAAGATGTTGAAAGAAAATGCAGGGTGTCCCGCATAAGCAACGCCCACAGTGGGGTAGTAAAAATCTTGGTAGTCCTTCACTGACTATAACTATAATGCTTGGCTCCAATTTTCTCCCTAAATTGGAGCACTCCCTATAGTTTATCTTGAATAGGTCAAGTTGATTTGACTGATTCCAATGGGGGAATGCAGTCCTGTAGAAAACTAGGGGCCGAGCCTCGTAAGGCTTTATAGGCAAATAAAAGCATTTTCAATTGTCTCAAGAACTCTTTTGCCAACCAGGGCAGGCACCAGTCATTGCATGTTGAATCAACTGTAGCTTCTGAGTGATCTTCAAAGGTGTTGTATCTTGAAATGGCTACCTTGTATTTCCTGTAGATAGTTTGTTCCGTCTTCCAGCGCTGTCTGAGCTAAAGCAGGAAGTCGCTCCTGATTGGCTCAGACGCGGCTGGCTCTTGCTTTGGCGGGAGCCGCAAATGTATAAAAGAAGCGGTTTCTCCAAGCAGAGCCAGTCGGTACTAGCTGAATTGTCACTTGCCTTGCTGAGCTGTCACTTGTTCTCTGAGCTGAATAAAAGTACCGATTTGTTTGAACCCTGCCTGCGGGTCTACTTCAAAAGGCTATCACATCTAGAGTCTGTGCCAGTAATCTAACAAGTGCATAAACCAAGCAAGATCTTTCCATTCTAGCTAGTGGCAAGTCAACCAAGTTGGGGAAAGATTCCCCGGGCCATGTCATCGCCTGTTGTAATAGCAGGAAGTGCGAATTCAGGAAAACTTCCAGGTCATGCACCACTTCCTTCAGGGGGATTGTGGAACCCCTTGCAAGACATCTGTGGAATAGACAGAGCCCTTCAATGGACAAATGTTAACTCTTATCTTACTGGGATTCAATTTAAGCCTGTTCTCTCCCATTCAGTCCCACTAGGCATCAAAACAGGATTTCAACAGCATCATGGATGACAAACATCTGTCAAAATTGCTATTGTTAATGCCTCTAGGTTTTAGAGTGCCAGTTGGCTGTCACTGCCATAGCATTCCTTCAGTCTTAGAACCTGAAGGATAGGTAACATTTGAAGATTTGAAGATACAACTCTTCGCAGCCATTTTGAGAACACAGAAATCCAGAAGGAGTAAGGCTGATCCCCCTTCCCCCATTTCTTTTTGCTTTGGACAGGACAGAAGATATGCGTGGGAGCACAATATTTTCTGGAAGTAGATTTTTCTCATTCCTACCTTAAAATTACCCAACGGCTGAAAAAACACACTGCTGACTGAGTTATATCATTTCACTGAAAAAATTCAGCAGTGATTTGTGGGTGTTGGGTTGTCCATCTATCATTTTCAGCCCCCGTGCATGTCTTAAACTTCTTATTTGCCTTCCTATTACTCTAGTCCAGTGATTTTCAACCTTTTTTGAGCCGCGGCACATTTTTTACATTTACAAAATCCTGGGGCACACCACCAACCAAAATGACACAAAATGACACCCTAAGACACTCTCCTCTCTTTTTCCATCCCTGTCTCCTCCCCACCCTTGTGTGTGTGTGTGTGTGTGTATACACACTCTTGAACCATTTCAAAAAACAGGTGAGGGCTGGGGGGGGTTTCTCTCTTATTCTTTGGGTGCTTTTTATCATATGCTTTAAATCAAGAGTCACTTCTCTCTCTTTTATTTCTCTCTCTTTCCTCTTATTCTCTGTCTCAATAATTTTCTCATTTCTCTTTTTTCCTCCCCTTTTTGCTCATTTCTCTCTTTCTCTTTCCCTTCCTCTCCTTTTCTCTCTCTCTCTCTCTTGCTTTCTTTCTCTCTCACTCTTGCTTTCTCTCTCTTTCTCTCTTTTCTTTCTCTCTCTCACACACATTCTTTCTCTCTCTCTCTTTCTCTCTCTCTCTCTCTCTTGCTTTCTCTCTCTCTCTCTCTCTTTCTTTCTTTCTTTCTCTCTCTCTCTCTCTCACTCTCTCTCTTAGCAAAAAGTTCAGAGTCTGGAACCTGAACTTCCTTCTTCGCGGCACACCTCACCATGTCTCACGGCACACTAGTGTGCCACGGCACACTGGTTGAAAAACACTGCTCTAGTCAATTTTATTTAATTCTGTGTAGATTTTCAGACAAATTATAAATAATTCCAGCTTTTTAAGTGTTTCATTTTCTCAAACAGAAAAAAAAATACTATGTATTGAAATGGGTACTTTTGAACAAGGTATTCAATGCATTGTGTGAATGAACTGGCAAATAGCTGGCAGATTGCCCAGATAAGGTTATAACTGTTGAGAAATGTTGAACACTATTATAGTGGTCATGCCAAAATTTGTGGTTGAATGGAAAATATTATAAAACCCCAAATCCTTGCCCATCTATGACAAAAACAATAATAAAATAATTCTAATAAAGGCATGAAAATAGTTATTGAAGCCTCTGCAAGAAATGCTTCCAATGAATGTTGTAGTGGTACCCCAAAGGCTGGGTACTCAAGCTGAGTATGTTGAAAGACATTTAAATGGGAAAAAGAATTGATTTCATGGAAATGGAATTTATGCAGCACATTTAATTAAGAATGCATGTATAGAAGCTTTTTCATCAAGTAGAATGTTAGCATGATTTAAGACTTGGTTACTCATTTTTTTGTAGAAACCCCTAAAGATTTGAAAGAGACTTTACTACTCTAAAGGGTTAGCAAAGTCTCTGTATTTAATGTGCAGTTATTGTACTGACTTTCTTTAACTTATGAGACTTTTCTAATGAAGTGCGGTTGGAAGTATTGCACTAATTCTTCATTATAAAAAGGAGTAACCAAACAATTCTAATAGCTTAAGTAGATTCTCAATTGTTTTCTCAGATTCTCAGTTGTTTGAATGAAACAACTTGAATGTATTCCAAACACTAGAGATTTTTTGAAGTATGCTCTTGATATTATGGAACAAGAAATTTATACACTATGCTGTAATATGGGTCTAAAAGAATCCATCCCAACTTCTATTTCTCCAAATGTTCACACAACTATCTTTCATGAGGTTACTAATTATTCAGACAGTTTAAAATCAATTGTGAATTTAACCACTTTAATTCACAATAGCATGGCACTATTTTGATAAAATGTTCAACTGAATGATTGAAAGTCAGTCAAATGAGGCTTCCTTCCAGGAAAAGAGATATGCAAATGGTGATAAACAATCCCCCAAGTAACCATAGTTCTCATCTGATGAACTGATCTCAAGCATATAGTTATGTCAACAGGCAGGGTTGTAAATCTGTGTGGTATTTATAGGTACTGATTATTCATATTAATAAATCTGTTCAGGTTTCTGTTACCCCTCAAGCCATATTCTTTCATATGCAGCTGCATTAAGTGATACAAGGCACTTGGAGCATTGTAACAAACTTACAGTATAGCCTCAAAGAGTGTGGCTAGTAACAAATGTGTTTACAAACCAGTCCTTCTAATTGAGAACTTGACACTCTGAAAGATATAAAGGAGTGGCTGTCATTCAAGCAAACATCTTAGATTATTTGAAAGTTTGCAGAAATGAAATCTTCATACTCAATTCAGAGTTTGCATAGAGATAAAGTATTTCCAGACAATCTGCAGATGAATGCCCTTGAAAAATTTAACTTCAGAAAGTTCATCAAAATAAGGCTTACTACTCCTTCCTTCATTCTCTGACCACCAATGCCCCTAACAATTGTATCCAAATGATATCCTGAACAACATGGGAGGAATCTCAGCATGGGAGACCTGCTGCATGTCCAATGAAAGTCCCCAAATTCTCTATTTTTAATCAAGAGCTCTCCAGAGAGCTTTGGATCTGCCACATACTATTTTGGTTATGTTGTTCACAATGGTTTGCTAAGCTTCTGGGGATGGCATCAGGAATGGAAATATTTTTTTCTGCGAAGTTTCTTTAAGCAGCTTAGCTTTGGAGCTAAGTATCTGGGATACAAATATCTTATTTTGTGCTGTTTACAAAGTGGAGAGATCCATTGTTTTATTTCAATGAATAGAAACTCAAGAGGATCAACAACTTTGTGAAGAAAACTGGTGGGATTGACATAATATTCTATTATGTAATGTTTCACATTTAAAAATGAAGATGTTTTTATGGTTGCTTGTGGATTTATATAAAAATTCCGAACAGGAACGTAGTTTAGACTCAGAAATTGAGAGAGGGGGGGGGCACCAAATTGTTACCAGAGATAGAAACATAGAAATATAGAAGTCTGACGGCAGAAAAAGACCTCATGGTCCATCTAGTCTGCCCTTATACTATTTTCTGTATTTTATCTTAGGATGGATATATGTTTATCCCAGGCATGTTTAAATTCAGTTACTGTGGATTTATCTACCACATCTGCTGGAAGTTTGTTCCAAGGATCTACTACTCTTTCAGTAAAATAATATTTTCTCATGTTGCTTTTGATCTTTCCCCCAACTAACTTCAGATTGTGTCCCCTTGTTGTTGTGTTCACTTTCCTATTAAAAACACTTCCCTCCTGGACCTTATTTAACCCTTTAATATATTTAAATGTTTCGATCATGTCCCCCCTTTTCCTTCTGTCCTCCAGACTATACAGATTGAGTTCATTAAGTCTTTCCTGACACGTTTTATGCTTAAGACCTTCCACCATTCTTGTAGCCCGTCTTTGGACCCGTTCAATTTTGTTAATATCTTTTTGTAGGTGAGGTCTCCAGAACTGAACACAGTATTCCAAATGGGGTCTCACCAGTGCTCTATACAGCGGGATCACAATCTCCCTCTTCCTGCTTGTTATACCTCTAGCTATGCAGCCAAGCATCCTACTTGCTTTCCCTACCGCCTGACTGCACTGTTCAGCCATTTTGAGACTGTCAGAAATCACTACCCCTAAATCCTTTTCTTCTGAAGTATTTGCTAACACAGAACTGCCAATACAATACTCAGATTGAGGATTCCTTCCCCCCAAGTGCATTATTTTACATTTGGAAACATTAAACTGCAGTTTCCATTGCTTTGACCATTTATCTAGTAAAGCTAAATCATTTACCATATTGCACACTTTAGAGTCATCGGCAAATAGGCAAACCTTCCCTACCAGACCTTCCCCTATGTCACTCACAAACATATTAAAAAGAATAGGACCCAGAACAGACCCTTGTGGCACACCGCTTGTAATCTGACTCTGCTCAGAATACTCGCCGTTAACAATAACTCTCTGATGTCTACGCTTCAGCCAGCTGCAAATCCATTGAACTATCCAGGGATTAAGATGCAGGGTCATTAGTTATCTCAAATAATTCACATGTCAGTTTGGGGGAAGTAAAAAAAGAATGACTCAGAACAATCTAAGGAGAAGATTGTTGTAATCACTGTAAACATCAGTAGATGAAAGAGAGATCCATTAAAAGAGAAAAACAAATTCATTAACTTCAGATTCTAGGTAGGTGATGAGTGCAGTTGTCTAAAAAATGTTCATGGAAGCTTGATATACTTTGAGGTTTCAGTGAATAATGTTATTCCTATTTATTTAGAAAATATTTTTAACTTTTTGTTAACATTTTAGCATTTTGATTGTCCATTGTGATAAAACATGTTTCCAGTTTATGGTTCAGAAAATATAGTTTAATTCTAGGGGCATGCATGCATCTGATTTCCCAATAGTATGACGGATCTTTTATGTGAGAAAAAATTGTCAGGACACACTGTTTGCTTGCAGAATAACAAGACACTGAATTGATATGGGAGAAATAGAATGTTACCTGGAAAGTTAGGAGACATCATGGTCTTTGGTCATCTGCAGAAACTTAAAACAAAGCCTAAAGTATTGCATTCTGACAGTAGATGAAGACACAGAAGAGTACATCATTTTAGCCAACTCTGAGATTCCACTTTCTTCCAAGGAGAGATCTTTCAGCTGCCTGTTAGTCTAAACCACATTTAGTCTTTCTGGAGAAAATTATATGCAGACACTTACAGAATTAAAAAAATGCTAATTCTTTTGGCAGCGTCTATGAGTCCGGTCACTGGCTATGTCTGTCAGAATATCTGACCTATTTTCTTTCAGTGACTTCTCTTTCCTAGTTCACATCCACTCAACCACCAACAGATAATTATGTGCCATTAAGTAGAATTTTAACAAGCAGGATTCACTCTGACAAGGTTTTTGTGGCTTTTCTCTGTCTGAACCAGCTTTGAGTAAATGATGATATGTTAATGGAAGGAAATAGTTTCATAATAATGGTAAAATTTGAATGTTGCTCTAGATAGAAACATATAACAGTGTTTCAAGGGCAATGAATATCTTAAAATATAAAATTAATGATACTTTTATTTTTTAAACATAATTTTATTAAACATTTCCATGATTAAAAACAATACAAAACACACAAAATAACGCATAAAACACACAAAAATTTCCTCATTACAGCTGGTATCACTGATAACAATTATTTAGCTAAATTCTAATTTTTATATATTTTACTCTATTATTACACATTGATATTTACATTATTGCTATTTACATACATACTGTATCCCTTTTTTTAAACATTCTCTTACATACGTACATATAGGTATTCATACGTTATTATCTAATTTTTATTTCTATTTTCTAACTAGATATACCATCTTCTTCCAAACTTTGTAATATTCTGATTCATCTCTTTCGGGTAACTCCAGTCTCAATTTCTCCATTTCGGCACATTCCAATATTTTACTAATAATCTTTACCTCTGACAGGCAGTCAGCCTGTTTCTAATGTTGTGCTAAAATAATTCCAGCGGCTGTCAGTATATGCATTATTATATATTGAATTTCCTTATCCATTTTCATTTCTGGAATATCAAGAAGGAATAATTATGGTTTAAATTGTATTTTTTGTCCTGTTATTTCTTCCATCCAGTTCTTGCAATTGTTGAATTGGTTTTCTTTCCCTTTTTCTCTTTTAGTTTATAGGCCAACCATCTTCCCTGTTTATTTGCATCTTCAAAATAGTTTTGTCTCATTCATCTAATCTTCTGAACTACAGTGATACTTTGTCTTACAACCTCTCGTCATACAAACTTTTTGAGATACAAACCCGGGGTTTAAGATTTTTTTGCCTCTTCTTCCAAATTATTTTCACCTTACAAACCCAAGCCACGGCCACTGGGATGCCCCGCCTCCGGACTTCTGTTACCAGCGAAGCGCCCGGACTTCTGTTACCAGCGAAGCGCTGCTGGGATTCCCCTGCTGGGGTTCCCCTGCAGCATTACAAAAACACGGAAGTCCAGAAGTGGGGTTTCCCATGGAGGGGAACCTCAGGGGAATCCCAGCAGCGCAAATGGGCACTTTGGCTGGCAAAAGGGGTGAGTTTTGGGCTTGCACGCATTAATCGCTTTTCCATTGATTCCTATGGGAAACATTGTTTTGTCTTACGAACTTTTCACATTACAAATCTCATCCCGGAACCAATTAAGTTCATAAGATGAGGTATCACTGTATTTCTTTCTGAGTACCGGTAATTAAGTTAATTTTATGCTTAAACATTTCTCTTTCTTTCTTAATTTTCTTATCTTGGGAATATTGCATCCTAACTTCTAATTCTTCCAATTTCTTTTGGCGTTCCAATTATTTTTGCCATGTAGGCTATTATCAGTCCTCTAAGATATGCCTTCTTGGTATACCATAAGTTCTGTAAAGTTGTATATCCATTGTATAAACATTACTGTTTTCCTGCAGAAACAGGTCCAATTCTTTTTCTATGCATTCAATATAATTTATTTCTTTTAAAACCTTCTGGTTCATGGCCCATTTCCCTTTCTTTTTTATTCTTCCCTTCCATTTCACTACCATTGGGTTATGACTTGCTCATGAATTTGCTACAATCTCTACTTCTGTTATATTATTACCCAGTTCCATATCCATCCATACCATGTCTATCCTGGACCATGAACCATGCAAGTTAGAAAAGAAAGTGTATTGATTTTTTTGTGGATTCACTTCTCTACAAGTATCTTTCAGATTCAATTCTTGTACCAATTCAAATAAAATATTCGGTAATATTTCCCCCTCTTCTTTTCCCACTTTTATAATCTTTCTTTGAAAACATTACTGCATTAAAATCTCCTATCAGACAAATATTCTCAAATTATAGTTCTACTATCTTCTTAAGTAATTTATTGTAATATTCCATCTGATTTGTATTGGGCGTGTATATGACCGCCCAGAGTGTATATTTTTCTCTGAGTAGTGTTTTTTCTTCTTTATCCACATATAGCTGTCTTGGTTTTAACCTTTCTTTAATATATACTACTATACCTCTTTTTTTTTTTGTGCCAATGCCAAATGAAATTTTCCTATTTTTGGAAATTCTAGAATGCGACCTTGCTGTTTTTAAATGTGTGTTTCTTGTTTATCAAATAATGTCTGCTTTCTGTTTCTGAAGTTTGGAAAATACTAACTTTCTTTTAACAGGCAAATTCAACCCATTTATATTAAGTGATATTAATTTAATTTCTTCTTACATCCTATTGCCTATTGGTTCTCCACGTTCTTATCCTTTCTTTTGTCTCCCTTTGTATCCTTGCCTTTGCCCCTTCTTTTTCCTGTTGTTCTCTACCCGATCTCTGTCTTTTTCCTTGTTCTCCTTCCTTCCCTTCTACCTGTTGATCTTCCTAGCTTTCCTCTTCCAATACCTCCCTATTCCTCTTCCTCTTCCAATACCTCTCCATTCTCTTGTTCTTCATCCATTCCTACATACTGATCATAAAACTCTCGAGAGTAAAAAAGGATCATAAAACTCTCTCAGAGTGTCAAGTCTTATTTTCTTTTATCTTGCCATGATACAAGCATACCCTCCAAGATCAACCATCAGAACATTAACTTATTTTTCACTAGTTGCAAGGACATACATAAAAACATGTTGGACTTATTTTGGGGTATATAGCTGCTCCAAATTATGTTTGAAGTTCATCCTGACAAAATAAAGTTGGGCATTTTGGTGAGGTAATGTTGAAGGAGAAATGCACTGGCAAATATTTACTTTGTAAATCATTATAGTCATGTCTCATGTTCTGGTAGTTGTTCAAGGTAAATATGTAGTGGAATGTGCCCAACAGTTATAATATCAGCCCTGTTAGGTGGACCAGACCAAGAGAGCTAAAACTATTTTTATTGAGATTGGCTACAATAGTAGACTGTTGGAAGTCTGAGTGCGCTGTATCTCCCGCTGCATAACTCAGTGAAAGTTATTTTCTTTACTTTCCCAAATATAGTCTTTTTTTAAATACATGACTGTTCCTATGGGATCATTCTTTGTCAAGTGGACCAGGTGTCCCCACTTGACCACCTTCAATTTCAATCAAACTTTGCACTTATATTCCTTATGGTATAAAACTGAGGTGTGCAAAATTTTAGGTCCATATTCCAAGCATTCAACAGCACCCTCAGTTTTATACCATAAGGAATGTACTGTATGTAATGTTGGTTGAACCCAACGAAGTTGGTGGCGGAGTTCGGGTAAGTTCGCCAAACCCGAACTTGAACCCCAACACTTCTGGCCCCGCCCTCCCATCTAACCTCACAGACGGCCCTGTGCATTGTTAAAAGATCTGCTAGTAAAAACTGTCAGTGTTCAGGGCGCAGCAGGTGGTTACTAGTGAAGAATCAGCTTCTCTAAGCCTTCCAAACAACACCCGCCCTCCCTCCGTGTCGCATGGAGCTGAATGCAAACGTTCTTTGCTCCTCCACCATTGGCCGACAGATATTGATGTAGGCTGCTATTGGGCAGCGTAAAGGGGAGACACCTCAAATACACTTGCTCACACCCAACCCCCCCCTCTTTCCCTTCCTCACCCATTGCCATCCTTCCTCCCCGGGATCCTCCTCCAACTTTGCCCCGCAGTAGGCAGATGGGAATCCCCACCCCACTCTCCCAGCCTCTGCGCCACCCCACTCCCTTTTCCAAAGAGCACCAGGGTGGACTTCAACTCCCAGGGTTCCTCAGCCAGATTCACTGAATCAGAGCCCTCTCCCCCTTCCACCCACCGCAGTGTTCGAGTGAATGCTGAACCTGAACACAGAGTTCGGGTTCGGCGTGCTGAACATCGCAAAGTTCAGTACAAACCTGAGCTATGCAAGTTTGGTTCGCCCAATACTAACTGTATGTGCAAAGTTTCATTGAAATTGAAGGTGGTCGAGTGGGGAAGATTCTGAAAATTGGTCCACTTGACAAAGAATGACTGTATGTTTGGTTGTAATAACAGGATAATGACAATGCTTATGATAAATGGCATCGCACGTATCATGCAATAATGCCATCCGATGATATAGAATATTTACAATAATAATAGGTGAAGTAGGTGGGAGAAAGGGAGAAATAATGATTTTTCCAGCTGGATTTTTCTGACTGGATGGTGGGGAATGGAAGGATTTATATTCCTTGCAGATAGTTGGTCATTTGCATTCTTTTACTGAGTCATCAAGGTCACCTGGAGGTTTATCTGTGTCATCCTCCCATTCCCCACCATCAAGTCAGAGCTGAAGAAGCTTCTTGGATGTGAAGTGAAATGTCTTCAAAGAAAAACAAGAAAATTCAGTTGCCTCTTTAAAAAAAGTACTTTTGGGACAACCATGACCTGGATGACTGAGAATCTCCATAGACATCCAGGGACATTATATTATAAACAATTGATAGTGTGATATCCATGCTATGAAATTGTTGTCTAAGTTATAATATCTCAAGAGCCAACAAATAAAACCAATGTATTTATCCTGAAAAAATCTACCAGAAACCCAAATATAGTGTGTTCTGAATAACTTGCATTCAATAAACCTTCATTATACCTTTTTTCTGGGACACTTAGTACTGGTTTCCGTTATAGAAGTTGTTTTTTAAATGAATGAACAATCCCCATAATGTCTGAATTGGCAGAATTTTTTGGATCACTCCCCTTTGCAGATTGGATCTTCCTTGATTACCTAATTACTTGTGGATGATAAAGTGGATTATACATAAATTATCTGGAATAGAAGGATGCACATTCATGGATGCCTAGGAGAAAACTAACATGGTATAGTGGCAAACATTGTTAAACGTTTGGTGAAACCAATTTGACTGCAGAACTATCTGGATTACTTTTGACCAATCATTCTTTATTTATGCCAATATACCTCACAGAATTGTAACTGGAGAGTGTGTATAAAATGAGAGGAAGTTTCATATATATGCTCTGAGTTCTCATAGAAAAGATGAGGTATAAAAACAAGATTATACTGCAGTACAGCACAATATAACACAATGCAATAGTGTATCGGAAGAAGTGAAAGGGGGAAATCTTAATTGTCCATCCATGATGCAATTTCCCTTTCTCTTCATTTAGCTTATCCGACAATAGAAAATGGACATGTTGAATGCCCACAAGGATACAAGAAACTTAATCAGAGTCACTGTCAAGGTAGGCAACCATTTCTTTCTAATCTCCTTTCGTTTAGGTAAAAATATCCTCAACGGTGGCTAATTACACTGACTTAACCAAAAAGTCTTTTTCCTGGCTGTGTTTTGGAAGCGTGTGTCCATTGCCTCCTTCCCAATCTTCTCCTTCTTCCCTAGCCTTGGAGTTCCTCCCATAGAAATACTAACCTATTCTGGTGCCACTTAACTTTTCCTTCTTGGCAAGACTGGGCAAGTGGTGTGACCAGTTCAGGTAACAATGAAGCAGTTGTGCCAAGATTACTGTTACTGTACTTATATATCTCCTCCACTGTAGTTTGCTTAGTTACAAAACTGGAAATATCTACTATATTTGACAACTTTGAACCTTCCTGCTTTGAAGTCAATAGTTGCTGCCTTCAAGCATGAAATCTGGTTTTGATTTATTGGTTAAAAGCAATGCTGCTTTCCAGGAGATACAAATTCTTAACTGTGAAATATATATTATGATAGATACTCCTCCAGACAAGACAGAGTGGCTGCGAGTACTGCCTCTCAAGGACACGTCCATCTGTCTGTCCATTACCTGGGGGGGATTATTGACCCCCTCAGAGAGGGTCCACAACTTGGGCGTCCTCCTCGATCCACATCTGACTTTAGAACACCATCTTTTGGCTGTGGCGAGGGGGGCGTTTGCCCAAGTCTGCCAGGTGCACCAGTTGTGGCCCTATTTGGACAGGGAGTCTTTGCTCACAGTCACTCATGCCCTTATCACCTTGAGGTTCGACTACTGCAATGCTCTTTACATGGGGCTACCTTTGAAGAGTGTTCGGAAACTTAAAATTGTTCAAAATGCAGCCGCGCGAGCGGTTATGGGCCTTCCAAGATATGCCCATATCTCATCATCACTCCGCGGATTGCATTGGCTGTTGATTGGTTTTCGGACACAATTCAAAGTGTTGGTTATGACCTTTAAAGCCCTACAAGGCATAGGACCAGATTACCTCTGAGACTGCCTTCTGCCGCACGAATCCCAGCGTCCTGTCAGGTCCCACAGAGTTGGTCTCCTCAGGGTCCCATCAGCCAGACAATGTCTGCTGGTGGGCCCTAGGGGAAGAGCCTTCTCTGTGGGGGGCCTGGACCCCTGGAATCAGCTCCCCTCATAGATTCACATTGCCCCCACTCCTTGCCTTTCGAAAAAATTTCAAGACTCATCTTTGTCGCCAGGTCTGGGGTCATTAGATCTTTCCCCCTGACCAATGAGTGTTTCTTAGTGTGTTTTATGGAGTGAATCATAATGAATGTTTTAAATTATTTTAGGATTTTTAGGGTTTTTAAAAAATTATATTAATTGGACTAGATGTACTACTATGCTTTTATATATGTTGTGAACTGCCCTGAGTCCTCAGAGAGGGGCAGCATACAAATCCAATAGATAGATAGCTAGATCCTTCCACTTGTTGACAAATACCTAAATACAATAAATAATAAAGTAAAATAAAATAAAAACCCATTAAGGATATGTCTGAACAGATGCATTACTGAAAAAGGATTGCAAGCTTGGAAGTTTTTTGTTTCTTTTTAAATGCTTACACTTGGAAAATTTGCACTAAAGCAAGCCTGTGTCAGAAAGGTATATGTTTTAAATAATGGAAGCAGACTAATTTACTTTTTAAAAAGGAAAATAAATTAATAGTTAATTAAAATGAAGAAGTAGACATCTTCATATGTTAGAAGATGGAAATAATTGCAAACTTTCTATGGGCAAAAGAACCTGCAGGGACAGATTATTATTTGAAAAATACAAATAGTAAAATGGATGGGATTTTATATCTTTTTAAGTGAGTGAATTTTTTACAACATGAGTGAGGCAAACATCACAATGCTAAAATGCTAATGTAGAAGAAGCCATACTTTGTTGTACTTACATTTAATATGTAGGATGCTGTGGCCTAATCTATGCACAGATGGCCATTTTAAAATTCATAGATGCTTATCAACAAATGTGTTCAAACATCTTTTTGCTTTACTACTGTAAGTATATAAAGCAAATACTTTGAAAACATAATCTTGAAATACGCCAGTCACAACGCGGCCTGGTGCATGTTAATTCAGTAACTATATTTACACTGGCTAAACAATGGAGTTGTACAGGTTTCAAAAATGGTTTGGAATAAATACTGTGGACCTCACTGAAGTGAGAGCATAGTATCTGGCTTCTCTCAGGCTTTCTGTGAGCCTGAAAAGAAGAAACATCTGCTTTATGGAATTAGCTCATTAAAATTAATGTGACTCTTAAAGTAAAGGCAACATTTTCCCCAGACTTATTAGGTCTGAGAAGAGATTTTAACCTAATTCTCAATTTGAGCAGCAAAAACTGTTTTCACTTATAAGAAAAATCATCAGAAAATCTGTTCTTTTTATTTTTTGTTCAAAATAAAGTTTTTGCTTTTGTTATTCCTGGTCTCCTGGGTTTTTTTCTTATATCACTCCTAGGTTTATCAATAACAAATTATGGTTATGGTTATGGTTGTGGTTGTGGTTATGGTTATGGTTATGGTGATGGTGATGGTGATGGTTATTATTATCATTATTATCATTATTATCATTATTATCATTATTATCATTATTATTATTGATCCAGTTATGACTAAAAATATACTGAGGTGGAAGCTTCTGTCACAGTTGACAAGGCAAATAACTTTCAACCTAGAAACTATTCTAAACTAAAATAAATTTGAAGCAACTGTTAGATCAGGATTCCTCCACCATAAATCCATATATATTTCAATTCTTATTTTGTTCAACAAAGAAATGCTTAATAATTTAATTTAATTTAATTTAATTTAATTTAATTTAATTTAATTTAATTTAATTTAATTTAATTTAATTTAATTTAATTTAATTTAATTTAATTTAATTTAATTTAATTTAATTTAATTTAATTTAATTTAATTTAATTTAATTTAATTTAATTTAATTTAATTTAATTTAATTTAATTTAATTTAATTTAATTTAATTTAATTTAATTTAATTTAATTTAATTTAATTTAATTTAATTTAATTTAATTTAATTTAATTTAATTTAATTTAATTTAATTTAATTTAATTTAATTTAATTTAATTTAATTTAATTTAATTTAATTTAATTTAATTTAATTTAATTTAATTTAATTTAATTTAATTTAATTTAATTTAATTTAATTTAATTTAATTTAATTTAATTTAATTTAGCCCAATTCCTTGCAGACTCTGAGTGGTGTACAAAAGTAAATAAGGTAACACAATACAAGATAAGCAACAATAAACAATATAGTTTGTTGTAATAAACAGTAAAATAATAATAAAACTGTTAAAAAGAACCCTCCCAAACAATATCTGAATGAATGTTTGATCGGTTTTTAAATATTGGATGTTTAGATTGTAATTTTAAATTTAATTAGATTTTCCTTTTGCATTGCATTGTTATATATTGCTCTAAAAAAACACTTAAACAACAGAATATAACTCCAAGTAAATCAAACTTGTGTGAAATCAAAGTGTCCACTTAAGAAGCAACACTGATTGTCAATCAATTTCATTTTGTTGTCAGCACATTCAATAAAGTCTTCAATTAGAATATTTCATTCATTCAGATCTAGGATGTGTTATTTGAGTGTTCCCTTCATTTTTTTGAGCAGTGTATTATATGCTGTGAGCTGCCCTGAGTCCTTGGAGATTGGGAGGAAATCAAATCAAATCAAATCAAATCAAATCAAATCAAATCAAATCAAATCAAATCAAATCAAATCAAATCAAATCAAATCAAATCAAATCAAATCAAATCAAATCAAATCAAATCAAATCAAATCAAATCAAATCAAATCAAATCAAATCAAATCAAATCAAATCAAATCAAATCAAATCAAATCAAATCAAATCAAATCAAATCAAATCAATATAAAATTCCTCCAACAATATTCTTCCAGAGCAGTGTTTCCCAACCTTGGCAACTGGAAGATATCTGGACTTCAACTCCCAGAATTCTCCCAGAATATATATATCACTTGGGCCGGGCTAGGTCTTCACAACCTTTCAGAAGGCCAGGGGGGTGGGGGCAGTACAAGTCTCTGGGGGTAGTTGGTTCCACAGATCCGGAGTCTCTTACGCAACATTGTGAAAGCATTTGTTGTAATTGCTCTTTGTAACGATGGTGTCAAGCCAATTTGACAAGTGGATTGGTTCATTTCAGAATAGAGAAATAATACAGTTTTGGTACAGTAACAGATTACGATGGTGCCTGCTGTTAGCCTTCTCCAAATTTATGTTCTCCAAATGTATTGGGAATACAGCTCCTGTATTTGTCGGCTAGCATGTCTTTCTATATCGACTATATCAGTGATGTGTGTTCTGCCACTGCACTTGATTTCAGAACAAGGAAATGCCTATTAAATGGGAGTAATTACCAACATGGAAATGCTTTATCTTGGATTATTAACCTAGAATCAGCATGTGTCCTCCTCGGGTTAGGTAATTTTGTCACAGAACTACCTTTTAAATGTCTCACAATGCCCTGGAACAGTGTTTCCCAATCTTGGCAACTGGAAGAGATTTGGACTTCAACTCCCAGAATTCCCCAGCCAGCGAATTCTGGGAGTTGAAGTCCAGATGTCTTCCAGTTGCCAAGGTTGGGAAACACTGCTCTGGAGAAATATTGTTGGAGGAATTTTAATGGCAGAAGCAGACTTTATTTAGGATGTCACCTAGACTTTACCCATGTTGAAAGGTGGCCTCTGGAGAGGATTTGAACAACAATCTTCTTGCACTTAACAGAAAGCCATCCTTGGCTTATTACTAGACTAGGAAAATATTCAAAGGTAGATTGGCTGTGAAATGGCCAGGATGGGTTGAGTTGGGAAGATTCCAAAATGGATTGGGAACCATATGTACATTAAATTGAGCACAGGTGTTATTAGCAGGTGTATAGAAGACTAAAATAGATTCAGAGAGAGTGAAAGATGTTTTTGACGGAGAAGAAAACTGAGATCATCAAAGATATACCAAGGCTCGTAGTTAATATGGATTTTGTGTGGATAGGGATATGCACGCAAGATTGTAATTTCTTTAAATACTCAATATCCCACTCTATATCCTCAGTTCTACATGTTCTGCAGATGGTGTTTTTGGAACGGTTTTCTCTATGTTTTTATTCACACAACTTTCTGGCAAGTCATAAATAATGTTCTGTCCATGACTGGCAGGACATGGCTTGTTCAGAATCTTAATTTGAAGACCACACCTAAACATTAAGAGCCATTATCTATGAAAATTCTCAATCATCTAGATCATAATGGTCCCCAGGGTGGCTTTTCAAGAGGCAACTGGACTTTCTTGTTTTTCTTTGAAGGTGGTTTGCTTCTCATCCAAGAAGCTTCCTCAGCTCAGACTGGAATGTGGGGAATGAGTTGCCTCTTGAAAAAGCACCCTTTTGGCTGAGAGAAAGAGATATTAGGAAGCTGAGTCCTATCGCATATTTTTCAGTAAATTCCCAGGAGACAGAACATCCAATATGAAACTTGTTAATCCACGTGATCTGGAATGAAATTTCAATTATGTATTCTCACCATAATGAATGAAGTGTTTTCCAAACAAACTTAGCTTAGCTCTTCGGCTAAGACCTTTCTGGCATAATGCAGGCCCCTCCACAGTAATGAGGCATTGTTCCTTTGGAGGTGTGCGATATTATCATCACCATTATCATTAAATTTTGTTTTCCAATTTCCAGTTACTTTAATTGTACAAAAAGTCAAGTACAGTACTTGGTTATTCAACCATGTGTTCAAAATAGAACTCTCTAGAATCCTATCCATCTTGTGGCTTGCATCTTCTAGTTGAATAAGTTGTATTGTCCAATAAAAACATATTTGCATATTCTATATTGTTTATTCTTTCTTATTATCATAGAATGACTAGATATTTGGAAGTTTGAGAAATGCTGACGATCTAAAGGGTTTGTTCTTTCCTTTTCATTGGAAATATTTTAGGTGTCGTTAGTAATTTTAGGACATTGGTCAGGTTATATAACTTTACATTGATTCATAAAGTATTTTGCAGTTATTTAGATTTTATTTAGATATAAAGGGAAAAAATCATTCTCTTGATGAGATCTGTACAACTGTGGAAAGTATGCGTATGAAGATTATAGGTTCCCAATTCTTAGACATTTTAAGAAAAGATTTAAAAATCTATATTTCATGGATATTTTTGTTCTTGTTTTTCCTTCACATTTTAGGGCAGTGTTTCCCAACCTTGGCAACTTGAAGATATTTGGACTTCAACTCCCAGAATTCCCCAGCCAGCATTCACTGGCTGGGGAATTCTGGGAGTTGAAGTCCAAATATCTTCAAGCTGCCAAGGTTGGGAAACACTGCTGTAGGGGATTGGACAAGGTGATCCTTGCAGTCCTTACAAGCATATAATTATTTAATTCCATGATTTTACAATTACTGAAGCCTGGTTAACTTCATTTGTTCTTATTACTTGTAGATATTAATGAATGTACAATTCAAGGCATATGTAAAAATGCAGAATGCATGAACACACGAGGCAGCTTCATCTGTACTTGTAAACCTGGTACTATGCTGGACCCATCACGCAGTCACTGTATTTGTAAGTCTTTAATGGTTTTTCTGTAGATAACTGTTTCAATGTTAAATCACAATATATTTAAATTGAATAATGGCAAACGGGATTAATCCAAAATGATTATATGATGTAGTAATTATTTTCACTGAATGAGATTGCAAATGCCTTTTCTTGTTCTTTAAGCAGAAGTGCCAATATGAATAATATTATTAATATTAATAACACTCCGCAGTCTGCATTGGTTGCCAATCAGTTTCCGGTCGCAATTCAAAGTGTTGGTTATGACCTATAAAGCCCTTCATGGCACCGGACCAGATTATCTCCGGGACCGCCTTCTGCTGCACTAATCCCAGCGACCAGTAAGGTCCCACAGAGTGGGTCTTCTCCGGGTCCCGTCGACTAAACAATGTCGCTTGGCGGGACCCAGGTGAAGAGCCTTCTCTGTGGTGGCCCCGACCCTCTGGAACCAACTCCCCCAGAGATTAGAATTGCCCCCACCCTCCTTGCCTTTCGTAAGCTTCTTAAAACCCACCTCTGCCGCCAGGCATGGGGGAATTGAGATACGCTTTCCCCCTAGGCCTTTACAATTTTATGCATGGTATGTCTGTACGTATGTTTGGTTTTATAATAAGGGTTTTTAACTGTTTTAGTATTGGATTATTATTATATGCTATTTTATTGCTGTTGTTAGCCGCCCCGAATCTGTGGAGAGGGGCGGCATAAAAATCCAATAAAAATAAATAAATAAATAAATAAATAAATCATTCTGAAAATGATTCTGTTTCCCTTCAGTCCTAATTTATCGGTATCTGATCTCCATCCATCCATCCATCCATCTATCACCAGCTATCTAAGGTGTAGATCTGCCCATCTCACAAGAAGTGATTCTGGGTGGCATACAACAATAAAATAAAACAAGCAGCAACAATTAAAACACAATAATTATTAAAAAATAATTACCAAAATAAAAATATCTTTAAAAAGCAAGATATACAAACTATGGGAATGAGGGAGAGTGAGTATATCAATATCTAACTTTGGGGATGAGGGGGAATTTTGCAATTTTGTCATGGCAGAGAAGACCTGCTCCTGGGGCCCACCAGATATAAGACCATGGCATTTGGTATTTGCAGCATACCCTTTATGCCAGACTAATGTAATGAAGGAGCGGCTATTTATAAATTTATAACATAGTTATAAAACTCTTTATAGGCCTCTCTTTTGTAGATCTTTGTATTAATAAAAATGCAACAATCTATGAATAATAGGAAATAAGAGACATGAAGTATTATAAAATTGTACTGAGCATTTATAAAGGGCCACCTATTAAAACTTTATTAAGGTAGATTACATTTGAAAATGCAGAACATTTTTCAGTCTGTTTAAGATAAATTATTCAGTAGTTTAGTAATTTAAATGAGCTAAATTTAAGCTGAAAGTGACATTACTTAACACACTGAAAACTTTGCAATGACAGTTCATTTACAATGAAAGATCTTACTGATTTATTAACTAAAATCTGAAGTCATGAAGTCTTGTTGCAAACTTATCGGCTTAAACTGTTATATTATTTCACTTATAATTTAAACTTTATCTATAAAGTCAGTTGCTTGCCAGCCATGCTAAATTCTGGATGGGTAATTTAAATAGATTAATCTTCTGTTCAACCATTTACAACATGATGAATGTAACATTTTAAATTAATTTTTGTTCAGAATGAATGGCAGCATTAAATTATCCTTTGTTTCTTTGCATTTCCTTTCTGTTTTGATGAAATAATTGAGTAGGAACATTGAGATAGGAAAATAAAATTTATGAACATTTATGGATTTTCTGAATTTGCTTATTCAGAAACAAGTACTACTGTTTTTCCAAAGTGGTACGTTTGTGTGTTTGTAGAAAATGGCCTTTTCTCTGGACAAGAACCCCACTGAGCATTGGAAAATTAACTTCAGAGATCTCCCTGGATTACAAAGATTATGTGCTTTTATTTAAATTTTCAAAAATTGGTACTGCAAGCGATAATTCATCATTTTGTTTCAGCGGACAAGGCAGTTTCAACAGAACAAGGGTCGTGCTATCGCTCTGTGATAAGAGGAATGTGTACGCTGCCACTTAATCAGCGGATCACTAAACAGATCTGCTGCTGTAGTCGTATTGGTCAAGGATGGGGGAGAAACTGTGAGCTATGCCCATTGTTGGGCTCTGGTAAGACTGTGACTTTCTTGTTTGAACCATATTATTTTTAGTTTTGTACGGTTTTGTTAAACCCTGTGATTGTGTTAAATGTGTTATTAACATGTTCTCTGCCAAAACTGGGTTTCAGGAGTATTGTTTATACAAAGATCTGGCTTTTTGCCATCGAGAGAAACTTGCCTTAAGTTAGTGCAGATATACAGGATTACATAAAAGGAGTTCAGGGCTCCAAAAACTTACTGTAACATAACAAAGTAGGGGAAATAGAGATACATGGCTTCTCAGCAGTGACGGGAGTTAGCCGGGTCACACTTATTTGGGAGAAGTATTCGTTAACTTTCTGAGCAGTTCAATTATTGGAAGAAAACTCATTTTGTTTTTTTCCCACTGTACAGGACTAATCCTGTAAGGAAGGCAGGAAGGAAATACTCTGGTGTTGCTTCTAGCCTAATCTTTATTGCCCTGCTTATAGAAACTGCCTCTTGATTAAGCCTTATTACATTGTAATAACTACAGATTCTTGGCAGTACTGTTGCCTGAGCTTCTCCTGAGTTTTTTTTTCTTTGCTGATACTTTGCTTTGCTTTATTAGCAGTGTGACTTTCTTAAAGGGGGAGGGTTGTTTTAAACCTTTTACACTGCCTTAGTGGTTCCTGGCATTTTCCTTTTGGGCTGTACTTCCAAGAGACAGGATGTAAGCTTGCCACTGATTTTTTAACTGCCTTTCTGGGTGCATATGATCTTTCCTTAGAATAGAATAGAATAGAATAGAATAAAAGAGTTGGAAGGGACCTTAGAGTCTTCTAAACCAATCCCCTGCTTAGGCAGGAAACCCTACACCCTTTCAGACAAATGGTTATCCAGCATCTTCTTAAAAACTTCCGGTGTTGGAGCATTCACAACCTCTGGAGGCAAACTGTTCCAGGGATTAATTGTTCTAACTGTCAGGAAATTTCTCCTTAGTTCTAAGTTGCTTCTATCCTTGATTATTAAATCTGAATGTTTTCCTTAGAATATCTTGTGAGGTGAGACCAGCTGGTATCTTGAAGTGGTGCAAATGGATCTAAGGATTGCTTCTCCTGAGTATGAAAGGATGCTTTGTCAATTCACTGAGCACAATGCAATGTTTTAATTATAGAAATTGTTTAAACAGACACCTTTAACAGAGAAGATATGTGCCCCACACATCTTATATGTGTAACTGGGAAAAAACCACACTACTCTTGAATTATTTGAGAGTGTAAATCCCAGCTATTTTATAGTCTTTTTGTAGCTTCACTTTTTCTTTGTATTATTTAAATCAAATTTTGTACTTGGATACTTTTCTCATTTTCTTGGCTACAGAAACTTTTAAGGAAATCTGCCCAGCGGGCCATGGCTACACTTACGCTAACTCAGACATTCGGATGTCCTTGAGGAAAGCAGAAGTTGATGAACAGCCATCACTCAGCTCAGAAGAGCAAAGGGGACATGATGATCGGACATCTAACTGGACAATTAGACAGGAGGAAGTGCAGGAAGTCTTGAACGGTGGTGCCATAGATACATTTCCCCCAACTGACATACCAGCAAGAAAAGGTAAGCATCACACATCATTTTTTAATAATTCCAAGTATGTCACACAATTCAGTTTGAACTTTTCAAAAATGATTGTATTCCAATCCCTAATTTCAATGAATGATTTATTTGGAGTTAAGATGCTTTAATTAATAAAAAAATAAATTTTACATAATTTTTTTATTTATGATATTCTGCTCACAGTACATTGCATATTTAAAATAGTCAGACTATCAGATGAAGAAGATTACAATGACACAAATTTGGGAGGTGTGGTTAATATTTTTAGAGGAGAGAGTGGAGATTTAAAAAGATCTACTCTGGATTGAACAGTGGAAGGAAATGAATAGGATAAAATGTAACAGGAAGGTGTATAAATTTCTGCTTTTGAGTGGGAAAAATAAAAAGTACGCATATAGGATGGGAAAATCTGACTTGGCAATAGCACAAGTATCTGGATGTTGTTGTCAACCACAAATTAAATATGGGCCAATATTATGGCCAAAAGCTAATTCTATCTTGCAGCACATTAATGGGAACACTAAGTTCAGATCATAGGAAGTAGTTGTTCCATTTGGTCCTGCAAAACACCAATTAGAAATGTTATGTCCAGTTCTGGACACTATAGTTCAGTGAAGATCTAATATATTGGAGCAAGTTCAGAGAAGGCTTATCAGGATAGTGAGGGGTCTGAAGCAGCAATTAAAGAATCTGAGTATGTTTAATCCACAGGCAAGATAACTGAGGGGAAATAATAGCACTCTGTCAAAATATATTTGACATTCAAAAACACACTAAATTCCAATAACATTTTGTCATTTTACAGCTGAATCCACAGAAGATCAGGTGAGTAAAAAAAAAAAATACTAGTAAGTCTACATTTGGGAGATGATTTATTTATTGTTAGATTTGCATCTTTCCTTTCATTCACTAATTCAAGATGGTGCAGTGCTCCTACTTTTCCTCATAGTTACAATCTATGAAGTAGATTAAACTAAGAATAAGTGGTGGGCCCAAAGTTATCAAGCAAGATTCTAGGGCCATGAACAGACTAGAATTTGGGTCACATTGTTTTTAGTTTATCATGTTAAGCACTATAGCATACTAGTTCTCCATTTTACATGCTGATAATTTGCATAAAGCATGCAAAATAATAATAAACTTGTTTTTCAAAGAAATGCTTTAATATATCGTATTTTTCCGAGTATAAGATGCACCCCCCCCCCAAAAGTCAGTGGAAATGTCTGTAGGTCTGATACAATGAATACAGTGGTGGTGGGAGGAGGTTGGTGTCACACCGATCAATGTTCTAGAATGGATTGCAATGGTGGCAGGGAACAAGTGGTGGGGAATGTGCTGTGGCGGCGGTACAAACAGGCCACAGCGAATGAGCTGTTGTGAATGGGCTGTGGTGGCGGAAAACAGGCTGCTGCAAATGTGGTGAATGAGCCACAGTGAATGGGCCTCAGCGAAGGGGCCATAGCAACAAACAGCTGGCAACTGCAAATGGGAAGTTTCTTTTATAAGTCTAACAAAAAGTAATTTTTGTTAGAATCCCAGCGACCGATTAGGTCCCACAGAGTGGGCCTTCTCCGGGTCCCGTCAACTAAACAATGTCGGTTGGCGGGCCCCAGGGGAAGAGCCTTCTCTGTGGCAGCACCGACTCTCTGGAACCAACTCCCCCCAGAGATTAGAACTGCCCCTACTCTTCCTGCCTTCCGTAAACTCCTTAAAACCCACCTTTGCCGTCAGGCATGGGGGAATTGAAACACCTCCCCCGGGCATGTTCAATTTATACATGGTATGCTTGTGTGTGTGTCTGTTAGTATATGGGGTTCTTTTAAATCTTTAAATATTTTAATGTTATTTGGATTATTTATGATTTGTTGTATCTTGTTGTGAGCCGCCCCGAGTCTTCGGAGAGGGGCGGCATATAAATCTAAATAATAAATAAATAAATAAATAAATAAATAAATAAATAAATAAATTTTTCCCATTGCTCTCTGGGATTGTTGGCGAATGAGCTGTGACAAATGGACAATAGTGGCGGTGAATGGGGCAGAACAAATGGGCTGTGCCAGTGGCAGCAAATGGGTTGCTGTGAACGGGCAGCAGTGAATAGGCTGAGGTGGTGGTGTCATTCGCCACTGGGGAATGCACCGTAATAAATGGTCTGTGGCGGTGGTGTGAATGGGTGGCAGCAAACAGGCCACCGTGGAATGGGCAAACGGGCCATGGCAAAAGGGCCAGGTGAATACTGGATGGATGCTGAGATGCAGAGAAATATTTTTTTCTTGTTTTCCTCCCCAAAAGCTAACTACATCTTATAGTCCAGGGCATTTTATAGTCCAAAAAATATGATATATTAAAAAGCATTTCTTTGAAAGGATATAATTTCCTACTAAGGGCAGATAATATTATCTTACAAATTCATATTTTTATACAAATAGAGGTGTAATATTCAACCTAAAAATAATAGACAGATCTTATAAAAGTACCATATTGGTTCATATAGTGTAGAATAGAGAGTAGTTAAATTATATTTTAATTGGAAGTTTAAAAAAAGAATGTATTAATGAAATAGGATGATTTTTAGTAGTCCATACTAAGTTCAGCAACAATTTGTTCATCTTTTTTTCTACAGCTTGCCAATGATAAGGAAGAGAGATATTTTTACCCTTTGTAGTATCATTACCACCAGAAAGGTCATTGGGCAAGTGGCATCAATAGCCTAATCTGATGAAAAATATAGAATTGTAAAGGTCAAAGAGAGAGGGAGGGAGAGAGAGAGAAAGAGACCATGTGCCATTTCATATCAAGCTGAATTAAGGTTCATATAAAATTAAACTATCCCCCTAATATGCTTACCCAGCAATATATTTAAAAGGAAATTGCTGAAGAAAAAAATTCTTAGATTGATTGGAATTCATCTCTATGTAAATGATATATACTTTATGAAAAGTCACTGTATTTATGTTTTGTTCATAGGATACAGATGCTGCTGCCAAAGAAACTGATACTAATCCAGGTAAATTGCAAAATAGATTTGCTGAAATAGGTGTTTATGAGTGAAATGACAAAAAGTGTAATTCTTAGACTATGTTGATTATTTTGATATGTGAGGGAAAAGAACCAAATAGATCTTCTAATAACAATCTATAATTTTCTGATTACTGGTGGATGCTATAAGGTGGATGCTGAACCTCCTGGATAGATAATAAACAATATTTTATCTATTCTATTTTTGTTTCTAAGAGACTAACTTTAGAGAATTACCTTTTAATTCCTTTTTACAGCACAATTTGATATGTATTTATTCATTAGTATATATTGTATTTATTGTATTTATTTATTTATTTATTTTATCTATCTATCTATCTATCTACCTATCTATCTATCTATCTATCTATCTATCTATCTATCTATCTATCTATCTATTTATTTATGCCACCCTTCTCCTTAGACTCAGGGCGGCTTACAACATGTTAGCAATAGCACTTCTTAACAGACCCAGCATATTGCCCCCACAATCCGGGTTCTCATTTTACCCACCTCGGAAGGATGGAAGGCTGAGTCAACCTTGAGCTGGTAATGAGATTTGAACCGCTGACCTTCAGATCTACAGTCAGCTTCAGTGGCCTGCAGTACAGCACTCTACCTGCTGCGCCACTCCGGCTCATTTATTCATGCATCCCAGCAGCCGGTCAGATCCCACAGAGTCAACCTTCTCCAAGTCCTGTCAGCCAAGCAATGTCGCCTGGCGGGGTCTAGCGGAAGGGCCTCTGTGGCGGCTCTAGTTGTTTGGAACCAATTCCCTCCAAAGACTCATACCGCACCCACCCTCCTGGCCTTTTGTAAGACTTAAAAAAACACACCTTTACCAGCAGGCCTGGGGCCATTGAGCATTGATACCTCCTCCAGCCAAATACTATGATTTTGATGGGGCACAACAAACGAATGATGAGACGAATGTTGGTCGAATGGTTTAAATGTTGGGTTTTAAGAGTGGGTTTTAATCACATTATGAAGTTTAAGGATGCCATCTAATGATAAGAATTAGACAATACTAATTCAACAACATCTCGTATAGAGAAATTCCCTGAGGTGTGCTTCAGGCACAAGTCTAAAAGCTTGGAAGACTAAAACCTCTGGTTCTGGTGACAGATCCAAATTGGATGCTGCAATTTCATAATTTCTTTACCATCTCTTAATTAATAAATATAAAACTTTTAAAGCTATAACTCACCTCTTAACTATGAGAAAATTCAGTAAATAATGACTGCCTGAATCCAGATTTATTTATTTTTATTTATTTATTTATTTTGTCCAATATACAATACATATTGAAGAGGATAGACATGAAGTATTATATATAAAGAAAAGATATAAAAATAGAGGAGAAGATAAATGAAAGGAAGAAAAGATATATGATATATGAGATAAGGAGAGACAATTGGACAGGGGACGAAAGGCAGGTTAGTGCACTTATGTACGCCCCTTGCTGACCTCTTAGGAACCTGGAGAGGTCAATCGTGGATAGTCTAAGGGAGAAATGTTGGGGGTTAGGGGTTGACACTACTGAGTCCGGTAATGAGTTCCACGCTTCGACAACTCGATTGCTAAAGTCATATTTTTTACAGTCAAGCTTGGAGCGATTAATATTAAGTTTGAATTTGTTGCGTGCTCTTGTGTCATTGCAGTTGAAGCTGAAGTAGTCATTGACAGGCAGGACGTTGCAGCATATGATTTTGTGGGCAATACTTAGATCGTGTTTTAGGCATCGTAGTTCTAAGCTTTCTAGACCTAGGATTGATAGTCTGCTTTCGTAGGGCATTCTGTTTCAAGTGGAGGAGTGAAGGGCTCTTCTGGTGAAGTATCTTCGGACATTTTCTAGGGTGTTGATGTCCGAGATGTGGTATGGGTTCCAGACAGATGAACTGTATTCAAGGATGGGTCTGGCAAAAGTTTTGTAGGCTCTGGTGAGTAGTGTGAGATTGCCGGAGCAGAAGCTGCGTAGGATCAGGTTAACAACTCTAGAAGCCTTTTTGGCAATATTGTTACAGTGGGCTTTAGCACTTAGGTCATTTGATATTAGTATATATAGATAATAGAAAAACGTCCAGAGTCCTAAAATAGTAATATTTGTTTGTTTGTTTGTTTTGTCAAGTACATATTGGTAGTATACAAAGATATAACTAGGTTTATATACATGATACCAGTAAGAGGGAAACATTAGGACAGGGGACAGTAGGCACACTGGTGCACTTATGCACACCCCTTACTGACCTGTTAGGAATATGGAGAGGTCAGCAGTCTAAGGGAAAAGTTTTGGGGGTTAGGTTATGATAGTACAGAGTCAGGTAGTGAGTCCCATTCATCAACTACTGTACTCGGTTACAAAAGTCATATTTGCTGCAGTTGAGTTTAGAGCATTAATTAAAAAATTATAAATTATTGCAAGAAACTAATTTTTTTTTAGAAAAAATGGAAAGACCTACAAATATCAATGTTAGGCAGAATTGCTGTAATAAAAATGGATATTCTTCCTAAAATTTTATACCTTTTTCAGACAGCCCCGATCAACTTGGAACAATTTTTTAAAAAAGAAATTAATAAAATTATCTCCAAATTTATTTGGCAAAATAAAAAGCCAAGAATAAAATATGTGTATCTCCAAGATAATAAAAGCAGAGGAGGCCTGGGGCTCCCAGATCTAAAACTATACTATAAAGCGGTGAGCCTAATTTGGATAAAAGATTGGATAAACATAAAAAATAAGAGAATACTGATATTAGAAGGCCACGATTTAAAAATAGGTTGGCATGCGCATTTATGGAAAGATAAACCACAAAAACAAACTATATTTAACAGGCACTTGATTCGCAAATCACTACTAAAATTAAAGCGAAACACTATAATAAAATCCCAAGATGGCTGTCCACTATGGAAGCCATCATCTACCCAAATTTGATCGATCTAACTAAAACCATCAAATACACAGATATTTTACACCCAAGTGGAGAACTCAAATCCAGACAAGAACTGGAAATATTAAACCACAAAATGGACTGGTGGACATATGCACAAATAGAATCTAGATTCAAGAAAGACAATCAAACACCCGGTATTGAAAAATCTATCAATGCACTAGATAAGATTTTAATAGGGAATGAAAATAAACAAATAACTAGAATATACCAAATACTTCTGGAACAGGAAAGAATAAAAGAGACAACTAACAGCATGGGGAAAAAAACTTGCAACACGAGATACATATAGCAGACTGGGAAAAAACATGGACTACAATATCCAAAATAACTCTTTCAGCAGCATATAAGGAAAATTATTATAAACTTTTTTACAGATGGTATATTCCCCCGTTAGGTTAGCAAAGATTTACCCAACATTATCAGACACATGTTGGAAGTGTAAAAACGAAAGAGGTACTTTTTTCCATATGTGGTGGTCATGTCGTAAGACACAAAAAATCTGGAAAACAACTCAAACCTGGCTCTCAGAGATTACGAAAGAGGAAATAGAATTCACCCCGGAAGCCATGGTATTAGGAATTTGGAGAAAACACTACTCAAAACAAACAATGCTTCTTACAACACATATAAACACTGCAACAAGAATTGCGATAGCACAACTCTGGAAAAATGACCAGACCCCAACGGAAGACTTAATTATAGATAAAATATATACATGCGTGGAGATGGACGAACTTACTAACTCAATCAAGGGAAACAAAATCAAGGAATCAAAATGAACATGGCAAAAATGGCATGAATGGGTTCAAAAGAGAATATAGAAATAATATAATATGAAGCAACAGTACAATTGAAACAATCTACAGCTACCTTGTAAAAAGTTTTATTTACCATTTAGTGAATGTAATAAATATTAGAACATAAAAGTATGAAATATAATGTATACAATGGAATGTAACAGGTAAAAATCTACTATAAGAATGTTAATAGAGTTGGTTTATAATCTGTAAAATAGAATAATGTGTGAATTGAATTATATGTGAAAACTTAATAAAGAAAATATTTTTTTTTAATGAAACTCAATATTCCACACCTCAAATCTTAGTTGTAAGCAACATATTCTGTTTTCTTCTGCTCACTTATGACCAAGTGAGTCCAATTTTCAGAAAATGTTTGCACAAGTCCCTGAAATTTTCTTGGCAAGGTTTTTCACAAGGGGTTTGTCATTGCCTGCTTCCCGAGACTGCGAGAAAGTGAGTAACCCAAAGGTTAGGGCTAGAACTCACAGTCTCCCAGTTTCCAGTCTGATACCTTAACCACTAAACCAAACTGGCTCACAGTTTTCTTTTGATGTAAGCCAAACCACACTTAAAAAGCATAAAGTACATCCTAATGGAATAAACTGAAACACCATGTGAACTGTAAAGAAGCCCAATGCATAACATTTTTCCATTCCACATGCCAACACTATCAAGAGAACCTCCTCAAATAGCAATATATCCAGATAAACAGTTCATATCTTAACTATAAACAATCCACATTTAGCAAGTATAAAGTAATCCCAGTATCCTAATACGAACAAAAAAAATAACATAGTAAAGAAGAACAAGTTTTAAAAAGAACAAGCTTTAAAAAGAACAAGTTACTAAAACTTATTTACTTAAGTAAGAAGGCAATGAAATACCAAGGTAGTTTAATTTATGTCGTACTAGGATATATAAAGTAGCTGAAAGAGAAAAAACACCTTAAACACCACATTAATGTAAGAAAATTTAACAAACAATGTTTTTCCAGTCCAGATATCAGCAAATAAAAAAAAAAATAGCCCACACCCAATAGCAAAATTTTTCATTTTAACCCTAGTCAAATAAACCAACTTTATGTTCCTTCTTTACACAAGACAATCCTGCTCATTCAGATAGTTATTGATTCTTCTTAGTAATTTATTCAATATCTTAAGCAGTTTCTTTTATAAGTCTAACAAAAAGTAATTCTTCCGATTATTCTCTGGGATTGTCATTTTTATTTCCTTCTTAATTTTAAATGCTTCGCCCAATATTTTCCTGGTAACTGATAACTGATGACAAATTCTTATTCAAACTCTAATCCACGTTGTTCTTGGTAGATTTTGTTGCATATCTTTTTCTGTAATATTATCCAGGAACAAATTGTTCCCGAGAAAACACAACACAGCTGACATAATTCATTTAAAAGTTCCTCTGCAGGTCTCAGTTCAGATCCTCAAACATATATCTGATCATGGCTTGTTATGTTTCTAATATACAGGTTTTCTTTCCCAAAAGTGTATTTATTCTTTAGGATTAATTACAAAGTCTTCATATTCAAAATCCAATATTTTAATGATTTTTTGTCCTTAATCAGTTTAAAACTTCCTATAGCAAAAAATCTTGTCTTGCTTTTCACTGTTCATTTTAAATTTAAACCCTTATATTAGACACCCACCCAGTCTTGTCACTTTGATGGTGTCTAACTTGTGTAACTTCTTTGAAGTAGTTTCATAGATAATTTCTGAAAGTTGTTCTCAAGGGAAGTGGGCATTTAGTGCCTTTAAAAAGGATCCATTTGTGGCTGAAGTAATTATGACAAATCCTATTTATTTATTTATTTATTTATTTATTTATTTATTTATTTATTTATTCATTCATTCATTCATTCATTCATTCATTCATTTATTTATTTATTTATTTATTTATTTATTTATTTATTAGATTTGTATGCCGCCCCTCTCCGTAGACTTGGGGCAGCTAACAACAATAATGAAACAACATGTAACAAATCTAATATTTAAAATAATTTTTAAAAACCCTTATTTAAAAAACCAAACATACACACAAGCATACCATGCATAAATTTTATAGGCCTAGGGGGAAGGGAATATCTCAGTTCCCCCATGCCTGACAACAAAGGTGGGTTTTAAGGAGCTTACGAAAGGCAAGGAGGGTGGGGGCAATTCTGTTCTCTGGGGGGAGTTGGTTCCAGAGGGTCGGGGCCGCCACAGAGATGGCTCTTCCCCTGGATCCCGCCAAACAACATTGCTTAGTTGACGGGACCCGGAGAAGGCCAACTCTGTGGGACCTAACCGGTCGCTGGGATTCGTGCGGCAGAAGGCAGTCCCGGAGATAATCTGGTCCGATGCCATGAAGGGCTTTATAGGTCATAACCAACACTTTGAATTGGGACCAGAAACTGATCGGCAACCAGACTGTGGAGTGTTGGTGTAACATGGGCATATTTGGGGAAGCCCATGATTGCTCTCGCAGCTGCATTCTGCACGATCTGAAGTTTCAGAACACTTTTCAAAGGTAGCCCCATGTAGAGAGCATTATAGTAGTTGAACCTCGAGGTGATGAGGGCATCAGTGACTGTCAGCAGTGACTCCCGGTCCAAATAGGGTTGCAACTGGTGCACCAGGCGAACCTGGGCAAACGCCCCCCTCGCCACAGGTGAAAGATGTTTCTCTAATGTGAGCTGTGGATTGAGGAGGATGCCCAAGTTCCAGACCCTCTCTGAGGGGGTCAGTGATTCCTCCCCCAAGGTAATGGATGGACAGATGGAATTGTCCTTGGGAGGCAAAACCCACAGCCACTCCGTCTTATCAGGGTTGAGTTTGAGTCTTGCCTCTTTCATCTCCCACCACTGTAGATTTCTGTCTTACATTCTCCTCACAAGGAGCAAATGGAACAGCTTAGGTGAGCTTGCATCTTCTCTTATCTAAAAGAGTCAAAGGAGTCAGTATACTCTTTGGCTTCCTATTTAAGGCTACAAATGTCAGCTCAGCTTTTTACAAAAGCTGCCTTCCGTCTGCAATCTTCCCCAGAAGCAGTATGCATTTGTGTGTCATGTGTATTTCAAAGTTCGTTCATTCATTCATTCATTCATTCATTCATTCATTCATTCATTCATTCAACTCCTATGCTGCCCAACCCCCTAGGGAGTCTAGGTGGCTCACAGCAAAAATATAAAACATCAATAATAGTTAAAAACCTCTTAAAAAACCAATTTAATAACAATTTACAATACAAAAAGATCAACGGCCCTGAGCCCCAGGCCTATACATACAACATAGCTACTGAAGAAATAGTTTTGAGTAGGTTTGCTGCATTGGATTGGATGACTTATTATATCTTTCAACTATATGAATTATTCAGCAGTAAGTTGGACTGGATGATATGTATAAGACAACAAAGTCCAGTTGATTGCTGGTATTTGTCTAATATATTTATAGTTTTTGCTTGTTTCTCATATCCTTTGTAGTTGATATAAGAGAGAATCCTCCACTTTCTCCTGCCAAACAATTTCCAGTAGCTGTAGATGAAAGTGCTGCTTCAAGAGACACAGCAACAGTATTCCCAGCTATGTTAACCAGTTTTCTAATAAATTATTTCTTATAATTCAATTACAGTACACAGCAAGTAAAGAGATTTTGCATTTCAAATGGGTTCACACAAGACAGTCAAATTATAGAATTTCATGATGCTGATCTAAAAAAATAGTTTGTCAGATTCACAAGTGATATTAAAATTGATTGTAGCATTTGTAGCTTTTTTTCGTTAATGAAATCTTACATTGTTTCTCATATATATTGAAAATGGTAATCATAAATAATGCACTTCAAATTAATAATTACCCCCAAGGACCATCGTAGGATGCAGTATTTTTCTTTCCACTGAAAGAAATGCAGATGGCCAGATCTTTATGCCAAATCCCAGGATATTTGAGAAAGAGAGGAGAAAAAGTATTCCAAGCACATTACATACCAGATTTCAACACTCTAATAACTCCAAATCTTTACTCCAACATTGTAGATTGGGATCCTAAGATGGAAAATAGGCTTTGTCAAAACACTTTGTAAGTTCATGGCCAAGATGCTGTTTGAGCCAGCAACTTCCCAATTCACTCCTCAGCCGCACAGAGTCCTCTGGGAGTTGGGTGGAATATAAGTCCAAATAATAAACAAAAAACAAACAAACAAACAAATAAATCAGCTATTGTAATAACTCTAACAAAATAGGAGAATAGAATAGAATAGCATTTTTTATTGTCCGAGTGTGATTGGACACACAAGGAATTTGGCTTTGGTGCATATGTTGTCAGTGTATAAATCACGAGCTACAACACTTAAACCCTGGCCCTATGGAACCAACTCCCACCTCCCGATGTCCGTACTGCTCCCACCCTTCTGGCCTTCCAAAAGTCTACGAAGACCTGGTTTTACCGGCGGGCCTGAGGGCCATGAATTGTATATCTTTAATGGCTAAATTGTCTTGAATGATATGCATGTTTTGATTGGATTGCTAAGTTGTGAGTTTTAACTGGGGTTATTATTTTAATTTGTACTTTGTACTTCTTTTTATTGTTAACTGTACTTTTTTATATTGTTTTAAGCCGCCCTGAATCCTTTGGGATTGGGTGGCATAGAAGTCGAACAAACAAACAAACAAACAAACAAACAAACAAACAAACAAACAAACAAACAAACAAACAAAGATTGTCATAGGGGTCAAATAACCTATCAGGAAATAATGTGCAGAATACTCATTTCTGTCCTGCTTATATCCCAAGTGGTCCTTTTCAAGAAACCTGGGAAGGATTTATAGAAAAATTACACTTGTTTGACCACAGAATTAGAATTCTTTATTGGCCAAGTGTGATTGCACACACAAGGAATTTGTCTTTGATAGAATAGAATAGAATAGAATAGAATTGTATTGGCCAAGTGTGATTGGACACACAAGGAATTTGTCTTTGGTGCATATGCTCTCAGGGTACATAAAAGAAAAAGATATATTTGTCACGAATCATGAGGTACACCACTTAATGATTGTCATAGGGGTCAAATAAGCAATGAGGAAACAATATTAATAAAAATTTTAAGGACACAAGCAACAAATTACAGTCATACAGTCATAAGTTGGAGGAAATGGATGATAGGAATGGTGAGAAAAAACTAGTAGTAATAGTAGTGCAGACTTAGTAAATAGTTTTAAGATGTTGAGAGAATTATTTATTTAGCAGAGTGATGGTGTTCGGGAAAAAACTGTTCTTGTGTCTAGTTGTCTTGATGTGCAATGCTCTGTAGCGACATTTTGAGAGTAGGAATTGAAACAGTTTATGTCCAGGATGTGAGGGGTCGGTATATATTTTCACTGCCTTCTTTTTGACTCGTGCAGTATACAGGTCCAGAACAACAATGGCAGAATCGGAAGGCTATGGAGTCTCTCTTGTCATTTATTCCAGGTCTCACAAGTTGAGTCATGGGCATTTTTTGGGTGGAGTGGGAAGATTTGTGTTCTCCGGCAGACTTATGTTTACTGCCTGGATAATAGCAGCTGTGTTGTTTCAGTCTTGTCTCAATGTCTGGGAGAGCTGCCCCTGCCATTATGCTCTGCACTCAAACGTTCTTGGAAAGAGCCCATAGCAAAGACTGTCTCAATACTCTTTTGTCTGTATTGGTTTGTTTGTGAGCTGGCTGGTTGGTGGAATTTTTGAAGTCTATGGAGAGATGTGGGTGTTTTTTGAGCTCTTGCATATTGCTGGGCTGATTCCAAATTTTCCCCAGCGAGTTTGGTATAATCCAGAATGAAGTTATTGAAGCAGGAATATATCTTTATAAATCTTGGTTTATAAATTATAGAAACCAGGCAAACTCAGGGCATAACATTTTAATGTTTAGACTGGCAGTACTGATTCCCTTTTAAGGTATAGCCTTAGCTGTGTCTTCCACGAATGAATTGCATTAATTAAGGTAAAAATATCTACATTTGTCTTGGATTTGGGACAACAGCACATGCACATTTTATTTGTTCCCTGACAATATTTTTCTTTTTTCTTTTCCAGAGATAAATCCATGTTCCTCTTCACCTGACATGTGTGGGCCAGGCACTTGTGTGAACTTTCCGGAGGGATATACTTGCTTGTGTTATCCTGGTTATCAACAACATCCTAGTCACACTTACTGCATTGGTATTTTAGTTATTTAATTAGTTTTGCTGGTGGAAATGTAGTTTGGGGCAACATGAGCCCATCAGAAAAACTGTTTAAAATATAGAAGTTGTTAGAGACTGGGAAATAAAGAATGTAACCCAAAATGCTATGCATTATGGTTGTAATAGGTGATTTTAGTTCAGTTTTCTACAAACTACAATTTTCACTTGTGTGGGATTTCAATGACAGAACAGATAGGGAGGTCAGTTTGTTAATGATCTTCTCTTGTTTCAGATATTGATGAATGTGAGAGAAATCCCTGTGATGGGAAGGGTCACTGTGTTAACACTGAAGGCTCTTATTCTTGTATCTGCTTCTCTGGATACAGCATTCTCACTTCACAAAACATGCAGACATGTCAGGGTGAGTAATGTTTCTATGAAATCAGAGAATGTAAAAGAAATTCGCCATTTAATTATGTAGGAAAATATCTGCAAATTCCACCAAACAACTTATTCTACACCACTGAGGGCAACACCATGGTATCCTTCTCTGCCGGCTGGAGGGGATGGGAGTGGGAGGCACTGTTCTTCAGTGGTTCTCCTCCTACCTCTCCGGTCGGTCACGGTCGGTGCTAATGGGGGGTCAGAGGTCGACTTCAAGGTTACTCCTTTGTGGGGTACCTCAGGGGGCGCCCCCCCGCTATTTAATATCTACATGAAACCGTTGGGTGAGATCCTCCAGAGGCATGGGGTGAGGTATCATCAGTACGCAGATGATACCCAACTGTACATCTCCACCCCAAACAAACAAACAAACAAACAAACATCAGGTAGAGTCTTTTCTTTTATTATTTTATTTATTTATTTATTTGTCAATCAAGTATAAGATAGTAGTTTATATAAACATAACATATAAAGTATTGATTAAAAAAAAAAGACAACAGGACAATATGATAGGCACAATAGTGCGCTGATGCACACCCAGGGGTGGGCAGCAGGCAGGACGGGGTGTTACGCAGTTCTAGTGGTGCAAATGAAGATGTGTGTGCAGCTCCAGTTGATCAGCGGCTGTCACTTCCTGGATTAGTGGTCTAGGCTCAACTCTCCCTTTTTTCCCTGCTGCTGCTGATGCATCTGTGCTCCTTGCTTTTTTCCTCTTTACTCCTTCCCGGCCTTGAATGAGATTCCCTCTCTCCTGCCTGGCTCCCCTCCAGCCTCACACAGCCACCTCCCACCTGAGGTGCAAGCAGAAGGCGTCAGTGGAAGCAGCGCTGGCAGCATTTATGCTTCTGGCAGCACCTGTTTGCCTAGCTACCCAGCCTAAGGCAGGTAGGGACCCAGGAAGGAGAGCACGGGAAACGCGAAGCAAATTGTCACCCCAGTGAACGACACTGGTAAGGTTGAACTTAACAGTTCACTTGAACGATGATGATCGTTCAAGCCACTCCCACCTGGTCAAATGGCCAGCAAGCCACTCCTACCCAGTCACATGACCATTAAGCCACACCCACCAAATAAACCACACCCGCAGTGTGGTAGTAAAAAAAATATTTATTTATTAAATTTGTATGCCGCCCCTCTACGCAGACTCGGGATGGCTCACAGCAATAGAAAACAATATATAATACAAATTCAATAATTAGAGAGCTAAAAACCCATAATTTAAAAAACATGCACACAACATACCATACATAAACAGTATAGGCCTGGGGAAGTTATCTCAGTTCCCCGATGCCTGACGGCAGAGGTGGGTTTTAACGAGTTTACGAAAGCAAGGAGGGTGGGGGTAGTTCTAATCTCAGGGGGGAGCTGGTTCCAGAGGGTCGGGGCCGCCACAGAGAAGGCTCTTCCCCTGGGACCCGCCAAACAACATTTTGGCTGCCCATTACTGTGCAGGCCCCTTACAGACTGCTTACAAAAGGGGAGAGGTCAACTGTAGACAATCTAAAGTTGAAAATTTGGGGGTTGGGGAAGAAACCACAGAATCTGGTAGTGAATTCGAGGCATTGATCACTCTATTGCAGTCTAGTTTGGAATGGTTTAAATTTAGTTTTAGTATCTATCTTTTGTGTCACAAATATATATATATATATATATATATATATATATATATATATATATATATATAAATATATATATATATATATATAATATATATAATATATATATATATATATATAATATATATAATATATATATATATATATATAATATATATTAATATATATATTATAATATATATTATATATATATATATATATATATATATATATATATATATATATAAATTATCCCTTAATTTTCAAATTCAGCTTAAACATGTGACATATATATATATATATATATATATATATATATATATATATATATATGTTAAATGTTTATAGCTGGAATTTAAAATTAAGGGAGACCAGGATAGATCTATTTCGGCCTTATTAGGCCTCATCAGCTGGCCACACCCATTCTTTTACTGGGATTCGATCTGGGAAGCTTCTGCATTGTAAAGCAGAGAGCTAGCAATTAGACCCATCCGATCTGAATCCATCCAGCTTTGTACCAGGGAGGGGTATATGTTTTTTCTTATGTCGGATGACCCTGGTATATTTCCAAGGAACGTCACAGCTCCTCTTTTTTTGCCTATAGGCCCAGCCCAGGGCCACTGCAAGGCAGTAATATATCTATAGCCGACAAACATACCATATATATATATATATATATGTGGTATCTGAAAAGAGTTATAATGTTTCCAAAAATTGAATATGAATTGGGCATGTTTATTTTTTTTTAAAGAGACATAGCACCAGGAACATTTGTCTTTTAAAACAACCCTAAATAACAAATAGGGTAGGGTGATTTTCATTATGTAATGATTTTTGGAGAATGTTCATAATAAAACCTATGCACATAGAAGAGAAAGTTACATTTAAAAGCTACATATAGAAATTTTGAACAATAAAACAGAGGCAAATTTCTTTAAAAACCCTGAGAACTAGATGTTGCTCTATTAATGCAGATCACAAATCAAATTACATATGTACTGATCCATATATTGGCAATGCAGACTTCTGATGCCTACCATAGAAGATCAGGAAATGAGACGAATTTGGTTGATTGGTTCTCACTATCCCAGCTTATATTGAGACAGATGTTCTGTTTTATTTATATCTTGCCTGCAGATCTCAGTTCTTTTACCTTTTGTGGCCATGAAAATTTGCTAACCTTTCCTTCATCTTATCAGTACATATATCTGAAGAAGCAAATAAAACTGGTGTTCTAGAATTTATTGCCATATTTTATTTTATTGTTGAGCTATTGCAGGCCATTATTATTGTATTAATTTATATCATATTCAATTTCCTGCCCTATGCTTTTAATGATAGCAGATAGATAACAGATTGAATATATAAATAACACAAAGGATAGTAAAACTTTCATTAAATATGGAAGTAAATGAACAGAAAGGCAATACGTAGTATGATATGTATCTAAAACACTTTGTCTCTGCATTTTTTTTGCAGAAGCATTGACATTTTGAAATATGCCAATTAGATTAAAGGTTAATTATTGATTGATTATAGGCACATAGACTTTCTCAGGGCAATTTGTGCCCAATTTGGTCTTAAGTTTGTCCAATTTTGACCCCATTGCCACTGTAATTGAATCCAATTGCCTTCTGTTGGTTTTCCTCTTCTTTACTTCTGTTTCTCCCAGTACTATAGACTTCACCAGAGAACTAGATTTTTCCATAATGTATTTTAAAATATGATGATTCAAATCTCAACTAGCAAATGCTCTGTCCTACACATTGGGAAGAAGAATCTGAACTCCAAGTACGAACTGAATAATCAAATTATCACAGATAATCCCCACTCGGTTAAAGACCTTGGTATACTAATAACAAAAGATTTAAGTGCCAAAGCCCACTGCAACAATATAGCCAAGAAGGCTTCAAGAGTTGTAAACCTAATCCTACGTAGCTTCTGCTCTGGCAATCTCACACTACTTACCAGAGTTTACAAAACTTTTGCCAGACCCATCTTCGAATACAGCTCATCTGTTTGGAACCCGTATTGCATCTCAGACATTAACACCCTTGAAAATGTCCAAAGATACTTCACCAGAAGAGCTCTTCACTCCTCCACTCGAAATAGAATACCCTATGAGACTAGACTTTCAATCCTGGGCCTAAAAAGTTTAGAACTAAGACACCTTAAACAAGATCTAAGTATTGCCCACAAGATCATATGCTGCAACGTTCTGCCTGTCAGCGACTACTTCAGCTTCAACCACAACAACACAAAAGCACACAACAGATTTAAACTTAATATTAACCGCTCCAAAGTTGACTGTAAAAAATATGACTTCAGTAACTGAGTTGTCGAAGCGTGGAACTCATTACCGGACTCCGTAGTGTCATCCCCAAACCCCCAACACTTTACCCTTAGATAATCTACGGTTGACCTATCCAGATTCCTAAGAGGTCAGTAAGGGGCAAGTACAAGTGCACTAGAGTGCCTTCCGTCCCCTGTCCTATTGCTCTCCTATATCTCCTATACCTTTCTTCTATTCCTATATCTCTTCTTCTACTCTTTCATTGATATGTTCTATTACTATAACTTCTTTTCTATTATTTCTTAGATATATTTTACTATGAGTATCTCCTCTATAACCTTCATCATGTATTTTACTATGTGTATATAGATATATACCCACTAAAACCCTCATTGTGTATTGGACAAAATAAATAAATAAAATAAATAAAATAATAAAGATTTGCCCTAGTCATTCCAATTTAAACATACTGTATTAAGAGGATAATATAAGGAGCTAAGTACTTGAGCATGGTGCATTTTAGCAATTTAGATTGATCACTTTTGCTGAATAGCATGTTGCTGTGAATTAACAGATCTAAATGAGTGTGACCAGCCAGATGTGTGCTATGGAGGGAAGTGTATCAATATACCTGGCTCGTATCACTGTGAGTGCAAAATAGGCTACTTCCTGAATCACAAAAGACAGTGTGAAGGTGAGTTTGCAAAAGACCTCTGCTTTCTGAAATGTTCTCCTTTCATAGCACAGTTTTTATCTTTCTTGCCAAGTGGTTCAAAATACTTGACTTAAATTCATTCCTTGCAAATTCACCTCAGCTTTTTAATGCGACTTGTATCTTTAACATGCCCATTTGTATCTTTTAGTGCGACTTGTATCTTTAACATGCCCATTTAGGAAGGTGTTTTGTGTCACTTTTATTATGTTCATTCAGATTTAACTTTTATCTGGCTACAAATAAATAGGATGTGTCAAGTAATGCTGATAAGAAATCTGTTGAACAGAGATTGCCCTCTTCTGGAAAGAAGGAAAATGCAAAATAGTGCTCTTTTTTATATCCTGACTTCCTTTTTGCAATCTTCATATATTGGTTTAAATCATGCATCTCTGAAGATGTTTCCAGAGGGCAATGAATCATACTTGGTTTTCCTCAGAACCCTCCCCCCCAAATGTAGACTGTTCAAAGACTGGACAGAAATTTTTACATCATTTTTTTTCTAAATTAAAAATGTGGAGGCTCGGTGTGGAATCTCTTACAAGTAAACGATACGATTTCTTACTGAAATATAGTCCTCTCTCCACTAAAGGGTTTAGGTCAAAAGTAAGATACAAATTAAAAATTGATATGAAGAAGTTTATATTTCAGTTTTTCAGAGCTGTGGTATATCATAAGAACATAAGAAGAGCCATGCCCATCAAATCCACATTCTGTGTCACACAGTGGCCCACCAATTGTACATGGGGATATTGAGCAGAAAGAGAAGGCAAAAGCCTCCCTTTCCCTTGACCCCCAACAAATGGTACCCAAGGGAATCCTGCCTGCCTCAACCAACATAGAGGCGACACTTGGACATCCATTTCAATAACCATATCATTTTCCCTAACAAAACAAATCTAAAAGGTTTAGTTTATTCTTCTTTCCTGCATTTGGCATTGATTTCCCCTGACTGTGTCAAGCATTTTTATCCTAATTTCCTTGCAAGTCTAACCTTGCATTGTTCACAGTGCTATGCTAAGATCTGTACTAAGATTGTAATTGCATTATCTCTATGTCACAGCAGAGACCTCTACAGACCTCAAAGCCAGTTACCCCCAAATACTGGACAGATTAGGAAGATTAAATGAAATTATGCTTGCAAACATTGATAATACTGTGTTCAGTTCTGGAGACCTCGCCTACAAAAAGATATTGACAAAATTGAACGGGTCCAAAGATGGGCTACAAGAATGGTGGGAGGGCTTAAGCATAAAACCTATCAGGAAAGACTTAATGAACTCAATCTGTATAGTCTGGAGGACAGAAGGAAAAGGGGGGACATGATTGAAACATTTAAATATGTTAAAGGGTTAAATAAGGTCCAGGAGGGAAGTGTTTTTAATAGGAAAGTGAACACAAGAACAAGGGGACATAATCTGAAGTTAGTTGGGGGAAAGATCAAAAGCAACATGAGAAAATGTTATTTTAATGAAAGAGTAGTAGATCCTTGGAACAAACCTCCAGCAGATGTAGTAGATAAATCCACAGTAACTGAATTTAAACATGCCTGGGATAAACATATATCCATCCTAAGATAAAATACAGAAAATAGTATAAGGGCAGACTAGATGGACCATGAGGTCTTTTTCTGCCGTCAGACTTCTATGTTTCTATGTTTCTATAAAGAGCTACTTTTGGCCATGTTTATTTTGCTTGGAAATTAGGAATTGTTAGGAACAATAACACTTTGCATATCCATAGTGTGCTATCTCCAACTCCATCCCAAGACAAATAGTTGATATACAAACCCATTCATTAGGTCAACAGTGATGAGCAAGTCTGTCAGAAATCAACAAATTCTGGTTTTATGTTTTGCACATACCTGTTTAATTGCTGCAAGGCTGAAATGCTTCAGACCAATTTCCACTGCCATTAAGTCGTTAAGCCTTTTTGCTTGTTTTGTTGAAATTAAATTGTTGAAGATGTCACAACAAAACCTCTTCAAGCTGAAACTGGGGATGAGTAATATTTGGACGTAAAATGAAAGCAAGGTAGTGTTTCTCCCCTTCATTAGGTGACCCCCCCTTATCCTCAGGGTTTCAAAATATGTTAAGCATCAGCCCCCATGACAACAGAACCAAAGTCAAGTTATTCTTTCTTCTTGTCCCTGGGTAAGACCTTTTCCCTTTATGCTCATAATTTTATGGTGCTATTCAGCATTTCTGGCTGCTATTTATTTATTAATCAATCAAGTTAATATCTCACAGAAAATGACTCTATGCAAAGCAAGACAGCATCCCTCTAACCCCCTGGTTCCCAACTTGGGGCTCACACCTACAGGGGGGCAATTTCATTTTTAATGGAGGCAATTGAAACCTTGTTTAACCCTAGTTAAAGGCCTTTTAGGCTTCCTCAGCATGACTAGTTCACTTTTTGAATAATAATAATTATATGTCATGTGGGGGGAGACCTCAGAATTTTGGAGATGCTTAGGTGGGGCATGACCACAAAAAGGTTGGGAACCACTGCTCTAAACCTAGTCAGGCCTGCTTCCTCCATTCTGAAGTTTCTTTAAAGCAGAGGACTCCAAACCTGACAACTTTAAGGCTTGGAGACTTCAACTCCCAGAATTCTCCAGCCAGCATAGCGATGGAGAATTACCCCCGGAAGCCGAGTAACGACGCTGAGACATGTTGTGGATTAAATATGGGTCATTTTATTGAATTAACATAAATTTAAATAAATTTGAATATGTCAATTTAAATATTTAAATTCAAAACAAACTAAGGACCTGCAGAGGCAAAAACTAACTGGGCGGAAATTCCTACCAGAAAATTCCTTGGCAACTTTGGGCAAAACTCCTTGCTGAACCAGGTGAAGGTACCACCTTCACCTGGATCCAAGCCACGCCCCTTCATCGTGTGGGAAGAGTTCACCCTCCAATCCCCATGGGAAATTGGATCCGGTGATTCCCATGGGCATCCTCTCTCCAATCCCTGACATTGTTCCAACCTCTAGTTCCTGGAGAGAGGTGGTCCATCACCCTTTGAAGGATGCCCAAAAGGAGCATGCGCAGTCACTTCTAATTACCCATTTCCGCCCCTAACCTGCCAAACCCCAATGACCAAAGGGAGGCCTATACCACTAAGTGCGCCACACCGTCTAACCAATCCAGTCCGCCCCGTCAGTGTGGAATAGGTGAAAAAACGGCCGCCTCTAAAGGGGAGGCCGCAAAAAATTCCTATTCGGCCCCGAGGCGACCTCCTTAGGACACACTGTTGATAGCGGAGGGTGGGCGGGTGTTCGCCTGAAGAGGGAGCCAGAGCAAGGGGGAGGTCCTGTCCGGATCGCCCTTAAATAGGGCGACCCGGAACCTCCCCCAGACCCAGCAGGCAGTGCGCCACCTTGGTGCGCTGCCAAAAGCCGAACTTCCGGGTTCCAGAGGAACCCGGAAGTATGGAGCTTGCAAGGCTGCCGGCAGCGTCTCCCTTGGCTCCAAGGTAATTTCGACCGGCGGTTTTTAAGCCGCCGGTCAGGCATTTCTGGGAGTTGAAGTCCATAAGTCTTAAAGTTGCCTAGTTTGGGGACCCCTGCTTTAAAGAGCTGGACAGAGAAGCACTGTGCAGATTACCTTTTAGAATTGCTTTAGAATTGCCTTTAGTAGTTCTGCCTCAAGCGTGAATCTACTTAGCTAGCAGTTAACAGAGTAATTAAATTCCCTGGCCCAGCTGGCCCTTGCAGTTTTACCACAAGGTAAGTGGATTAGTGGATCAAGTTATGCTTAGAAATCTGGGCGCTTGTATGCCTTATATTGTTGCCATTGTTGTTGTTGTGGTTGTTACTTTATTCAGGTTAGGTAATGATAGAAGGAAGGCTATAAGAAGGAGCCTAGCAGTGACCAGTCTTGCTTCAACCCTGCCTCAGTCCTGCCGGTGGCAGATGCCTGTTTCATTAGACAGTCACAGGCAGAAAACAGAAGTAGCAAAACTTTAATTTGGATCTGAATAAATAAATTCACCAAATTAGGACATAGCACAGGATAAAAAAACAGAATATGAAGTTGGTAGGAAAATGATGGTTCTGGTTAAGCAACCAAACCATAAGTAAGAGAGTAAGGCAATAAGCCATAAAGATAGAAGAGTGATTTAAAAAAATTTTTTTTAACAACCATCTCCTCCCATCAACTATTACAAGAAACTGATGGTAGACTACAATTCATGGTATAACATGTTCACAACAAATGGATCAATGATCAAAAGGCAGAAAAACAAGAGAAGGATTTAAAAAAAAATCAAAGTGAGCTTAAGTAGTAATAACATTGGAAGTTTGCAGTAAAGGTTGAGTATTTAATCTAAATATCATAGAATGAAAGATTATAGGTGAAGTTTATCTGGTTACTTTGAGTGAAACACTAGTTGTCTTTCCTTCATAGTTACCATGTACCAATATACAGCTCATCTTGTCCCTGTACAAGGGTTTATGATCCCCTTATGATCATAATTTTATGTTGCCATATAATTAACATTTTCATAATAATCCAATGTCTTTATAACAGGCCCATAAGTAGTTAGAAAGAAATTAAGATTTTTCCAACTTTTTAAATTTTTCTGCATTGAAATTCTAATCTCTTAATCTTCATTGAGCCAGATGTAAGACCCTTTAATACTATTCCCACGTGCTTTTGGATAACTTCATGAAATTTTGAATAATAATCTTATTTGAAGTAATAGCTATTTTTTCATCACTTTTGCACACACCGTCTCTCTACCTATAGCACCATTTGTTGAGAGTTATATGGGACTCTTTATGCTCTGTTGTTGCTCTGCCAAGTTCAGTGACATCAGCTCAAAATTCAGTTCCCCGTTTCTCTTGTTTGTCATAGATATTGATGAATGTACAACTTATAACATCTGTCCCAGAGGACGTTGCATCAACACTGAGGGTTCCTTTTCTTGTGTGGATTGTGGTAATGGCTATATTGCATCAATGGACGGAAGAACGTGTGAAGGTATATATGTGGCTTGATATGATTGTAAGGTTTTTCTTCCAAATGCAGCTGATACATCTAATGAAACTCTGAATACAAGGCTACTGGTAATCAACTTTATTTTTCTGATCAGAGACATTTGCCTAATAAGGTTTTGAATCTTATACAGTAGTACCTCTATTTACGAACTTAATTCATTCTGTGACCAGGTTCTTAAGTAGAAAAGTTTGTAAGAAGCAGCAATTTTCCCCCATAGGAATCAATGTAAAAGCAAATAATGTGTGCAATTGGGGAAACAACAGGGAGGGTGGAGGCCCTGTTTCCTCCCAGGAGATTCCTAGAGAGGCCCCACAGAGGCTTCTCCCTGCCTTTTCCGGGCCTGTTTCTTCCAGGAGATTCCTAGAGGGGCCCCAGAGAGGCTTCTCCCTGCCTTTTCCAGTTACAGTTTCAGAGGCTCGGGTTTGTAAGTGGAAAATGCTTCTTCTTCTTCTTCTTCTTCTTCTTCTTCTTCTTCTTCTTCTTCTTCTTCTTCTTCTTCTTCTTCTTCTTCTTATTTATTAGATTTGTATGCCACCCTTCTCTAAAGAGAAGAGGCAAAAAAAAAAATCTTGAACACCCAGTTCTTATCTAGAAAAGTTTGTAAGTAGAGGCTTTCTTAGGTAGAGGTACCACTGTATTGGATAGATTTTCTGAGCTTTTTCTTGTACCTTATTCTATGTCAAAGAAACTCTGTTCTTTTTTCTAGACATTGATGAGTGCAATTCACACATGGCCTGCCCTCAGGGAATCTGCATTAATACACCAGGCTCCTTCACTTGCCAAGCTTGTGAAATAGGCTATGTTCTCTCATCTAACAGACAGTCTTGCGAAGGTAATAATATTGATTTCATTCTTCATGGCTGAATGACTGAAACACTTGGCTTACTTTAGGCATTTAAAAGCAGAAGAAGTAGTGATTATGATCTGGATTGATTTTTTTCCTTTCCCAGATTCATCATCCAGAGGAAAGCATTTTGTATATTATTGATCCTGCTTTTCCCAGGTTACAGTTCACAACCTTGGCAGGCTATTATGAAATACTTGAAGATATTGGGATTAGAAATATTTGGCAGTGATTAATGTATTAATTAATGAGTTGGTTGCAGCTTTGCAGATAACATTCATTACATTAAATTAGGTCAGTTTGGAGAAGAACAAGCAAATGGGTCAGGAGAATGAAAGCAGGAAGGCCATGATTATTCAGTGTGATTAAATAAAATAATCTGCTTTCGTTTTTAAAGTTGTAAATTAGAAGACCAGACATGAAGGCTACTGGATCACTAGTCTAAAACTCTAGAAATCAGTCACTGACAAGCAAAGTGCTACAGTTTGTTGCATTTTATTGCTCTCACCGAGTGGTCATTCAATAATTACCTAAATGGTCAATTTTCTATCCATTTTATATAGAATTTAATTTAAAAAGGAAAAGTTGAGAGCCCAAACACAATGCAAAAACATCATTTTATTCAGTAAAAAATGTGAACTCCTACAGTATGTTGTGAGTTGAGAGGATAAGAGGGATATTCATTTAATTGGTTGGTTCCGACATACTCTGAACATTTAATAGACCATGACAACAGAGAGATTCAAGGTGCCAGACTGGATTTTCAATATCAAATTCCCGCACAAGTTTTTGACTCGGGAGCTAATACAATGGCTCTGGATTTGAAATGACACTACTGCATTGCTTGTCACTGAGACCATATGCACCAAGACAAATTCCTTGTATGCCCAATCACATTTGGCCAATAAAAAATATGTTCTGTTCTGTTCTATTCTAGTTCATGATTAAGAGTGACAATAAAGTTAATGTTTAACTTTCTTTCCAACTACTACTTTAGATTTAAATATTTCCTTAGAGTTATTGAGCTGTGTGTGGCTGGTGACAGACTTGGAACCCTTAATACTTGAAACAGATCAAAAAAATCAGAAAAGAAAGAATGACCATAAAACATGCACCTGTGACATACTAACTAGACTTGTCGAAGCTAGTATACATTTATGTCACAGTTCATGAATACATTATTAATATCAGTCATACACTTAACAATAAAGACAAATGGAAATGAAGTATACTAACAATGTTTTTAGCGGACCATCCCTGTTTCTTAGAACCTTATAATATATTTTAAATTTATAGGTGAGCTATTTTAAGTATACATATAAAAATAACCATATGTTGTAGGAACGTTTGGTGTACTGTATACCATTGAACATTCATTAGGTGAGTTAGAATAATTGCAACTACTTGTGGATATTTATTCAATGGCTTCTTTTCAGTATTTGAGTAGTCCTTAAAGAGAAGGGTCCTTATATTTCTTTACAAATAGACTGAGGCACACACAGTGAGAATAGTTTGTGTGTGTATATATAAATCAGATTCAGAAAATTTAAGAAATGCTGCTACGTTTTTTCAACAATATCACAATCTGATTCTATACTTTATTTATTTATTTATTTTGTCCAATACACAATGAGGGTTTTAGTGGGTATGTATGTGTGTGTGTGTGTGTGTGTGTGTGTATGTATGTATGTATGTATATATATATATATATATATATATATATATTTGTTTTCGTAGATTTTCACGGGTATATGTATGTAGATTGTTCTGAGTTCGGGTTTTGCCCCGTGTAATATTTTGAGTGTCTATGCGACGTTTCGGTGAAATCACATTCACCATCATCAGCCTGAAGTTTCAAGCTTCATGCTGTTGTAAATATGGAATGTTTGCAACTGCCATTTCTTCCTTATATATAGTGTTAGGGGTGGAGATTTGGTTTGAATGTAGAAAATAGATTGGGTGACTATGTTTTAGTGATTTGATTGGTTGGTGGAATCACAATTACTTGAAGGATTGACATGGTGATTATTATGAAATGTTTTTTTGTTTAAGGCTGGTTTCCAAATCTCTGGTAGGCAGGACGTATCATCTCTTTTGTTTATGCAGAGGGGGTGTTTCTCAATCTCTATTGCTTCCATAGTAATTCTTCTATATAAATTTTCTGTTTTGGAAAGTAATTTAGTTTTTTCAAAGTCAATTTCGTGCCCTGTTTTTTTAATGTGCTGGACAAGGGAGGAAGTCTTTTCTTCTTTTTTAACTGCATTCTTATGTTCTGCAATGCGTGCGCTCACTCTTCGATTGGTTTGTCCAATGTATGTGGCTGCACATGCTTTGCAAGGGATTTCATAGATTCTTTGGTGTTCTAGTCGGATTTTATCTTTTGGGTTCCTTAGGATGTTTCCTATTTTTTGGTTAGTGACAAATGAAGTTTTGATCTTATGTTTGTGCAGAATTTTACTAATTTTGTCTGTGGTGCCCTTGATGTAAGGGAGGAGGGTGGTACCATTATCCTGTTCTTGATCTTGATTTTTGGGGGGTGTCTCTTTTTTGATTAGGTTTGTGATTGTTTTCCTTTCGAATCCATTAGAAATTAATACATCTTTCAGTTTGTTCAATTCAGTTTTTAAGTGCTCATGGTCAGCTAGGCATTTGGTTCTGGTGATGAGAGTTTTGGCTACTGAGGTGATCTGTGCGTGGTGGTGGTGGGAGTGTGCATTTAAATAACGGTTGGTATGGGTTTTCTTTTGGTAGATGGTGGTGATGGTGAATGTGATGATGGTGAATGTGATTTCACCGAAACGTCGCATAGACACTCAAAATATTACACGGGGCAAAACCCGAACTCAGAACAATCTACATATATACAGTGATCCCTTGATTATCGTGAGGGTTCCGTTCCAAGACCCCTCACGATAATCGATTTTTCGCGATGTAGGGTTGCGGAAGTAAAAACACCATCTGCGCATGCGCGCCCTTTTTTTCATGGCCGCGCATGCGCAGATGGTGGAGTTTGCGTGGGCGGCGGGGAAGACCCAGGGAAGGTTCCTTCAGCCGCCCAGCAGCTGATCTGCTCGGCAGCGCAGCGAGGAGCCGAATCGGGGTTTCCCCTTTGCGTGGGCGGCGGGGAAACCCCGATCTTCGTCTGCTTGCTGCTGCTGCTCTCTCTCTCTCTCTCTCTCTCTCTCTATATATATATATATATATATATATATATATATAGAGAGAGAGAGAGAGAGAGAGAAAGAGCCATCTTGAGTCCGCGGAGAAGGGTCCGCGGAGAAGGGTGACAAAGAAATCCAACTATATGTGTGCATGTGTATGTGTGTGTGTGTGTATAGGTATTGGTGTATTCAAGTCTTTTTTATTATTATTATTATTATTATTATTATTATTATTATTATTATTATTATTAATTAGATTTCTATGCCGCCCTTCCCCTGAGACTCAGGGCAGCTTACAACAAACCAATACACATGTACAAGAAATCTAACATTTAAAATTCTAAAAAGAAAAAGAAACATCAATCCTAAGAAACATATAAAATCTAAATACTTTTCCCGCGTAAGACCCAAATACGCCAAGACCTACATACCTATACCTGTGAAAATCTACACACACACACACACACACACACACATGGTATAAATACTCTGATACTTGATCAATATGTTTTAAGAAGACCAAAGCTCATTAAAATATATGCATCAAATAAAATTGTATAGACAGAACTTCTTTAGCAGTGGAGTGTGTGCTTGGTTATATTCTCAAGCATTTGCAGAATGCTTTTAATGTGAGCTGGACAGGAGAATGCATAAATAATAGCTCTGCTAATAGCACCAGCCATGGTACCCTCTAGGTTAGCTTTCATTTAAAATAAACACAAAAAAGTCTAAGCTTGTGCCCATAAGGAATTTTTCTTCCCTAATTGGTGTTGCTTTCCATTAATCATGCCTTCCTTTCCTTGAACAGACAGTAATGAATGTGAATACCCAAACATTTACTGCTTGGGAGGAGAGTGCTTAAACACACCAGGATCCTACACGTGTCATTGTCAGCTAGGATTTGAACTTTTCAATGGAACCACATGTGAAGGTAAGACCAGTGTAACATATCTGGATGAATTTGCCCCTTCTTCATTAATATAGTCACTTTCAGAACTAGCATAAACAAAGGGGGAGAGAAGCAGACATTTTGGGAGTTTCCTGTAGCTTTTCTTCAAATCAGCCTCATTAGTGTCTAGAAATAAATTATATCTGACCAAAAAGGAAAAGGAGAATCTAACTTGTTTTTGAAGAATATTTATTTATTTATTAGATTTGCATGCTGCCCCTCTCCGTAGACTCGGGGCGGCTAACAACAGTAATAAAACAACATATAACAAATCGAATATTTAAAATAACTAAAATAACTAAATAACTAAAAACCCTGATTAAAAACCAAACATACACACAAATATACCATGCATAAATTGTATAGGCCTGGGGGGAATGAATATCTCAATTCCCCCATGCCTGACGACAGAGATGGGTTTTGAGGAGCTTATGAAAGGCAAGGAGGGTGGGGGCAATTCTGATCTCTGGGGAGAGCTGATTCCAGAGTTTCGGGGCCACCACAGAGAAGGCTCTTCCCCTGGGGCCAGCCAAGTGACATTGTTTAGTCGGCGGGACTCGGAGAAGGCCAACTCTGCAGTACCATCTTTTAAGTACCTTTGCATTTTATCACTTGTGCCCATTTATATTATTTAAACCAACCTTCCCCAAATTGATGTTCTCTAAATGCACTGAGAATGCTGCAGGGTGGGTATTGCCCATGTGATGGTTGAACAATGTTGACTCTGGAAGATTCTGGCTATTTTCCACATGCTTTTGACAAGTAATAGAGGAATTGGAGCTAAATATTAACTTCTGCTTTCCTTTCCCACTTCTTGTTTCTATTTCCTCTGTTTGGTTTTTTCTGATTACCTTGTCATTTGTGTGCTGTCTTTGTCCTATTCTCTTCTTAATTCTGTGCCTTTGTAACCTACTGTTGAAAATGTAAGTATGTAAATAAGCAAGGTTGACTAAAGTTTAGGATTTGAATAACAGGCGCTGATTGGCCACATTATTCTGAGCGGGAAAATAAACGGCTGTTAAAGCCACATCTCCACCAAGGACAAAAAGTATAAATAGTAGCAACCTTGCACGCTTTCTCTCAGCCTTTTCATGCCCAATAATCTTGATCACTACAGAGCTATCCCTTACAACAAATTCCAAAATAAAATAGTTGTGTTACAACGAGCTGCCTCCAAGTGAATATTTAACACCTGCCACATATCAAATCGATTAAAGTTAGAATTATTATTGATAAATACTTGTGTTTTATAAAAAAGTAGTACAGTGTTCCCTCGATTTTTGCGGGTTCGAACTTTGCGAAAAGTCTATACCACGGTTTTTCAAAAATATTAATTAAAAAATACTTTGCGGGTTTTTTCCCTATACCACGGTTTTTCCCATCCGATGACGTCATATGTCATCGCCAAACTTTCGTCTGCCTTTAATAAATATTTTTTTAAATAAACTTTAATAAATAAACATGGTGAGTAATAATCTGAATGGTTGCTAAGGGAATGGGAAATTGTGATTTAAGGGTTTAAAGTGTTAAGGGAAGGCTTGTGATACTGTTCATAGCCAAAAATAGTGTATTTACTTCCGCATCTCTACTTCACGGAAATTCAACTTTCGCGGGCAGTCTTGGAACGCATCCCCCGCAAAAAGCGAGGGAACACTGTATAAACCATAATGTATGACTAATATATTTGTGTTTCTTTATTTTTTCATATTTGAATGTAATAGAATACTGTGTATCTGATGGTGACTATCACCTTCTTTGCTCTGCAGCTTGAAGCCAATTGATTCTTAGTCTCCCATAATTTTTGGAACTCAATTAACATGGAGTAGGCAAAAGATACCCCAGAGTTTCTTAGTTAATGTTTTGCTCTTTTTAAATATATTAGCAAGAAGTTCTGACATCTTGTTAAACATTAGTATATGGATTTCCACCTACCCATTTAAATTAGGTTGCCAGAATTAAAAAGCAAGGAGAAAAATAGGTATGGATTTTTGCCGGAAAAGGCTGCAGGTTCAGTTTTCATATTGCATTAAATTATATGGCTGCTGACCCCTGTTTCTTGATTTTAAATGAATACATGCTAGACCTCAGGATATGTATGTATATTTAGAGCTCTCTCCAATAATAGATTTCTGAAAGAGACTCTTAGAAAGGTATTTTCATTTCATTTCATTTCATTTGAATGTCAGTTTCTCTTTTAGTTTACTATATCCTTTATCAATAGCTTAGATGTGAGTAGTGTAAGATTTATAAGACAATCTTGTTCTGAATGGAGATACTTTGTTAAGTAGCTGATGGTGTTAAACTGGAATAATCTACAGCAGTTTTTCAGACTGAATTCCCTGTAACGATCTTTACTTCCTATAGATCAGAATGAGTGTCTGGAGAGTGGAATCTGCAGTCCCAATGGTGAATGCCTAAACAGTCACGGATCTTATTTCTGCATTTGTGCTCTTGGTTTCTCAAATGCTGGTGGTGGAGTCAGCTGCCAGGGTGAGATCTTAGAAATTATAGTGATCTTTTGTCTCTCTTGGACATGTTTTAAGTTTAAGTTTCAAGTTTTATTGGATTTATATGCCGCCCCTCTCCGAAAACTCGGGGCGGCTAACAACAATCATGAAAATATACAATAAAATCTTGCCAAAGAAATAAATCATGGAAAGCTTCCTTTTCCTCACTAATTCCTTTCAGGCTGATGATCCCAGGTCCTTAAAGATGCTTTCCCATCCAACATCACCTACTCTATGTGTTACATTCTCAGCCAGGCTTCAGTCAAGTCCTCCATTCTGGGGGTAAAATATTGACTGCTGATTCACTAGAGTTAGTGGTTCTCAACCTTTCTAATGCCGTGACCCATTAATACAGTTCCTCATGTTGTGGTGACCCCCAATCATAAGTCTAGCCCCAATTCTCCCAAAAGAGCTTTACGCTGATTGGCAGGAAGGTCAGAGGGACACCTCCAATGTAAACGCCTGATTGGTTGGATTCTAAAAATATGTTCCAAGGTGCCAGAATAGAAGCTTTAGTTCCTAACACCATGGGAAATTTCTCTTTTCCCTTGGTCTTAGGCGACCCCGGTGAAATGGTCGTTTGACCCCCAAAGTGGTTCTGACCCCCAGTTTGAGAACCACTACGCTAGACTATCTGGCAGCAGCTTCCTATAAAAGAGCTGGCTGTCAGACAGAGCCTTTGCTGGGTTGTAAATAATTATCAATGTTGTTTTGAAATAATTATCAAATAAATAATTATCAAATAAAGAGCTGTTGTTTTGAAGCCACTTCTGTCTTCCTCTTCCATTCATCCTATCTAACACTATGATTTCTCTTAAGACTGCAGCAATCCAGCATTTGAGGAGGGAAAGATGATTCAGTATGCATGTTAGAATTCATCTCATTATGATTTTTTCTAAGAAAAAGATGTATTTGATTTGAGAGGTGCTGAAAAATTTATATGTATTCAGGCATGCTCTGAATTACCCTCAACAAATCCAGGACACTGTAGAACCCTGCTCTCTGCCCCTGTCCTTATTTCCAAAAAATACTAAAGTTATTTTTAAAGTATTATTTTAAATATTTTAGTAATTTAAATACTTTATTTAAATACTTTATTTAAATATTTAGTATTTAAGTACTTCAAATACTTTACTATTACTAAAGTAATACTAAAATAAGGTACAATGTTGATGACAGGGCTTATAAATTCTAAAGTTTTCAATTTAGATTTCATTTTTGCCCCTGACAAGCTAAGCTAAGCTTTCTATGCTAAACTATAGGAAATGTAATTTCTGCTTGCTAACTTAATATTAATCATTTTCCTAATGACCCATCACATCTTCAAGACTCATCCAATCATTATGTCAAAGTTACAACAATGCATACTTCAATGATGGCTGAATGATGCTATAATGACACTGTAGGATACCAGGGAAAAAAAGGATAATATAAATGATTCCCAATTATGAATTTATTCCGCGGCTTGTTACAAGATTTTTCACATTCTGTTTCAATTTCAAATTTTAGGGAAATCAGAGAGCCTGAATTCACATTAGCTGATTCAGTCCATTCTAAATTAGGCTCAGATTATTTATTTATTGATTTGATTTTTATGCCGCCCTTCTCCTTAGACTCAGGGCGGCTTACAACATGTTACAAATAGCACTTTTGAACACAGCCAGCATATTGCCCCCACAATCCGGGTCCTCATTTTATCCACCTCGGAAGGATGGAAGGCTGAGTCAACCTTGAACCGATGATGAGATTTGAACCACTGATCTACAGATCTACAGTCAGTTTCAGTGGCCTGCAGTACAGCACTCTATCTGCTGCACCACCCCGGCATAGATTAATTCATTTGAATCAGCTCAGACAAATTCTTCCATTACATATTATCAACCCTTCCTATTTTAGCTTTCTGCTGTCCCGTTTCAATGCTATTTCACATTAAAGTCTGGCTTCTTTCCCTGAGCGTGTATGTTGTATTATGTTCGGCAGATGTGGATGAATGTGCTGATGAGTCCCGGTGTTTGCATGGTCAGTGCATCAATACAGAAGGCTCCTACATCTGCTTATGTCAGACTGGCTTCCAGCATTTGCAGGAAATGGATGGCTGTGTAGGTAAGACCTGACCTCTGAAGAAAGAAAACAACAGAAAGGCTATAGATCAGAATCAAGCCAAGCAAATTGTCGGAGGCATTTTTGTATTTTATATCTACATTTAAAAAACAACAAGCACAAATGTTTGCTGCTGGTATGGTTCTGATAGTGATTGGTGGGGGGTGTTGAAGTTTAACCCTTTGTTTCCATGCTGAGATCCTGGGAAATGTTGCTCCCCTGAAGCTGTTATTGGCACGAGGAGTTCTTTGCATTATGTCAATGCAAGATTTCTTCTTAATGAAAATGACAACTTCAGGTGGTTTATTGGATCTCAATTCAGGTGGGCAATTTTATACTATATATCTGTCATCCATCTTCTATGAAAATGTTATTTTTTTTTCATTACTAGTCTTTTAAGAATGCTTATCTCTCTTGAAATGATACTGTTTGTTTATTTTTTCATCTTTTTATTTATTGCTTTCATTCAACCAAACTTTAGAACTACAGTACTTATTCTACAGACGCAGGCAATTTTTCGGGGTTTGGGGGAAGGTGTCAGGACTGTGCTTTGGTGACAAGGCAGGCCTTTTTTTATATAGACTCTAGCTACTATAGGGGGCATTGCTAATGATGTAAAATTATCACACTGGACAGGTAAACCAGTCTCATTGGCACTGTATCCACATTTTAAAAAAATGTACTTCTCCAAATGCAAAAAAATAAATAAAAATCTTAATTTTAGTAGCACAATCAATGTTGGTTTGGGGCCACAAACATAGAGTTTATTTTATTTATTTATTTATTTATTTATTTATTTATTTAGTTAGTTAGTTAGTTAGTTAGTTAGTTAGTTAGTTAGTTAGTTAGTTAGTCCAATACATAATACACATTGAAGAGAATAAATATGTGGTAATATAACTAAAGAAACGAATAGAAGAAAAGATAAAAAATTATAGGTGAACAGATTTGAAAGGGAGAAAAGATAAATGAGATAAGGAGAGACAATTGGACAGGGGACAGAAGGCACACTGGTGCACTGATGCACACCCCTTACTGACCTCTAAGGAACCTGGAGAAGTCAATCGTGGATAGTCTAAGGGAAAAATGTTGGGGGTTAGGGGTTGACACTACTGAGTTGCCCATTGTTACTTAAGGATACTTGACTGTTAACTATGTTAGCCATCAGGGCTTGTGCATTTTTTTCAGGCTCTTCTTGTCTTTCAGACATCTTTCATTTTTCCCCTTTTCCCTACAATTTACAAGTCTTTTGTCCTTCTGATACATTCTTTTGAAAATGCTTTCCCATGGATGACAGATGTGGATGAATGCGAAGAATATGGAGCTACTGCTTGTGGCATATGGCAGTGCCAGAATACGTTGGGTTCATTCCACTGCATTATGGGATGTCCTCCCGGCTTCCATCGCACACCATTTGGTGACTGCATCGGTAGGTGCTTTTGGGAAAACTCTGGGGTGTGTAAAAGTCAAAGGAGACCCTCTGTAGAGAAGAATTCCATTTTAAAAAGAGGGAGAAACATTTTTTACATTATAGAGATAAAAATACTATTTGTCTGTAGTCTCAAATGTTTGGTAATTGTCTTTTTTTTTTTTACAAAATGGATACTGCTTTGCTCTTCCTATTAGACAGTTTATTAAACAGGTGTATCTCCCATAGATAAAATAGGCATCAAAGTATCCAGAATGGAAAGCAGCTTGATGGAAATGGACTCATAACTTTCTTTTTCCTGTTTATTGCTACTAATTCAAATGGTGTAAATACTTCCATCCTTGATGCTATTCTCAGTTCCATATATGCTAAATATACAGTCCATGATCAAAGACTAAAATGCCAGTATAACACAATCAAATAAAAGCAAAATAGGATATTAGCACAAAAGAAAACAAACAGGTAATAAAGTGGAAAATGAGCTACATCTGAAGCAGTAAATAAATTCATAAATGTTTTGAACTTATGGCAATCACAATCAGTTAACATCTGATGTTTCTGCAGATTAATGTAAAAAAGCAGTGCAGCAGAACTTGAGATATTGTCTTAACTGCCCAGCCCAACTAAGGGCAAAAACAAGCTCAGAGTGGAATCTTATTAAACGCCTCCTCTAAAACTATGGATGACAAAATTTTAGGCCTGGACAATGAGAATGTTTATTTATGTGATATAGACAGTATGTTGAAAAATTAAGTGAAAGGTATGTTATAAAGTCTATTATAATAACAAGAACATTACTCCTATATTTCTGCAAGACCAAGTTCTAAAGTGTTTCTTCCAGGACTTGGTATCATCAGGAAAGGGGAGAAAGTTTGCAATAATTTAAATCCAAGACTTATGCATTTCTTCCAAGGCGAAATACATCTGTCAACAATAACTATATTAATATTCCTTCTGTTAATATTGGCTGAATCTCAAATAAACCTCTGCAGAAGGAGGGCCAGATTGCAAAACCAGAAGGGTAATCAATGCACATTGCGAGATGTGTAACATTGCTCTTAAGAGTTTGGATTGGATTATTTCTCTTATAATATACACCGAGCACAAAGTTCAGCACCTCAGGCCCAAATGCTTTCTCTTTCAGTACCTTAATTATCCACAGTTCCTCCTTTTTGTTGAATTGTCACTCTGATAATACTGATGTTATGTTGAAATGAATTCATACATTCTCATTTTTGCACAGTCTCTTGATATGAATTAAAAGTATCAACTTGAATCATCTTGCTAGCATGTGTCTGAAATGAAGAAGCAAAATAAAGTTTGCTTTGCTTAGAAAAGACTGTGTACTGATTTGTTGATCTATCTGTTATGCAGATATTGATGAATGTGCCAATGAGACCCTGTGTGGGAGCCATGGTTTCTGTGACAATACTGTTGGGTCATTCCATTGCTTGTGTGACCGTGGCTATACAAATTCCCTTTCAAGCCATGATTGTGTTGGTAAGAGTCATTCAGCCTTCATAGATCCACATTGCCTCATCCTGAATGCAGGCACCTTTCCAACTTGTTTTATCAAGGTTACAATCTTGAGAAAAACCCCTTAAAGATAACGTTGGGTGTGGGGGGGGGGGGGTTGTAGGTGTGATTAATTGTATTTGAAATTCCAACTTCCCAATTCTTAAGTTCTTTGTTCATACTGTAAGGATAGGACTGAAAAAATGCAATGCCCAGATGAATCTATTTCTGATGAGCTAGAAATCAAAATCTAAACCTTTGTGGTTTGCAAGAAATCAACAAGAACAGTTTTATTAGAAAGTCATAGATCTTCTATTTAAAGGTTTTTATCAGATAAGAATCCACCACTTTCTGAAACAGTTTGCTCATTGTAAGATATCTCAGCAAAATAGATCATTGGTTTAATTCTATTTCTTCAGTCATAGAAAACAAAATTAGGCCATCATTTATTGACAGTCTTTAAATATTTGGCAGTCCTATCATTTCTTCCTGTTCATATATCTAATACTTAAGCTGCTTTTTCAGCTGTTTCATTCCTAGGGATCATACAGTATTTCTGTACTAACAAACTACCCAGCAAAATTATTAGTTGAATCCCATGAACTACAGCAGGAAGTGATTGATGCTGACATAGCTCTAAGCTTTAGGAAACAGGCATTATGAGAAGTCAGAGATGTCAGGTGCGACATTACAGAATGCAGAAATTAACTCCTTAGTTGAGGAAAAGAGATGGTGACTCCAAAAAGTACTGCATTTATCAGGCATATTGATAAACTCTATTATGATTCTTGCAGATGTGAATGAATGTGAGCTGATGATTGCAGTGTGTGGGACTGCACTTTGTGAAAATGTAGAAGGAGCCTTCTTGTGCCTGTGTCCAAGCGACCAGGAGGAATATGACACAGGGACTGGGGAATGTCGTTCCCGATCAGGCATAGGTAAGGGTTAGTGAACAATATCCTGCAAATGGAAATTAGAGATACAATTCTTGCAAGTTCTTCTTATTGGTCTGAATAAAAGAAAAAATTGTGGGCTCCATGATGCTCTCTGGCCTGTGTGATTTTCTTGTAGACATTTCATTACCAAACTATATAATATCATCAGGGTGTAGAAAGCATTGTCTAAATTCTTAATATATTCCAACATCAGAGATTGTTTGATCGCATTGACTATGTGGATATTTAACCTAACACCTTTTGGTCCAGAGAAGGGAAAAAAACAGTTAGGAGCATTTTAAATCCCATTTGGGAAAGCAAGTTTTGAAAACAGTTAACAGTTAACATATAATGACATAGATAATGGATAATGACATATAAGTTGCATTGTTGCTCCAAAATGTAGTCTTCAAATAAATGGTCTTAATTAGTGATGGGTGAACTGAACCCACACAATTCGGGTCCGTACTGAATTTTGCGGTGTTCGGTATGCCGAACACAAATCCAATTTTTTTTGAAACTTCGGGCTAAGTTTGGGGTCGCATTCGGCGTTCGGAGCTTTGGCGTCACCGGCAGGTTGCTAAGGATGTCAAGGTGATCACTTCCTGGATTCCATCAGGGCTCTGCCCCCGGAATCTCTTCGTGGGAGGGATTCCCCAGCTCCTTTAAAGGGAGGTCTTCACGTAAAAATAAACATTGTTATTTTACGAAAAAGGATGCTGCAGTGGCGCTGCAAGCAAAGGGCGGTCCTTTCACGTAAAAATAAACATGTTTATTTTTACATGAAAGGACCGCCCTTTGCTTGCAGCGCCGCTGCGGCGTCCTTTTTCATAAAAATAACAATGTTTATTTTTACGTGAAGACCTCCCTTTGAAGGAGCTGGGGAATCCCTCCCACGAAGAGATTCCGGGGGCGGAGCCTTGACGTCACAGGCAGGTTGCTAAGGACACCAAGGTGATCACTTCCTGGATTCCATGGAATCCAGGAAGTGATCACCTTGGCATCCTTAGCAAACTGCCGGTATACGTGACGTCAAAGCTCTGCCCCCGGAATCTCTTGGTGGGATTCCACGTTCGGGTTCGGGTTTGGCCAAATTTTGCGTAACCGTTGGGTTCGCCCATCACTAGTCTTAATATGAGATTTTTGTAATTTCATGATTTTAACATTAGTAATATAATGTCCAGTTCCATGTAATATTTTGGGAAAGTAGAGTTAATTGTATGGTAAAATGGGGCTTTACTGACAATATTGGTTGTAGCTCCTTAAAAAAGCATGTTATAATGAAAGCATTCAAGCACATACAGCCATTAAAGACAGTTTTAATAATACAAAACATAGAAACCCATCTTTGAAATGTGTGTTGTGGGAATCAGTGGGAGGCTAACTTTTCCACCTTAAGGAATAATTTGTAATTTGGAGATAAATTTTATTTACAGATAAAGAATATAGTGTAGAGACTGCTGAATTGTGTTATATTTGCATTTGGAAAGACAAATGCAAGTAAACTTCCAATTAAACTATTTGGAGATTGTGAAATATATTCATTGCTAAAATTAATAATGTAATAAAGTCTAGAACAGTGGTTCCCAACCTTTTTTTTGCCATGCCCCACCTAAACATCTCTAAAATCCCGATGCCACCCACCCCAACATATAATTCTTACTATTCAAAAAGTGAACTTCTACTCATACGGAAGAAGCCTAAAAGGCCACTAACTTTGTTTAAACAAAGTTCCAATTTGCCCCATTAAAAATGAAATTGCCCCTCTGTGGGGCGTGGGCCCCACATTGGGAACCACTGGTCTAGAGGATGCTTTGCTCTGAGAGATTGCTTTCCTCAAATAATTTCCAGATGTGTGCCTTTTTGTCCAACAGAATGTTATCAATGGGACTCTGTCACATAAATTATATGTTTTAATCTCATCTCAGGGGAGCCTGGAAGGCCTGTATCTTTACATCCAGATAATGCAGAGAGGAAAGAGTGCTATTATTACTTCAATGATGTCCCATTGTGTGACAGTGTCTTAGCCAATAACACCACAAAAGAGGAATGCTGTTGCACAGAAGGAGCAGCCTGGGGAGATAATTGTGAAACCTATCTGTGCCCAGTCATTGGCTCAGGTATATTGCATTATTGTTTAAGTAGTAAACATGTGAACAACAAAAAGGGAACTTCCTAAATGCTTGTTTGCTCTGAATTTATGTGTAGGTGTATGGTCATTTTTTCTTCCATTCATTCATGTCTGATTCTCAAAGACTGCCTGGACAAGTTCCTGTAGTTTTCTTTCTGAGGTTTTTCAGAAGTGATTTGCCATTTCTTCATTCCTAGGGCTGAGAAAACAATAACTGGTCCAAGGTCACCCAGCTAACTTTGTATCCAGGATTAGACTCCTGGATACAGGTCTCCTGCCTCATGTATCTCAGAGGCCGCTCAGGACCCACAGAGTTAGCCTTCTCCATGTCCCGTCAGCCAAGCAATGCCATCTGGTAGGCCCTAGGGGAAGAGTCTTCTCTGTGGTGGCTCAGACCATGTGGAATCAACTCCCACCTGAGATTCATACTTCCCCCACTCTCATGGCCTTTCGGGAGGTTTTAAAAACACACATTTTTTGGCAGGCTTGGAGCTATTGAGCGTGACACTCTGCCCCGGCTGATAGCATGAGTGTGATGGATGAATCTGGTTCCATGGCTTTTAATATTTGGGTTTTAGTATAAATTCATAATTCTAGTTGTAGGGTTTTTATTATTTGGGTCTTAGTGTAAATTTTATAATTGGATTTCAATGCTATTTTGAATTTTTCTTTTTTTCTTTTTACATGTTGTAAACCGCCTGAGCCTCTGGAGAAGGGAGGTCTAGAAGTCCAATCAATCAATCAATCAATCAATCAATCAATCAATCAATCAATCAATAGACATTGCAGTTTTTAGCTTGATGCTTTAACCACTATTCTGCCGGGCTCTCTGATAGGAGCCTCCCGAAAATTCAAGGGTACAAATTTCAGACACACACGTTTGAAAATTCAAAACAATGTTCTTTATCACAAAATTCAAAATAAACTAAGCACTCTTTTTGTATTGCAAAGAGCACTCATCACAAAACAACTGGGTAGTCTGTACAATTAACCTTAAGCAGTCATTAAGTACTTAGCTAGCAGCTGTGAAGAAACTTCACACCCCTTCTTCTTCCAACGAAGTGAGACACACACACTCACGTTGCTCTGCTTTGGTTTCAAAGGTGTGAAAAAGCAACAAAGTCCAGCCACACAAGTTTCCTGATGAACTCCAATCATATATTCTTCCACAACAGCCAAACCCACATGCTGCTATTTATAGCAGCAGCCCTAATTACTGGAGCCCCACCCAAACACAGGTGGCCTCCCTTATTTCCTGTAATAGGGTCTTACTTGGTCTCTTCTACGCATAATTCTGCGCTTGCGTGGGTCCAAAACGTCATCATCTGAATCAAAGGAAGATAAGGGAGATTGACTGCCTGGGCTGTATGCCAAGCCCCCCCTCTGCCGAGTCACTCCCACCTTCTTCTTCGTCCGAGGAAACTAAACTCTGATCTGATTCTGTCGGCAATAACACAGGCCTGTGACATGTTGAATTTTCCCCTGCATCCACCTCCCCATTCCCTGGGGCAGGAGCTGGGCCAGAGCCAACCACAACAACCACTAACCACCAAACCAGCTCTCATGTGTTTCGGTATATGTACGTATGCATAGACAGTATGTATATGGTTGTATATACAGATGCATACCTAAAAGCTGTCCAAGTCAGGCTTGAATATTGAATGACTAGAGTACAGAATCTACTTCTTCCAGGGTCCTCTAGAGCTGTAAACTGACCATTTTCTTTACAAACTTCCCAAAGACTGGAAGATTGGAAACTAAATTAAAATTGTCCAGATCAAGTTGTGACCATTTAAGGAGATGGAAGATCATCATCTCTTTAAAAAAACAGAAATCCATTCACCATTGTATGGACCCAATTATATGAGAAATAGTGCAGAGTTGTCACAATCTTAATGTCCTTATATAAATTCAATGGCGTCATCACTTCTAGAATATTATTGTGTGGAGTGACACTTCAGACAGTTAAGGTAATCAAAGGACTGGAGCAGGATAGGAGCTTCCCTATCAAGAAACTTTGCAGCATTTGGGGCTTATTAATCTAGAAAGGAGATGTATAATAGGGTACATGATTGAGATATACAAAATTATGCATGGTGTAGATAAAGTGAACAAGGAGTCCCCTTTTCTGAAATATTACAAACAGAGGCCATTCAGTGAAATTGAATCACAAGCAAAAAGATTTTTTAAAAATGGGTTTTTCAACTTTGGAATTGACAACAAGATGTAGTGCTTGTTGTTACCAACTTGGCTGGCTTTAAAAAAAGGTTGGATCAAATTCATGGAAGTCATGAGGATCGATGGTTATTAAACTTGATGGCAGTATACAACTGCTCTGAAGGCCATCTGCTGGGGGATTAATTGGCTTTTTGTCCAGTTGCTTGGCTATATGAAAACAGACAGATGAACTAAATGGGCCAGGGGTCTGATCCAGCAGGGATCTGCTTATGTTCTTCATGTTATCTCCTGGGAGACTTTAATCAACCAGGATGGACAAGGATCTAAGACACAGGAAGTCAACCACACAGGTCCATGGATGCTGGACAGTTCATAGGGCTAATAGATTCAGACTCTTCATAAGTAACGAGCTAAGACATGTCTCAGGTAGTGCCGCAGGACCTGTGCAGTCAGATTCAGATTCTGAATGAATCTGAGCGACTGTATTTGGTTGATGACTACAATATTCCTGTCAGCACAAGTGTTCCCTTGGCCCCTCTTTACCATGAAATTCAAGGTTATGCGAAACAGAATCACGGATCTTAGGGGTATCATGGTCAGTAGTATCTCCGTTATATAATATGCTTCTTATATTTTCCCCTTCTTCTAATTTTCATTTAATTATAATTTTTCTTTGTCATTTTTTTTTTGCAGTGGAATATATTGATATTTGTCCCAGTGGGAAGGGCTATATTCCTGTAGAAGGAACACTGATTTTTGGACAGACATCTTATACAGGTACTTCTAATTCGTACAAATTCAGCAGCCGTTTGAAGCTCAAACCGAATGGGAGGGATGGGTTATATTTTAGAAGAAATATTTCATTTATTCAGGTGTTAATATCATGATCAGTTTTTTCCCCATAGATGCCAACGAATGTGAAATGTTGGCTCTGAGGCCTGTCTGTCATTATGCATTATATTATATAAGTGATTATTATAGCACAATAAACAATTCTCATGTTGAATTATGACTTTGCTACCCTTATAAAACTTCAGAGAACCAGTGAGCCAGCGATCAAACAGTAAATCCAGCTCACTTCATAGTGTTCATATTGATGTAAATCACTGGGCTTTTCTATATGTACATATTTCTTTTTATATCCAGAATTGACTTCAACATACAGGGCTTTGCTGCAAATAGAGAAGTTTCCTACCAGATATTTTAGTGTGAAAACAGTGTTCTAGAAATCCCTTCCTTCCTTCCTTCCTTCCTTCCTTCCTTCCCTCCCTCTCTCTTATTGAGATTCATTTCCTCCAACCCCCCAATAGATGCCGATGAATGTGAAATGTTTGGCTCTGAAGTCTGTCGTAATGGACATTGTGTGAATACAGTGCCTGGATACACCTGCTTCTGCCACATTGGATATTACTCCAGCCAGTTTGCATGTGTTGGTGAGAATCTGCTTGTTTGACCTACTTAACATCTTTTGTAAAAGGCACTCTGTGCTATTTGTAGAGACTGATACATTTACTGAAAAACATGGCCCAGGCAGTGGTGGGTTCCTACTAGTGAGCCCTGATGCTCCGTTCCGATAGGAACAGTTAGATAGGATAGTCAGAACAACTGTGGGCCATCTGCCTCCAGAAGTTGTGAATACCCCAACACTGGAAGTTTTAAAGCAGAAGTTGGATGTAATGTGTGGTTGTGAATGAGTTGGTTGATTGATTTTAATATATGGGATTTTTTAGTAGTAATTTTAATTATTAGATTTGTTGTTGTGCTGTTTTTGTATTCTGTGAGCTGCCCCAAGTCTTCAGAGAAGGCGGCATACAAATCTAATTAATAATAATAATAATAATAATAATAATAATAATAATAACCATCTGTCTGAAGTAGTGTAGGGTTTCCAGTCTAAGCAGGGGTTTGGACTCTGTTGTTGTTGTTATTATTATTGCTATTATTATTATTGCTATAATAATAATAATAATTATTATTATTATTGTGAATAATAGTGAAAATGATCCCAGTAGTACTTGGCACACTGGGCGCAGTGCCAAAGGATCTCAGCGGACATTTGAAAACCATCGGAATTGATAAAATCTCCATCTGTCAATTGCAAAAGGCCGCTTTACTGGGATCAGCAAACATAATTCGCTGCTACATCACGCAGTCCTAGGTGCTTGGGAAGCGTCCGACTGGTGATGAAATACGAAATCCAGCATAGTGATCTCGTTTGCTGTGTTGTATTGACATAATAATAATAATAATAATAATAATAATAATAATAATAATAACAACAACAACAACAACAACAACAACAACAACAATAACTGCATAATTGGGTGCATGATGGCTTTGCCAGGCTGTGACGCCGCTATCTTTAAAAAAAAACTTTTGGTGTTTTTTGGCTCTCTGAGCAAGTGCAGAAGTAAAATTATCCCTCTGCACATGCACAGAGAGCCAAAATCATGTGAGAGGATGCATGTGTAGTGAGCATGCGGGCACAGTCATGATGCGCACTGGTAGTGAAAAGTAAGCGGATCCGCTCCTGGGCCCAGGGTAAGCAAGAGGCCATCGAAAATATCAACTACTAATGGAGAAACATCATTTGAATGTTCTGTATGTGTAAGGTGACCAGAGGTCCCACTTGTAAAAAAAATCGGGACTTTTAAAAAACACCACGGGACGCGGGATAAATTGTTGAAAAGCAGGACTGTCCAGCCAAAAGCGGGATATCAGGTCACCTTATATACGTGAGGATGTTCGATATGTGAGGGTGAGAGAACTTTTGTTTTACATATCTGCTTGAGTGAATTCTCTCTATGTGATCATAGATCTTGATGAGTGTGAAAACGAAGAGATCTGTGCAAATGGCAAATGTCTGAACACAGCGGGTTCTTATCACTGCTTCTGTAGCCTCCCCCTGGTTCTGGATGTAATCCACAATCGCTGTGTCAACGTTTCCAACAGTGCAGGTGAGATTCCTCTGGACAGTGTATAAACTGGTCTCCATAAACATAGAAGGCTTCTGATAGAATCCTGCGAAGGTAAGTTTTGCGCCTGGAGTTTAAAATGGCAAACTCAAATAGATATGAGGTCAGAACACATTATAAAATGTAAGAGAGGCAGTTGTAATACAGGTAGCCCTTGACCAGAGGCGGTATTCTGGCATTTCGGACCAGTTTGGGTGAACCGGTAGCGGGAATTTTTGAGTAATTCAGAGAACCAGGAAATACCACCTCTGGCTGGCCCCACTCCCACCTGCCTACTTATTGGCTCACCACTTGCCCCATCCACCCATCCCATCTGCCCCGCCCTGCCCTATATATCTTTCCTTTGCCACACAGCCAGCTAATCTCCTGCCTTGCCTTGCCTTACCCGCTCTGCTCACCAAAGGTCGGGGCCCAGGGCTTCACCTTGGGTCGGGGGCCAGGGATGCACCATTCCCAGGCTCCGGCCTTGCCCTGCAGCCTCCGCCAATTTGCCGTTTGCCTCACTCTGGCCTTGCCCTGGACCTCTTCCCAATGCTGCCACCCCCCCTGGCCTCAAACTATGCCCCTCACCAGGCTGAAGCAATTTATTTGGCCTGCAACCTGCTGCACTAGGCCAAAGGGCTGCAAAGGGGGCACAAAAGGGCTGAAGTGGTTTGGGAATGAACCACACGGTTCTTCTTACAGCGATGGCAAACCTTTTTTGGTTTGTGTGCCAAAAGGGGGGAGCATGGGTGGCTTTTTTTCATGCATGCATGCCCACACTCATACTTCCATGTGCCTCCCCCACAACCTTTTCTTGTCTGCATGCTAAGATGGGCCTTGAACTGATTCAACAATGCTATTCCTGGGTTCTTATGTTGCAAAAAAGATCCTAAAAGTCAAAGTATTTCATTACTTTATGAGATATGCTTGAATAGCCCTCACAATTGTCTTCTAATAATGTTTTAATTTAATTTCCTATCCTGAGCTTCAAGACCTAAATGGACTTGTTCCATTATGATTCTATATATTGACCCTAAGAACAGTGAAATCTCAAGCTTTTCTTTCTAGCCAATATTGCAACAAAAGATCAACATTCTGCAGAAAGGAAAGAGGGATGCTCTTTTATATATATAAGGCTTTACAGCAGGGGTCTCAAACTCAATTTACCCGAGGGCCGCTGGAGGTAGAGTCTGGGTGAGGCTGGGCCGCATCAGGTTTTCCACAAGAAAAGCTCTTACAAAAACATTCTGATGTTATCAAATGTCTTTATTTTTTCATCTTATTTTGTGTTAAAAATTAAAAATAAATTAACAAATTCATAAGAAATAAATAAATAAATCAGTAATAAAAAATAAAATGAAAATGATGATAATAATAATAATAATAATAATAATACAGCAGATATAGAAGACTGAAGAAACCACATTCAGCTCCATACACAACACCGAAAAGTGCCATTCGTATCAAACTTGGGCCGCACTAACATTAAACTTTAATATTGAGGTGGGGGCCGCAAGCTATTGTCCCGAGGGCCGCAGTTTGCCCGTGGGGCGCGAGTTTGAAACCCCTGCTTTACAGTGTTATGGCCTTACTACAATATAGTAATTTATTCCTTTTCTATAACCTTTAATTTTTTTTCAATAACAGATAATCCAAATGATCCTGACAGAGAATTAGAAATCTGTTGGCAGAAGGTCTCAACAAACTATGTTTGCAGTGAACCACTGCTGGGACGACAAACAACGTACTCAGAGTGCTGTTGCCATTATGGGGAGGCTTGGAGTCGGGACTGTGCACTCTGCCCTCCAAGGTCCTCTGGTGAGGATACATCATTTGCTAGAAGACCTCCAAGGTCCCTTCCAACTCTGTTACTCTGGTATCTGTAGACACAGGCATTCTTAGTTGCAGTAAAATCCAGAGAAATTCATAGAGAATATACTTGATTTTTCTCTCTCTTTTCACCACTGTTTTATTTTAAATATTAAAACTTGTAAAAGCTTAAACTTTTAAAATATTGCAAACCATAGTTCCCTCTAAACTGAGCAGTGAGCAATCGCTCACTTAAAATTCATCATCAACTCAGAGTTTTCCAAACCTGCTCAGAAGCCGAGAGGGAAAGAGTGAGAGGGAAGGAGAGAGAGAGGAAGAGAGGAAGAGAGAGAAACAGATAGAAAAAAGAGAGGAAGGAAAAGAGAAAGAAAAAGAATGGGAGTAAGGACGAGAGAAAGGAAATCAAAATCTAGTTTGAAACTAGCTCAACTATTTAAGTGGCATTTTGATATTGATAGAGTTGCCCTATTATGAGCTCACTGTTATAGACACACAGTACAGTATTTTATTTTGAAATTCTCTGAGGCAAAACAGGGTGGGTTTTTTGTTTGTTTGTTTGTTTGTTTGCTTGTTTATTTATTTATTTTTCTGTGCCGCCCAGTAGCAGTAGAAGGGACTGCCGCTCAGACACTATACTTTTCCGCCCACCCCCCCAAAAAATTAGAGGGAACACTGTTGCAAACCAACCATGGTATTAAAAGTTAATGTTTTCTTTCTCACTGCTCTAAAAAAACCCACCTAATGTAATGCTCTGTTATTTGTTTCTATTCCTTGACTCATTGAGTAGCAAGCCAATAGTTGTTTAAGACTGGATTTGCTCAGTTAAGCAAACTGATCACCCCACCTACCACCACTCCAAAGTTTTATACAAAAGCATTCATTATTAGTCACTATGGGAGGGTTGGTTTTTTGTTTGTTTTGTATGAAGTAGCCACCTAATGGAACATAAGACAAAGCTGTTCATTTTGACTGGGGTTAGAAATATATTCCAAAACACATGACGTAACCCAAGATAAGGAATAGGGATCTTAGGAACATCTCACGTTTAGTGCAACTGGCTTTCCCTAGGTGTCAAACTCAACCGCATCACGTGATGTATCACAATGTTTTTTGCCTTTGAGGAGCTGGGGTGGACGTGGCTGTGTGTGATGCCCGCGTGTTTGACAACCATTATCGAGGCTTCCCCTGTCAGCATTTCAACTCTGAACTACAAACATTTTCTTTTATTGATGTTTAGCTTAATGAAGAGAAGATTGAAAGGAAACAAGACAGCAGTCTTCCAACACTTGAAGGGCTGCAGAAAAGACAGCGGGATGAGAGTGCCTATTTATCCTCCATTGCACCGGAGGGTAGGGTAGGATAAGAAGCAATGAGTGAAGTGTTAGTGGAAGGTCTAACCTGGAAATGAGCAGGAATTTCTGATAGTGATAATTACACAGCTCTAACAAAAAATATTTTTTGTACTCATCACAGTTGACCTTGTACTTTTTTGAATCATTTTTTTTTCTTATTTCAAAAATGTATATAGTTTTTCTGTAGCAGGTATAGTTTCCATGGAGTAGCATCATGATTATAAGGAATAGGAGATACTGTATACTGGCGACATTAATAAACAGTAATTACCAATTACATTGAAAATGCAGAAATATCAGAATATCTATATCAGAAGCATTTATGTGATAGAGCAAAACTAAGCATATTTTTGGAATCAGCACACCAAACTCCTTAAAACAGACATATTACCTTTGCTGATTATTTTTTGTGTTGACCAATGTTATTAAGCTGCTTCCTTCCCAAAATTGTGTATGCTTTATCATTAAGGTTTTTAAGATTGGACAACCATTCGTCTGAGATGGTATGAGACATCTTTAAGGTCCCTTCCAGTCCTATGAATATATTTTATGTAATGATCATGTATATAATCCGGTTTGGAAAGATGCTCCTTGGGAAAAGCATTCCATTGCCAGAATGCTAATGCAGGCTAATCCTCTCTCTTAGCTCTAGCTGACTCTGTTCCATCTCTAAAGATAAATAATTTATAATAACAATTGCAATATTCAGACAGTATTGTATGAAAGACTATTCTATTTTTCTTTGCTCTCTCTTTTTAGATGATTTTAATCATCTGTGCAACATAGTAAACCAGGCTGGACTCCGAGAAAGGCCCAGCTATGAGTATGGGTCAAATCAGGACAATCATCAATATGAGGTTTATGTCCCAGATCTGGAGGCCTATTTGAATCGTTTGCATGAGGATGGAGCAGCTGATACCAACAGAGAAGAAAGCAATGCATTTGAGGACAGTACAACACCAGAAAGGCAACAGATCCATCCAGATCAGACACAGCCTCGCTATATGCCTGAGCACATTGGTAAATGTCAGCTCAGTTTTTTACTCCAACTGTATATTGGAGTATATTACTCCAACTGTCGGCATTTCAACCTTCAATCCCTTTTCCTGCTTTTTAAAGAACAGGTCCAGAGATTGGCCAAAAAATGCAAGAAAATCTTAAATTTCAAGCAAGTGCTCAAGCCAGATTCTTCCAAGATCCAGAGAGTAGTTCTGTAATGGCTAATTCCACAGAGCCCATTGTGCTAATCCGAATGAAGAGATTATGTATATCACTTGCTGAATCATAGAGTTGGAAACCTCTCTGATTTTTTCTTCTTGTAATCATTTTCATGTGCAAATATTCTTAATTGGATTAGAGAAAGAGTAGGTGCCATCTGAAAAAGGACGGTGCGCACACACACACTGGAAAGAGCCATTTGGCATTTTTCCTTCTACAAATTTATCTGACATTGTTTTTTAATATCTATTTCTTACTCTCTCATCTTTTAGAGCATTACAGCAGCTTTGAGGGGCTACAAGCAGAAGAGTGTGGAATTCTTGACGGCTGTGAAAATGGACGTTGTGTCCGTGTGCAGGAAGGCTACACTTGTGATTGCTTTGATGGCTTCCAGTTGGATTTGAAGATCATGGCCTGTGTCGGTAGGTACCATGGTTCCATGGAAGAAAATATGGTAGATATTGCCAAAAATAGTACAGCAAAGAGCCCCAAAAGCCTGAATTACTAATGATGGCTGTGCATCTTTTTAAAATGTTGTTAAACTTAATTTTAATTGTTGAAGAGGTTTTAGTGGGTTCGTTGCCATTGTTACTATGCCACAGATAAGCAAACCACATCATCACTTAGTCCGTTTTACTAAGGACATATTTTCAAGGAGCTCTAGAACTAACCATATTATGGCTGTTTATGCAGTACAGGATCTTCTTTACTGAGTATTTATAATTGCTATTACCTTTTATCTAGCCAGTTGAGACTTCAAATAAAAATGCTTCTCTATACGGTAGGTTAGCTCAGCACAAAATAATTGGTGGCTGTAAAATCCAGGTATATTTGTCAGTTGCATCTCACTCAGGAGTATTTTATTGGAGTGTTCATGCTCCTACCAAATTATTTGAAGGTACAATTCAAAGTTTAGAAGAGTTTTACTCACTCCATCCTTATAGTAAAGTCTTTACACAATATGAGGTTAATTCAGAAAGCAACCATTTAAATGTTGTACAATGATTATTTGAATTTTGCTCACTATAAACTGTTTTTGAATCACCTTCAGTTTAAATGAGATACAAAGAACAGCCATGGTATGGTCCAGTGTTTCCCAACTTTGGCAAATTGAAGATATCTGGACTTCATCTCCCAGAATTCCCCAGCCAGCATTCGCTGGCTGGGGAATTCTGGGAGTTGAAGTCCAAATATCTTCAAGTTGCCAAGGTTGGGAAACATTGGTATGGTCCATTTAGATATGACCTTATAAACTAAAAGGGATGTGAGAAAGTTTCTTTGTTGTTGGATCTGAATAGCGGGGTTTTTTTTTCCTGTCCCCATCAGATATCAACGAGTGTGAAGCAGCAAATGCCTCGATGATTCTTTGTAATGGTAATGCCTGTAAAAACACAGAGGGCTCCTATCACTGCACTTGCTTACCTGGCAGTGATGCTTTAGTGACACCTCACTGCATTCCAGAGATTGAGCAAAATCCAGAAGCAGCATAATTCCAAAAGATGAGTTAACGTGGAGGCAACATTTTCAATCATTTGCTTCAAGAACTGGAAATCGGTGCAGCCGGAAAAGTGTTTCAGGGAACTCAGCAGCTTTAAAATATTTTATTTCCCAGAAAGCAAAGACTAAACATATTCAATTACAATATTTTAGCCAGTGTAAACACTCAGGGCCCAATCTTCATATACTCTATGTGCATTTTGAGAAACTATCACACCATTTTTGTCAGATTTTTAGCCTTGTTACTAATTTGTGTTGGATGGACCAGCAATACATGCCTTCCCTCCTGTCCATCTTTTGTTTCTCTGCTTATGTTATACGTGGACAAATTTGTGCTCCCCAAATTATTCGCCCAAGGCTTTATTCCTTTATTGTACCAATTTCTCACTTATCCCATGTCATCTTACATTTCTTTACCATTCATAGAATGCTGCTTCCTGAATTTACTTATAACCCTGACAACATTCTAGCCCAGCGATGGAGAACCTATGGTTCAGCTCCAATGTGCATGTTTGTAGCGGCCAGCTGATTTTTGGCTCACACAGAGGCTCTGGGAGGGCATTTTTGGCTTCCAGAGAGCCTCCAGGGGATGGGGGAGGACATTTTTACCCTCCCCCGCCTCCCGGGAAGCCTTCGGAGTCTGGGGAGGGTGAAACATGTGGCTACTGGGCCCACCAGAAGTTTGGAAACAGGCCATTTCCGGCCTCCAGAGGGCCTCTGGTGGGTGGGGGACATTGTTTTCACCTCCCCAGGCATTGAATTATTGGTGTGGGCACTCACACATGCGCGATAGAACATGCTCACGCTCTTTCAGCACCTGAGGAAAGAAAGGTTCACCATCACTGCTCTAGCCTTTTCAGAAATGGTCTGAGCTTTGTATACAAATGTACATGTCTGCTTCACAGCTACTAATGCATTATGTCCTCTTTTTAGCACGACTGAAGGAAATTCACATTCCACAGATAACAGACATTTGGCTTCCAATTGAATCCAGGCAAAAATCTATATAGCTTTTCCTTAAAGTTATCTTTATTAGCAAATCAAAAGACCCAGTCCCCTACATCCAAGCCCACACATTTTGCCCTGCAGAGTTGAAGCAACTATTTATAGTTTGATTGTGGTTTGGACTTCATTGGCATTTTTTGGCCTTTCTTTTCACCACAACCCACGGACATCCAACTGCATCTTCCGTGATTACTGGAATGTTACTTTTTGATGTGGGAAAGGTTATAGCTCTTTAGTTTTAAAAAGTAATGCAGAGTTTTCTATTGGAAAAAAATACATAATGTTAAATAAATGTGTTTTTTTAAAAAAATTGTGCCTAATAATTTATAAACTGAGGCTCGTCATACATGTTTATTAATTGGATTTACATTTTTCTATCTTTTCTTTCTAAATTAGAAATTCTTGAGAAGAACCAGGTAGGTAGTAGATCCTGTTGGTTCAACAAGTGAGAAGAGAAATGGCTAGTTGGGAAAAATACTTTTACAGATTGAGCAAATGAAAGTATCCTATGTATGACAGTGTAACTTCCAGTCTCAGCAGCATCCACCACCACACCATCATTCACATACGTAAGATAATCTTTAGAGTATTAGGAGGCTATACTTAGCTAACTATGGCTATCTGTTGTGAGTGGCCCATGGGCAGCTCAGCTGGTCACGGACTTTAAGGCGGATGAGTCAAGTCTGTCTGGGTATCCTAGGCCGGTGTTTTTGCCAACTGAGTCTGAGAGTAAGAGTGAAGGGGAGTTAGAACCTGGGGGTCCACCAGAGACTATAGAACCCCCATCATCCTGAGTCACAGGATGATGGGGACATTGAGGACTCAATCTTAGATGCTAGAATTAGAAGAATGAGAGACAGACACAAATATCTCTATAGACGTAGATTTAGACATTGAGTATCTCTATGTACATTTTGCCACCCCTGGCAGTATAAAAGAGGCTCATGGGAAAAGGGGTGTGGAGAATCAACGTTTGTAATGGTGGATGTCCCAGATCTGGGGTTCCAGAAATACTTTGCTGGCAAACTGCTCTTACTCATGTAAGTTCATCATCCAGTGATGAATTGATCTGAGGAAACCATGAAGCCTTGTAAGTCTGTGTTTGAATGATAGAAAAAACACTTAAGGAATGCCTTAATTGGATTTGGCTTCTGGCCCAGAGTTCACTCCTTATCTCATAGACAATGGACTAAAAGCCTTAACCTGTCCTGTACTGCTCATTTTTAAAATGCAAATGTATTTTTAGTTTGAATTTTCTGAGTGTGTGTGATTCTTTGTTCCCACCCAACCCGCCCATGCAGAAAGTACCAAAAAGACTAAGCAGGGCTAGTCTTGGATGGAAGATCCATCTAATTTTCCAGGACTGTAGGCTTGACTGAAAAATAAAAAGAACATCTCAGAAGGAAGCAATACAAACCATTTCTATATTGTCGCCAAGAGAACTCAGTGATGGGCTCCTACAGGAACGGTCAGGAACACAGTTCTGGTAGCAAAATTTGAAGCTCCACCCCAGAGCACCCAATTTGCACTGAAAGATGTTGAAACAAAATGCATAAGCCACGCCCACAGTGTGGTAGTAAAAATTTTGGTAGCCCATCACTGAAGAACTGCATAGATATGTTTATGTAATTTACTAGCTGTCAAAATCACTTCGAAGGAATTTTTTTTATCATAAGCAAATATTTTCACTATCATCAAAAAAAGAGAGAGAAAGTTTAATTCTGCTGATTTATTAGAAACAGTTACAAAAGCTGACTGCATTTAGGCACACACCCCACAGCAACTTCATGACTTACAAGATAGTGCAAATCTATTAACATTATTTCTGCATAGAGATCAAGTGCCATTTGGTTTGGCATCTGTGAGTAAAATGTCTACAGAATTAGTCACAAAAGGTGGTTATTCTGTCTTGTTTTGGCTCCAGGTGGCAACTATAGTTGTAAAAAATAGTTTAGGTTATGATATAAAGAGGAAGGGGGGGAGCAGGTGGAAATTTGTAGTCAGCATCTGACAACAAAAGGCACTGAAAAGATAGAAACACAGTAATCAATTTTGCTGGGCCAGGGTTTTTGTAGAATAAATGCTTGTGTTTGGTATTCTATATCAAGCAATATAAATCCTCCAGAATTCAATTATAACAAACATTGCCCTGAGTTACAGCAAGATATCCACCAATCCCCTGTTTATTCCAGCTATCCATTTTGTTCTTCATCTAGACTATGTCTCCGAGAATAATTATTGCACAGGTACTATAGAATAAACAGGAAATGCCTTGCGTAGCAAAATATTTTACTTGTCTTTATCAAACCCCACCTTCCATCCTCTGTAACCCCTTGAGGGCTAAATGGCTTTTTTAACTAGTAATTTCAACCGGAATCTTCCAGCAAAATAGCATGCCTTCATGGTCATCAAATAACTCCCACTTGACCACAAGTTTAATCTAGGAAAAAAAAAAGGAAAGTAATGAAAATAATTGATCCTCATATATTAAGGTTTGGGGGTATTGGAGAAAAAAATTACAAAATGTGAATTTAACTTGAACTTGAAATAAGTTTTATATCTTTCTCGTGTATATTTGAAACTCCCTTGCCATTAATCTTCGAATACATTTAGGTCCTTGAATATTTGCTAGAATTGTTACGTTTTGCATCCCTTGCTCTGAGGAATAGAACAACTGAGATCATTATTCTGTGAAGTCTGAAGTCACATTTGCATATACATAATATAATGAGCTATATGACTACAGAGACCGTATCATTTCAGACTACTGAGGGCAGATATAGCTGAACATGTTATAGGAATTTTGGCAAAAAGTGAAAGAGGATATGAATAGAATGCTAAATATACAATGGACAATCACTAAGGAAATGGCAGTACTAGTTAAAAGCAATGCGATGGGAGAATTTAGAGAAATAAAAAAAGCAGCAATAGAAAGTGCTCAGGCAGTAATAGTTTTGGGTTGGAAAGATGTGACAAAATGGACAATGCAAAATTGGTATAGGTACATGGTGGATCATATTCAATTTGAAATTATGGATAAAAGGATAAATTCGGATAATGAAACTGAGTTGGGACAACTGATGGGACGGTGGGACAAGGTAAGACGATATATGATGAGCAGAATCCGAGACCAAGCTACAAGAAATAAATTGGAATCACTCTATTTATTTATTTATTACTTAGATTTGTATGCCGCCCCTCTCCGAAGACTCGGGGCGGCTCACAACATGTAAAAACAAATCATAAGCAATCAGACAAATTTAAAATATTTAAATATTTAAAAAACCCATATACTAACAGTCATACACACAGACATACCATGCATAAATTAAACGTGCCCAGGGGGAGATGTTTCAGTTCCCCCATGCCTGACGGCAAAGGTGGGTTTTAAGGAGTTTACGGAAGGCAGGAAGAGTAGGGGCAGTTCTAATCTCCGGGGGGAGTTGGTTCCAGAGGGCCGGGGCCGCCACAGAGAAGGCTCTTCCCCTGGGGCCCGCCAACCGACATTGTTTAGTTGACGGGACCCGGAGAAGGCTCACTCTGTGGGACCTAATCGGTCGCTGGGATTCGTGCGGCAGGAGGCGGTCTCGGAGATATTCTGGTCCAATGCCATGAAGGGCTTTAAAGGTCATAACCAACACTTTGAATTGTGACCGGAAATTGATCGGCAGCCAATGCAGACTGCGGAGTGATGGTGAAACATGGGCATACCTAGGTAGGCCCATGACTGCTCTCGCAGCTGCATTTTGCACGATCTGAAGTTTCCGAACACTTTTCAAAGGTAGCCCCATGTAGAGAGCATTACAGTAGTCGAACCTCGAGGTGATGAGGGCATGAGTGACTGTGAGCAATGAGTCCCGGTCCAGATAGGGCCGCAACTGGTGCACCAGGCGAACCTGGGCAAACGCCCCCCTCGCCACAGCTGAAAGATGTTGTTCTAATGTGAGCTGTGGATCGAGGAGGACGCCCAAGTTGCGGACCCTCTCTGAGGGGGTCAACAATTCCCCCCCCAGGGTGATGGACGGACAGATGGGATTGTCCTTGGGAGGCAGAACCCACAGCCACTCCGTCTTATCCGGGTTGAGCTTGAGTCTGTTGACACCCATCCAGGCCCCAACAGCCTCCAGGCACCGGCACATCACTTCCACCGCTTCGTTGACTGGGCATGGGGTGGAGATGTAAAGCTGGGTATCATCCGCATATTGATGATACCTCACCCCATGTCCTTGGATGATCTCGCCCAGCGGTTTCATGTAGATGTTGAATAGCAGGGGGGAGAGGACCGACCCCTGAGGCACCCCACAAGGGAGAAACCTAGGAGTCGACCTCTGGCCCCCCACTAACACCGACTGCGACCGGCCAGAGAGGTAGGAGGAGAACCACTGAAGAACAGTGCCTCCCACCCCCAGCCCCTCCAGCCGGTGCAGAAGGATACCATGGTCGATGGTATCGAAAGCCACTGAGAGGTCAAGGAGCACCAGGACAGAGGATAAACCCCTGTCCCGGGCCCGCCAGAGATCATCCATCAACGCGACCAAAGCGGTTTCCGTGCTGTAACCGGGCCTGAAACCCGACTGCCGGGGACCTAGATAATCGGCTTCTTCCAAGGACCGCTGGAGCTGGAGTGCCACCACCTTCTCGACAACCTTCCCCATAAAGGGAAGGTTGGAGACTGGACGATAGTTGTTAAGTACGGCTGGGTCCAGGGAGGGCTTCTTGAGGAGGGGGCGCACAAGCGCTTCTTTATAGAGTGATGGAAAAACTCCCCTCCCCAAGGAAGCGTTGGTAATCTCCTGGGCCCAGCTCCGTGTCACCTCCCTGCTGGCCGAAACCAACCAGGAGGGACACGGATCCAGTAAACAGGTGGCAGAACTCACAGCTCCAATGGCCTTGTCCACTTCATCAGGTGTCACCAGATCAAACTCTTCCCAGACAGGTGGACAAGTACGTGCCCCAGTCACCTCGACTGACTCGTTGTCAGTCGACTCTGTTTTACAATTGGAGTCGAGGTCGGCTCGGATCCGAGCGACTTTATCAGCGAAAAACGTGTTAAAGTCCTCGGCACTACTCTGTAAGGGCTCCCCAACTCCCCCCTGATTAAGAAGGGAGCGGGTCACCCTAAACAGAGCGGCCGGGCGGGATTCCGCTGATGCAATCAAGGCGGCATGGTACGCGCATCTTGCCGCCTTGAGCGCCACTTTGTAAGTCTTAATAAAAGCTCTTACAAGTGTTCGGTCGGATTCAGACCTACTCTTCCTCCATCGCTTCTCTAGACGTCTCTTCTGGCGTTTCAACTCCCGGAGCTCCTCGTTGAACCATGGAGCTCTACGGGGTCTAGCGCCTCGGAGAGGTCGCAAAGGCGCAATCCGGTCAAGAGCCTCCGCTGCGGCCTTGTTCCAGGCCTCCGCAAGAGACTCTGCCGAACTGTGGACAAGTGCCTCTGGTATAACCCCAAGCGCCGTCTGAAAGCCCTCAGGGTCCATCAGGCGTCTGGGGCGGAACATCTTAATTGGTTCCGCCTCCCTGCGGGGAAGGATTGGAGCCAGGAAGTCAAGCCGTAGTAGGAAATGGTCTGACCATGACAAAGGCAACGCATCTAAGCCCCTTAGTCTCAGACCATTACTCAGTTGCTCAGAAAGGAATACCATGTCAGGTGCGTGTCCTCCCTCGTGAGTCGGACCCTGAACTACTTGAGTCAGGTCCATGGCTGTCATGGTGGCCATGAACTCCTGTGCCAACCCAGAGGTTTCACCGAGTGACGGCAGATTGAAGTCCCCCAGGACAATAAGTCCGGGGAACTCCACCGCCAACCCGGCTACTTACTCGAGTAGCACAGGCAGGGCTTTTGACACGCAGCTGGGAGGCAGGTACGTGAGAAATAAGCCCACCTGAACCCCTAAGTCCAACCTCATCAAGAGAGACTCGCAACCCGCAATTTCCGGAGCAATGAGTCTACGCAGGCAAAGGCTCTCCCTGGCAACAATAGCCACTCCTCCCCCCCTTCCCTGGGGTCGAGGTTGATGCCATATCTGAAACCCGGCTGGGCAAATTTCAGAGAGGGGAACACCTCCCTCCGGGCCCAGCCAGGTTTCAGTAATACAAGCCAGGTCGGCCTCCTCATCCAGGATCAGGTCCCGGATGAGGAGAGCTTTATTTACCACCGACCTGGCATTGAGCAGCAGCAACCTGAGCTCTATACTATGTAAATAGATATATTGCTCTTGGGTCAAGTGGACTATACAAGAAACACCCCCGATTTGGTGGTGCGGAATGTGTGTGTGTCTGGGTGGTGGGCACGTTTCACTATGCACTGTTTTATGTTGTGTGTAATATAAATTTGTTAAAAATTAATTTAAAAAAAATTTTTTTTTTAAAAAAAGAAACAATTCCTTGTTCTAATTGAGGTCTCCTCCCAATATCCTGATATTTTAAAGGTGGAAAGGTTTCATGGAAAGAAGTACTGTATGAAATCTTCCACAATCTGTATAATTTAGTCTTCGGAGAGGGGCGGCATACAAGTCTAATAAATTATTATTATTAATTATTATTAATTTAGAAATTGTACTTTCACAAAGTCAGACAAATATGCAAGTTAATGGTCTTTCGCTGGAGAATAGAACCCTATCTCTGTAGACTTAAACATTCTCATTGCAAAAGCAGCCAAAGTAGGATCAAGTGGTCAATTATGAGGACCCGGATTGCGGGGGCAATACACTGGCTCTGTTAAAAAGTGCTATTGCTAACATGTTGTAAGCCGCCCTGAGTCTAAGGAGAAGGGCGGCATAAAAATGGAATAAATAAAATAAAAAAATAAAATCTTATTTCATAAATGACATGAAGAACCATGAAAAGTAGCTCCAAGTACAGAGATCAGTCTACTAAGAAACTCACCGATGGGTACTCGCTCTTTACTGGCAGCTTGTTCAGGTAGCTGTAAGAATGACCACTGAGGATAGGGCACTTGATACCACTCTTACATCCATCAGGCTCTTCAAGTGGGAAAGGGATGTCTACGAGCATCACTTGCCCATATACCTTTGCTGTGCTGCGTTGGCTATCAATTTCTGTGGAAGAAAAATGAGATTAATCTTAATAGGACAAGGAATGGAGACTACAACACGGCATTTCACAATAAGGAAGTGTTCTCAATGTTTCATGTCCAGTCTGCCTCTTTTTCCTATCCATTAATCCAATTGCTTTATAATTTATAGCACTGTAAGTCTCACTGATGATGAATTTTCTGCTTTACTTCCCTTTTCTGAGGTTCTTACAGAAAAAAACATTTCCATAAATAAAACCCATTGCATATAAAACATTTTGTACTGTGCAATACTAGAAAATCACAGCCATTTGCAATTTTCCCGAGCGTATATACAACAACAAAAGAAACATTAAAAATTATGTTCTACATAGAGTTGTCATGTTTTTTTGTCTACGAAATCCATTAAAACTATGTATAGTTGATTGCGAATAATGATTTTCAGTGAAATTGTTTAATATAAAATTGCTTTTATATAACTATCCTAAATGGACACATTTATGTGTAGGGCATTTGGAATAATGAAAACAACCCCATTATGAATGCTGAAAACATTCTGAAAAAGTTTCGGTTTGGAAATTAATATTGTACTTCAAAATGAATAGATTATACTTACTACTGGAAAATGTGACATTGACGCTGTAAGACACTCCTTTGTGGAGAAGGCAAGGTAGGGTAGGGCAAGGAGTAATATTAACCTCCAAAATATTTCCATCTTTGGAACCTGTGCAGAAAGAATGGAACTGCATAATTTTGGAGCAACCCTCAAATTCCACAATGATAAACATGGCCTTGTAAATATTTACGTATTTAAATATAGTATCATCTTTCTTTGATGCATACAAATCTAATAAATTTTTGTTATTTTTGTTGACATGCTTATCACTTTAAGAGATAGAAAGAATCATAAGCAGTGCAGAAACAACAAGAATTAAAGGGCAATAGATCCCGCTGTATAGAGCGTTGGTGAGACCACATTTGGAATACTATGTTCAATTCTGGAGACCTCACCTAACAAAAGATATTGATAAAATTGAACGGGTCCAAAGACGGGCTACAAAAATAGTGGAAGGTCTTAAGCATAAAACTTATCAGGAAAGACTTAATGAACTCAATCTGTATAGTCTGGAGGACAGAAGGGAAAATGGGGACATGATCGAAACATTTAAATATGTTCAAGGGTTAAATAAGATTCAGGAGGGAAGTGTTTTTAATAGGAAAGTGAACACAAGAATAAGGGGGCACAATCTGAGGTTGGTTGGGGGAAAGATTAGAAGCAACGTGAGAAAATATTATTTGACTGAAAGAGTAGTAGATGCTTGGAACAAACTTCCAGCAGACGTGGTTGGTAAATCCACAGTAACTGAATTTAAAAATGTCTGGGATAAACATATATCCATCCTAAGATAAAACACAGGACCATGAGGTCTTTTTTTCTGCCGTCAATATTTTATGTTTCTATGTTTCTAATAGATAAAAAGGGTTCAAAATTGTACCAAGTAACTTCAGGGAAATTCATCTACAATTGAGAATAAATCATAATCAGCAAGAGGTAAAGGTTAAGGAGAATATGTTTTCTGTTCTAAATTTTAATGGTCATTCAATAAATGGCTGTAAGTCGAGGTCTCTGTATACCAGGGGTATCAAATCAAGGCCTGGGGGCCGGATCTGGCCCGTAGAATGCTTAGAACTGGTCCATGGCGCTGCCCTAGAAACAGCAAAGGACTGTCCCATGGTGCCTCTGCCAGCAAAAATGGAGCTCGGGAGGGCTGTGCGCAGGTGAGGGTTGCTGCTCCTGCCGCTACCGGTGCGCTGTGTATGTAGTTCAACGTCTCTGGCATGGGCACATGTGTGTCCGAGTGAGATTTTGCATCTGTGCATGATTTTTTGTGCTTTCGTGCATGCGCAGAAGCAAAAAAAACCCCCCACACTAAGAACTAATCATTAAATCGCGGAAGAAAGACATGACTACAAATCTACAGATGGCTTATTGCTCTTTGGCATGAATTTATTTATTCTCAACTGCTAGCTCCCCTCTGCAAATCCATTATGGTGTGGGGGGGTGGGGTTTCCCCACTACAAGGAACTGTTACTGTCAAAATTATTTGGTCACCGTATGTCAAGGACACCCCTAATAAATATTCTTATGTGCAGAGTTTGCATTTCTCCTGTAAAAGTTAATGACAACTATAAGAAAAAAGAGAGGACATTTTTTAGGGTAAAGTCCTTGACCCTGATGATCTTAGGCATTGGAACCCTGCCTATTGCCATAACTGTATATACCTCACCTACATAGCCTTTGTTCTGGTTTCCTTTTTTTAGATTGCAATGGTACAAAATGCTGCTTCTTATTTACAGAATTACTTCGACACAATCCTGCTATTTTTAGTACAAGCAAGAAAGAGAATCAAGATTAGCTCAGGATTTAGGACACTTTGCTGTGTCCTAAATGCACTGCAAATGAAAGGAATATGTGAATCAGCTGTTTGTAATATGACTTTATCCTCATGTGACTGATGCATCACTATCAGTGCTGGTTTTTGTTATTTGCCTCAACTATTCATATAGCTGAAACAGGAAATCGCTGAGTTTGTACTTGAATTGCCAGGCAATTTTAGAATATTCCTATTGAGGAACAGAATGAATTAGGCCAGTCGTATATAGGATTTTGCAGGTCTACTCATAAGTAACCTCCAGTGAGCATAGTAAGGTTTAGATGAACATTGTATAATTTTGAGGATGCCTTGGAGTCGTGGAGCTCACTTGGTGACTTTGAGCCAGTAGTTTCCAGCCCAAACCACTTCAGAAGATTCTTGTGGTAAGTTATTATACTAGGGGAAATCTCATATAAACCATTTGAACTCTCAGATGAAAGATAAGTGTAGATTTATTTAGAGAGGTCAGACGCAGTCCTAAACTTCTGTTTCTATGGAAAATGTTCTATTCATTAATTTTTATTTATACAAGTTATAGGTTGCTTGATTCTCAGTTACTCTGGGTGGTTTACTGTACAGTTAAGGGGAACAAAATGAAATAAAGTATCCTTCATTCTATCCACACTCTAGGGCAGTGGTTCTTAACTTTTCTAATGCCGTGATCAGTGTTCCCTTTAATTTTTTTTTGGGGGGGGGGGCGGAAAAGTATTGTGTCTGAGCGACAGTCCCTTCGGGACTGCGCAGCACAGAAATATTAAATAAACAAACAAACAAACAAACAAATAAAAAAAACCACCGTTTTGCCTCAGAGAATTTCAAAATAAAATACTGTACTGTGTGTCTATAACAGTGAGCTCATAATAGGGCAACTCTATCAATATCAAAATGCCACTTAAATAGTTGAGCTAGTTTCAAACTAGATTTTGATTTTCTTTCTCTCTTCCTTACTCCCATTCTTTTTCTTTCTCTTTTCCTTCCTCTCTTTTTTCTATCTGTTTCTCTCTCTTCCTCTCTCTCTCCTTCCCTCTCACTCTTTCCCTCTCGGCTTCCGGGCAGGTTTGGAAAACTCTGAGTTGATGATGATTTTTAAGTGAGCGATTGCTCACTGCTCAGCTTAGAGGGAACTATGGCCGTGATCCTTTAATACAGTTCCTCATGTTGTGGTGACACTCAACCATAAGTCTAGCGCCAATTCTCCCTGCAGAGCTTTAAGCTGAATATCAGAGGGACACCCCACTGTAAACGTCTGATTGGTCAGATTGTAAAAATATGTTCCAAGGCATCAGAATAGACGTTTTAGTTCCTAACATCACGGGAAAGTTGTCTTTTCCCTTGTTCTTAGTTGTCCCCTGTGAAAAGGCTGTTCGGCCCCCAAAGTGGTCATGAATGGATGGAAACCATATTGATCTCCGGGGACGGGGATATATTGTTCCTGGGAACAGGCACTGTGACAAAGATGACTTGCTTCAAGAACTTGCAAGATGATGTAACTTAAGTAATGGGGCCCTGAGTATGCCTGTTCTTCCTGATCATGCTAGGAGGGCACTAACAATTGGAAATAGGCAGTCCATTAAACCAGAGTTTAAGAGGTCAGTAAGGGGCGTGCATAAGTGCACCAGCGTGCCTTCTGTCCCCTGTTCTTACTGTTTCTTTATTTTTACCTGTTGCATGTAATTGAATATTAAGACATTTACTTGTACTTTATATATTAGATAGATAGATAGATTAGATAGATTAGATAGATAGATTAGATAGATACTGTAGATACAATAGATAGATAGATAGATAGATACAATAGATAGATAGATAGATACAATAGATAGATACAATAGATAGATAGATAGATACAATAGATAGATACATAGATAGATAGATACAATAGATAGATAGATAGATATACTGTAGATAGATACAATAGATAGATAGATAGATAGATAGATAGATAGATAGATAGATAGATAGATAGATAGATAGATACTGTAGATAAATTTATTTATTTATTTATTTATTTATTTATTTATTTATTTATTTATTTGTTTGTTTGTTTGTTTATTTATTTATTGGATTTGTATGCCGTCCCTCTCTGTAGACTCGGGGCGGCTAACAACAGCAATAAAAAACATCACATAAATCCAATACTAAAACAACTAAAAAACCTTTATTGTAAAACCAAACATTACGAAAGGCAGGGAGGGTGGGGGCAATTCTAATCTCCGGGGGGGAGTTGGTCCCAGAGGGCCGGGGCCGCCACAGGGAAGGCTTTTCCCCTGGCCCCTGCCAAACGACATTGTTTTGTTGACAGGACCCGGAGAAGGCCCACTCTGTGGGACCTAACCGGTCGCTGGGATTCATGCGGCAGAAGGCGGTCTCGTAGATACCCTGGTCCGGTGCCATGAAGGGCTTTATACTGTAGATAGATAGATAGATAGATAGATAGATAGATAGATAGATAGATACTGTAGATAGATAGATAGATAGATAGATAGATAGATAGATAGATAGATAGATAGATACTGTAGATAGATACGATAGATAGATAGATAGATAGATAGATAGATAGATAGATAGATACTGTAGATAGATACAATAGATAGATAGATAGATACAATGGATAGATAGATAGATAGATACTCTAGATAGATACAATAGATAGATAGATAGATAGATAGATAGATAGATAGATAGATAGATAGATAGATAGATAGATAGATAGATTTCCCCAATTTTCTGGGTTGGTGGCCTTGAGAGAAAGGAAGGGGCAGATATCCAAGCAGGGATCCCCAAACGTGGCAACTTTAAGACTTGTGGACTTCAACTCCCAGAACTGGGAGTTGAAGTCCACAAGTCTTAAAGTTGCCACGTTTGAGGACCTCTGCTTTAAAGTGTGCATGCACGTGCACAAACAGGGCAATAGCACACCTGCGATGCAAACAGGATATCTGTGTGACTCTATCACAAAAGGGGGGGGCAGGTATGTTCGAGGGCACAAACACTGGTCACATGGCCCAGTGACTGACAACCCACAGCCCAGTAGTGGGCCACAGACCACAAGTGTGGGATCTCTGCATTAAATAATCTGGCCCTATACTGTTAGCGGTATTATAACTAGTAACTTTGAACTTTGAAGTACACCTAGAATACTAACAGGTAAGCAGTGCTGCTCACAAAGCAGTGGGGAAGGGGGTGTCAAGCAGACATAGCAGGGCATGGCAACATTGCCCATTTACTGCATTCTTGACTTGATCGAAGTGTATAAAATCATGCATGGGATAGAAAAGGTGGATAGAGAAAAATTCTTTTCTCTATCACACAATATGAGGGGACACCCCCTAAAGCTCATAGGTAAGAAAGTGAGGACAAATCAAGGGAAATATTTCTTCACTTCCAGAAGAGGTCGTGACAGCTGTCAGCCTTGATAGCTTCAAGGCAGAATTAGACAGATTCATGGATGCCAAGCATATAGATGGCTATTGAAACAGATGTCCATGGGCCGCCTCTATGTTGGTTGAGGCAGGCAGGATTCCCTTGAGTACCATTTGTTGGGGGTCAAGGGAAAGGGAGGCTTTTGCCTTCTCTTTCTGCTCAAGATCCCCATGGACAATTGGTGGGCCACTGTGTGACACAGAATGCTGGACTTGATGGGCTTTGGCCTGATTCAGCATGGCTCTTCTTATGTTCTGAACTACTTGCAGTTTCAGAGTGCTCTTCAAGGACAGCCCATTCCACGAATTCATTCCTGAGGTGATATGGTGTGACTGTCTAAAGAGCTCTCCCAGTTCAGAACAGAACATTATCTTGTGTTCACTGATGTTTACATCCTGTTAAAACTGTTTATAAGGCAACCGTCCAATGAAATTATACATAAATCTATTCAGAATTAATTGAAGTACTGAATGTACTTCAATAGACTGAGAGCCTGTTTGGCCCAGTGGCTAAGACAGCAGGAGATTCTATATCAATCATGAAAGCCAGTTGGGTGACTTTGGGCTAATTACTCTGTCAACCCAACCCACCTCACAGGGTTGCTGTTGTGAGAAAAATAGAGGACAAAGGTGGGATGGATAGTTGCCACCTTGAGTTATTTGTGAAAATAAAGGCAGGATACAAACAAATAGGCTCAGACTCAACCCCAACAAGATTGAGTGGCTGTGGGTTTTGCCTCCCAAGGACAATCCCACCTGTCCATCCATTATTCGGGGGGAGGGGTTGCCCCCCCTCAGAGAAAATTCGCAACTTGGGGCATCCTCCTCGATCCACAACTGAGCTTAGAAGACCATCTCTCGACTGTGGTGAGGGGGGCTTGGTGCACCAGCTGCAGCCCTATTTGGACAGGGGGTCACTTCTAACAGTTACTCATGCCCTTATCACCTCGAGGTTCGACTACTGCAATGCTCTCTACACGGGGCTGCCTTTGAAGAGTGTTCAGAGACTGCGAATTGTGCAAAATGCAACTGCATGAGCCATTGTGGGTCTTCCAAGATATTCCCGCATCTCAACATCACTCTGTGAGCTGCATTGGTTGCCGATTGGTCTTCGGACACAATTCAAATTGTTGGATGTGACTAAATCCCTACATGGCTTAGGACCGGATTACCTACGGGACTGTCTTCTGCCTCATGCATCCCAGCGACTGGTCAGGTCCCACAGAGTCGGCCTTCTCCAGGTCCCGTCAGCCAGGCAATATCATCTGGCGGGGCCTAGGGGAAGAGCCTTCTCTGTGGTGGCTCCGGCCCTTTGGAACCAATCCCTCCAATTCATACCGCCTGGCCTTTCATAAGGCCCTGAAGACCCATCTTTGCTGGTAGGCAGGGGGATTGTGAGTTTTGAGAACTGACTCCCTCCAATGTCATGAATGGCTAATGGATGAATGAGGGTGATTGTGTTCATTTAGGAAAAATGGGGTTTTAGAATTTTTATAACTTTTTTAACATTAGATTTCTCACATATTCTTTACTTTGTATTTATTTTGATGTAAGCCACCCTGACTCAGTTGAGAAAGGCGGCATAGAAACTGGCCCATGGCCACTTTAACGAAGTGGAAAAAAGTGACAATAATCACAAGATGCCACCGTGATGACATGAGATTGACACTCCTGGTTTAGAGGGGATTTAATAGGAGACAATCAGAAGAAAAATGCACAGAGAACTCAGGTTTACAAGGTTGAGGGCTGTATTTGGAACCTGAGTGACTTGAAGATCCCTATTCTCAAAAGTAGAAAAAGTTAGAAGACAAAATAGCAAACTAGATGGAAGTGAATTAAATTAATTAATTAAATATTACTTTCAGTTTCAATGAAAAATCTGCAACCGTATTAGCAATCCTAGCAGAAATGCAAATCTGCTTTGTACATTAGATTTTCCTGCACGTATGTATTATCTCTATGCAAGACATTGTATATAACATGGCTCTGGCAGAAATCAGGCATGGCTCTTTTGGGAATTCAGTCTGTCAAAGGGTAGAATTTTTTAAAAATAAGATAAGATTTAGAAAATAGTTAAGAATAGTTTAAAATAGTTTAGAATCAGAAATATTCTGTACTATTTTTCGGTACTATTTGAAAAATCTTTTCTATCCCTATGAATAGCAGAACCTCACTAGTCAACAAAATCTCATGTGGGCTAGTTTCTTGGCTCTACCCAGTGATGGGCTCACAATTTCAGATGCAACTCCTATAAATAGGAGCTGGAAAAAGAAGTTGAAGGCAAAGAAACTATCTATCCTGTTTCAAAGTGTTACAAGCAAAAAACAACTTTTTCCCTGATACATTAAAGTTACATTCGTGTATTTTAGAAAATTTCAAGTCATGTTGTCAATGTCAAACATGTTTGAGCTACCACTATCATTAAGCCTGGGCAACAAGTGAATAAAGATTAAAAACTCAATATTTTTAGAAGATAAGGGATATATAAAGCCCTTCATGGCATTGGACCAGATATCTCCGGGATCGCCTTCTGCCGCACGAATCCCAGTGACCAGTTAGGTCCCACAGAATTGGCCTTCTCTGGGTCCCGTCGATGAAACAATGTTGTCTGACGGGACCCAGGGGAAGAACCTTCTCTGTGGTGGCCCCGACCCTCTGGAATCAACTCCCCCCCGAGATTAGGACTGCCCCCACTCTCTTTGCCTTAAAACTCACCTCTGTCACCAGGCATGGGGAAATTGATTCCCCTGGGCAGTTTCCGCTTTATGTATTGTTTGTATGAGATGTATGATTGTTTTTATATTAATGGGTTTTAAATTGTTTTAATTTTTGATCTGTACTGTTTCTGTTGTTGTGAGCCGCCCGAGTCTTTGGAGAGGGGCGGCATACAAATATAATAATAATAATAATAATAATAATAATAATAATTATTATTATTATTATTATTATTATTATTATTATTTTAAAAAACCAATAACTCTGAACTAACCTCCCCACCAGTGTTTCTAGCTCTTCATTAGTGATTTATAAATAAAGCAGTTTTCCCTTCATTAGAGGGATTCTATCAAACTGGATTTTTCCAAATTTTGTTCTAAGGTAGTATTTTCTGAATTGAAAACCTAAAACTTGAGAGAAATGGGCTTAAGGGGAAAAGGGGGGGGGGAGTTACCATTCATTCGTGTTGCACTGTATATCAGCGGATGGTTGCACTTACCCACATACCAGTGCACTGCGCACACATCCTCCTCATTCAGGTGCGCAGGAACCAACAACGTGCTGAAATTTCATGAGGGGATGCCCATGTGCAATTCTGGCAATTTTTTACTTCCACAGGCATGCCAAAATTGCACACGTGTGAGCGTCCCCTCACAAGATCTTTTTTTCCTGAATTTTTGGCCTTTTTTTTTTCATGCGCAGGAAGCAAAAATTAATTAAAAAAAGATAGTGCTGCCTGACAGACCATGCAAAGACAGCACTGGAGCAGCCGCAGGTAAAATAATAATAATAATAATAATAATAATAATAATAATAATAATAATAATAATAATAATAATAATAATAATAGAAACATAGAAGACTGACGGCAGAAAAAAACCTCATGATCCATCTAGTCTGCCCTTATACTATTTCCTGTATTTTATCTTAGGATGGATATATGTTTATCCCAGGCATGTTTAAATTCAGTTACTGTGGATTTACCAACCACGTCTGCTGGAAGTTTGTTCCAAGGATCTACTACTCTTTCATTAAAATAATATTTTCTCATGTTGCTTTTGATCTTTCCCCCAACTAACTTCAGATTGTGTCCCCTTGTTCTTGTGTTCACTTTCCTATTAAAAACACTTTCCTCCTGAACCTTATTTAACCCTTTAACATATTTAAATGTTTCAATCATGTCTAATAATAATTTATTAGATTTGTATGCCGCCCCTCTCCGAGGACTGCGCAATCTGGCAGTGCAACTGGAATGGAGTCCCATAGTGCACCAGTAGGAACCTACCACTGCTGTAATATGTTTCCTCATCACTTCATTTTATACAAATTAAAAATCAGTGACTGCATCTTGCCCTTTAACCATACAGTATCTAAGTTTAACCTCAGAACACCAATGCGCCCCCCCCACCAATACGCTGCATCAGAGGATGTTCTGAAAAGAAAACGATCTGCTTCAAACATAGCATTAAATTATTATTATTATTATTGTTGTTGTTGTTGTTGTTGTTGTTGTTATTTATTAAACTTGTATGCTGCCCCTCTCTGGGGACTCAGGGAGGCTCACAACATACAATGCAAACAATACATATACAAATTTAGTAGTTAAAACTATAAACTAAAAACTCATTAATTTAAAAAACAGACAATTTACTCAATCACACCCATACATAACATTAATGGTCAGAACAAAAGGGAGACATATACTAGTTGCCCCACGTCTGGCGACATAGATTGGTCTTAAGGCTTTTGTGGAAGGCGATGTGCTAGCTAAAACATCACTGTGTTCATGACCCACAGAGCAAAAAAACAGGTTCTAGTCAAATGTGCCAAGCTAGTCTATACAATTCTATAGTATACTAATAATACTATAATACTACACATATTGTATTGGCAGTTCTGTGTTAGCAAAAACTTCAATCTGAGGTTAGTTGGGGGAAAGATCAGAAGCAACGTGAGAAAATATTATTTTACTGAAAGAGTAGTAGATGCTTGGAACAAACTTCCAAAAGAAGTGGTTGGTAAATTCACAGTAACTGAATTTAAACATGTCTGGGACAAAATATATTTATCCTAAGATAAAATACAGGAAATAGTATAAGGGCAGACTAGATGGCCCATGAGGTCTTTTTCTGCTGTCAATCTTCTATTCAATAGGTTATGCAATGTCAAACAGAATAACCATAGTATTGGAACCATTTATTTATTTATTGTATTTATATGCCACTCACGGACACTCTGAGCAGCTAACAGACTCTGAGCAGCTAACAATAGGAATAAATAAACATTAATAAAAACAGTTAAAATCTAATAATAAAAGTCAGTAATAACAGTAATAACATCAAAAATGTACATACTTGCAATAGCTTAATTCCAGGCCTGCCAGAAAAGCCAGGTCTTAATGGCTTTCTGGAAGACTGGCAGGGTGGAGATCTCTGGAGGCAGTTGGTTCTAAAGGGTCGGAGCCACCACAGAAAAGGCTCCTCCCCAAGGTCTCACCAACCGACATTGTTTGGCGGACGGGACCTGGAGAAGGCCAACACTATGGGCCCTGACTGGCTGCAGCGAGGTATGAGGGAGGAGGCTGTCCTGTAAATCAGTGTTTCCCAACCATAGCAACTTGAAAATATTTGGACTTCAACTCTCAGAATTCCCCAGCCAGCGAAGTTGAAGTCCAGATATCTTCAAGTTGCCAAGGTTGGGAAACACTGCTGTAAATAGTCTGGCCCTGAGCCATTTAGGGCTTTAAAGGTGATAACCAAAATTTAGTTTACACTAAGTAGGAGGTTCAGTATTATATATATTTTTTCATTTCTAGTGTGAACCTAATCAATGAAGAAGATAACCAACCTATGGCCTCCTGGTCACACAGTCTAGTCACTCCTGCAACAAGCATCTGCTTCCATGCTCTTCAATGACGACTTTTACCTATATTTATCATGCAGCAGTCAAACTAAGTGGCAACTGAGAGACTGTTTCAAGCAGTTTGCAGACACCCAAAACGGTCACATAAAATAAAACTGGTACTTCCTGATTACAAGAAGTCTCCAACAGATTATTGATTGATTGATTGATTGATTGATTTTGTCCATTACACAATGAGGGTTATATTGGGTATACATACAGTAAATACATAATGAAGGTTATAGAGAATATACTAATAGAAAAATATATCTAAGAAAGAATAAAAGAGAAGAAATAGGAATAAAATATATCAATGAAAGAATAGAAGAAATATAGGAAAAGAAGAATAGTGTAGGACAGTGTTTCCCAACCTTGGCAACTTGAAGATATCTGGACTTCAACTCCCAGAATTCCCCAGCCAGCTGGCTGGGGAATTCTGGGAGTTGAAGTCCAAAAACCTTCAAGTTGCCAAGGTTGGGAAACACTGGTATAGGAGATATATAGGATTATATATAGGAGATATAGGATTAGCTCTAAATTGGAGCAAACTGGCTTTTGAAAGTGGTTTTAGGGGAATGATGGAAAGGTGGTCTCTCCCACAAGTTCTCCTTCTACAATAGGAATGAACCCCAAAAACAATAATCACAGATTCCCAGTTTCCCTGGAGCTGGTCTCTTTGCTGATTTCTGGGGCTGCCAGAACCCGGAAAAACATGACGGTGGGCGCTTGCCTTGCCTCTTAGGCAGAAGGCTTATCGCCCACGCTTTCATACCCGCCTATAGAGATCATCCACCCGAGTTCTCTATCGGGGAGAAACCACTGCAAGCATCACACTACCATGTGATTCCTAAGAGTAGGAGGAGTGACAAGTCTCGGGCGGTTCTGAAAGTTAAGGCGTCCAAAACAGTGGGGGTCTCCAACCTAGGCAACTTGAAGACCTGCGGACTTCAACTCCCAGAATTCCTTCAACCCGCAATGCTGGCTGAAGAATTCTGGGAGTTGAAGTCCACAAGGTCTTCAAGTTGCCTAGGTTGGAGTAAGACTCCCCTGGTCCAGAACAGAGTCACCATGCCAAAGAGTTTACTCACCACAGTCAACGAACTTAACGGGTTCGGCCAGCACCCCGGAGCCGACAGCCAGAAGCAAAAGCAGGGCAGCGGCCAACATTTTCTCCTCCTTTCCTCCACGGGCTTGCAAATCCTGAAGAACGAGGAAGCGCTCTGGAGCCGCTGCTGAACGGGCGGAAAAATATGAGCGAGCGGACCGGGTCACGTGATAAAGAAGTCCGCCCCAAACTCCGCCCCCCTTGCACAATCACTTGATGGCAACAGGCCTATCTTCCTCCCTCCCCACAAGGGCTTTAGACCTTGGCTGGCTGGCGCCTGATCAGGGCTGGAGGCTCGCGGCCAGCGTGGTCTCCTGGTGACCGAGGTGGCTTAACCTTGTGGAGTGAAATGTGGGGGTTCTGCACGCCAAATGCGTGTTGCATTTCTCCTTGAATTTTCAGACATATTTTTCCCCATCCTCGAATACAGCTCATCTGTTTGGAACCATATCGCATCTCAGACATTAACACCATTGAAAATGTCCAAAGATACTTCACCAGAAGAGCCCTTCACTCCTCCACTCGAAATAGAATACCCTATGAGACTAGACTTTCAATCCTGGGCCTAGAAAGTTTAGAACTAAGACGCCTTAAACAAGATCTAAGTATTGCCCACAAGATCATATGCTGCAACGGCCTGTCAGTGACTACTTCACCTTCAACCACAACAACACAAGAGCACACAACAGATTTAAACTTAATATTAACCGCTGCAAACTTGACTGTAAAAAATATGACTTCAGTAACCGAGTTGTCGAAGCGTGGAACTCATTACCGTACTCCATAGTGTCATCCCCAAACTCCCAACACTTTACCCTTAGATTATCTACGGTTGACCTATCCAGATTCCTAAGAGGTCAGTAAGGGGCGAGTACAAGTGCACTACAATGCCTTCCGTCCCCTGTCCTATTGCTCTCCTGTATCTCCTATACCTTTCTTCTATTCCTATATCTCTTCTTCTATTCTTTCATTGATATGTTCTATTACTATATCTTCTTTTCTATTATTTCTTAGATATATTTTACTATGAGTATCTCCTCTATAACCTTCATCATGTATTTTACTATGTATATATAGATATATACCCACTAAAACCCTCATTGTGCATTGGACAAAATAAATAAATAAATAAATAAATAAATAAATAAATAAATAAATAAATCCGTGTCCGTCTTAAAATGGGATTTATTGATGGATCTATATTTATTTACTTATTTTATTTATTTGTTTTGTCCAATACACTATAATACACAATGAAGGTTATAGAGGATATATTCGAATAGAATATATTAAAGAAAGAATAGAAGAGAAAATATAGGAGTAAAATATAACTAGAGAGAATAGCAGAAAAGATATAAGAGATAGAAGGGATAGAAGAGAAGATATAGGAGATATAGGAGAGACTATAGGACAGGGGACGGAAGGCACTCTGGTGCACTTATGTACGCCCTTTATTGACCTCTTAGGAACCTGGTGAGATCAACCGTAGATAGTCTAAGGGTAAAGTGTTGGGGGTTAGGGGATGATACTACAGAGTCTGGTAGTGAGTTCCACGCTTCGACAAGTTGATTGCTAAAGTCATATTTTTTACAGTCACGTTTCGAGCGGTTAATATTAAGCTTGAATCTGTTGCATGCTCTTTTGTTGTGGTTGAATCTGAAGTAGTCTGACAGGCAGGGCGTTGCAGCATATAATCCTGTGGGCAATACTTAGATCGTGTTTGAGGCGTCGTAGTTTTAAGGTTTCAAGATCCAGGATTGTAAGTCTTGATTCGTAGAGTATTTTGTTTCGAGTGGAGGAGTGAAGGGCTCTTCTGGTGAAGTATTTTTGGACATTTTCAATGGTGTTAGTGTCCGAGATGCGGTATGGGTTCCAGACAGATGAGCTGTATTCAAGGATGGGTCTAGCAAATGTTTTGTAGGCTCTCGTAAGTAGTGTGAGATTGCCGGAGCAAAAGCTGTGTAGGATTAGGTTGACTACACTTAAAGCCTTTTTGGCGATGTTGTTGCAGTGGGCTTTGGTTGTACTAACCCCAAAACACAATAATCCAGGGGTCCCCCAAACGTGGCAACTTTAGGATGTGTGGACTAAGTTAAGAACTATCTTATTTACAGCAGTCTCAAGCAGTGTTCCCTCTAATTTTTTGGGGGGTGGGTGGAAAAGTATAGTGTCTGAGCGGCAGTCCCTTCGGGACTGGGCGGCACTCTTTCCCTCTCACTCTTTCCCTCTCAGCTTCTGGGCAGGTTTGAAAAACTCTGAGTTGATGATGATTTTTAAGTGAGCGATTGCTCACTGCTCAGCTTAGAGGGAACTATGGTCTCAAGAAAGAAATGGAGTTGAATCTATGGGAGCAACAATAACAAGTCTGCGGAGAGGGGCGGCATACAAATCTAATAAATAATAATAATAATAATAAAAATTCTGATGGCTTTTCTGAAATGATGCATGAACTCTACATTAGCATTTAAGCAACAACATTCTTCCTACTTGATACCACAGGTTGTCTGACCAGCAACACATTTCTTTGCTTTTTCTCTTTGCCACTGATACATTTGATACAGACTACCTCTTCTGATGAGCTTGGGAGTTTCAGGGAAATCCAGGGAAAAGGGGATTTTAAATATTCAAATAAAAGGGCACAACAGCTGTATTGCATCAGTTTTGGAATGAGTTAGTGAAGATTCATGCATTGCACTTTTATTTTGGAATAGCATAACTTAAGTGTCATGCCTCTCTGAACAAAATATTCCTTTAGAAAACAAATAAAGCAAAATCTGCCAATTCTCTTTGCTTCACCAGTTAACCCAATTGCTTCACAGTCACATACCAAGTCGCAGTCCATTTAAACAGGTAGTCCTGGAGTTACAACCACAACTGAGCCCAAAACCAGGATAGCTGGCTGGAGAATTCTGGGAGTTGAAGTCCACACGTCTTAAAGTCTGAAGACCTCTGCGCTATTCCATAGATTATTAACAGGCTGCACAATTGAGTCCATACAATTTACTCAAGTACAAGCATGCAAACCACTTTTTTTGGCTTACTACAGCAATAGCAATAGCACTTAGACATATATATCGCTTCATAGTGCTTTACAGCCTTCTCTAAGTGGTTTACAGAGTCAGCATATTGCCACCAACAATTTGTCAGACTAATCCTAGAATACAGCTCACCTGTATGGAACCCACATTGCGTATCTGACATCAACACAATTGAGAGAGTCCAGAAATATTTTACAAGAAGAGTCCTTCACTCCTCTTCCCACAACAAAAACTTTAATCTGCCAGACTTGAAATTCAACTTACAACTCCATTGTCTCCGTTCTGACATAACTTTCCGGTCACAATTCAAAGTGTTGGTTATGACCTATAAAGCCCTTCATGGCATTGGACCAGAATATCTCCTTCTGCTGCACGAATCCCAGTGACTGGTTAGGACCCCTTCTCTGGGTCCCGTCGACGAAGCAATGTCGTCTGGCGGGACCCAGGGGAAGAGCCTTCTCTGTGGCGGCCCCGACCCTCTGCAATCAACTCCCCCTGGAGATCAGGATTGCCCCCACACTCCTTGCCTTTCGCAAACAGACATGGGGAAATTGATTCCCGGGCTATTCTGTTTTATGCATGGTTTGTCTGGGATGTATGACTGTTTTTTATATTAAGGGTTTTAAACTGTTTTTAATTATTGGATTTGTACTGTGTTTTGTGTTGTGAGCCGCTCTGAGTCTTCGGAGAGGGGCGGCATACAAATCTAATAAATAAATAATAATAACTATAATTCAAAAAATCCTACACCAAAACGTCCTTCTTGTTAGTGACTACTTCACCTGCAACTGCAACAACACATGAGCACGTAATAGATTTAAACTAAATGTCAATCTCTCTAAACTAGACTGCAAAAAATACGACTTCAACAATAGAGTAATCAACGCTTGGATTGAACTACCTGACTCTGTGGTTTCTACTCCTAAACCCAAAACCTTTAACCTTAAATTATCTGCAATTGACCTCTCCCCCTTTCTAAGAGGTCTGTAAGGGATGTGCAGAAGCATTCTATTGTGCATACTGTCCCTGTCCTACTGTCCTATTGTCTTTTATCATTACTTTTTATCATTACTTTTCTAATGTTTATACAAAATACCATCCTATAATTGTTTGACAAATACTGTATATATACATAAATAAAAAATAAATTTAAAAATGGAAGGCTGAGTCAACCTTGAGCCTGGTGAGATTTGAACTGGTAAGCAGAAGCAGCTTGCAGGACTGCACTCTAACCACTGCGCCATCAAGGATCATAAACTGTTGGAGTTTCCAAAGGAGCATATAATTTTGTGCATTACTATGTCCTACAAATATCCTGCTCAGTGGCTGTGCAAAGAACAGGTGGTCCTCGATTTACAACGGTTCCTTTAGCGAATATTCAAAGTTAACCCCGCACTGAAAATAGTGACTTATTATTGTTTTTCACACTTTCAACCCTTGCAGTGTGTCACCATGATCGTGTGATCAAAATTCAGATGCTTGGAAACTAGTTCATTTTTATGACGGTTGCAGTGCCCCATGGGTCATGCAATCCCCTTTTGGCATCCTGAGATGCAAAGTCAATGGGGAAATCCAGATTCACTTAACAACCCATCTTACTTAACAAATTGCCAATGATTCATTTAACAACTGTGGCAAGAAAAGTCGTATGACGGGACAAACTCACTTAAACATTTCACTTAGCCACATAAATTTTGGGCTCAGTTGTGGTCGTAACTCCAGGACTACCTGTTTAAATAGACTGCGACTGTACGTGACTGTGCAGCAATTGGGTTAACTGGTGAAGCAAAGAGAATTGGCAGATTTTGCTTTATTTGTTTTCTGAAGGAATATTTTGTTCAGAGAGGCATGACACTTAAGTTACGCTATTCCAAAATAAAAGCACAGTGCATGAACCTTCACTAAGACATTCCAAAACTGATGCAATACAGCTGTATTGTGCCCTTTTATTTGAATATTAAAATCCCCTTTTCCCTGGATTTCCCAGAAACTCCCAAGTTCATCAGAACAGGAAGTCTGTATCAAATGTATTGGTGTTAAGGATAAAAGAAGAAATGTGTTGCTGGTCAGACAACCTGTGGTATCAAGTAGGAAGAATATTGTTGTTTAAATGCATCATTTCAGAAAAGCCATCAGAATTTCTTGTTATTGTTGCTCCCATAGATTCAACTCCATTTCTTTCTAGGGACTGCTGTAAATTAGATAGTCCTTGACTAACAACAGTTTGTTTTGTGACCATTCAAAGTTACAACAGGACTAAAAATGTGACTTTTTCACAATGATACCTTTCCAGCATCCCCATATGTGATCAAAATCCAGACGCTTGGCAACTGGTTCATACGTAAGACCGTTGTTTTGTCCCAAGGTCATGTGATCACCGTTTGCAACCTTCTGAATCTGGGAAGCCAGATTCACTGAACAACCAGGCTCACTGAAAGAGCTGGGGCAGTGCAGTGATTAGAGTGCAGCACTGCAGGCTGCTTCAGCTAACTGCGAGCTGTAGTTCAGCAGTTCAAATCTCACCACTGGCTCATAAGAACATAAGAGCCCTGCTGAATCAAGCCAAAGCCCATCGAGTCCAGCATTCTGTGTCACACAGTGGCCCACCAACTGTCCATGAGTATCTTGAGCAGAAAGAGAAGGCAAAACACTCCCTTTCCCCTGACCCCCAACAAATGGTACTCAAGGGAATCCTGCCTGCCTCAACCAACATAGAGGTGGCACATGGACATCTGTTTCAATAACCACCGATACACTTGGTATCCATGAATCTGTCGAATCCTGCCTTAAAGCTATCAAGTATGACAGCTATCACAAAGGTTGACTCAACCTTCCATCCTTCTGTGGTGGGTAAAATGGGGACCCAGATTGTTGGGGGCAATATACTGATTCTGTAAACCACTTAGAGAGGGCTGTAAAAGCACTGTGAAGCGGTATATACTGCAAGTCTAAGTGCTATATTGCTATAACCAAGTTACTTAACAACTGCAGTGATTCGTTTAACAATTGGGGCGAGAAAAGTCATAAAATGGGGCAAAACTCACTTAACAAATATCTCACTTAACATACATTTTGGGCTTAATTATGGCCGTAAGTCGAGGACTACCTGGGGTATGCTGCTGTCATTTTCCATATAACTTGAACTTTGCTACTCTTAACCTCAATACAATCTTTAGACAGTGAAACCTATAAGATTCATAGTATCAAAGAATGTTGTGTTTTACCTCCTGTGTTTCTATTTTTCTTTTAAAAAATTGTGCTTTTTTTTTGCTACACTATTTGATGTTTCAAAACATCATCTTCATCAGGAAGTATTATTATAGCTCAGTGTACATGAAGTCTTTGACCTAAGACCACAATAGAGAAAAGCCATAAAATGGGGGAAAATTCATTTAACAAATGTCTCACTGAACAACAGGAATTTGGGGCTCATTTTTGGTCATAAATCCAGGACTGCCTGTATAAGGTTAAATTGATACTTGAAGAAAATTTTCTGGTAAAAAAGGCACATCAATATTGTCTGTTGTGCTGCAACTAAAGGCAACTCATTGAATGAAGTTGCATGGCTGGAATTACTAGTGATGCTAGCGTGTGTAAGGAGTGGTTTGATTGCAGAATTGTTTCTTTTGAAACTCCTTTCAGTGGATTTGGCCTACACACTGGCTCCATTAAAATGCATTGGTTGTCCTAAGTCAGTCATTTGGATGTTGCTGCCAGTGTTTAGCTTCTGAAAACCTTTAGCTTAATTCACAAGGTTAGAAATTCTTCTTTGTTTGGACAAACATGAGCGTCTTGTTCTGTCTTTTCCACAAATATGATAACCAGATAACTCGAGGGTCATTCAAAAAATCCCTTCATTTTTTGACCTTGTCAAATCAGCAAGAAACAGCATATTGTTAAAGTTACTTTCTCTTTGCATGTTCAGCATATCCCTTTCACCTAGAAAGCTTTTACTAAGCTTAAGAAATTACGAAATTAAGAAATTAAGAAAGAACAAAATTAAGGTGCAGTTGCCAAGGATGAATTTGGGACAAAGTTTTTCTCATAACTGGATGAATTTGTACCAGAAATTAATCTATAGTCAACTTATTCACAAATGACTGAATTAACCTACATGCCCAAGCAACTATTTATTATCTTATAAATTAGTAATTACTGACAACGTGCCCAAGCAACTATTTATTATCTTATAAATGAGTGATACTGACTAGGTTTGCTAAAATATTGAATCAATCACATTATTATTATTATTATTATTATTATTATTATTATTATTATTATTATTTATTAGATTTGTATGCCGCCCCTCTCCGTAGACTCGGGGCGGCATACAAATCTAATAAATAATAAATAAATAAATAAATACAAATCTAATAAATAACCCAGCATATTGTGCTTATCCATTTATGATTTATTATGGCAAGTTCATTGGCAGATTTAATTCTGGGCAGTGTACATGGGCAAAACAGTAATGGAATATATAAATAATTAAAAATAGTAATTGAAATTCCTATGTTCACTATAATATCAGTAAATAATTAAGAAAACAAATAATATGCCCTATAACAGTAGTTCTCAACCTGGGGGTCGGGACCCCTTTGGGGTCGAATAATTGTTTCACAGGGGTTGCCTAAGACCATGTGAAAAGACAAATTTGTGAAAAGACAAATTTCCTATGGTATTAGGAACTAAAGCTTCTATTCTGACGCCTTGGAACATATTTTTACAATCCGACCAATCAGGTGTTTACAGTGGGGGTGTTCCTCTGACCTTCCTGCCAATCAGCTTAAAGCTCTGTTGGGAGAATTGGCGCTAGACTTATGGTTGGGTGTCACCACAACATGAGGAGCTGTATTAAGAGGTCACAGCATTAGAAAGGTTGAAAACCACTGCCCTATAAGCTATTCTAACACCAGTGGTCAAGATCATTTTGAGCATTTCCCTGAATCCAAGGATATGAGGTTCTCCTCCAAGATCAGCATGTTTCTTAAAGTAGGATTAGAATGTTCCTGTTTTAAAAGTGGGCTACTGTATACAGTGAGAGCCAGTTTCATATAGTTTAGTATTAAGCATCAATCTAGAAACCAGGAGCCATGAATTCCAGTCCTGCCTTATGCAGGAAGCTAGAAAGTCAATTCTGAGTTAAGATCTTTCTCTCACTCCTAGGAAGGAGGTAGTGCCGAACCATTTCTCAAAAATCTTGCCAAGAAAAACTGCAGGGATTTGCCAAGACGGTTGAATCCTGGTTTAACTGCCCTGGCTGCTGCCTGATTGGCTGAACTTAATCAGCCAGCATTTGGAAGACTTGGATAGTTTATTGGTCTCTGCAGCTTTCCCCATAAATAAGGAAGTTGTCAGCCTTAGTTCCATTGTTGTTTTAACCAGGTTCTAGAATAAACAGCTATATTTTATGCAAACTGCCTCCTGCCTTCTTTCTAACACTCTGGCTTTAACACAGGCAGGTGACAGGAGTCAAAAATTGATTTGAAGATAAAGGCATTCAACATTCATGTTGTTGGAAACAGGGAAACCAGAAAAGCTGTATAAGATTTGCATAAAAGGTTACTACACACGGGCACAAACACACACTTATCCTTACTTGGTTAAGAAATATTAGGCTGTGAGCCTATATGTCCTTTCAAAAATAACTCCCATTAATCCTACTTCAGAGTAAAGATGCACAATATCAGGCTATATTATTACACTATTTTAGGAGTGATCCCAATTGAGAACTATTATGTATTTATTCGTATTGCTGCAATAGTCATTTGCAGACTGCCATTAATCCTAAAAAAAGAAAAAGGAAGAAAATTAGCAAAAATCTTTATAGAAATGTTTAATAGAAACATATTCTGAATAGTTTTAAATTGCTTTTTAAGCAATTGCACGATTTTTTAAAGGGGAAAAGCAAGCAACAGCAAAACACATCCACTGAATCAGCGACTTAACGCCGGACGGAAAGAAACAGACGCTAAGGCGCTAATGTCTTAGCAACCAGCAGAAAGGGGACACATTTACCCATTACTTCCGCCCTACTGTCCTTGCCTTCATTTCTGGCCACGTGACTTCACCTACGATTTCCTCCCTGACCCTAGCGAAGCCGCCTCTTCAGCTCCGCGGACCAATTGGCGTTTGACGTGACGAAGCTTGGCGTTAGCTTGCACCAATAGCGACGCAGGAGAAAGAAGATTGAAGATGGCGGCACTAGCAGCGCTCAGTAGTTTTAGGGCGCTGAGCTCTTTCAGGCAGAACAGGTGGGATGTGTGTGGGGGCAATTTTGTCCCTTGCTTGTGAACCCCATTGGTCTGGCTTTTCATTTTAAAAGAGTACCCTAGGGGCGAGGGGATCTCGGGCATATTGAAATAACTCTGGTTACTAAAGTTACTATTAGATAGAAATTAATAGATGTAAAATCCATAAAGCTTGAGCTTTTTAGTTGTATCTTCTTGAAGACCCACGGTTTTATAGTACGATGTGTATATGTTCTGCTGTGTATAAAATTGAATTAAGTAGTGTTTTAATAGCGTTCCCAGTCTTTACATCACTACTCTATTTATTAAAGTGGGGGAAAATGTTGATGCAATAAGATCACAAAGATATATTTAAAAAATTCTCCTGTAACTTTAGACAAAAAAAATATTAAGCCAATTATAGTTAATGTTTTATTTTATATAATACTAATTCAATACTTTGAAAAGTTTAGCCATTTGTTAGGTTAACATACTCATAACCAAATGCAAAGTTGTCAGCCCTTTCTTATTTTGCAGATTTAAAAAAAAATAACAATAGTGTCATTCATAGAATTGTACCTTCAGTACAATGTTTCATTTTTTCCTGGCTATATAAAATTTTGTTTCAGGTCTGTTTGTATGCTTGCTTGTTGGTTTTTAAAATAAAATGAATTCTTGTGCTTTTAATTTCAACTAGACAAAGTACACTAGAATTAAAAAAACATTTTATTAGTTTTTCAAATTAAAAAAATCCAAAAAATCACAATAAATCATTGTATTTACGGTATATTACATTTAAATACATCATCGTATTTACATTGATCTCATGTTAATGCATTACAGAAATACACTGGAAATTTTAAATCTATGGCTGAAAGGACTGACTCACAGGAAGGCTATAGTATATTCCTTGACTTGCAATAATTTAGTGACAATTCAGTTACAACAGCACTGATAAACGTGACTTATGGCTGTTTTTTCACACAACCATTGTCTTCATGCTCATGTGATCAACATTCAGATGCTTGGCAAATGTGTCATATTTATGACTGTTACAGTGTCCCAAAGTCATGTGATCACCTTTTGGGACCTTCTTACAATTAAAGTCAACGGGAAGCCCAATTTGCTTAATAACCATATTACTCCCTTAACAACTGCAATGATTCACTTAACAACTGGCAAGAAAAGTAATAAAGTAGAAGAAAATTGATTTAACAAATGTTTCGCTTAAGCAACAGAAATTTTGGGCTCTATTGTGGTCTTCAGTTGAAGACTATCTGTACACTGAGCTGAAATAATACATTCCCACAAAAAGGTGATGTTTCAAAGCATTAAATAGTGCAAGGAACCACAAAAAGAATTTTAAAGAAATAGAAACGCAGCAGGTGAAACCCAGCATTCTTTTGTACTATTCTTTTGCACTATACTGTAGGTTTCATTGTCTAAAGATGGTATTGAGACTAAAGTAGCAAAGTTCAAGTCATATGGAAAATGACAGCAGCACAATATAGCTAGTCTTTGCTTTATGACCACAATTAAGTCCAATAGCTCTGTTGTTAAGTGAGACTTTTGCTAGTCCGAAGGTTATAAACAGTGATCACATGACATTGGGACACTGGTTTTAAGTGTGAACTAGTTGTCAAGCATCTGCGTTTTGATCAGATGATCATCGGATACTGCCCAAGTTGTAACTATGGAAAATCGTCATAAGTCACATTTTCAGTAATGTTGAACAATCACTGAACAACTGTGGTAAGTCAGTTTGGACTGCCTATAAAATAAATTACTGTAGGTAGTTGTTTGGTTTTTGATGTATCTGAGATTGTCCAGTGGGAAAGAACAGATTAAAAAATATCACTGCTCATTTCAATTAACAGTATACCATTCTCTCTGTGATGTTCATAGGCATCTACTTTATTTTAGGAAAACTATTAAAATTGTGGTGAAATTATTATAGGCAACATCTTATCCTCCTGTCGCAGATATTGCTACAATAATTTTTATAGCTGTTGAAAAATAAGATAGCCATGATGTTCCCCAAGTTTACCTACAAACCAAATAAGTATACCAATACTTAATTTTAAAACTATCTTCTTCGTGGAATAAATATAGGAAGAAGAACACAGAAGGAAATGCATAAAATGAATTCACTCCGGGATACACAAGGGTTATCCGGAAAGTAAGGTTACAAGGCATGTAGCTCTCGCGGGGAATGTTCATGGGGGAAGTTGGTATTAGCAGGAAGCCAGCGGAAGAGAACGAACAGTGCCAGCAGTCAGTAGTTCATCGACTGGCATTGTGGTGGAGGTTAGAGATGAGCGTCCTCATTCTGTTTTCCTCCAAGTGTGAAGTGCACACTATTATGCTACCTGGAATTATTATTATTATTTTATTAGATTTGTATGCCACCCCTCTCTGTAGATCGGGGCGGCATGAATGCTAAGGGCATGAATGCTGCTGCAATGTGTGTCCAAGATTTTTCTTGCCGATTGCTGAATTTTGAATTTTTTGGCTGAAGGAGAATGGGTATGGAGCCACTGCATTGATTGACATTTGCTCTCTGGAATATGGTGATAAGCCCAAATTTCATCTCCTGTTTATTTTATTTATTTATTTATTTACTAGATTTGTATGCCACCCCTCTCTGAGGACTCGCAGCGGCTCACAACAACAAGAGATACAATAAAATACAAATCCAATATAAACTGTATTTAAAACCCCATTATTGTAAAAAACTAACAATTCTAAAACAATCATACCAATCTCATATGTTAAGTCAGGAAAGGTAAGGGGAGAAATCAATCCCCCCATGCTTGGCGGTATAGAAGGGTCTTCAACATCTTACAGGAGGCAAGGAGGGTGGAGGCAATTTGACTCTCAGGGGGGAGTTGATTCCAGAGGGCCGGGATCACCACAAAGAAGGCTCTTCCCCTAGGTCCTGCCAGACGACATTGTTTTGTCGACGGGACCTGGAGAAGGCTGATTCTGTGGAACCTAATCGGCCCCTGGGATTCGTGCGGCAGAAGGCATAGGTATTCTTGTCCTATGCCATGTAGAGCTTTATACCAACACTTTGAATTGTGACCGGAAACTGACCGGCAGCCAATGCAAGCCATGGAGTGTTGACGAGACATGGGCGTACCTAGGGAGGTTACTATACAGTTGAGAAAAGCCTCGTTTTCAATCTTGAAACGGTCAAGAAATTCCTGGGCTTCACAGACTCTGTTGATTTTGTGTGCTTCAGTAAGCATTTGGGGCACCCAAAATGTAAGTAGGCAATTCAGTAAGCATTTTGGGCATAGCAGCGTTCACGCCCTTAGCATTCAGGTAGCGTATTACAGGGTGCACTTTGCACTTGGAGGGAAACGGAATGAGGACGCTCACCTCTAACCTTCACCACAACGCCAATCAATGATCTACTGACCACTGGCACCGCTCGTTCTCTTCTGCTGGCTTCCTGCTACATGATAGTAATACCAACTTCCCCTGTGAATATTCCCTGCGAGAGATACGTGCCTTGTAACCTTACTTTTCCGGATAACCCTCATACATAGCTGTTAGATGAGTTATTTCCAAACCTGGTGATGTTTAACTACTGCTTGAACATCATATCATTGAACATAGCAGTTTAGACTTTAAAAATGTATTCAGAGTACAGTTATTTTTTTCTTTGACACAAACTGGAAAAATCCTTGCCTCAATTCTTTTTCCCTTTCCTATTAAATAGATGGCTATTCTACGAGACCACCTTCTGCCGCACAAATCCCAGCGATCGGTTAGGTCCCACAGAGTTGGTCTCCTCCAGGTCCCGTCAACTAAACAATGTCGTTTGGAGGGACCCAGGGGAAGAGCCTTCTCTGTGGTGGCTCCGACCCTCTGGAATCAGCTCCCTCCAGCGATTAGAACTGCCCCCACCCTCCTTGCCTTTCATAAACTCCTTAAAACCCACCTCTGTCGTCAAGCGTGGGGGAACTTAAACATCTCCCCCTGCCTATGTAGTTTTTTGTGTATGATGACTGTATGTATATTTTTATATATTGGGGTTTCTTGTTTTTTAGACCTTTTTAAATGTATTATTGTTATTTTAGATTCTAACTATTAGATTTGTTATTATATATTGTTTTTATCATTGCTGTAAGCCGCCCCGAGTCTACGGAGAGGGGTGGCATACAAATCTAATAAATAATAATAATATTCTGCCGCACAAATCCCAGTGACCGATTAGGTCCCACAGAGTTGGCCTTCCCCAGGTCCCATCGATGAAATAATGTCGTCTGGCGGGACCCAGGGGAAGGGCCTTCTCTGTGACGGTCCTGACCCTCTGGAATCAACTCCCCCCGGAGATTAGGACTGCCCCCACCCTCCTTGCCTTTTGCAAACTCCTCAAAACCCACCTCTGCCGTCAGGCATGGGGAAATTGATTCCCCTGGGCTGTTTCCACTTTATGTGTGGTTTCCATGAGATATATGATTATTTTTATGTTAAGGGTTTTAAACTGTTTTTAAATATTGGATTTGTACTGTTTTTTCTGGTTGTGAGCCTCTCCGAGTCCTCGGAAAGGGGCGGCATACAAATCTAAATAATAATAATAATAATAATAATAATAATAATAATAATAATAATAATATTCATGTCATTAGCTTTCTTCCCCACTTTCTTTTTCACACACAAAGGCATACAACAGTATTTGTTATATCATCCAAGGAAGGAATTTATTTTGCATCAGAACAGTGGAAATGACACTTGCATGTTACGATTCAAGTAAATAGAAAATTTTGTATTCTACTGCACTGAAAAGAGTTGGAAATTTATTGGTTTTCTTTTTCTTTCTTTTTTCCCCCTTGCACTCTTTCTGATCTTTATTTTTCATTTGTATTTTACATTACAATAAATGCTAATTCAAAATCTAAGCAAAGGATGCAAATATAAAAGGTTGAGGTTTGCATCACAATAAATGTGAATCGGGTTTCTATCAACTATGCATCAAAATGGTGTCACAGAAGCTTTTTAAGAGTCTAAGCTTTAGTACTTAGGTCATAGTTCTCGCAGTTCCAATCTCTGCTTGCTGGCTGACCCTGGGCTTTTGATCTTCTTGTTTATATTTGCCTTATCTCCTTTCATCATGGCTTTTGTACTGTCATCAATTTTTGTATTATCAGTCTGGTTTTTTATTTTTTGATCTAACAAGGACATTCCATTCTTATCTTTTCCATGTAGCTGTTCTCCCGCTATCTGGCAGCTAACGAGAAGTCCATTCTGTGCCATGGAAAACAGAGTTTGTATGTCAAGGATAAGAAGACAGTGGATAGCATCCTCTGCCTCTGGCGAAACCCAGACTTACTCTAGTAATGGGCAGATCTATCTCAGTGAGAGCTGCGTGAAGGTATGATTCCCTGGAGCTCCCTCGACAGACCTATGTAGCAATAGCAATAGCATTTCAACTCATGTACTGCTTCACAGTGCTTTACAGCCCTCTCTAAGCAGTTTACAGAGAGTAAGCATATTGCCTCCAACAATCTGAGTCCTCATTTTATCGACCTTGGAAGGATGGAAGGCTAAGTCAACCTTGAGCCTACTGAGATTCGATCTGCCAAAGTGCTGGCAGCTGGTGATCAGCAGAACTAGCTTGTAGTACTGCACTCTAACCACTGTGCTACAGAGTCCTCGGAGAGGGGCGGCATACAAATCTAATAAAATAATAATAATAATAATAATAATAGTAATAGTAATAATAATAATAATAATAATAATAATAATAATAATTATTATTATTATTATTATTATTATTATTATTATTATTATTATTATTATTATTATGTCAGTACAACACAGAAAACGAGATCACTGCTGGATTTCGTATTTCATCACCAGTCGGGCGCTTCCCAAGCACCTAGGACTTCGTGATGTAGCGGCGAATCATGTTTGCCGATCCCAGTAAAGTGGCCTTTTGCAATTGACAGATGGAGATTTTGTCAATTCCGATGGTTTTCAAATGTCCGCTGAGATCCTTTGGTACTGTGCCCAGCGTGCCAAGTACCACTGGGACCACTTTCACTGGTTCTTTGCCACTGGTAAATGGTATTTACGACACAAGTTACAGTGGATCCTGTGCTGGAACTATCATTCATTCATTCATTCATTCATTCATTCATTCATTCATTCATTCATTCATTCATTCATTCATTCATTCTTATTATTATTATTATTATTATTATTATTATTATTATTATTAGCTGTTGGATGCCTCCAGGAGTACAGTACACACTGCTGATTGTTGTGCCCACATAATGCATCATTTTATGAATCTATATTTCTTTCATAGATAAATAGAGGCATAAATGTATGTTTGATTCAGTTTAAAGGATACAAACTAGAAGTATGCAATATTTACATTTGCAAACAGCAAGGATTATTTGGATTTTTGCAGAGGCATTGGTCCTATTGGTCTTAATGGGTAATATTCTGAGACAACAGAAGCTCAGGAAAGTAATGTATTTAGGTTATTAGGAATATTTCTTTTCCTGAGCTGCATGTCCCCTCCCACCATGCCCCCTCCCACCCCATCATAGACATCAATCCCTAAAGGCTAGCCAGAAGATATATTCCCAAGTCACATCCAGAGTGTTCTTACCGCTTCGGATACTGAATGGAATGCCTCTGCAGCATATAGCCACAATATAAACTGTGTATATAATTATATGAAACTGTAGTGTGGTTATGTATTAGTGGGGTGACTGCAGTTTGTAGTTATTTAATTATTTAATTTCAATCTGTTAAGGACCCAAGTTTCAAAACAGAGGCTAAGAAAAAGGAAGTTAAATATAATGCAGGTAGTTCTTGACTTATGACCAAGGAGCCCAAAATTTATGCTGCTAAGCAAGATAGTTAAATGAGTTTTGTCCCATTTTATGACCTTTGTTACCTATCAGTTGTTAAGTTATCACTATGATGGTTTTTAAGTGACTCTGACTTCCCCATTGACTTTGCCTGTCAGAAGGTCGGAAAATGTGGTCCCATAAACCTGGAACACTAACCCTCCTATATATGAGTCAGCTGCAACCATCCGAATTTTAGTCAATTCAATTCAATTCAATTCAATTTATTAGATTTGTATGCCGCCCCTCTCCGAAGACTCGGGGCGGCTCACAACAACAATAAAAACAATATTCTAGCGAAAACAAATCTAATATTAAAAAGCACATAAAAACCCTATCATATTTAAAAAGCAAACAACACATGCATATCCAAACATAAATATAAAAAAGCTTGGGCGAAAAGTGTCTCAACTCCCCCATGCCTGGCAGTATACATGGGTCTTGAGTAATTTATGAAAGACAAGGAGGGTGGGGGCAGTTCTAATCTCCGGGGGGAGTTGATTCCAGAGGGCCGGGGCCGCCACAGAGAAGGCTCTTCCCCTGGGGCCCGCCAAACGACATTGTTTAGTCGATGGGACCCGGAGAAGGCCAACTCTGTGGGACCTTATCGGTCGCTGGGATTCGTGTGGTAGCAGGCGGTTCCGGAGGTACTCTGGTCACATGACAATGGGGCTACCACAGTGTTCATAATGGTGAAAAATGGCTGTAAGTCACTTTTTCAGCGCTGATGTAACTTTGAAGGGTTACTAAATGAATGATTGTAAGTGAAGGACTACTTGTACTTCATGCTTAAGAATAAAGAGGTACCTTGTTAAGCTTCCAGAAATCAAAGAATACTTTGAGGAAGTATAACCTTCAAGGTTGATTAGTTTGGTGTAAGAATAAATGTTTATTTCATGGTAAACATAGAAGCCATACACTTGTTTCAGTATGCTCTCTCAAACAAAATCCCCTGACATATGTGAATAAACAAATATAAACATTGTTTGTTTTGTCCTAATTGCTTTAACTACCACAAAGATTTGATTCAACTGATCAAGCAGAGGACAAAGTTCAGTTTGATTTTAGTTAAAGGCAACAAAGGATTTAAAAAGTTGATTCTAGTATTTGGCTCTGCCTTGAGACTTTCATTCATTTATTTCATTTCATTCATTTATTTCCCTGAAAATAAGACCGGATCTTATATTCTTTTGACCTCTGAAATAATAATAATAATAATTTATTAGATTTGTATGCCGCCCCTCTCCGAGGACTTGGTCTTATATTTTGAGGTGTAGGGGGCAGCGAGTGTGGTCACTTCATGGCTGCTGGGCACTTTAACCACAGCCCACAGATCATTGGTGGTGCCACTGCTCGCATGCACAAGGACACAACAAGCCCCACAGGTCATAATGAAGCTCGCAGCAGTGCTGCCATTCGTGCATGGAGTGGCACAAAAATCCTTGCAGAGTCCTTCTACAAGAGGCTGCGATGGTGGCACAAAGACTCATTTCTGGTGGAGTTTACGGGAGAGAAATAAAGATTTCTACAATACTGTTTCTGTTGCTTTGGTTGCGTGCAGCCAAAGGTTCACGAAAGGCAGGAAGATGAAATATTATTTGTATTGTATTTATTAGATTTGGATGCCGCCCCTCTCCGAAGACTCGGGGCGGCTAACAACAATATAAAAAGACAATGTAAACAAATCTAATATTAAAAAACAATCTAAAAAAACCCTAATTTAAAGAACTACTCATACATACAAGCATACCATGTATAAATTCTATAAGCCTAGGGGGAAGGGAAATTTCAATTCCCTCATGACGACAGAGGTGGGTTTTAAGGAGCTTGCGAAAGGCAAGGAGGGTGGGGGCAACTCTGATATCTGGGGGGAGCTGGTTCCAGAGGGTCGGGGCCGCCACAGAGAAGGCTCTTCTCCTGGGTCCCGCCAAACGACATTGCTTAGTCGACGGTACCCGGAGAAGGCCAACTCTGTGGGACCTAACCGGTCGCTGGGATTCGTGCGGCAGAAGGCGGTCCCGGAGATATTCTGCTCCGATGCCATGAAGGGCTTTATAGGTCATAACCAACACTTTGAATTGTGACCGGAAATTGATCGGCAACCAATGCAGACTGCGGAGTGTTGGTGTAACATGGGCATGCCTTGGGAAGCCCATGATTGCTCTCGCAGCTGCATTCTGCACGATCTGAAGTTTCCAAACACTTTTCAAAGGTAGCCCCATGTAGAGAGTAGAAATGTCAAACTGAAACTATACTCACATCTCAAGTATGGACCTTCCCCCGAGCAGGGTGGGTGTGGGGAGTCCATCAGAGGAACCCCACAGGCCCCCACCTGCTTCAGCTTTGCCTTTGCCAGGGCAGTGCTGGAAGGGGGCTGTCCTGGAGCCTCCCCACCACTTGGTGCCTGGCAGGCCCAGGTGTGGTGAGTGGGCCAGCGGGTGGAGCCAAGAAGGGAGACGGCACAGAGGAAACCCTTTCAAACTGTGACTGCCGCCTGCTCCCTAGGCACAAGGTGAGCTATGGAACAGAGGGGACCTCAACTGCAAGGTTGCCTGGCGCCCTGGACAGGACTGGGACTAGTAAGAGTGCGCTGGAAATATTTTCAGGCACCTGGAGGGAGAGAACTTAACTGACCCACGGTCTACAGGGGCCAAGCAGCCATAAGATGACTGCGAAGAGAAAGGCTGCCTCCTGTGTTGGCCATGGCCACCCCTTCACTAGATCTTATGTGTAGGGAGGTTTTATTTTAACACATGTGCTCAAAAGCATTCTAGGTCTTATTTTGGGGATAGGTCCTATTTTTTGGGAGACACAGTAGATAAGGCACATAGAACATGTGGCAAAAAAAATATGTTGCTGGTCTGATTGGCATAAGTTTGCTATGCGTTCTGTACTTGAATTCTGTTTTATGTGCTCATTATTCCTTGGACGCCATTAATAGTTTAATTCAAACGGATAATAAACATTGTTCACAAATGTTTGCCTTCCTGTATTGACAGAGGCTGTTGGAGATTGCAGACGGGTCTGAGTATCTCAGGCTGCAGGTAGAAGGAGGTGGTTGTTCAGGTTTCCAATACAAATTTTCCTTGGATACAGTTGTCAATTCTGATGACAGGTGAGTGCATAGATTAAACTGCATGTGACAGATGAGAGAATTGTAGAACTGTGGACAAAGAAGGTTGGTGGTTGAATAACAATTCCTTTGCCCTCAAGTTCATATTTTACTGTTCTCTGCTATTGGGCATATACTGTACATATCATTACCAGGGTTTATAGCAAAATAGATTTAATTACGGGGAGGGGGAAGTATTGGCCCTGGATACACCAGAGCCAAGTCCTTATACAATTGTGGAGCATCATTGGGTGACTTTGAACCAATTGTTCTTCCTCAGCCTATTCTACTTCATAGCGTGAGACTGGTGGATAAAATTGGATGGAGGAGACCCAATTTTAATTGTTTTGAGTTCTCTTTTCCCTGCTGTATTCAGGTAGTCTGTATAGTACTATAAAATATTCATTTCTAAATATTATTATTATTATTATTATTATTATTATTATTAATTAGATTAATTAGATTAGATCCGTAGACTCAGGGCGGCTCACAACAACAGCAAAGACAATGTAAAAACAAATCTAATAATTTAAAAACACACTAAAAACCCCATTATTAAAAGCAAACATACACACAAACATACCATGTATAAACTGTATAGGCCCGGGGGAGATGTCTCAGTTCCCCCATGCCTGACAGCAGAGATGGGTCTTAAGAACTTTACGAAAGTCAAGGATGGTGGGGACAGTTCTAATCTCCGGGGGGAGCTGGTTCCAGAGGGTCGGGGCCGCCACAGAGAAGGCTCTTCCCCTGGATCCCGCCAAACGACATTGTTTAGTCGACGGGACCCGGAGAAGGCCAACTCTGTGGGACCTAACCGGTTGCTGGGATTCGTGCGGCAGAAGGCGGTCCTGGAGATATTCTGGTCCGATGCCATGAAGGGCTTTATAGCTCATAACCAACACTTTAAATTGTGACCGGAAACTGATCGGCAACCAATGCAGACTGCAGAGTGTTGGTGTAACATGGGCATACCTTGGAAAGCCCATGACTGCTCTCGCAGCTGCATTCTGCACAATCTGAAGTTTCCGAACACTTTTCAAAGGTAGCCCCATTTAGAGAGCATTACAGTAGTCGAACCTCGAGGTGATGAGGGCATGAGTGACTGTGAGCAGTGACTCCCTGTCCAGGTAGGGCCGCAACTGGTGCACCAGGTGAACCTGGGCAAACGCCCCCCTCACCACAGCTGCATCTGGTATGTATCTCTAAATGACTCAAAACAATTAAAAATAATTCAACAACAAACCATAAACAAAATTTAGAGTAATTGGACAAGAATCCTAAAAGATTTCCACCCTCCTGTGAATGTTTTGTTTACACATTAACCAGAGTTTAAAACCACAGCTAAAGTATTTTGGATTGGTGCAAATATTGTCTGTGCTCCTTTTCCAGAGTTTTTGAGAAAGGCGGTGCCAGAGTGATTGTGGACTTGGACAGCTTAAGCTTTGTGAAAGGAGCGATGGTGGACTTCAACCAGGAGCTAATTCGCAGCGCGTTCCAAGTAGTAAACAATCCGCAGGCAGAACAAGGTTGTTCTTGTGGATCATCTTTCTCAGTTAAACTCTGAATGAACTGCTCCGTGTGGACTGAACGATGAAGAAAATCTCCTTTTGTTTTTTTCTTTCCTATTCTCCAGTTCAGCTGAATAACTGGTTTAATCTGTGGTACTGCATGATGAAAGAAACTATCTTAGACAAGACTCAGTCAAGAACTTATTTATCCAAGCCAGAATGTAAAATCAATTAATCTCATTTGGTGTCTGTGAGTCTCCAAGTTTTTGCTTTAGAGAAGAGATCTAAGCAGTCGGCTTCTGCTGAAATTTCATGAACTATTTATTTATTACAATCTTTTCTTACTTTATGTTAAAACCTTCCAGTTTTTAACAGTGCTGTATAACGAGATTTTTGTGAATGGGGTTTGCATAGCCAAGGAAGGTTTCTATATGAGATTGAAGCAGTAATGGGCAGCCAAAATTTTTACTGCCACACTGTGGGTGTGACTTATTTTGTGGGTGTGGCTTAATGGTCATGTGATTGGGTAGGAGTGGCTTGCCGGCCATGTGATCAGGTGGGAGTGGCTTGAACGGTCATCATTGTTCAAGTGAACTGTTAAATCCTCGACTTACAACCTTACCAGTGTCGCTCGCTGGGGTGACAATTTGCTTTGTGTTTCCTGCGCTCTCCTTCCTGGGTTGTCCCCCAGCGTGAGGCTGGAGGGGAGCTGGGCAGGAGAGAGGGAAGCTCGTCAGAGTCCGGAAAGGAGGAAAGAGGAAAAAGAAAGGAGCGCAGATGTAGCAGCAGCAGCCAGGGGGAGGAGGGGGGAAGGGGAGCCAAGCCGAATCCTGTGATCCAGGAAGTGACAGACGCCAATCAACTGGATCTGCGCACGCATTTTCATTTCTGCCGGTGGAACTGTGTTCCACCCTGTCCTGCCTGCTGCCCACCTGTGTTGAACTGAGGCTGAGCATACAATAATAAACAGACATGCCTGCATGGAGAAATCACCAATGTTTTGATGAAGCGGCAGGAGAGATTGTCTGCATAATACAGGTTACTCCAATTTTTGATTACAGTAAAACAAGTGTTCCTCCCCCCATTCCCCATTAGCTAGCTCTTGTATTTATTACCTAGATTTATGAAGAGAATTTGGCAACAGCATATACTTTTTCTTTTACCCTAGCACTCTGAAAGATGGGGGAATTGTTTGGGCTGATCTCATTCTGAGGCATCCCTTCGGTTGATTTTTTCCCTCCTGAAGAGCCTTCTTGTAACACAGGGAGATTCATTTCTGCTACTGCTATGTGTTTCCACTCCAAAACCAGTTTAGTATAGAGCAGAGGTAGGCAAAGTTGGCTCTTCTATAACATGTGGACTTCAACTCCCAGAATTCCTGAGCTAGCATGATTGGCTCAGGAATTCTGGGAGTTGAAGTCCACAAGTCATAGAAGAGCCATCTTTGCCTATACCTGGTATAGAGCAATGATGGCAAACCTTTTTTGGTTTGGCATGTATGCACGTGCCCACACGCCTTCCCTCACCCCATGCATGCGCAATCCCTGCGCTGTCCCACACATGTGCACAATCCCCCTCATCCCCGTGCATGCGCTCAGGCCTCACTGAAGCCTGGGATGTGAAAAAAATGCCCAAACAGGCAAACTGGAAGTTCAGAAAAACGCACTTCCATTTTGCCGTTGTTTTTTGAACTCCTGAGGGTTCAGGGAAGCTTCCTGAAGCCCCAAAGTCAAAAAAGCAGCACAATGGACAAACCGGAAGTTCAGAAAGTGCACTTCAGGTTTTCCCATTGTGCTATTTTTGCACTCCGGGGCTTCAGGAAGCTTCCCTGAACCTTCCAGAGTGCAAAAAAACACCATAGCGGAAAACCGGAAATGTCTTTTTTCTGAACTTCCGGTTTGTCCGTTAGGCCTTTTTTTTGCCTCAGGGGCTTTAGGGAAGCTTCCTTAAAGTGTCCAGAGGGTGAAATGGCCTTTCCCAAGGCCAAAAGTCAGCTAGCCAGGGCATGCATGCGCGCTGGAGCTGACACAGGGCAAAGTCTCACGTGTCCTCCGATATGGCTCCATCACAAGTATAGAGTGTATGGCACCAGCCTAGAAACCAGGAGACCATGAGTACTAGTCCTACCTTAGTCAAGAAGTCTGCTAGATGACCTTGGTCCAGTCATGCCCTCTTAGTCCAGGAAGTAGGCAATGGTAAAGCACATATCTTGGTTAAATGGTTAGGTTGGATAACCATTTGTCTGAAGCAGTATAGGTTTTCCTGACTAAGCAGAGGGTTGGACTAGAAGACCTCCAAGGTCCCTTCCAACACTTGTTGTTGTTGTAATTATTATTATTATTATTATTATTATTATTATTATTATTATTATTATTATTAATATTATGCCAAGATAAGTAAGGTCTTGTCAGTTAGCAGGAGTCAACACTGACTTCTAAGAGCAGACACACAAGCACACACTTCAAAACAGCAGGAAACAATTTGGCATTGTAGCTGCTCAAGGGATTTGGAGCTGCACCTATTTCAAAATATATTCATTTATAGTTTCTTTTGTTTTACTTTTTAATATGTCATTTTTTATCAGCATGCCGAAAGCAGACACCGTAATGCAAAGAACGTATTGTATGATAAATTTTCTGATGCATCTGTCCAAATAATGTAATGAAAGTATTAAATACTTACTTGAAATAATCTCTTTTAAGAAAATTTAGTATTTTAAAAAGTATTGAAGGGAGAATCTAGTCCAGTGATGGTGAACCTATGGCACGGGTGCCATAGGTGGTGCGCGGAACCATATTTGCTGGCATGTGATCCATTGGCCTAGTTCAGTTACAATGTGCATATGTGTGCCAGCTAGCTGATTTTTGGCTCACACAGAGGCACTGGGAGGGCATTTTTGGCTTCCTGAGAGCCTCCAGGGGGATGGGAGAAGGCATTTTTACCCTCCCCCAGCTCCAAGGAAGCCTTTAGAGCCTTGGGGAGGGCGAAACACAAGCCTACTGGGCCCACCAGAAGTTGGGAAACAGGCCATTTCCGGCATCCAAAAGGCCTCCGGGGGGGGAGTTGTTTTTGCCCTCCCCAGGCACTGAATTATGGGTGTGGGCACTCACACATGTGCGATAGCAGGCAAGCACGCCCTTTCAGCACCCGGGGGGGAAAAGGTTCGCCATCACTGATCTAGGTAAAGAATTGGTCATCTGTGCTTCCATAGTGAATTTGAAAAGAATTCTGTTAACTCCTTTTTCTGTAAGGTTTGGGGATGAGTATGTTAATCGGCGGCCTGCACTGGCTGCTGATCAGTTCCCGGTCACAATTCGAAGTGTTGGTTATGACCTATAAAGCCTTACATGGCATTGGACCAGTATATCTTCGGGACCGCCTTCTGCCGCACGAATTCCAGCGATCGATTAGGTCCCACAGAGTTGGCCTTCTCCGGGTCCCGTCGACTAAACAATGCCGTCTGGCGGGACCCAGGGGAAGAGCTTTCTCTGTGGTGGCCCTGGCCATCTGGAATCAACTTCCCCCGGAGATTCGAACTGCCCCCACCCTCCTTGCCTTTCGAAAGCTCCTAAAAACCCACCTATGTCGCCAGGCATGGGGAAACTGATACACTCCTTAGCTACTATGGTTTTTTATGTATGGTTTGTTAGGTTGTGTGATTGTTTTTCATAAGAAGGGTTTTAAAATACTTTTAACATTAGATTTGTACATTGTGTTTTGCTGTTGTGAGCCGCTCCGAGTCCTCCGAGAGGGGCGACATACAAATCTAATTTATTATTGTTGTTGTTGTTGTTGTTGTTGTTGTTATTATTATTATTATTATTATTATTATTATTATTATTATGTCAATAGAACACAGCAAACGAGATCACTATGCTGGATTTCGTATTTCATCACCAGTCGGGCGCTTCCCAAGCACCTAGGACTGCGTGATGTAGCGGCGAATTATGTTTGCCGATCCCAGTAAAGCGGCTTTTTGCAATTGACAGCTGGAGATTTTGTCAATTCCGATGGTTTTCAAATGTCCGCTGAGATCCTTTGGCACTGCGCCCAGCGTGCCAAGTACCACTGGGACCACTTTCACTGGCTTATTATTATTATTATTATTATTATTATTATTATTATTATTATTATTATTATTATTTTCCCTAGTCAGGGAAAATTAAATGAACCAGACTTTGATTTACATAATAGTACTTCAGATATTTCTACAAGAGCATGGAAGGGGGTATGTTTTTTTCTCAGCACTGTGGTATAATGTCCAGTAATATACATATTGCCTGCTCAGTTTATTGTGTGTCTTCACTAGAGGGCAGCCTTACCCTTTGTGATACAAATGGACAAAGAGCACTATGAAAATGTGCTATTTTTTTGGGGGGGGGGGTGCCTGGAAAGTAGTAGATAAATTTTGCATTGTTTAGACAATGTCTTAACAAGGAAAAATCTCAGATATTTCTTCATCTACCAAACATGAAAAAAAAGTCTTGTCTGGTGTTTGCTTAAAAGATGCCTGTGGTATCCCAAAATGTAAAAGTATGGAACTAAAATTACTACATAGGTTAAAAATCAGGAAAGTAACCTGGTATGCTAGCTATTATCCAAAAAAGCACTAAGGAAGGTTTTTTTTTAAAGAAAGGAAGCTGAAAACAGACTGATTTTAACATTCCCCAATTGTCTAAGTGTAGTAAAAATAATAATAATAATAATAATAATAATAATAATAATAATAATAATAATAATAATTTATTGGACTTGTATGCCGCTTCTCTCCGAAGACTCGGGGCGGTTCACAACAATAATAAAACAATATAGCAGTAAAACAAATCCAATATTAAAAAACATATATAAAACCCCAGCAATTAAAACCATACAGCACATACATACCAAACATAAAATATAAAAGCCTGGGGGAGGATGTCTTAGTTGTTTTTTGTTCTAAGGCAATTGTACACCCTTAAATGTTTAAGACAATTCCATTTGCTAAATGGAAAGGGGAGAAAAACGGGCAGGGTAATGTTTAAATTATATTGCAAATCCATAACTTTAATTAGATTTGCTGAGCTGTTCTCAAAATGTAGGGAAAAAAAAGACATAAGACATCAACTTTATAGTGATACTTTATGCAGATGTAGACTGATGCAAATGTACACAGCGAAGCTGAGTAAAAAGCAATAGATCTAATAAAATGCACAGTACACCTCCAAAAGGTTATGACTCTCAGGGTAATTAGAAGTGAATTCACGTGCTATTGTTTAACTCAGGTACCTAACAAATTGAGTTCTGAGCGTATTCAGATATTCCCTAATTTTCAGTTCTAGACACCTTTTGCATTTTTTTCTGGTTAAAAGGATCAGGAAATATTTTATCTGTCAGTGTGCATGTGTACCCCAATCTGTGACAATCACATGCTCTTTTTATAGTTTAAGTACACTTCGGTAAAAGAGATGTGTCTGCAATCTTCCTACTTTAAAAGGGTAGTGACCCCGAGGAATAGATTTTCAAGTTGTGCCTTTAGAATATTTTCAGGTTGGTTTTGGTTCAAGTATTATTGAAGTTTAAAGACACTATTACTTATTCAGGTATAATGGTCTCTTTGATTTAAAAATATCTTAACCCCTTCTTTGGCCTGTAAGTCCAAAGGAAAAAGAAATGTTCCTGTTCTTGCTACTATATTCAAAATAGACTTGAGCAGCCCAGAGCAAAAGCAAATTATTTTCTGTGGTCTAAATAACTTGAGCAGAAGGTAGATCTAAGTCGGAGAGTAAATTAGTCAGCAATTTACAGTAGATTGGCAAGGATTTTTAAATCCCAAATGTACAGCTGCAAGAAAATTACTCCCCACTAGCTCTAAATATCCTGATGAAGTAAACACAGCTTGAAAAAAACTAAGAGCGTAGGGCTGTAGGGCTGTGAATTCTCTTCAGGTCCTCTGTACTTCCTTGACTCAATTCTTGGATTTTATTTATTTATTATTTCAATTTATAGGCTGTCCTTCTCCTGACGGACTCAGAACGGCGTACACGGTTAAAAACAAAAATACAAAATTTAAAACCTCAGTATTAAAAAAACTATCACCCATCATTCATTCATAACTAGTGGCCAGAGGATGTTGTCACTCAACGACCCTAGGACCCTGTTTTTAAGGCCTTTTGAAAGGCCAGGAGGATGGGGGCAATACGAATCTCCAGGGGGAGTTGATTCCAGGGGACCAGAGCTGCCACAGAGAAGGCCCTTCCCCACGGTCCTGCCAGTCAGCATTGCTTGGCTGAGGGGACTCGGAGAAAGCCGACCTTGTGGGATCTGATCGATTACTGGGGCATGTGAGACAGAAGACGGTTCCGTAAGTAATTGGGTCCAAAGCCATGTAGGGCTTTATAGGTAATAACCAACATTTTAAATTGTGTTCGGAGACCAATCGGCAGCCAGTGCAGTTCGCGGAGTGATGGAGTTACATGGGTATATTTAATTGTGTGCCTTGCATTCACCCCTCACACTATATCAAAAAATAAGAATGGGCATTTTGGGGGCTGAAAGCTATACTTAATATTTTATGGTATGTAATTCTTGCGACATTTGAAAACCATAAAAGATGGGGGAGGAATGACACAAACTTAGTGGTACAATATGCACATTAATGTGACCAGGATTAAATTTAATTAACTTTTAGGAATTTAGAGTGATTTATTTTCAATGTTTGCAAAGTACTGTGCAAAGGTGTTATACCCCAGTGTCCCCATGGTCATGTGATTTACATTCGGATGCTTGACCACTGGTTCATTTTTATGACTTGCAGCATCCAGCGATTAGGTCTCACAGAATTGGCCTTCTCCGGGTCCCGTCGACTAAGCAATGTCGTCTGGCAGGACCCAGGGCAAGAGCCTTCTCTGTGGCGGCCCCGGCCCCCTGGAATCAACTCCCCCTGGAGATTAGAACTGCCCCCACCCTCCTCGCGTTTCGCAGGTTATTGAAAACCCACCTATGTCACCAGGCATGAGGAAATTGATATACCCCCTAGCTTTTACAATTTATGTATGGTTTGATTGGTTTGTGTGACTATCTTAATGACAAGGGTTTTTAATTGTTTTTTAAGTATTGGATTTGTACACTTTATTATTGTTGTGAGCTGCTCCGAGTCTCCGGAGAGGGCCGGCATACAAATCTAATCAATAAAATAAAATAAAATAAAATAAAATAAAATAAAATAAAATAAAATAAAATAAAATAAAATAAAATAAAATAAAATAAAATAAAATAAAATAAAATAAAATAAAATAAAATAAAATAAAATAAAATAAAATAAAATAAAATAAAATAAAATAAAATAAAATAAAATAAAATAAAATAAAATAAAATAAAATAAAATAAAATAAAATAAAATAAAATAAAATAAAATAAAATAAAATAAAATAAAATAAAATAAAATAAAATAAAATAAAATAAAATAAAATAAAATAAAATAAAATAAAATAAAATAAAATAAAATAAAATAAAATAAAATAAAATAAAATAAAATAAAATAAAATAAAATAAAATAAAATAAAATAAAATAAAATAAAATAAAATAAAATAAAATAAAATAAAATAAAATAAAATAAAATAAAATAAAATAAAATAAAATAAAATAAAATAAAATAAAATAAAATAAAATAAAATAAAATAAAATAAAATAAAATAAAATAAAATAAAATAAAATAAAATAAAATAAAATAAAATAAAATAAATCTATCTTGGGTCATGGAATTCCCTTCTGACAAGCAAAGCCCCAGAATGTTCACTTTACAACCATGTTACTAATTTAACAACTGGAGTGCTTCACTTAACAAATGTAGCAAAAAAAAAGTTGTAAAATGGGGGAAAACTCACTTAACAAATTTGTCACTTAGCAATATAAATTTTGGCCTGCCACCATTGTAGTTGTAAGTCAAGGACTACTTGTAGTAACTAGGATTCTAGCTAGACTTGAGGGAAACTTCGATACTTGTAAAATGTAAAAAAAGAAAAAACCCAACCTGTATCCCTGGATAACCTAAAGGGGCTTTTTCAGGAGGCAACTGGACATTTTGGTTTTTCTTTGAGGACATTTCACTTCTCATCTAAGCAGCTTCTTCAGCTCTGAGTGGATACTGCTTTCAGTTTTGGTCACCACAATGCAGAAAGGATGTTAAAACTCTAGAAAGAGTGCAGAGAAGAGCAACAGAGATAATTAGGGAACTGGAGGCTAAAACATATGAAGAACGGTTGCAGCAACTGGGCATGGCTAGTTTAATGAAAAGAAGGACTAGGGGAGACATGATAGCAGTGTCCCAATATCTCAGGGGCTGCCATAATGAAGGGCAACCTAAAGGGTAGAACAAGAAGCAATGGATGGAGACTAAACAAGGAGAGCAGTAACTTAGAACTAAGGAGAAATTCCCTAACAGTTAGAACAATTAATCAGTGGAACAGGTTGCTTCCAGAAGTTGTAAATGCTCCAACACTGGAAGTTTTTAAGAAGATGTTGGAGAACCATCTGTCTGAAGTGGTGTAGGGTTTCCTACCTAAGTAGGGGGTTGGACTAGAAAACCTCCAAGATGCCTTCAAACTCTGTTGTTGTTGGATGGTGGGGAATGGAAGGAAAGGAATGGAAGAAGCTTCTTGGATGAAAAGTGAAACATCTTCAAAGAAAAAAATCAGAAAGTCCCATTGTCTATTGAAAACCATCTTTTTGGAAAGCTATGACCTGGATGACTGAGAATCTCCATAGACTTTTACCTGTATCATTGGATAAGCAGATTAGTGCAAAAGTGCCAGGACATTCCAGTCTTTCTCAATTTTGTGAAGGCTGAAATTGCAGAACAAAGGGAAGTGGAAAGAAATCATAGGTGCTTCTACCAAAAACTGCATCTATCACTTTATCTTTTTGTGCAACTCCTTTCTTTAAAAAAAAACAGCACAGAGCATGTAAATGGCAGAGAGGGGCGTAAAAGGAGACATCTACAAAGCAGCCGAAAGACAGGTTCTGAAGTCAGATCATCCCATTCTTCCTCTGGCGGCTGTGATTTTTGTATGTTTTCCTCCCACCAACTCATAATACACTGAAGACAAAAAGCAGCAAAGAAAGATGATTAAATCGTTCTCTTGGCCTATTGCAAGCAATATCTGCAAAGAATGAGGACAACTCAATTCAACAGTGAGACTACATAGATGAAACAGACAGAGGCTATGTCTTCCCTTTTTCATCTTATTTACACTTAACAGTCAACAGTGTGATATCTATGGACAACAGGCATTTTCAGAGAGACTCACTCCTGTATCCCTCATCCTTTCAATACCTATTCCTTTTCTTTTCCTGGAGAATCTTAGCCTGGAGCTTTTAGAAAGAAAATAAAGGCTGAAAGGTTCTCTTGAAGAGGAGCAGGCTCTTGTTAAGCTCCAAAAATCAAGTAAGACATTGAGGTTCTTCTAAGACAGTGATGGTGAACCTATGACACGGCGCCACACGAGCTGTTGCCCTAGCTCAGCTCCAACGTGCATTTGTGTGTTGGACAGCTGATTTTTGGCTTCCAGGGAGCCTCTGGGAGGATGGGGGAGGGGATTTTTATCCTCTCCCAGCTCCAGTGAAGACTTTGGAGCCTGGGGATGGTGAAACACGAGCCTACTGGGCTCACCAAAAAGTTGGGAAACAGTCCATTTCTGGCCTCCAGAGAGCCTTTGGCAGGCAGGGAAAGCTGTTTTCGCCATCCTCAGGCATTGAATTATGGCTGTGGGCACTTGCGGATGTGCGATAGCGTGTGTGCACGCTCTTCGGCACCCAAGGAAAGAGCATCATTGTTCTAAGCAGTTTCCTTTATTGTTCCTCACTTATGGATAGAAATCTTGCTGAAATAAAGTAATCTACTTGTATCATTATAAACATATACTCGAAGGACTATTAGGGAGTAGCCATCAAACTTCTTTCTCCCACACAAATTATCTAAGCTTTACTGTCCTCCCTCCTGAGAATCCAGGCTATGTTCCATCACATTTCCAGATCCACCCTGAAATTCTTGCTAGGCAACATCTATGGCAGCCATCCGTCAAGTCATCCTTAACTACTTGCCCATGATCCTCTTTTCCTAAAGGAAATGGAGACTTATGTCCTCATGCTTCCGAACAAGAAAGACAAGATATATATGATGTTCTTTTAACTCAAAAGCTAGCATCAGCCCTGGAGGCCATCTTTACTGTTGGAGCTTCATGGCTGCCACATTTTAGTGCCTGGGAAAATAGGAGGGGTCATTGCACGGAGTGGTGGAGGATTAGCCATAACAACATTTTTTTCTCTTGGAGTCAATGACACTTGCCCTAAACCTAGATGGGAGTGACTGGGGGTTATCTCCAGTTGGGACAATGAATCGATTGGACCATATGATGAATTTGTGGGTGCAGGGCAGAGGTGGGTACTATTCTAATATTCTTCTCACATGTGGTATTGCCAAATTAAGTATTTTCCATTAATTTGAATTTATGTTTCCTAAGTGAAAAATTTAACATTCATTATTTCAATCACCAGTATTAAATAAAAAAACTGCTGCAATTAAAATTATATATACTAATTCAGTGTCCTCAAATGCAAATAAAACATAATACAAAATTATTAACGCAATCTATAAAACTAAGCCTAATAAAATATATAAAATTATGCATTTGCACGTGTGCAAAAATATTGACTAATGATTAATTGTAAGAAATAACAATAAAATTAGATTATTGTATTTCTATTAATTTTAATATTTTCAGTTATTTTATCTTGTATCTCTAACAATATTACTTTGACTTTTATTTCACTCTTTTAAGGTATTAACTGTCCTATTCAATTTTGTCATGTGCAGATTCACTCTTCTCCCCACCCAAATCATTAATAAAACTGTCAAAAAGTGCCAGGCCCAGTTGTGAAATTTGTAGCATATTACTTAATATTTCTCTGCAATATGATGTCAATAAGCACTCTTTGAATAAGATTTTCAATTCAACTATAAATCAACAACAATAATACAAGTTTAAATTAACTTCCTAGCCAGAATTACATTGAATCATGGAAATATAAAATTGGAAGAGACTACAAGGATTACAATCCGACTTGCTATAATAATAAATCTAATTAAACTTTCATTAGATCTGGCTACCCAGTCTCTTCTTTAAAATCTCCAGAGATGGAGAACACAAAACCTTCATAGGTAGACTATTTTTCGGTAATACAGTACTTAATTTGCAAAAAAAATATTTCCTTATATTTTCACAAAATCCTGATAGTTGCAACTTATAATAATTATTTCTAGTCTTAATTTTTTTGGAAAATAATTCTTAACAATCTTCCATAACTTCTCCATCTGTACCTGAACTGATATGATACACCAGGGTTCTACAACCCTGGTCCGTGGACTGGTATCTGTTCTGCCGGCGTGTTTCAACTGCCCGTAATTACAGGGTAATTAGTCCAGGAAGACACACACCACACGATAAAAGGAAAACCCAAAGTTTTTATAAACAAAAACCCAGAAACAGCTCCCTTTTTAAATGTCAAAGGGATTTTCTGGTACACACAAGGCACAGGTTAAATGCAATCCAATTGCTCACCCAATAACTGGGAAATTGAGTCCAATTCTAAACTCCAGAGAGTCCCCACACAATCTTGAACAGCACAAAAACCATGATCTTGATGAAGCAATGAATCAGATAAACTGCCATGAGGCTAAAACACCAAGCTGCACTTTTATCTGTAGCACTAATTACAGCAGCCCCACCCAACCACAGGTAGCCTCATTTTCTCTTGTAATAATCCTTCAGTTTTTTGTCTCCTATGCATCACTCTACGCATGCGTGGATGTGTCATTAATCCTTGTTCAGAATCCAGGGATGATACAGATGATTGATCTCTTCCTGGGCTGTCTGCCAAACTCCCCTCTTCCCTGTCACTCACGCTTCCTTCGTCAGAGTAGGCTTCGTCTGCAGATTCCATCAGGAGCAAAACAGGCCTCTGGCATGTGGATGTTTCCCCCACATCCACCTGCACATTCCTTGGGGCAGGAGCTGGACCAGAGCTAACCACATCAGTTTGTGTCATGCCAGAAACTAGGCCATGCAAACAATAAAGCCCAATCCACAAGATGCAAGCAGCACAGAAAATCACACCCTCTCCGGTATGCAGAAAAACTACCGTACTTTCCACGTAACTGGTCCCTGGTGCCAAAAATGTTGGGATCTGCTGCCATACACCTCCAAGTCTTTCCTTCAGAATAAATATCCCTAATTCCTTCAATCTCTTCTCATGACATTCTTCAAGTCCATATATCATCTTCATTGCCCTCTAAAAAACTCTAACCTCTTAATAAGGTTCTAGAAATACATTCAGAATAGTACATTTGACCATGCATATAGTCTCCCCAGTTAGAGAAGGATGTGTTTGTTCAATCTGTATGCTGAAGTGATCATGTGGAAATTAGACCTGGAATTGCCTGAACTGAGAGTGAAGACTGGAGATAGAATCATAAATAATTTGTGGTATGCAGATGATACAATATTGTTGGCTGAAAATAAGGAAGACCTGGGGAAAAAATGATTGGAAAATCAAGGATAAAAGTGAAAAAGTAGAATTGAGTCTTCAGGAAAACAAAGATAAGGACAATAGCTGCAAATAGACACGAGATGTTAAAAATAAACAAGGAAAAAATTGAATTAGTTTCAGTATTTATCTTCTTTGGATTAAAAATTGTTCATGATGGCAGTTCTACTCCTGAAATCAAATGCAGGATAATTTTAGGCTGCGCTGCAATGGTTAAAATGAATAAGATCTGGAAAAGCAGAGATGTTGATACAAATACAAAAGGCAGGTTAGTTAAAGCAATAGTCTTCCCTGTAATGCTGTATGGGTATAAGAGTTGTATTTTAAGAACAGCTGATCAAAGAAGAATTTACCTCTTTGAACTGTGGTGCTGGCATAATTTATTGTGTATACCATGGACAGCCATAACAATCAACAGAAAGGAGCTGAATTGTATAAAATCAGAACATCACTAGAAGCTAAAATCACAAGATTAGGTCTGATTTATCCATGTCATGTGTGCAAATTCGTTGCAGAAGTCAATGACGCTAGGAATGGTTAGTGGATCAAGAAAAAGGAGCAAGCATAAACAAGGGACCTTTTATTACTTAACAGTGGACATGTGACAAAGCAAAGAAATATTGGAGTAGAATTCATAGCTTAATACAGAAGTGTCTCAAAGTGAATATAAAGATATAACCAGAAACTTTTCTTTGGGGTTTAATGGAAAGGGACTTGGGGAAAAAATCTGGAACTTTTATGTTATACACGCTGATGGCAGCAAGATTATTTTATGCACAAAAATGGAAGGACACTTTGATTCCCACAATGAATGAACTGCTGCAGAAGTTGAAGAAGTTAGCAGAGAGGGCCAAAATGACTGCTTTGATTAGAAACAAAAATACAACTACAGTGATACCCCTCATCGCACACACTTTTCAAGATACAAACCTGGGGTTTTAAGATTGTTTTGCCTCTTCTTCCAAACTATTTTCACCTTACAAACCCAAGCCACCGCCACTAGGATGCCCCGCCTCCGGACTTCTGTTGCCAGCGAAGTGCCAGTTTTTGCACTGCTGGGATTCCCCTGAGGCTCCCTTCCATGGGAAACCCCATCTCCGGACTTCCGTGTTTTTGCGATGCTGCAGGGGAATCCCAGCAGTGCAAAAATGGGCGCTTTGCTGGCAACGGAAGTCCGGAGGTGGGGTTTCCCAGCGAGGGGAGCCTCAGTGAATTCGCAGCATCACAAAAACATAGAAGTCTTGAGGTGGGGTTTCCCATGGAGGGGAGCCTCGGGAATCCCAGCAGCGCAAAAATGGGCGCTTCGCTGGCAACGGAAGTCCGGAGGTGGGGTTTCCCAGCGAGGGGAGCCTCAGTGAATTCGCAGCATCACAAAAACATAGAAGTCTTGAGGTGGGGTTTCCCATGGAGGGGAGCCTCGGGAATCCCAGCAGCGCAAAAATGGGCGCTTCGCTGGCAACGGAAGTCCGGAGGTGGGGTTTCCCAGCGAGGGGAGCCTCAGCAAATTTGCAGCATCACAAAAACATGGAAGTCTGGAGGTGGGGTTTCCCATGGAGGGGAGCCTCAGGGAAATCCTAGCAGCGCAAAAATGGGCGCTTCGGCTGGCAAAAGGGGTGAGTTTTGGGCTTACACGCATTAATCGCTTTTCCATTGATTCCTATGGGAAACATTGTTTCGTCTTACAAACTTTTCACCTTACAAACCTCATCCCAGAACCAATTAAGTTCGTAAGATGAGGTATCACTGTATTTTTATTTCTACTTGGAAGCTGCTTCTGGACTTTGTGCTCAAGATGGGAAAAAATGCAACTTTGATTTTGGGTTTTACAGATTACATAGGTTTGTTGTTATAGAAATGGCTGGTTTATACTATTATGTAAAAGTAAGAAGTTGAGGTTGGAAGTCGATGCCTTTTTTCCTTTTTCCTCTTTTCCCCACACTTTCCCCTTCCCTTTTCCCTCCCTTATTTTTCCTACTATTTTCTTTTGTATATATGTATCTTATAGTATTAACACATGAATAAACTAAAAATATGAGCAGGGGGGAGGGAGAAGGAGCACACAGAGAACTTGCTGGCTTGATACCATCAAAGCTGATACAAAGATGAACATCCCATAACTGAAAGAAGTTGTGCTTGACAGGGTACCATGGAGAGCACCTGCCCATAAAAGTGCCAAGAGTCAGACATGACTGAATGGTGGAGAATGAATGAGTGAGTCTCTCCAGTGCTTAGTAAAGAAGAATAATGACTTCACGTCTCTTTGGTATTGTGCTACTTTTGATGCAGCCCAGAAGTGAGTTATCCCTTCTAGCATCTGTCTCACACTGTGACTCATATCCACCTATTTCCTTAGTTCTGTCTCAGAGTCTGTCTTCCCCATTTTGTATGTGTGTCGCATTTTTTTCTCCTATCTTATATTTAACAAGAACATATTGTTCCCGTCAATCCAATCTTTCAACCTGTCTAGATTAAATTGCAATTTTCTTCTGTCATCCTGGATATTGGCTTGACTTCCAAATATTGTGGCACCCACAAATTTGATAAGTGGTCCGTCAGGTCTATCATCCAGGTAATTCATAAAAATGTTGAGTAATACTGACCAAATGACTGATCCTGTGAAACTCCACGTGTTGCTGCTGCTGCCCAACCTGATATATTGCCAGGAATGCTGACTTTTTGAGTATGATCAGCCAGACTATTGTAATAATAATAATAATAATAATAATAATAATAATAATAATAATAATAATGTCAGCTAATGCATGTTTCTAAGCCGACAGTGGAAGAAGAGAAGCATGCATTAGCTGACTATGTGAAGGAGAGCAAAGAGTCAGCGTTGATGGAGGTCAACAACAGGAAGCTTCTCACGGTGAAGCAAACTAAGGACCAGTACAGAAAAACTGTAACTCAATGTTGTATGGACAGTTGGTGGAACAAAGCATTGTATGGCCAGTTCTTGGAGAAGATTGAAGGCAAAGTGGATAAAGAAAAGACCTGGTCATGGCTTACAAGTGGAACACTCAAAAAGGAGACAGAAGGACTAATACTGGCGGCACAAGAACAGGCCATTAGAACAAATGCTGTCAAAGCCAGAATTGAAAAATCAACAGACGATCCAAAGTGCAGACTCTGTAAAGAAACAGATGAAATAATCGATCACATACTCAGCTGCTGCAAAAAGATCGCACAGACTGACTACAAGCATAGACATGATGCTGTGGCACACATGATCCACTGGAACTTGTGCCAGAACTACCATTTACCAGTGGCAAAGAACTGGTGGGATCATAAGCCTGAAAAAGTGGTCGAAAATGAGCAAGCAAAACTAGTGTGGGACTTCCGACTTCAGACTGACCGAATTCTGAAGCATAACACACCAGACATCCTGATTGTGGAGAAAAAGAAAGTATGGATCATCGACATTGCAATCCCAGGGGACAGCAGAATTGAGGAGAAGCAGCTAGAGAAATTAGTGAAATACGAAGATCTAAAAATCGAGCTGCAACGACTCTGGCATAAGCCAGTGAAAGTGGTCCCAGTGGAACTTGGCATGCTGGGCGCAGTGCCAAAGGATCTCAGCAGACATTTGAAAACCATCGCAATTGACAAAATCTCCATCTGTCAATTGCAAAAGGCCGCTTTACTGGGATCGGCAAACATAATTCGCCGCTACATCACGCAGTCCTAGCTGCTTGGGAAGCGCCCGACTGATGATGAAATACGAAATCCAGCATAGTGATTTCATTTGCTGTGTTGCATTGACATAATAATAATAATAATAATAATAATAATAATAATAATAATAATAATAATAATAATAACAACAACAACAACAACAACAACAGATTTGGAAGGGATCTTGTAGGTCTAATCCAACCCCCCTGCTTGGGTAGAAGACCCTACACTACTTGAGACAAATGGTTATCCAACATCTTCTTAAAAACTTCCAGCGTTGAACTATTCACAACTTCTGGAGGCAAGCCGTTCCACTGATCAATTGTTTTAACTGTCAGGAACTTTCTCCTTAGTTCTAAGTTGCTTCTCTCCTTGATTCGTTTCCATACATTCCTTCTTGTCCTATCTTCAGATGCTTTGGAGAATAGTCTTACTCTCTCTTCTTTGTGGCAACCCCTGAAATATTGGAACATTGCTATCATGTCTCCCCTAGTTCTTCTTTTTATTAAACTAGACATACCCAGTTCCTGCAACCGTTCATATGTTTGCAATTGTGAATCCACCTTACTGTAGTGCTATTCAAGTGACGGTTAACAGATTCTTAGTAAAAATGTCATGTAGAACTTTGTAAAAAGCTTTGTTGGTGTCAAAGTAGATTACATCAGCATTTTCCTTGTCCACTAGAGTAGTTACCTTGTCAAGGAAAGATACATGATTTGTCTTAACCTTACTTATTTTTGACGAAGCCATTTTGGCTCTTCACAATCATAGCATTCTCTTCAATAAGCTCACAAATGGTCTATTGTAATACATACTGTAAATTTCTAGTGATCAATGTTAGACACTGCTAAGTAATTACAGGAATCTTCTGTTTTACTTTCTTGAAGAGAAAGGACTTCATTTGCTGTCCGGCCCTCTGGCATCTTCCCAGGTCTCTAACAGTCTTCTAATATAATTTACTGAGGATGTGACAACTCTTTAGGCAGTTCCTTCTTTACTCCAGGATATATTTCACCAGGCCTGAGGCCTTTAAAGCATTCAATTAGCCAGGACTCTCTTTCCTACTACTTTAGTAATCTCTATCTTTCTCTTGTTCCTAGTCTGCTCTATTCAAATCACAATTTCCTTTCCTTGTAAAAAACAGAAACAAAATAATTGGGTTTCTTTGCTTTTCTTTCTTTCTTTTTTCTTTTTGGTAATCTGTTAACACTTGTCCATTCTAAACAAATAGGATGCCCTCTACCTTTGTTGTCATTTTCTTGTTATTAACATATTTTAGGGGAAAATCCTTCTTGCTCAATTTTGTCTCTCTGGCTAGCCTTACCTCATTTTCTGCCTTCTCCTTCCTGACCTCATTCCTACATTTCTAGGCTAAAGCTAGAACTTCTTTGATCATAAACACTTTCTTTCATTTACTAATAAACATTCATTTACTAATAAACATTCTTCTTTAGTTTCAGTTCTTTTATGAACTGCCTGTTCAGCTACATCAATGTGTTGAAATGTCTCCTGTTTTTCTTCCTCCATATGTTTTTTTTGCCATTGTGCAATCCTTAATTATTTTTTCCAAAAGTCCCAGCTAGCTAGAATATCCATACCTTTAAGGTTTCCTCCTTAAAGATATCCTCCTCACCATTTCTGTTACTTTACTTAAAAAAACAGCTTTCCTAAAATCCATGCTTTATATTTTATTTTTTAACCAAACTATTTGAATTGTAACCAAGGGTGGTCATAACACACGTTTAAATTGTTTGAATACTTTCAATCTCCTGTTAGTAAGGATCAAATCCAAGGTACAAATCCTCTGCTGCTCACTGTTTTTTGAAAGACATTATCATCGATATGAAGTACACGTTTTCATGATGTCAAGATTTATTATAGCTATCCCATGCCTACTAGATATAAAAAACCCAGATATGGTTAATCTGACATCTAATAATTATTATACCATTTTCATGATGTTTACACCAGTCTATGTTCTCCTCTGGAATGTTCTCCGGCATTTATTTATTATTTATTTTATTTATTTATTGGATTTGTATGCCGCCCCTCTCCGTAGACTCGGGGCGGCTAACAACAGTAATAAAAAGCATCATGTAAATCCAATACTAAAAACAACTAAAAAAACCCCTTATTATAAAACTAAACATCCATACAAACAAACGTACCATGCATAAATTGTAAAGGCCTAGGGGGAAAGAATATCTCAATTCCCCCATGCCTGACGGCAGAGGTGGGTTTTAAGGAGTTTACGAAAGGCAAGGAGGGTGGGGGCAATTCTAATATCTGGGGGGAGTTGATTCCAGAGGGCCGGGGCCACCACAGAGAAGGCTTTTCCCCTGGGCCCCGCCAAGGTATTGATGCCAGTTTGCATAATCTATTGCACTAAATTCTCTTTTCACCAAAATGTCTAAAAAAAAACATTTTAGCCAATCCATCAACAAATTCCTTCAGTATTCTAAAGTGTATTAAGCTGACCTAGACATTTAGATTTGTTCAGAATAGGAAGATATTCAGATCGCTTTTTTATAAGTCTCAAACTTCAGTTCAACCTCTTCATCCTGCCATGCAATTGTGTAAAGAAACACACACAGTACTAAGAGCAAAAAGATAAAAGTTGAGAAAATCTGTCTTTCCTTTCCTGCCAGCTAGCTTTTTGCTCTTCCACAAGGAAGCTAGCCTTTTCTTTTAATTTGGAACATATCTAAATAAGCCCCTTTTCTTCTTAGCATCCTTTGTCAACATCAGATCATTCTGAGCCTTTCATTTCCTGACACCAACTCTACAATTACAGGCTACCTGCGTAGACTCTTCCTTGGAAACCAATCCCTCTCCCCAGCTAGGAAGGTGTATGTATCATTCTTTGCTCTTAGATCTTCTAAAGTTAAGTCTTCTTGGTCAGTGTAATGTTTTATCTCAGCCAGGAACTTATAACAATAAGATGCTATGGTAGTTCAGATATAGTTTCTGTTTTAATTTAATTGCATCAAATGTAGCTTTTTTATACAGGCCCCCCATCTCTTATCTTAGGGTAGCTTATTTTTAATGATAAAACAGTTTCTAGGTTTTGTAGCCTATCAGTATTTTGACTCTTGTCCCTGTTTGCCTAATCAGGTCTCATTTACCTTTGACATCCTTTAAAGGAGTAGAATGGGCCATTACAGTTGCCTTGGAAACAGTGAGATTAAATGCACATTGCCATAGCAACATACCATGATCTTCAGTTTCTATCTGCTAGAATCATTTCTTCAAAAGGGGGGTGGGTGGCTGGGTGAGAACAGATCTTACATTGCAAAAGACACGAGTATGTTTTAGACATTGTAAAAACACAGATTATAGTTTCTACATTGATCTCCATGGTTGCTTCAGTGACATAATATTCAGTATATTTCAGTCTTTCCTGGAAAATAAGTGTTTGGATTGTCTTGCTGGCAATTCTTTATGACTCAAGTCTCATCATAATCACCATTTTCTTCTCAGTAGATGCTTTTAATCTCTACAGTGGATGGTTCTGAGAGCACACTAGAGGCTGCTGTATGGAGGTTATTTTGCTTCTCTGGGAGGGAAAGAGAGAAGTTTAGAAACAAAATTCTACAAGCACCAACTCTTCTTTTTTGCGATGCATAAAAACAATCATCTTGAGAACTTTCTCAACAGTATTACATTATGATCTTGGTCATACATGTGTACAAGTTGCTGGGATTTTATTTAATAGCTGCTATACTCCAACAGATATTTTAAAATTCCCAGATATTGTCAAGAGAGTAGTTTATTGGTAGTTTAGATGGAAGCATAGTGAACATAACTTTGGGTCTGGCACTTGATTCAGTGGCTTGGGAAATTGTCTGTTTCAACATAGATTGAATTGAGGATTGAATATTTTGATTAAAAGTCCATTCCAAGATAAGATTCTGCCCTCCACTGAGTAGCATGGACAAAATATAAATAGTGATAACCTTTTGTATATTTTTTCCAGTAGAGGAGAATGGAATATGCAACTCCAATAGGCCATTCTGAAGAACCAGACCATCTAAACTTAGCAAAATTAGTGTTGATTTAATTAGTGGCTCTTGAGACAGGCCTCTTTAGATTACTTTTTCCTTTCCTTTTTGAAAATGACCTGAAATTTATTCCTATAGGGAAAGAACAAGTAACTCTTGTGGTCACTGTGACTCCCACGGTGATGATAAATCTTACCACATTTAAAATAGGAATTTCTCATATTATCTTAACCCACACAAAAATACCATATTTGCAAGCATAGTTTGCCTTGATGTAGTGCTGGAAAGCCTTCACAAAGCTGCATTGCTTGGATGTAGATCTTTTATACTGTGGTTTTGTATTTGTTATCTAGGCTGGCTCTAAATGAAAGCATTCACCTGCAAATATAAGACGTATGCTGAATCAACAAAGACTACTTTAAGGGCCATTTTTTGTTTATTTGTATTGTACCTTTATTATTTTTACAAATAGGTCCAGGCAGTGGTCATGCCAACACACCTTCCTCCTGTTTTCCCTACAACAGATGAAGTGAGTTGGGTTGAGAGAGAAATGCCCAGCCGGCGGTTTTTTAAAGCCGCCGGCTGAAATTGCCTACAGGGTGGGGGGCGACGCTGAGCTAGCTCTTTTCAGAGCTCAGCACTTCCGGGTTCATTCGGAACCCGGAAGTTCGGCTTCTGGCAGCGCGCCAATGAGAGCGCGCTGCCGGCTTGCCCTGCCGGGTCCCAGATCGCCCTATTTAAAGGGCGATCTGGAAGGGACCCCCCATTGCCTTTGCCAGAGAACAACGGAGGAGCGGACAGACGTTGCTGCCCGCTTGTTATGGACCACGTGGCGGGGGCCTATCGAGGCCTCAGCTCAGGCTTGTCGGGTCAGGGGTTTACGGGCCTCTGACCCTTTAAATTTTATAATTGCTTTAGGAGTGGTTGGCTTTAGGAGCGAGAGTGTGGGGTGGCCTACTCTCGGGACGGGTGTGGGGGTGGAGAGATAGCGAGGCCTAGGGGGCCTCACGCGGTAGAAAACATTTTCCTTAATTTATTTAAGTAAATTAAATTCATTTTGTAAAAAGCAGAAATAAAAATAAATTCATTTGGGAATGGGATCTTGTTGGCATCGGGGGTTAGCGGGCAGGCCTCTTTCCCCCCCTTAAGGGGAGTTAACACCCACACCCCCCCACACACACCACTTCCCCCCCTGCCCCCCCCATTCTCCACCCGGGGGGTGTTTTACTAAGGTGGGCTGGTAAGGGCTAAAGAAGATAAGCCTCTTGTTTTGGGACAAGGGGAATGGGCACTTCGAGGCAAGGGTGGCCTTTGTGCAGGGCAGTGGGATCAGGTACCGCACCTAGTGGTGCGATCTGGTCCCAGGGGCCCCCTGTTCGGGTGTCTTGGCCTGGGTTGTGGGGGCATCCAGGTTTTCCCTTTTAGTGGTTTCCCAAGGTTTCCAGAACCCCAAGACTTCCCTTCCGGGTGGCTGGGGGTGGGCAGGCCTGGTTTGGGCCTACTATTTTAAATTTACCCTTGGGATTTGGGAGGGATTGTCGGAATGGCTCCCAAGAGGCGTGCCCCTACCCAGGGCCCCCTGGGTCCTCGCCCTCGGAGGGCGAGGGTCCCTTCACTGCGGGCTAGGGAGGCCGGGGAGATAGTTCCTACCCCCGTGCGCAGCCCCCTCCTGTCAACCAGGCCACTCCAGGCTCCGAGCCCATTATCTCGGCTCAATCCTTTTCTGCTTTACTAGATCGCCTGGAGCGGATGGATGCCCGCTGGGAAGCCGCCTTCGGGGCACACAGCGGATCCAGGCCCTCGGCAGCGTTGGGAGCCCCTCCTGTCAGCGGGGATGCGCAAGATCCAGCTCTGGACCAGAGCGACCCAAGGGTACAGGATGCCAGTTCGGCGGCCGGGGCCCTTGGGGCCCCATTGGATGGCAGGGGTGAGTCAGTATCCATTGCACCCACACCGGTTGTACAGGGGTTATCCACCGTAACCCCTCCGGCGGGGCCGGCTGGCATGGCTCCCCCTTTGGGGTCCAGCACGCCTACGGTATGCTCCCAAGTTTGGGGTGCAACCGGGCAACCGGCTTTGGTCCCGGCCGGGGCGCCAATGGTGAACACGGGGTCCACCGCGGGGGGGGGAGCCAGGGTAGTATTTCTAATACACAGTGGCTCCAACCATTGCCTGGATCTTCAGGGCCAACCGGGTCATCGCTCAACATGACTGGCAGTGGAGGGCCCCAGGTAGCTCCTGTTGGGGTAGCTGGGTCGGTGACATTGCCGGGTTTTTCTTCCCTTGCAGCGGTCTTTTCTGTGGCAGGGACGGCCTGTAACAGTGTGGCCACCTTGACCGACCCCATGGCTGCTGCCATGGGGGCGGTGCCTGTAGGCCTTCCATCAACCCCCTTGGGATATCATTTGCACCCCTCGATTAGGGATAAGATTTGGAGGGGAGAATATATCGACCTCTATACCCTGTTAAATAGGGAGGTTCCCAAGAAGGAGAGGGATGAGGAAGCTCGGACCGATCGGGCCAAAAAGGTCAAGGTCCCCAGAAGTTTCAGGTCTTGGCTGTACGCCTTTTTGACCTATGCCACCGTTATAATACAAAAGGAACTGGGTAGGGCTACAGCGCTACTTAAATACATCGACCTCATTGCCATGGCATACTTCGAGGTCAAGGGGGATGCCTGGCAGAACTATGATGAGGCATTCCGGATGAGGGTGGCTTTTGACCCTTCTCTCCCCTGGGATCGGGAAGTGCCTGACCTATGGTTTCAGGTGACCCGTAAGAGTGGGTCGGGTCAGCGGACCGATAGCGGTCATCTAATGGAGGAGGAGCCGGCTGCACCCCGCGCTTTGTTTTGAGTACAGTGCCAAGGGCTCTTGTGCACGCTCCTCTTGTAAGTTCCGGCATGCTTGCGGTAAGTGTGGGGGTTCCCATGCCACCCACATGTGCACACGTCCCGGTGGAAACAGGGACAAAAGTAAACCAGCCATTCCTGCGATGCAAGGGCCCCAGTCCGGTCAAGCTTGAGCGCTTGGCCGAACTCCTGCAAGGGTACCACCCGCCAGAGAGGGCGGCTGCTATCCTTTGGGGCTTTTGTGAAGGCTTTAGTATCCCTTATCGGGGTCCACGTAAGGCCTTTATGTCAAAGAATTTGAAGTCAGTTTTGGGTAATGACGATTTAGTTAGAGCTAAGATTAAGAAAGAGGTAGACGAAGGGAGGGTCCTGGGCCCCTTCCCCCCCGTGCCTAATAGGAGGGTCCCCCCCTGGGTGGTGCCCAAGAAAGCCCTAGGGGAATAGCGGCCTATTCACCCCGTAAAAAGGTAACCCTCAAACAGTTTCTGGAGCTCACAGGGCTGCTTAACTTCGCATGCCAGGTAATTGCTCCCGGTAGGGCATTTTTACGCAGACTGTATTCCTCCATGCAGGGATTAAGCTCGCCCCATCATCGTGTGCAGCTCAATGCAGGGGCCAGAGAAGACTTGCGGGTATGGCAGACATTCCTGGCCCGATTTAACGGGATTTCCTTCTGGCAGCAAGATTTGCTTCTCCAAGCAGACTTGCCATTGCACTCCGATGCCTCGGGTTTCCTTGGCTTTGGAGTGATGCTAGGAGGAAGGTGGCGCCATTCAACGTGGCCAGCCGAATGGGAGGCAGCAGGAATTTGTAGGGATCTTAGGGAGCCTGGCGGGGCTACAGAACCAGGGAGGCAGGAGGCAGATCGGGCCATTGGGCTGTCAATAGCTCCAAGCACCCGGGCTGCATACCGCAGGACAGGTAAGGAATTTTGGAGTTCAGGGCTAGGAAGGGTTACAGGCAGGCTTGGCCATACCAGTCGACCAGTTGTTGGAGCACTGGGTGCTGTTACACCAGCATGGTCTGACTGTCAAAACCATTAAGGGTAAGTTGGCGGGTCTAGCGTTCATCGCCAAGGCTCAAGGGTTTCCTGACACATGTAGTGATTTCCGGGTTAGGAGAATGTTAGAAGGGGCTCCCTTGACTAAATACCAACTCTGGGCCATTACAACCCGGGCCCTTGAACAAGTTGGTGCTGACCCCTCCAGGTTTGGCACACATTCGTTTCGAATAGATGCTGCTACCGCGGCCGCCACTGCTGGTTTCGCGGATCACCACATTATGGCCATCGGCCGTTGGAGGTCTGCGGCCTTCCATTCATACGTTAGGCTTCCCTGATAGGGACCCGGGTATTGGCCGTTTTAATTGTTTGGTTTGTTGTTTCAGCCGTTGCTGTTTTCCGGCCCGTGGTTTGGCTTTTGGGCCGGCTGTTTTGCTGCGAGGTCTCCTGTTGGATCGCAGCTTTCTCTGGGCGCCAGGATGGACGTCGTCTGGATGGGCCGCAGGGGAATGCACTGGGAGGGGCTCGGCCCCCTGTTTTTTGAGCAGTGTCGGTCCGGGAGAGCCCCCGAGTTGCTGGTGATCCACCTCGGGCGCAATGACCTCGGTGTTTTGAGTGGCTTGGCGGTGAGCATCCAGGCTCGCGAAGATCTGCAGGCCATCACCACTGCATATCCAGGCACACGCATAGTGTGGTCTGAGATTCTCCCCAGACTGGTCTGGCGGAATTCTATCTCACCTAAAGCTGTGAACAAGGCCAGGTTAAGGGTCAACCAGGCCATTGGAAGGGTGGTGGGGGAGTTGGGGGGGGTGTAGTGAAGCATCCCCTGATAAAATTTGGAACCCCCTGGCTCTACCGGGCCGACGGCGTTCACCTCTCAGATGAGGGGAATGCCATTTTCCTGTCGGACCTGCAGAGGCGCCTCCAGGAACTAGTTTAGGAGGCTGGGTGGGGGTCGGGGGGGCCAAAATTGAGATCTGACCCCCCCCCCTCCGTGGCAGGTTGGGGGCAGAAATGGGCAATTAGAAGCAACTGCGCATGCTCCTTTCGGGCATTCTTTAAGGGTGATGGACCGCCTCTCTCCAGGAACTAGAGGTTTGAGCAACGTCGGGGATTGTAGAGAGGATGTCCATGGAAATCACCGGATCCAATCTCCCCCGGGGATTGGAGGGTGAATTCCTCCCACACGACGAAGGGGCGTGGTTTCATCCAGGTGAAGGTGGTACCTCCACCTGGTTCAGCAAGGAGTTCTTGCCCAATGTTGCCAAGGAACGTTATGGTAGGAATTTCTGCCCCGTTAGTTTGGCTCTGCAGGTCCTTAGTCTGTTTTGAATTAAATATTCAAAGTTACGTATTTAAATTTATTTAAAGTCATTTAAAATTATGATAATTAATAAATGACCCTTAATCCACAATATATGTCTCAGCGTCTTTACTCCGCCTCTGGGGGGCAATGACTGGCTCAGGGACACCCAATTGACTTTCATAGATAAGATGGGACTAGAACTTACAGTCTCTTACTTTCTGTCCTGGTGCATTAATTACTAGGCAGCTACTCTTTTCCCACTCAATTTAATCAAGAGATAAGCCATAACCCAGCAACATATTTTTCTGCTTTATCTTTATGATGTTGTTCATAAATGAGATGGCTTTAAGGCTTCTGTGGGCAGTTGTAGACCACTAGTTTATCGATCTGTAAGCCAGTTGGGTGGTTAAGGTTGATACCTTAGAACAGACCTGGGCAAAGCGCGGCCCGGGGGCTGGATGCGGCCCGCCCACTGTCTTTGACCGGCCCGCGGAGGAAGGAAATAAGGAAGGAAGGAGAAATGGAGGGAGGAAGGAAGGAAGGAAGGAAGGAAGGAAGGAAGGAAGGAAGGAAGGAGAAATTCTCTTTCCATGCCCTTTTACAAAAGTCCAATAAATGCTCATTTTTTAATTGTTCATTGGTTTCATTGGCCTTTCCAAGAAATTTAAAGCAAACCCCCCACCCCAGGGGCAAAAAGGGAGGAGGAGGAAGAAAGTGAATCCAAAGCTACTTTCAGGCAAAGCCTCCACTATGTTTTCTCAACTGACAATGTAGATCAGTTGAAGGGAGGCACCTGAAAGGAATATTTTGAAAGAGAAGTAAAGAACTGCCCAAAAGCAGAAATAAAAGCCAGAGAAAATCAGAGAGACAGAAGCTTCTCTCCATCTGGAGAAGGAAGGAAGGAAGGAAGGAAGGAAGGAAGGAAGGAAGGAAGGAAGGAAGGAAGGAAGGAAGGAATAGTCTACGAAGAGGGGCGGCATACAAATCTAATAAATAAAATAAATAAATAAGGAAGGAGAAATGGAGGGAACAAGGAAGGAAGGAAGGAAGGAAGGAAAGAAGGAAGGGGTGGGCAATTAATTTATAATTATAATATAATTATAATATATAATTATAATATATAATTGTATATATATATATATATACAGTATATAGATCTATCCTAGTCTTCCTTAATTTTCAAATTCAGCAAAATAAACCCCACATGTGACATATATATATATATGTGTGTGTGTGTGTTTTCGTAAATTTTCACGGGTATATGTATGTAGATTGTTCTGAGTTCGGGTTTTGCCCTGTGTAAATATTACACAGGGCAAAACCCGAACTCAGAACAATCTACATATATATATATATATATACAGTGATCCCTCGAGTATCGCGAGGGTTATGTTCCAAGACCCCTCGCGATACTCGATTTTTCGCGATATAGTGGTGCGGAAGTAAAAACACCATCTGCGAATGCGCGCCCTTTTTCCATGGCCGCGCATGCGCAGATGGTGGAGTTTGCGTGGGCGGCGGGGAAGACCCAGGGAAGGTTTCTTCGGCCGCCCAGCAGCTGATCTGCTCGGCAGCGCCGCAGCAGCGAGGAGCCAAAGATCGGGGTTTCCCCTTTGTGTGGGCGGCGGGGAAGACCCAGGGAAGGTTTCTTCGGCCGCCCAGCAGCTGATCTGCTCGGCAGCGCCGCAGCAGCGAGGAGCCGAAGATCGGGGTTTCCCCGCTGCCCACGCAAAGGGGAAACCCCGATCTTCGGCTCCTCACTGCTGCGGCACTGCCGAGCAGATCAGCTGCTGGGCGGCCGAAGAAACCTTCCCTGGGTCTTCCCCGCCGCCCACACAAAGGAGAAACCCCGATCTTCGGCTCCTCGCTGCTGCCCGCCCGCCGCTCGAGAGCAAGAGGGGGAGAGATAGAGAAAGAGACAGAAGGAAAGAAAGAGATGAGAGAGGGAGGAAGAGAGTGTGAGAGAGGAAGAAGCAAGATAGAGAAAGAGAGAGAGAAAGAAAGATGAGAAAGGAAGAGAGTGACGTCATCGGGTGGGAAAAATCGCGATATAGCGTTTCGCAAAGATCGAGATCGCGAAAATCGAGGGATCACTGTATATATATATATATAATAAATATAATATATAATATAAAATTATAATTTATAATTATAATATGATTAACTCAATTCTACCCAATAATATACAGTATTGATCAGTGAGTGATGCTCTCCTAACAGTTTACTACCAGGGACGTTAACGAGCAGCCACTGATAAATTTCCCTGCCTGTGAGAAAACCATACTCATTCATTTTTCAGGCTTGAAGAGGAGATAAGCTTTGACCAATGGCTGGAGAAGGAGTAGGTTTACCCATCTGTTTGAATCTGATCTGTGGGTAGAACCTTTCCACTTCTGATTATGGCGAAGCTTCTCTATTAATCCTGATTATGGAGGTTCAACTTCTATTATTCCCCTACATGGATCAGACATTGGAAGTAAACTGCTTTACTATGAAGTCACATACAATATAGGATATCTGGGAGGCACAGTGGTACTTTCCCTTAGGTTTCCCCGTGTAGTCTGCCTGATATGCTATGTTATTTATTTATTTATTTATTTATTTACTTACTTACTTACTTACTTACTTACTTACTTACTTACTTACTTGTTTATGTTTGTTTATGTTTATGTTTATTTAGATTTGTATGCCACCCCTCTCCGCAGACTCGGGGCGGCTCACAACAAAGTGCAAAAAATACAATTTATAACAAATCTAAATTTCTACTAAAAACATTTAAAAACCCCATTTCTAAACACACATACATACACACATACCATTCATAAATTGTATATGCCCGGGGGAGATGTCTCAGTTCCCCCATGCCTGGCGATACAGGTGGGTCTTAAGGAGCTTGCGAAAGGCAAGGAGAGTAGGGGCAGTTCTAATCTCCGGGGGGAGTTGGTTCCAGAGGGTCGGGGCCGCCACAGAGAAGGCTCTTCCCCTGGGGCCCGCCAACCGACATTGTTTAGTTGACGGGACCCGGAGAAGGCCCACTCTGTGGGACCTAATTGGTCGCTGGGATTTGTGCGGCAGCAGGCGGTCTCGGAGATATTCTGGTCCAGTGCCATGAAGGGCTTTAATGGTCATAACCAACACTTTGAATTGTGACCGGAAGTTGATCGGCAGCCAATGCAGACTGCGGAGTGTTGGTAAAACATGGGCATACCTAGGTAGGCCCATGACTGCTCTCGCAGCTGCTCTCGCAACTTACTTACTTACTTACTTACTTACTTACTTACTTACTTACTTACTTACTTACTTACTTACTTAATGTATGGTGTTGGTACATGAAAACCAGGAGTCCATATTGTTCTTAAAGAGCAGTAGTTTGGCTGGCTAGGTTTGCTAGTTTGTTCAGTTCATGCTCACACACTATCCAGGATGTACCACAGGGGGTGAACTAGTGCCATGTTTACCTCACATTTGGTCTGGTCTGGAGTTGGTTGGTTTCTTGCTTCCACCATTAATGGTACCTCTTTATCTACTTGCCTTTTGCATGATTTTGAATTGCTAGGTTGGCAGATGCTGAGATGAGTGATGGGAGCTCCCTCTGTTAGCTCGTGGTACTAGGGCATGAAACATAGAAACATAGAAGTCTGACGGCAGAAAAAGACCTCATGGTCCATCTAGTCTGCCCTTACACAATTTCCTGCATTTTATCTTACAATGGATATATGTTTATCCCAGGCATGTTTAAATTCAGTTACTGTGGATTTACCAACCACGTCTGCTGGAAGTTTGTTCCAAGGATCAATACTACTCTATCAGTGAAATAATATTTTCTCACGTTGCTTTTGATCTTTCCCCCAACTAACTTCAGATTGTGTCCCCTTGTTCTTGTGTTCACTTTCCTATTAAAAACACTTCCCTCCTGAAACTTATTTAACCCTTTAACATATTTAAATGTTTCGATCATGTCCCCCCTTTTCCTTCTGTCCTCCATACTATACAGATTGAGTTCATTAAGTCTTTCCTGATACATTTTATGCTTAAGACCTTCCACCATTCTTGTAGCCCGTCTTTGGACCCGTTCAATTTTGTCAATATCTTTTTGTAGGTGAGGTCTCCAGAACTGAACACAGTATTCCAAATGTGGTCTCACCAGCGCTCTATATAAGGGGATCACAATCTCCCTCTTCCTGCTTGTTATACCTCTAGCTATGCAGCCAAGCATCCTACTTGCTTTTCCTACTGCCCAACCACACTGCTCACCCATTTTGAGACTGTCAGAAATCACTACCCCTAAATCCTTCTCTTCTGAAGTTTTTGCTAACACAGAACTGCCAATGCAATACTCAGATTGAGGATTCCTTTTCCCCAAGTGCATTATTTTACATTTGGAAACATTAAACTGCAGTTTCCATTGCTTTGACCATTTATCTAGTAAAGCTAAATAATTTACCATATTACAGACCCCTCCAGGAATATCAACCCTATTGCACACTTTAGAGTCATCGACAAATAGGCAAACCTTCCCTACCAAACCTTCCCCTATGTCACTCACAAACATATTAAAAAGAATAGGACCCAGAACAGACCCTTCTGGCACACCGCTTGTAACCTGACTCTGCTCAGAATACTCGCCATTAACAATAACTCTCCCTCTTCAGTCTATGCTTCAGCCAGCTTGAAATCCACTGAACAATCCAGGGATTAAGTCCAATCTTCACTAATTTATCTATCTGCTCTTTATGTGGAACCGTATCAAAGGCTTTGCTGAAGTCCAGATAGGCAATATCCACGGCACCACCTTGATCCAACACCTTTGTGACATAGTCAAAGAAATCAATGAGATTCGTCTGACATGATTTGCCTTCAGTAAAGCCATGAACTATTAGAATGCAGAGATCCCACCTTTTTCAGCTGACAAATCTAGCATCTTTGAGTCACTGAACTACTGTGATTCTGATACGCCATGTAAGAAGTGTACAATTTGAAGCAGAGCTCTTTTGCTTCAGTGAGGATAACCACACATATTCGGCATAATCAGGTAGATACATTACATGGATGGCACCGTCTGAAGTGAATCCAAAAGTGACCAATAGGACGAGGACATCTGCTTTCGTGTCATCAGCTTTGTTGGCATTGAGGCATGACACATCACGGATATAGCAAGATTGCATCAGGGGAAGATGCACCACTTCAATAGCCTGTGTTCAGAAACACAAATTATCTAACTTTGGGCTTTGGGCTAAGGATGAGAAGAGGCTGTACAGTGATCCCTCGATTAGCACGGTCTCGATTAGTGCGAAACGCTACAACACGGTTTTTCAAAAAATATTAATTAAAAAATACTCCACGGTTTTTTTGCTATACCACGGTTTTTCCCACCCGATGACATCATACGTCATCACCAAGAGTCACTTCTCTGTCTCTTTCTCTTTCTTTCCTGTCATTCTCTGCTTCAATCATTTTCTTATTTCTCTTTTTTTCTCCACTTTTTTCTATCATTTCTCTCTCTCTTTCTCTCCCTGTTGCCGGCGTGGTATATGAGAGAGAAAGAGAGAGGCAGAGGTCGGGCGCATTACCGGGAGGTGGAGGCGGTGTGGGGACGCTGGGTGCCGGGGACACCGAGGAGGGGGTGGACGTGGCCTCTCAGCTGCAGAGCCGAACAAGGGCGGAGGCAACGGCGGAGTCCGGCGCTGGGGCCATGCGGGGCCGCTCATCCAGGGGGGCGTGGACTGGCAAGTCGCCCTCCTTTCTCTCTCTTTCTCTCTCTTATACCACACCGGTAACAGGGAGAGAAAGAGAGAGAGCGGAGGGCACCTTGCCGGTCCACGCCCCCCTAGATGAGCAGCTCCGCATGGCCCCAGCGCCGCCCAGGCAAAGGGGAAACCCCAAGATCGCTTGCCGCTTGCCGCTTGCCATATTGCAGCGAAGGAGGCGAAGCAAGGCTCCAAGCTGCAATACGGCAAGCGGCAAGCGATCTTGGGGTTTCCCCTTTGCCTGGGTGGCGGGAAGACCAAGGGAAGGTTCCTTCAGCCGCCCAACACCTGATCTGCTCCGCAGCGCGGCAGCAGCGAGGAGCCGAAGATGGGGTTTCCCCTTTGCCTGGGCAACGGGGAAACCCCATCTTCGGCTCCTCGCTGCTTCCGCGCTGCGGAGCAGATCAGCTGTTGGGCGGCCGAAGGAACCTTCCCTTGGTCTTCCCCGCCGCCCACATGCAAACTCCACCATCTGCGCATGTGCGGCCATGAAAAAAAATGGTGCGCATGCGCAGATGGTGTTTTTTACTTCCGCACCACTATAACGCGGAAATCGATTAGCGCGGGAGGTCTTGGAACGTAACCCCCGCGCTAATCGAGGGATCACTGTATTATGGGGAGCTGTCCCCTCAGTACTGGTGAGTCAGACATCCTCAAACCAAAATTAGAGAAAAATGTGACCTGTATCACTGTTTCAGTAGTATTTGCTCCTTTATTCTGACCATATCCAAAAAGAGCCTCAAGATGTGTGAAATTTGTGTCTTGGAGGGAAGATTATGTTGACTTCAAAGAGGATCAATGGAGGGCAGAATAGATATCAAGTGTCTGTCTAATTACATCTGGGAAGCCTTCAAGTAGAGATGAGCCCAACAGCATCTTTTTCCATTCCCACTCGGGCCCAACAAATGGTGTTGAAAAACATACAGCCTCCATTATTGGAGTTCATCTATAGCCACCATCTTAGAAGTTCTTGATCTTATAAGAAATAAAAGTCTATTTGCTGTAAAGCCTTTTATTTATTTATTTTTCAACAATCCTGACTATACTTCATGAGCTAGAAAACCGACCAGTCAAAATACTTTTAAAAACTTAACTGTTTTGAAACTATTCATTGTTATAATTCCTGCTGAATACATGGTCAGATTTTCCCAGGAGATTAAGTATTGTCAATTAAACAGGCAGTATTAAACGCCCATCTTGCACAATCCTGCAATCTTTCATAGTACAGTGGTACCTCGTCTTACAAACTTAATTCGTTCCATGACGAGGTTCGTAAGTAGAAAAGTTTGTAAGAGGAAACAATGTTTCCCATAGGAACCAATGTAAAAGCGAATAATGCGTGCAATCCCAAAACTCACCCCTTTTGCCTTGCACCACTGGGAATCCCTGCCTACGGACTTCCGTTGCCAGCCGAAGCGCCCGTTCTTGCGCTGCTGGGATTTTCCTGAGGCTCTCCTTGCTTGGATTCAAAGCAGCGCCGGCAGAAATGAAGGGAATCCCAGCGAGGGGAGCCTCAGGGAAATCCCAGCAGTGCAAGAAAGGGCGCTTTGGCTGGCAACGGAAGTCCGGAGGTGGGGTTTCTGTAATAACCGAGAAACACGGTCTCCAATTTAAACTCTTTATTTCTCTTAGGCTCGTAGCGAGCGGCTGAAACACTTTCACTCCAGGCGCGAGTGAAGCAGAAGGCGCGTAAGACAAGTAGCACGACTATTTAAAAACTTTCACCCAGCAACAACCGGCGGCTGACAGCTCTTCCATTTTGGCGCCTTCTACAGCGACCAATAGGAAGCAGGTAAACAATTCCTATGGGTTATTACGATTTCTGCTTAACAACACCGTTTAACAAGTTAACCTAGATATAGAAAAATACAGAACTTACAGGATTTAACAGTTTCCCAGCAAGGGGAGCCCCAGCAGCGCAAGAATGGGCACTTCGTCTGGCAATGGAAGTCCAGAGGTGGGACATCCCAGTGGTGGCGGCTTGGGTTCGTAAGGTGAAAATAGTTCAGAAGAAGAGGCCAAAAAAATCTTAAACACTGGGTTCATATCTCGAAATGTTAGAAGAGGCGTTAGAAGAGGCGTTCATAAGATGAGGTACCACTGTACTTAATAAAGAAATAAAATGCAGAGGTAGAGTTGCCAAACATACGAGCAATTTTATTCATGCTGAGCTGTTATAGGCAGTGATTCACATACCACACACCACAAACTGGCTGATCCTTTCTAGACTAACTGTCATGTATACAGCTCAGGGCCAGACTATTTACGGGACCGTCTCCTGCCACATACCTCCCAGAAATCTCTAAGAACACACAGAGTTGGCCTCCTCCAAGTCCAGTCAACCAAGCAATGCAGGTTGGTGGGGCTGTGGGGGAAGGCCTTCTTTGTTGCTGCCCCAGCTCTATAGAATCAACTCCCCCCCCCCGAGGTCCGTACTGCTCCCACCCTATTTTCATAAGGCCACGAAGACCTGGCTTTGCCAGCAGGCCTGGCATCCATGAAATCAACAACTATCATGGCCATAATGTATGAATGTCATGTATGCATGTTGACAGGTTAGAAATTATGGTTTTTAATTAAGATTTTATAGTTTAGTTTTATATTTGACTTGTTTTATTGTTTTTGTAATTTTATATTGTAAACTGCCCTGAGTCCTTCGTGATTGGGTGACATAGAAGTCAAATAGATAGATAGATAGATAGATAGATAGATAGATAGATAGATAGATAGATAGATAGATAGATGATAGATAGATGATAGATAGATGATAGATAGATAGATAGATAGACAGACAGATGATAAATAGATAGATAGATAGATAGATGGATGGATGGATAGATGGATGGATGGATGGATAGATGATAGACAGACAGATAGCTGATAGATAGATAGATAGATAGATAGATAGATAGATGATAGATAGATAGATAGATAGATGATAGATAGACAGACAGACAGATGATAGATAGATAGATAGATAGATAGACAGACAGACAGACAGACAGATGATAGATAGATAGATAGATAGATAGATAGATAGATGATAGATAGATGATAGACAGACAGATAGCTGATAGATAGATAGATAGATAGATAGATAAATGATAGATAGATAGATAGATAGATAGATGATAGATAGACAGACAGACAGATGATAGACAGACAGATAGCTGATAGATAGATAGACAGACAGACAGACAGACAGACAGACAGACAGACAGACAGACAGACAGACAGATGTAAGCCTAGCCTGTGAAGTTAGCTTGTGGATTTAGCTTGTGATGGAGTAAATCATGGTTGCTGTATCTATAGTAAGCATATCATAGTATATCAATACAGAAATAATATCATTATGATTTGTAGTTAAAGCTGAATTGTTGAGGGATATTCATAAAGATTCAAATGTTGATTTCTTGGAATAAACTAACTATGTTAGGAGGTGAGCAACCCTATGGAACGTTTTGCGGCTTGTATGCCATATTGTATCCTCACATTACATACACCACATCACTTTACTTTTTAAATGGTAACGACATATTTGAGTAACGAGCACACGATAAGCTCTATCATCATGTTCTATATTTTCTGTTTCTCCTGTGTAATGAAATCAATCACAGAAGCAAGTTCCGTAAAATGTGAAATTAAACTTAGAAATATTGCAACCGGTTTTTAGGATTATGCACAGAAGCGAATGGGAAACTCTTGTCACTCAACCAAGCACAAAACTGCTCTTTAGGGAGACAGAGCCAGGTGGAGGATTTTATAGTGGGATGTGAATTTTAGAAACATAAGGATAAAAGGGCAGCTGGATGATTCTTAAAACAAACTGACACTCATTCTCATACAGCAGCAGGGCAAGATCTGATTCTTTCTAATCAGTTATGAAATATCAAGTAAGGCAAGGTTCAAATATAATATTCACCCCAGTCCTTTTCCAGATACTTAACCAAAAACTGTCCCATTTATTTATTTATTGGATTTGTATGCCACCCCTCTCCGTAGACTCGGGGTGGCTCACAGCATACAATAAGACAATTCATAACAAATCTAATAAATTTAAAAAACATTTACCGGTAAAAACCCCATTATTAAACCAGACATACACACAGACACACCATACAAAAATTATATAGGCCTGGGGGGAGGGAGGGGGAATGCCTCAATTCCCCCATGCCTGACGGCAGAGGTGAGTTTTAAGGAGTTTACGGAAGGCAAGGAGGGTGGGGGCAGTTCTAATCTCCGAGGGGAGCTGGTTCCAGAGAGTCGGGGCCGCCACAGAGAAGGCTCTTCCCCTGGGACCCACCAGACGACATTGTTTAGTCGACGGGACCCAGAGAAGGCCAACTCTGTGGGACCTAATCGGTCGCTGGGATTTGTGCAGCAGAAGGCGGTCCCAGAGATATTTTGGTCCGATGCCATGAAGGGCTTTATAGGTCATAACCAACACTTTGAATTGTGACCGGAAATTGATCGGCAACCAATGCAGACTGCGGAGTGTTGGAGTGACATGGGCATACCTGGGGAAGCCCATGATTGCTCTCGCAGCTGCATTCTGCATACTTTTATACGATGTGGAATAAGGTGTTCTTTTTCTCAAGTAACCAAAGATACCTGTGTCGACCTGTTGTACACCCCAATGAATTACAATGAAATGTCAAGTGAGGCAAGGTTGAAGTGAAATATTCACCTCAGTCCTTTTCCAGATACTTAACCAAAAGCTGCCCCATACTTTTATACGATGTGGAATAAGGTGTTCTTTTTCTCACGTAACCAAAGATACCTGTGTCGACCTGTTGTACACCCCAATGAATTACAATGAAATGTCAAGTGAGGCAAGGTTGAAGTGAAATAGTCACCTCAGTCCTTTTCCAGATACTTAACCAAAAGCTGCCCCATAATTTTAGATGATGGGGAATAACGTGTTCCTTCTGTCATATAACTAAAGCTACCTTTGTTAACCTATTGTACACTCCAATGAGTTACAATCTCAAATAATTGTCCACAATGTTAGTTAATTAGTTTATTGGCTCTGGAGGCAGAGGATAATGGTAGCTATTAACCTGATACACACAAGGAAGGCTGATTTGAAATATGATATAGTGCCATTCGCACAAAGGACAGTAGAAATGATTAGAAATGATATAAGCGTTTTTAAATTCAAGGATGTAAAAAACACGGCCAATTTTATTTAAGTTTTTAATTTCATTTGTCAATTATTAATTTAGTGGATTTGCTTTAATATATAAAAAAGAAAATTGAAACCACACACGTACATAAAATGAAAACAACACAAGCATACTCTATTACATAAAAAGTTACTCAAGACAATTTTAAATGTATTCTTAAATTCTGACCACATTCTCAGATTCAGACCTCAGAACCACTGAACTATATTTTTCAAAGATCCTGGAGCACCAGCAAACTGCCAGAGGACTGGAAAAGAGCTGATGTAGTTACCATCTTCAAAAAAGGGGGAAAAAATAGATCCAGGAAACTTCAGACCCATCAGCCTGACCTCAATACCAGGGAAGATTCTAGAAAAGATAATCAAGCAATGAATCAGTGAACACTTGGAAGCAAACAAAGTAATAATCAAAAGCCAACATGGGTTTGTCAAAAACAGATCATGCCAGACTAATCTTATTGCATTTTTGTCAAAATGACAAAATTAGTGGACCAGAGGAATACCAGAGGTGTGGGGTACAAGCAGTTCCTTCATTTTAATGACGTATGGTCCTAATGTGGAATGGTGGGGCAGTAATTCTCCTCGGCAGCCATTTTGGAATGAATGGTTTGGGCAAATATTGAGAAGTTTGGTGGTTTGCTGCAAGGATTTTTAAGTGATAGAAATGCATGAATACTTTAGCAGAGACCATATTGTAAATGTGCAAGAGCTGCTTTAGAAATAAATATATGATTGGGTATATGGAAGCTGGAAATGGCAAGGTATCAGTTGGGGAATTTTTCGTTTGGACTTAGTTGTTTAAATAGACCTTTCCAGTTCTGCAATTCTGCGTAGTTAGCCTTTTTAGAATGTCTGCATAGAAATTGCCATCAAATTAAGAAGGTTTGGTTTTCCAAGTGTGTTTCCTGGGATGTCACCTCTGCTTCCTTTTCCTTCTGTCTCTTAAAATAATAATAATTGAATGGATGAGATTAATGTCCATTGTAAACTCTTCATATTGAAAACCAGGGGAATGTTAGCGATGCTTAGAAAAAAAGGGGGATTTAGAGAGAAAATTCTATAGCTGTCCCTGGAAACAAAGGACCCCCCCCCTAAATACTATCCTTTGTAAACAGAAATTATCTCCCTAAAATCTTTTTGCATTTGGTTTGGAGGGAAGAAAAATAAGAAGTTGTGTGTTCGTTAAGCACTTTTGCATTTATCAGCATTGCCCTATATTCCCAGATAAATGGCTGAGGCCAGAAATAGGACTAACACAATGAAAGAAATATTTTAAACCTTTCTAAGCTAAACACAGCATTGGTAGTACTGAAAATAAAGTGAGATGGGTCACACACTATGTTAAAGGCTGACTGAGTTAAAAATAGGATTCATTTGATGCAATACAATTAAAGTGTGAGGGAGCACTGACATAAAGAACCCTTTTTCTCCACTTAATGCAATACAAGAGGTGCCTGCTTAGCTTACAGTAACTATAGATATAGGAAGTGAATCAAAATGAGTTCAAATAATAACTTTCATTTCTAACTTCAGGACTTTGCAAGAACAACTCTCATCTCTTTTGCTGGCCTTTCCTTGCTGATTAAGTTGATTAAGTTTTATTTAGCAAAGACCTAAATAAAGTCTGCTGAGATTAGATTCTTCATATTGCAAATCTTAAACAGGATTGGTAGAAGATAAGGAAAACAATGAAGATCATAAACCTGATCCTAGACCTAGAGCATTCTTTTCTTAATCACCAAATTTGAGCAAACTATCTGTAAGGATGGAAAAAGAAAGCTTCATCCCCTTTCCTTCCAACCTTCTTGTATAAGACAATGGTTTGCTTAGTTCCTGCATTAGTTGTGGAAAATTAATCATTTGTTCCTTACAATCAGGGGTGGGCTACTGCCCAGACGGGGGGGGGACGCAGTGGGGTAGCGAAAATGGAGCTCCACCCCAAAGCACCCAATTTGTACTGAAAGATGTTGAAAGAAAATGCATAAGTCACGCCCACAGTGTGGTAGTAAATTTTTTGGTAGCCCTTCACTGCTTACAACCTACTTGTTGTAAGGATAGTGAGGATAGTAAGGTTAGGCCCTTTTTATTAAATATTTAATAATAATAATAATAATAATAATAACAACAACAACAACAACAACAACAACAACAACAACAGAGTTGGAAGGGACCTTGGAGGTCTTCTAGTACAACCCCCTGCTTAGGCAGGAAGACTTAATAGTCTTTCCTTCTCTAGTACCTTAGTATGTTCCTTAATGACTTTTAAAATAGGAAATAATTAAATAGTATGTTTTTGCCTATCAACGCTTTAATCATTTTAATCATTATCTATAACAGAACTTTTATAGCAATTAAAGAAAATCGAGCTACTTGCCTAATCTGTTATCACATTGAACCTCGTGGGTTCAATGCAAAACCTTAAAATGTTACTGTGTTCCCCAACAAATAATGCTGCCTATCATTTCTATCCCTTTTGTGGCTCTTCAAATAATGGGACTTAATCAACTGAAAAAAAGAGTCCAAGCACCTATTGGAAAACTTATCTTGGTCGGTAAGCCACTCCCACCCAATCACATGACCCTTAAGCCACCCTGGTCCCATGATTGCCAAGCCACTCCCACCTGCTCACATGGCCAGCAAGCCACTCCTACTCAGTCACATGACCATCCAGCCACACCCCACAGCACGGCAGTAAAAAATTTGGCAGCCCATCACTGGTTGGGGGGGATGTTTGAAGTTGTGCACAGGTTGCCCATAAAATATTGTAATTTCGTAACACATGGGATGCCATGTTTCCTCTTGCTTAAAGAAGGCAGTAAGGCTTTAAAACTTTCATTTAAAAAAAAAAGTCAATTCATTGAAGCAGCAGGCCTTGGAAACTATAAACCCGCTTCAGTGTACCACTTATGGCCAAAGTGATTGAGAAAGTTGCAACTTGAGAGATCTCTGGCTGAATTTGTTTAAGTTGTCTTGAAGGATCTACATTGACCTACACTGGAATTACATGGATATAATGTTGTCTTAGTTCAGTTATTTATGTGGCTATACTATTAATTTATAGTGGAAGTCCCTCTTAGCCAAACAAATGGGATTGCATCTTTTATCTTGAGTTTACTGGATTCCAATGGTTCCAGTTCTTTTTTCTATAAGTAGCACAATCTGTTTCCAATATTATCTAATATGCATGAAGTACTAAAAGATAAGGATAATTTACAGCTTCAGAGTGAGATGTCATAAATATACTTATAACATTCATTTCTATTGCTCTGTTCCCTTATACTAAGAAAGCACTTAAATATTGCCAGGGTTGAATAACAGGCAAGATTAAGGTGAGCAAAGTGAGACTGAATGCAGCATTATATGAATACATTAACCAGAAAGCCTGGTTTAGAGATTCAACTTTGTATTCCTTGTAAAAAAATGGGCTTGCAGTTTCCAGATGCTCCTTGATTTTAGATATACTGCACTTTGGAACTTCAGCTGCAAACTGAAATAATGTATTTGCAAAGTTATTAGTCACAATTCCTAAGTCAATCTGACCAGCAAAGATTTTTCATATTTTAATTGTATCATAGTTTGATTACTGCAATAGATTGTCACTAGTAAGTGCCCAGGCTAACACTTAGTGGAAACATGATTATATAATTTTGCAGTTAAAGGTCTGTATTGCTCAGCAAGGCAGAACCATGATCAATACATAGTTTTGATTTTAACTTCATATAGTTTAGGATGGCACTTTGTGTGAGTGTATTCCCATTTATAATTCACTATTGCACAAGTACAGCAATAGCTTCTTTCTGCTGCAATTCCCATAATGTTGCTTTTAACTTATCTCAAACATATGAGTTACACAGGTTTCATTTGCCTTTATCTGGACCAGTCTGATAGTAGTATTTATTCTGATGCTATGTAAGATGCTGATGGTGAACCTATGGCTTAGGTGATACAGGTAATTTAAACTCATCATTGGGGAGGGGGGTTTGTATATTTAGTTATTTTTCTTTATATCTTTATTCAGTTTTTAGTGCCGCCCTTCTCCTTAGATTCAGGGTGGCTTACAACATGTTAGCAATAGCACTTTTTAACATAGCCAATCCAGGTCCTCATTTTACCCATCTTGGAAGGATGGAAGGCTGAGTCAACCTTGAGCCGGTGATGAGGTTTGAACCACTGACCTGCAAATCTACAGTCAGCTTTAGTGGCCTGCCATACTGCACTCTATCTGCTGTGCCACCTCGGCTCATATGTGATGTGCTAGCAGTCAAATTAGGCTTTTTCGGCATTTTTGACATGACAAATCCAAAAGATTCACCATCACTGATCTCAGCCTTAAAGAGTATCAAATTTGCTAGACATTGTCACTTGTTGGATTGGAAAGAAAGTCAGGTGATTATATTGTCTTCTTTAGAGGCATTAGGGATAGCATGCATGAGAGTTCATGGAGGGAGTTTGGAAGGGATCAAATGATGACATTTGCATTGTCAGGTTGTGATGAAAACTCATCCCATTTTGTGATGTCAGATTCAAGTACAGAAAAGCTCAAAACCCATATTTCAGCATCCCATTGGAGAGGGCATCATTGTCAGCCTATGGGATGACAAAATTCATTTTGTTATATTTTGAAGAGCCCTTCAACTCAGCAGCAGAGAAAGGTCCTGAGAGTTTCTCATCGTGCTCCATCACAAATTTGAAGATCTGGTCACCACGCCCCTTTTTCCAGAGTGTTGACAAAAATATTTGCTTTCAAATGACGAACTCTTCTTTCTTTGAAATTAAGATTGGCTCCATTCTGTTTGCTGTGTGGGAGCAAAGTTAAGTCCCATCTTTATAATCTGTCCTTTGAAAATGGTTAGTCCATTTTTAAATATTTTAAAATCAGCTTTTAATATTGTTTTGATTTTTAATATATATTAAAGGGACAGAATCAAGATCACATGAAGTGTTAATACCACTTTATAATGCCTTGATAAGTCCACACTTGGAACACTCCATTCAGTTTTGGTCGCCACAATGTAAAAAGGATGTTGAGACTCTAGAAAAGTGACAAGGATGATTAGGGGACGGGAGGTTAAAACATACGAAGAACAGTTGCTGAAATTGTGCATGGGTAGTTTAATGAAAAGAAGGAGTAGGGGAAACATGATAGCAGTGCTCCAATATCTCAGGGGTAGCCACAAAGAAGAAGGAGTCAACCTATTCTTCAAAGCACCTGAGGGTAGAACAAAAAGCAATGGATGGAAACTAAACAAGGAGAGAAGAAATTTCCTGACAGTTAGAACAACTAATCAATGGAACAACCTGCCTCCAGAAGTTGTGAATACTCCCATACTGGAAGTTTTTAAGAAGATGTTGGATAACCATTTGTCTGAAGTAGTGTACGGTCTCCTGCCTAAGCAGGGGGTTGGATTAAAAGACCTCCAAGGTCCCTTCCAGCTCTATTATTCTGTTCTGTTCTGTTCTATATATTATTATAATATTCTGTTTTTAAGACATTTGGTGGAATACAGCATATAAGCCCTATTAAATAGTCAAGAGAAAAGGGCAGAGAACTTATTTCACCCCTTATTTTACAGCAAGAAAATAGATCATGGAGCCATTTGGTTTGAAATAGAAGGCATGCCTTCCATTTCTCTCTGCAAGAAATTCAAGGATATATCAGATTCCCCAGATATCTGAAAACAGAATTGGAATCTGTTAGTGTGCTAAAGCTATACATCCCAGCTTCTACTCAGTCTGAATACAAGTGCAAAAAATGTTTTTATCACAAAAATGCCATAAGTCTCCTGTGATTCCTTCTGTGAAGCATGATCTCTAAGTAAGTCCTGGCACTTCTGAAACTTTTCACTGATCAGAATGTGTAGCGTAAGACTAGACTCCTCAGTTCCAGAACAAAGCATTGATAGGGAGGGTATGTATTTGGGGGTGGAGGGTGGGAATGGTTATTTATCTTAAGTTTGAATCAAACTGCTGCAACTTAACTCATTTTACATTGATAGGAGCAAATGTGCTTCAGTAAGACTTCCCATTTAGAGGTATTAAGTAGCCCCCTCCTGCATTTTACATTTTCTAACAGGATGGGGCACTCCATTCTGTCAGATACAAAACCTCTTCCTGAAAAATTATCAAAGGCTAGCTCATGGCCCTATGGAAAACTGATTGAATATAAATAGATTATAAAGGGGCTTGGTAATGATAGTAGGGTGTCAGCTTAATTTATATCCTTATCGTGTTAAGTGCGAGAACTCAAGCCCTTGAGCAGCAGCTAAAAGATGGTATTAAGGCTGATAAATATAGTACAAGTTCCTTGCATCCAATTATCTCCCTCGTCTTATAACCGACTGACACCCCGTTCCTTATTGCTGTTCCCATCCCCTCTCCTCTTTCCCCTTTTGTTTTGGTTCATCACTCCTTATGTACCTGTGTGAATGTGTGCTGAAAGAACTGTGATGCAACCGAACTTACAATTTAGCCTCTTCTTCAAGTGAAATGAATTCTTCATCTCAGAAGCGTGAGCTCAACTCCTTTTGTGACAACAGAAGAACACCCGCTGAGCTTCGTTTTGTAACGGGAAACATCTAGCTGTGCAGTTTAGAAAAAAAGGTGATCTCTCTCAGTCTTTCCATTGCCTGAAGCAAATTTGGTGAGAACACTGAACTAGTTGTGGACCTCTCTTTCTGGCGGGCCAGGTTGGCTCCCACTCAGTTATTACATTTTCTGTCCACCTGTTTTTGCTCAGAAAAGCAACTAGCCTGTAAAAACAGATGCGGCTGTATTTAATGACAGTCAGGTGTTGTTGTTTTAACTTGCCTGCATATTTTAATTTTGTTACCTGCATTTCTTGATTAACTGTCTATTTTGGACAGAAATGCTGGAAGCTAATCCAATGAATAAAATACATTATGGGAAAGACTTTAATGCTGAAAATTCTTTTCGTTCTTCTTCTTTTCTTTTTTGTGTGTTTCTTCAAAGCAGCATGTGATCTTCTCATGAAACATTCTAATTGTCCGACAAAGAAACGTATTCTGCATTCCAATAATGTGCACAATATCCATCCATTTGCATTTATTTCATTCAGATTGAAAACCAGGAGCTAATTACAACTTCAAGGAAGCGTTTTCAAGCTAAATGGATTTTGTGGCAGTAATGCACAATTCACAGCTCTCCAGCTGACATGCTTCATTTTGCCTGAAAGAGCATCCTTTTTTGGATGAGGTGAGCAAGGTGATGCCCCAAATCAGCTCTTTTTTTCCCTTTCTGCTGCCTGAAAGGTCCTCGTTTTCAGCATTAGCTTGCTTTCATTGTTGAAATGTCTAAGAGTTCCAGAGGACCCATGAAAGTAAGGATAGTGGTTAAATTGTCACTTCAGAGTGTTCTTGGCAAAGAGAAAGGGCAAAGAACCATTTTGTTATTTTCTGATAAGAGTTCAAATTTGGGGAGTACTTTCATAACTAAGAATAACGAAGGAAAGGAAACAAGGAGACCAGCCCTAAAGTGGAAAAGATTGGAGAATGACCCTATTGGAAGGGGGGGTCTAGGGCAACTCACTGCAGCTATCCAGGTGTTGTGTCCAGAGGACAGTACCCGCCCCATATTCCTTGGGTGGGAAAATACTGCAAGGTGATTGGTTGGCTCAGCCTGGCAGCCCGGTATATATATAGATGCCAGGCACGGCCATGTTTGTCTTGTTTAGTTCTGTAAACCATTACCTCCTGTTCAATAAAGAACTGTTACTTACTACAAGATTGCAGTCCTTCATTCCAGAAAAGATTTAACATCTGGCGATGAGGAAACGTGCACGAGAGAGAAGGTAACCAGGGACTTCCCTCAGCCACCGCTGCTGCCTCGGGTTCCCCTCAGCCATTTTCAAACCGCCAGCATGCTGAGCCTCTGATTCACGGCACCTACGCCGAGCCACGCAGAAACCGAGGGAAACCTCCGCCGAGCTTTTCCAAGCTGCTCGGGCCACCGGATTTCCCTCCACCGCCCACGTTGCTGCCGCACCGCCGCCGAGCTTCTCAGGTGAAATCAGTGATGGGCTCCTACGGGAACGGTCAGGAACGCAGTTCTGGTAGCAAAATTTGGAGCTCCACCCCAGAGCACCCAATTTGCACTGAAAGATGTTGAAACAAAATGCATAAGCCACGCCCACAGTGTGGTAGTAAAAATTTTGGTAGCCCATCACTGGGTGAAATCCAGCAGGTTCTGGAGAAACAGTGGTGGGAATTTTGAGTAATTCAGAGTACCAGCAAAAACTACCTCTGGCTGGCTCCAAAATGGGGTGGGAATGGAAATGTTGCAATATCCTTCCCCCAGGAGTGGAAAGAGAATGGGGATTTTGCAGAATCCTTCCCCTGCAATGGAGAGGGGAAGGATATTTTGCAGTATCCTTCCCCTGCCACACCCACCAAATCACACAACACTCACCAAGCCACACCCACAGAACCGGTAGTAAAAAAATGGATTTCACCACTGCAGCCATCTTACCAGAGCTAACTTGTGGTAGACAACTCACTGTGGGACAATCCACATGGGATAACCCGTTAGTGTTGGGCAAACCCAACAAAGTTCGGGTTTGGGTTTGGCACCCAAACTTTTGCCGCAAAAGTTCAGGTCCGGTGCCGAACCCGAACTTCACCTGAACTCAAGGAGCCGAAGAGCGCTGCTGCCACCCGGAAGTTCGGCAAAAGTTCAGGTTCGGGTTCGGGTTCGGTATGCCAAACTTCACATAGTTCGGTACGAACCTGAACTTTGTGAGTTCGGTTTCCCAACACTACTCATTGTTATCTCATTCCACACTTAGGGAATAAGAAGTTGGTTTGGGAGGCTGATTCTACAACAGAGAAGCACAATTCATTTTTAGAATAAGGGCACAGACATGGCTCTTGAGTAGAATGCCAAGTAGAATGATGAAATTCAGAAAAGGAGGAGCCATAAAAAAAACAACATTTAAATTAAACTAAATTGAATTAAATCCAGTTAGCATGAAATGCAGTTGACACATTTAGAAATTTGGGGGTCAGCTTTGAAAGAGCCTTGGGACCCCACCAAAGAATTTGGTGGTTGTAAGAAATACATCCCTACCTGAAAAAACAGAAGTAAGAAATGATGTTAATAAGATCTGGCAATTCATGTATCTGTATCAGCTCAAATTTCAGAATTAATTCAAATTGCTTAATCAAATTAGATTTATTTTTCAAATCAGATTTTGCAAGAATGCAGATTCCTAATTTTCCTCCCTCCCTCCCTCCTTTTTGGTCTCTCTATAAAGTAAATGTTTTGCACTGATGACATTCACTCTCTTTGTGAGTAGGCAGCCCCTTGAGGAAACCATTTTCTAATGAGATCCATTTTATTTACTGAACATTTCAAAGGCATCCATAAACCAAAAAGAGGTAAGATTCCAAGACAGGGAAAGTGGTGAGTTAGCAAGAGCAGAACCATAATGTTATGGATGTAGAGAAGAGTGAAATACTCACAAATTGTAGTCTCTGACATGCCATATCTTTTTTCCCCATGTACTGTTTAATTGGTTCTAGCTGAGATAGAAAGGGACAACATAAAATTTAAAAAAAAATTCCAACAGTGACTGTATAGATATTTAGTGATGGCGAGAAAAAGAAATAAATTGAATGAACGAATCTTTATTTATTTTATTTATTTATTTTGTCCAATACACAATGAGGGTTTTAGTGGATATATATCTATATACACATAGTAAAATACATGATGAAGGTTATAGAGTTCAAGTTTCAAGTTTCAAGTTTTATTGGATTTATATGCCGCCCCTCTCCGAAAACTGGGGGCGGCTAACAACAATCATGAACAATATACAATAAAATCCAATACTAAAAGCAAATTAAAACCCCTTAATATATAAAAACCAAACATACATACAAACATACCATGTATACAGTTGTAATGGCCTAGGGGGAGAAAAAAGTCTTAATTCCCCCATGCCTGGCGGCAGAGGTGGGTTTTAAGTAGCTTATGAAAGGCAAGGAGGGTGGGGCAATTTTAATCTCTGGGGGGAGTTGGTTCCAGAGGGCCGGGGCCGCCACAGAGAAGGCTCTTCTCCTGGGTCCTGCCAAGTGGCATTGTTTAGTTGACGGGACCCGGAGAAGACCCACTCTGTGGGACCTAACTGGCCGCTGGGATTGGTGCGGCAGAAGGCGGTCCCTGAGGTAATCTGGTCCGGTGCCATGAAGGGCTTTATAGGTCAGATACTCATAGTAAAATATATCTAAGAAATAATAGAAGAGAAGATATAGTAATAGAACATATCAATGAAAGAATAGAAGAAGAGATATAGGAATAGAAGAAAGGTATAGGAGATATAGGAGAGCAATAGGACAGGGGACGGAAGGCACTCTAGTGCACTTGTACTCGCCCCTTATTGACCTCTTAGGAATCTGGATAGGTCAACTGTAGATAATCTAAGGGTAAAGTGTCATTTGTCTCCTTGATTTCTTGTTGTTACTTTTACATAATTCTCTCTTCCCCTTTCTGTGATGCTTACCATCCAAATCATTTTCTTTTCTTAACTTCTTGGTTGCCTTGTATTCGGCAGAGAGCCCGGACCAGCTATTAATTCTTTCAGCATCTCTTTGTGACATCAAGCAATATGCTCATCTCATTATTATTTCCTAACTTTCAGATTGATAGTTGCTTCTGTCAAGCAGGGAAGTTAGAATAGATGAGAAATTACCAGCTACAATTATGAATACCATGTCATTATCACTTCTTTAACAAGGTATTGATTTGCTCTGGTGGTTTGGCCTCTATTCTATCTCCTTGTTGTCACCTCCAGGGGACCTTATTTGGGAAAACATCCTATTGGCCATTTCTGATTATGGACAATGGTTGAGGACAAAAGCACTCAATTAATTTGATTTTTAACTCTATGTCCTTAAATATACTTTGCTTGTTTAAAGACCAAATTCTCTGAATCAGCAGTGGGCTTTTCTTAGCTCTTCTTTTGAAGACCTCACAAATCTTTACATACAAACACATCCCACAAATGTTAAGGACAGAAAAAATAATTAAAGTGCCTACACTGAACTTCTAACAGAATTTGGCTTCTAATATATGTCACTGTAGAGATGAAATAACCTAAAACCAACAGCCAATATCTTTAAAAGGCAAGGGGAGGGCTGTCATTATTTGCAGGAAAGTAAGTTGGTTTTCTTACCACCACAGTGCTTGTATGCAATTTATAAAAGATAGAGAAAGAGTCAGATGGATCATTTGTAGCTGATAATTAGTATTAGATTTTGCAGCATGTGAGCATTCACCCATAGCATCTCTATTCAAAAAGAAAATTAAATTATTTTCTACTTTTTGCTTCTTGGCAAATTTTTATGATAGTCATGCCATCTAGTTCATAGAATCACGACACGTCTGCTCTAAAAATGGGTTTCCACTTATTTTTGAAAAGTCTGCACTTCTGTTTATATGCAATCATTTATTCCCTAGTCTGTAAAAGATAACAAACAATGGATTTGGAAGATTGTAAAGTCCCCAGTTGAAAGCACCAGTTGATTGACTGGTTGATTTACATCAGGGATGAAATATAGAGCCAAGGTGGCGCAGCAGGTAGAGTGCAGTACTGCAGGCCACTAAAGCTGACTGTAGATCTGTAGGTCAGCAGTTCAAATCTCATCACCGGCTCAAGGTTGACTCAGCCTTCCATCCTTCCGAAGTGGGTAAAATGAGGAGCCAGATTGTGGGGGCAATATGCTGGCTCTGTTAAAAAGTGCTATTGCTAACATGTTGTAAGCCGCCCTGAGTCTAAGGAGAAGGGCGGCATAAAGGGCGCCATGTCCAGTCAATGAAGCAGCCCTCTGGAACCAACTCCCCCCAGAGATTAGAATTGCCCCCACCCTCCTAGCCTTTCGTAAGCTTCTTAAAACCTAACTCTGCTGCCAGGCATGGGGGAATTGAGATACTCTTTCCCCCAAGGCCTCTACAATTTTATGCATGGTATGTCTGTATGTATGTTTGGTTTTATAATAAGGGTTTTTAACTGTTTTAATATTGGATTGTTATATGCTGTTTTTATTATTGTTGTTAGCCGCCCCGAGTCTATGGAGAGGGGCGGCATTCAAATCCAATAAATAAATAAATAAAAATCATATACATACATAATACATAAAATGCTCCTGGTTCGTTTGTGCCTGTCAGTCATCAGAAAGCCAGTCACAAAGGGAGCATGAGGCTTCACCCACCTGCCCTGATGCTATCATTTGGGTTCTTTCACCTTCTGTGCATGCACAGAACAATTTGGGTAAAAAGAATCTAAGGGTAAAAGAACCCAAAGAGTGGTGTCCGAGCAGGTGGGCGGAGTCTCATGCTCCCTTCGCGACAGTGAAAGGCTACCAAAGTTTTTACTACCACACTGTGGGCGTGGCTTATGCAGGACGCCCTGCATTTTCTTTTAACATCTTTCAGTGCAATTTGGGTGCTCTGGGGTGGAGCTCCATTTTTACTACCCCACTGCGTTCCCCCACACCATCCGAGCAGCAGCCCATCCCTTGTTCGTGACCTTCTCTTCGACAGGTACTAGTGAACCAGAAGCATTTCACTCCTGATTTATATGCCACGTTTATTATTTTTATAAATAATTCAACTTGGCAAACATGTCTAATTCTCTTTCCTCCTCCTATATTCCCCATAACAACAACCTCTTGAGGTGAATTGAACTGAGAAAGAATGACTGACCAAAAGTCACTCAGACATTGTTCATGTTTTCATGCCTGAAGCGGGACTAGAATTCACAGTCACCTGGTTTCTAGACTGCTGCCCCATTTATCCTTCTTATGTTGGAGAATCACTTGAATAATTATGGAGGATGTACTGGAACAAGAACAGACTTAGGTTATATATCCTGTAACTACTCTAATGTTTCCCACATATAATATAGTTTAATTTCCATCATAATGAGCCCAGTCTAGGAAAGGTCTAGATAAATATATACGTTCTGCTGAAACAGTGGAAAAAATAATTTTAGCTGACTTACTTTCAGCTTCAAAGCTGGATTTTTCTGAAGTAACAGCATTCTTAGTTTTGAAAACAATAGTTGAATAGCTCTGGGGGAAATAATTCCTGAAGAAAAACCCAGAAAGTTTAGTTTTACCACTAAACATAGCTTTTGCAATTCAAAACACTAGAATAATACTCTGCTTTATAAATGATTGTTAAATCATTTTAAAAAAGAATTATTAATGCTTCAAGCCATAAAACCAAACTAACGAAAACAAAATATAGCCTATATTACTTAACAACATACTTAACAGCCTATAGATCTTGCAGTGTTTTCACATAACTTTTGATGAATCTTCAGAAATGAGTACTTACATAGTTGGTTGCAGCTATTAAAAACGCATCTCTATTAATTTTGCACCTGGATATTTCTTGAAGCATTTCATTTATAGAAGAGCCATTTACCGGTATGTGTTTTAAAGACAATAAGCCAACACTAGCAAACCTTTTTCTGGTTGCGTACCAAAAGTGTGTGTGTGTGCCTGCGATATCGCACGTGTGCCAGCACCCACAATGCAATGCGTGCCCTACCTGTGCATGCATGTATGAATGCCCCCCTGTGCATGCACATATGACTTTTCCACAAGCATGCATGCTTTTCCACACATGCGCCACCCGCACTTGCGCCCTCAACCCGTTTTGGGACTGGAAAGCCTCCTGCAACGAACTTCACCAGGGGGAATTGCTGCTCCTCATCCTCCTGCCAGCCTCGTGCTCCGGGCAGCATCCGGCCTGGCTGAACATAAGAACCTAAGAACATAAGAAGAGCCATGCTGAATCAGGCCAAAGCCCATTGAGTCCAGCATTCTGTGTCACACAGTGGCCCACCAATTGTCCATGGGGATCTTGAGCAGAAGGAGAAGGCAAAACCCTCCCTTTCCCTTGACCCCCAACAAATGGTACTCAAGGGAACCCTGCCTGCCTCAACCAGCATAGAGGCGGCACTTGGACATCCGTTTCAATAACCACCGATATACTTGGCATCCACAAATCTGTCTACTCCTGCCTTCAAGTTATCTAGGCTGACAGCTGTCACAACATCTTCTGGAAGTGAATTCCATAAACCAATGACCCTCTGGGTCAGGGGTCCCCAAACATTTTACACAGGGGGCCAGTTCACTGTCCCTCAGACTGTTGGAGGGCCGGACTATAAAAAGAACCTATGAACAAATCCCTATGCACACTGCACATACCTTATTTAAAGTAAAAAACAAAATGGGAACAAATACAATATTTAAAATATGGCAGCAACAGTTTCTCTCCCTAAAGGCGGCAAAGAAAGGGGCCAATTGCAGGCCCGCTTTCCTCCCCGCCCCTTATCTCTCCATCTCCTCGCTCAGCAGCCATCCGCGGTGAGTGGACAGGAGATTTGGGAGCTTATTATATTGATCGGTAAAATCTTGTGCGCTGTCGCGGGCTGGATAAATGGCCTCAGCGGGCCGCATCCATCCCGCGGGCCGTAGTTTGGGGACCGCTGCTCTGGGTGAAGAAATATTTCCCTTGATTTGTCCTCGCTTTCTTACCTATGAGCTTTAGGGAGTGCCCCCTTGTCCTAATACTGTGTGATAGAGAAAATAATTTATTTTAATTCCTTGCGTGCCCTTGGACATGGGTCCACATGCCACCTGTGGCAACTGTGCCATAGGTTCACCATCGCAGCCCTAGTAGATTAAAAAGATAAGGGAGCAGGAAGATTCAGGTTCAAATCTCATTTTCCCGTAGAACTTAGTGCCTGGTTCAATGTCACCATCCCTCAGTCTTGCCAAATTCACAGTGATGGCATGAGAATGAAATGTGCTGAGCTGACTTCCGGGGGTGGAGCCAGGCTGAAGCGACGTGCAAGTCAGAAGCTCCTGGTTTGTACTCGAGATTTCCCGTTAAAAAACCAATTAGTGGTGTTAATTCTTCTTGGTGGGGAGAATTACAGTGAGGGGAAGCATCCAGCTATCGGGGGGTCTGCAACTCCCGCCCCTAGCGGGTGGGAAAACCCCATGTTTTGGCGGGGAAAAAAGCCGGGGTTTTGTCCCCAGCCCGAAGGCCTGGCTTGCTAAACCGTCATCAAGGAAGCAAAAAAACTGAGCGGCGGCGGCATCAGCGGTTTTGGAAAAAAAAATTCTTCTTTTTATATATATCTACAACAACGTTAATAATACTTACCCAGGAAGATACAGAGGTGGAAAACAACGATATAGTCTCCTGCAATCAAGAAGTGGCGATTGAAGAGGGTGGAGCGCGTTATTGTCTGAGGGAAAAGTAAGTCGTTGATGGTGGGCGGAAGTGGTTGCAGCTGGCCGGAGAGCTTATATTGAAGGCCTGGGGCAGAGAGTGGAGAGCGGAGAGCGGAGAGCGGGACGGAGAGCCTAGAAGGACCGGAGTTGTAAGGCCGGCGTGGTGGGGAAGCGTTGCAGCGTGTTGGAGTGAGAACGAGAAGGGAGACTTGGAACGTTAGGGACGCAGTGCTGCTGGACTAAGAAGACTTCTCTACAGCCATCTACCACCTCGAAGGAAACAAGCAAGAGATGAGCAAGAACGGCGAGAGGAGTTTCGAGAGTTGCGAGAGATTTGAGAGCTGAGACAACCGCCGTTTGCGTTATTTGCCCCTCCTCCCCTCCAGTGAGTTCAGAGAACCAACCACCATTAAAGAAACTCGGCTGGGAGGCGATAGAGACGACAGAGAAAAGGCGGAAGAGGGTGAAGGAGGGCTAAAAGCTAAAAGCTTGTTGCTTCAGTATGGTCTGTGGGGGGTTGCAAAACTTAAGCTGTGTGAAAGAAGGAGAAGAACAGAGAGAAGAGAGAAGAGAAGACGTCCCTCTCTTCTGTATGCCTTGTGGGAGAATCGTTGTCGACATTTAAGATACCTCGTGCTCGGGTGAATTACTGACTGAACTGCTGACGCCTAATTGAAACCAACGCTGCAAATTTGGAGCTGATTGAAACGTGTCGTATTTATACTCACTTATGTTACTTATGTTATTTACTTATATTAGTTACTTAGTTACTTATTTTCTTAGTGCATTTTATTAATATTATTAATATCACTTCTACTATTATTAATATTGATCATTGTAACTGTTAGTTTTGTGTTGTTTTTCCCCACTCTTTCTTTCTTTTGTTTCTTTTTTCTCTTTCTTTTTGCTGATTTATTTTTGCCTGTCTTCCTTCTCTTTTTATATTTCTTTTCTTGTCCTTCCTTATGCCCACGTGCTCCCCCTAATCTAATCTCTCTCTCTCCTCCCCTCCTCCCCTCCTCCTCCTCTAACTAAGATTAAGAAACCTTATCCCCTTCTTGATTTCTCTCGGTTTAACAATAAAAAATGATTAACTGTGACTAATTGTGATTAATTGATTGTTGGCTTAGGGTTATACCAAGAACTTTAAATTAATTGGTACTTGACAGTTGATATTAAACAATACCACAAAAGATTAATTAACAATTATTATATATAGTGTTTATAACAGTATTTATAGAACGTTGTAAGGCTTTTTAAGACTAAGCTTGAATTAACTTAAGGTAGACCTATACTATTTATAGTATTTATACTATTTATATTTATAATATCTATACTATTTATTATCTTTTATTAACTGTTAACCAAGACTCAATTAACTTACACAATCTTGATTACTATTAATATTAATATTAGAGTATAGTTTTTATGAAGGATTAACTATTTAACTTAAACTATATTTAAATCTCATTGCTATCTAAACTCTACTTATATTCTGATTGAACACTGTTGTAATTGACTAACTGCCAATAAGTGAACAATTAAGTGATAGACATAGATATAATTAATTGGAGAGTAGAAATCAGAAATTTTGCACTCTGTATTTGACTTCTCTCTACTAATATTGGAGAATTCAGCCGCGTTAGAATGAACCTCACTATTTTAATCTCCCAAACAAGACTATTCTTGAACTGTGACTTAAATAACACCCCTATCTTTACGACTCAATTGAACACTTGGAAAGGTCACTACTTTGGGATAATTTGGACAATTTGGACAATTTGTCAACTATCTTCGTCTGGCTAGGGAGTATGACAACTAATTTCTCTAAATACCAAAAAAAAGCTACACCAGGAACTCCGACGATGCAAACTGTAAAACCAAACACAGAAATGGCAACCACTGACAAAACTTCTTTGCAATCGATTCAGGCCTCACTAAGTTTGATTCAAGAGTTTATGGTCCGCAGCCAAGAGGTAGCTACAGCTACTCAAGAAACCATAAAGCAAAACCACGAGGAAACAAAACAAAACTTTGAAAAGATGTCTGGAAAGATGGAAGGCCTGGAAAATCAACTCGAAGGTATACAAGAAATCATAATTAACCATGAGCAGAGGATACAAAATATTGAAACAGATACAAAAAGAATCGATGAAAGAAGAATTGAATCAGAAAGAAGATTAATTGCGGCCAATAATGAGCTTGGAAATTCAATCGCAATCCTGGAGATGGAGAAAGCAGCTTATTTTCTTCGCTTTCAAAACATTCCGGAAAATACAGACGAAGATCTATTTAACAAATTAGCCCAGCTGATTACCGACAACACACAGATCGAACTAGAGGAGGTCAAGGACCACATTGATGAAATTTATAGAATACAAACAAACTATGCCAAGAACCACAGATTACCCAGAGAGGTCCACGTAAAATTTACCAAAAAATCCATTAGGGATGAAATATATAAATCAACAAGAAGTGGGAAAATTATGTACCAAGAAAAAGAAATTATAATACTCAAACAAATTCCGAAAAGAATAAGGGAGAAAAGAAGAGAATTCCACTTCTTTACGGCAAAACTACTGAGAAGGGGAATCCCATACCGATGGCTAATTCCGGATGGTCTTCTGGTAACATGGAACGGAAAAAAAATTAAAATAGACTCGTTCGAGAAAGCGGACTATTTTATTCAAAACAATTTAGAGCAAGACACAGAGATTCGCTAGACCATAGAGGAACTATCACAGGAGGAGAGACGGAGGGAGGATAGACGAGAGGAAGAACAAGGTGAGGAAAGACAACAAAAAGAACAAAGGGTAACAACAAGAGCGGCGGCTAAACGTCAATAAAGGAAGAGAAGGTAACCGGAGAGGAGAGGGAGGAAAATGACGCGAAAGATACTTGAGTTGATCTCTGTAAACATCAACGGATTGAATTCTCCGATAAAAAGAAAACAGATAATGACAAAATTATTAAAACAAAATTCAGATATATCATGTCTTCAGGAAGTACATATTAGGAAGCAAGATTGTAAACTTTTAGAAAATAAAAAATTAGGTAAATTATTTACAGCCCTATCAGACTCAAAAAAGAGAGGGATTGCTTTGTACATTAAGGACATTTACCAACCGGAAAAAATCTATTCAGATGAAGATGGCAGAATTCTAATTGTAAAAATCAAAATAGGTTATAGAGAAATAGCGATAGTGGCGATTTACGCCACAAACACAAAACAGAAACAATTCTATCAAAAATTAGCTGAACAACTAGCACAGGTACAAAAAGGGGACATCTGTATTATTGGAGACTATAATGCAGTGAGCGACCCCAAAAAAGATTTTAAATCTGCAAAGAAAAAACTAAAAGACAGGAAAACACTACCACCAGAATTCCAGGAAATAGTAAGGGAATATAGACTGGCAGATATCTGGAGAGAAAGGCACCCATCTGCACGGGAATACACTTTCTACTCATCACCGCAAAAGTCATGGTCCCGAATTGACATGATCTGGACAGACCAAAATTTTGGGAAGTTAATCTATGAAATTGAAATAGGTCCAAATATTTGGGCAGACCACCAACCAATACTGATGAAAATTAAAATACCGACCCCAGGTCAACACCGGTGGTCCATAAACCAACTGTTATTTCAAGATCAGGATTATATCAAACATATCAAACAAGAATTAAAATTATTTTTAAGAGATAATTGGAATACTGATACCACTATTCAGAATATTTGGGACACAACAAAAGCATTTATGAGAGGCATAACAATAGCTTATTTAGCAAAAAAAAAAAAGAAACAGAAAGATAGGAAACTAAACGAACTCAAGACCAAATTAAAACACGCAGAATTAGAAGCCCAAAAAGACCTCCAAAACGGGAAAATAAGAGAAGAGATAGATGCAATAAAACACAATATCAATTTAATAATACAAGATGAAATTGTCACAAAACTAAGGAAGACCAATCAATATCAATTTGAAAATGCGAATAAAATAGGCAGATGGCTTGCTTATAAATTAAAAAAGCAAGAAGAAGAACGATACATACAAACGTTAGAAGATAAAAATGGGGAACTACAACATACACTGGGGGAAAAAAAGAATATAGTAACTGAATATTATGCTCATTTATACCAAAAGGAAGAAACAAACCAATCCCAATTAAATAAATATCTTGAGGAAGCGGAAATACAAAAGATATCAGAATCAGATGAAACCATACTAAACAAAGAAATAACTAAACTAGAAGTGGAATACGCAATAACCAAACAAAAGAACAGCAAAACCCCAGGTACAGACGGGATACCGGCCGAATTCTATAAAGAACTAAAAGACTATTTATTAGAAATCCTAGTAATAATATTTAATGAAGTATTGGAAAAAGGCTTGCTACCAACATCCTGGACACAAGCCTTGATAAGCCTAATCCCGAAAGACCCGGAAAAAAAAAAACATGTACAAAACTATCGGCCCATATCCCTCCTCAATGTCAATTATAAAATATTCATGACAATAATAGCGGAAAGATTTAAACCAATTTTAAACAAAACAATAAAGGAAGATCAAAATGGTTTTCTCCCAGGCAGATACATAAGGAATAATACAAGAATAATTCTTAACACCCTAGAATACTATGAGACACACTCCGAAAAACAATTAGCATTAATATTCTTGGACGCCCAAAAAGCTTTCGACAATTTAAGGTGGGAGTTTATTCTTGAACTAATTAAAAAAATACAATTCGGCCCAAAAATGATAAACATGATCCAAACCATATACAATACGCAATCGGCTCAAATTATATTTAATGGGGAACTAACAAGATCTTTTCAAATTGCAAAAGGTGTTAGACAAGGATGTCCTTTATCTCCACTTCTATACATCTTGGCAGCAGAAACACTTCTTAATCAAATAAGATCCAAAACGGAAATTATTGGTCTTAGAACAAAAAAACACGAATTTAAAGTTCAGGCTTATGCAGATGACCTAGCATTCATTTTGGAGGATCCAATAGAAACAGGGGAACACCTGCTGAGAGAGATACAACGGTATGGAGAAGTGGCCGGCCTAAAAATCAATAAACAAAAAACTAAAATTATAACTAAAAATATGGACACTAAACAAGAACATGAATTAGAGACATTATTAGGAATCCAAACTGTTAAAAAAGTTAAATACCTGGGCATAACACTAACGAACAGATGTGGTACAATACAAAAAGATAATTACGATTCCCTCATTAAAAAAACAGAACAACAGTTAATTAGGTGGAATAAAATTCATATCTCATTATCAGGGAGGATAGCCACAATTAAAATGTCTATACTACCGAAATTTTTATATTTATTCCAGACGATCCCAATAAAATTAAACCAAAAAATTTTCAGCAAAATAAATACAACCATTTCAAAATTTATCTGGGCGGGGAAAAAACCAAGGGTGAGATTTAAAGCCTTACAAGACAGAGTAACACAAGGCGGATTTGGATTACCAAACTTCCAAGCCTATTACGAAGCATCGGTCCTTTTATGGGTTAAAGAGTGGATAACCCTCCAAGATCAAAGACTTTTGGCCTTGGAGGGTCATAACATTCTCCAAGGATGGCACAGTTTCCTATGGAGCGAAAAAGGGAAAACGCCAGTATACTTCAGATGTCACATGATCAGGGACTCCTTAATAAATGTGTGGTTAAAAACTAAAAAAGAACATTACCACAAAATCCCAAAATGGTACTCCAGTCTTGAAGCGCTCAGACACCCAAACTTATTTCAATCACCAAAAATATTGAACTACAACCACATATTAGATGAGAAAGGAGATATAAAATCCAGACAGCAATTAAGAAATCAAAATATCGATATTGACTGGTGGTCCTACGGTCAAATTTTGACGAAATGGAATAGAGACAAAAAAAAAGAAGGGATCCAAGAAAAAGAAAGTATAATTGATAAAATACTATTAGGATATCCAAAAAAATTTATAACCAAAATGTATAATTATATAATGGGGTACTCTATGGAAACTGAATTAGTAAAAGAAAATATGATTACCTGGGCTAAAAACATAGGGCATTCCATTTACATTGAACAATGGGAACAAATGTGGAGAAACCTGAAAATTACTAAATCAGTTCCATACAAAGAGAACCTACAAAAAATGTTTTATAGATGGCATCTATCACCAACGAGACTGGCCAAGATCTACCATACCATAAAACCAAATTGTTGGAGGTAAATAGTAATAGTAAAATTGGAACATTTTTTCACTTATGGTGGACTTGCCCCCTCATCAAAAAACTATGGAAAAAAATCCAAACATGGATACAACAAATCACAACAGTTTCCTTAAAACTCACACCAGAAATATTCCTCTTGAGCATAATTGATTTGAAAAACAAGAAAGAAGACACGTACCTAATACACCATATAATTACAGCTACCAGAATAACAATAGCACAAAACTGGAAAAGAGATACTATACCAACTGAAAGAGAAATCATCAAAAAAATCTATGACTGTACAGAAATGGATAGGCTTACTCAAAAACTCAAAAATAAAGAAGACTCGAAATTCTACAAAAACTGGGAAAAATTTTATAATTGGGTAAAAAGTAAGAAAGGAAATAAATGAAGAAAGGGGGAAAATATAACGAAATACTACAAAACGTAGATATATTAAAATATTAAAATATTAGTGGAAAGCGTAGAAATGAATGTAGAAAAACTTTGGAATTCTGAAGGATAATATCGGACTACTAAGAATACCTTGATCAATCCAGCACGATTTCTTCTCAAATGTAAATATATATTGATATAAATACTACTTTAACGAAACCGCGGCTTCCATATGCCGCCCAAACAAACAATTTTGACCTTTTAGAACTATTACAGTTCAATGGGGGGGAGGGGTTGGGAGGAAGACCCAAAAGACCCAAAAGATAACGAACTATAGAGATGTATTATGTTAACCACAATAGGTTATGATATGTATTGGTTTAACAAAATAATTTGAATGGAGTAATCATGGCATAACAGCAAGTATGTGTCAGGTTATCACAATGTTGTTAATCGATGTATCTTTCTCCCTTTGTACATAATCTTTTTTGTAAAACAATAAAAATTATTTTTCAAAAAAAAAAGAAATGTGCTGAGCTGAGTTCTCGGAAAAGAGATATTAAAATAATAACTCAACAAAAACAAGGCCATAATCATAATTGAGGATGCAAACTGAAGGAGTTAGAGAGCACGGTAAGATCTCTCACCAGGATAAAAGTTTCCAAACGAGTTATCTGCTCACATGTAATGATTTAGCCACAAACCCTAAAAACCAAAATTGCTAGCTAGAAAATCAATTCAGTTACTAAAATGTATAAAAATATGTATTTTATACATAATTACAGTGTACAGAAAGCAAAGAGTTCAGTGTTTTTGCCCTCTCCCATTATATTAGAAGGCAGAGGCATTCCGTGAAGCCAAGCAAAGATCAAGATGTACAAAGATATGCACTTCTTTGTATAGCCCAAAGGTAAACTATAGAATTGACTATCAGGTTATGGAATTGTTGTTGCATATAAAAGGAAGATAGCCAAATACATGGAAAAGCTAAGTTCAAGAGAGATGAAGCAGATTTAAATATAGCTCTATACGATGATTTGAACTTAGGTCTGAGTTTTTATCAGAAATAATCTTGACTTCCTTATTTAAATAAAATAACAGGGTGGTTGATTCAGGGTTCGGTTCCAACTTACCTTGGTGCTGGTTCGCATGCACAGTGTAACCCCCCACAAAAAAACCCCTGCCAAAACCAAAATGGTGCAGTGCTGAAAACTCGGCTTCTGCGCATGCACAGAAGAAAAAAAATCAAAAAAATTCAAAGAAAAAAAATCAAAAAAATTCAAAGAAAAAATCTCCCCCCAATTTTTTTTAAAAAGGATGACGGTTTCCATGGATCGGCAATGACCAATCCTGTTCAGTGATGTCATCATGGCATCACCAGTGGGCAAAATGGACCAAACTGGAAGGAACCCACCCATGGGTTGATTCTATTGGATCTCAAGGTGGAATTCAATATCAGTGATTACAGTTTCCTTCCGGGTGAAATAAACTTTCCAGATATCATCTTATAGTGTTTCCTCTTCTTCCCCCAAGATCAATTTCCAAGTAGCATGAATGTTAAAAGCTCCAGTCTTCTGACCTTTGGCTTATGGGATTCATAATAATTTGATTTATTTGACATGTACATGAAACTTTGGGGAGGAAGATTTTGACAACTTTATTTCTACACCACCAGCCCTATCATGTCTTATGGGGGAAACTGCTGATGTTCTGAAAAAATATTCCTGAAGATGGTACAAGAGGCAACAAATGAGACTGAATTAAGAGAAAATAGATGGGGTCAGGAAATAGATGGCAGTATAAGGATTTGTTTTGGAAAGGGTAGAACTTCCTTTGAAGAATAAAGCTTCCATTTAAAGGTATTTCTGGACATAGTTCTATATCTCTGCTCAGTAGGCAGTTTTTATCCGCAATGATGTAATCCTCTAAATTTGTTATTAGAATATATTATAACTTGGATTATATTTGTAGATTTTTTTTTTACAATAAAACAGTAGAGTAGTATTCTGGTGGTCAATTCTAAAATCAGATTAGAACTATCCCATTTGGCTGCACTTTGTTTAGTTCTAAATATAGTTTTGAAGTCTTGGTTTTGATGTTTAAAATCTTTGACAGCTCAACTCCATAATATTAAGGATGGGCAACCTCTTTTGATTCAATGCATAATGAAGATTCCACTTCCAAAAGAGAGTTTTTTCATTAACAGATGAGAGCAAAATGATATGGATTCTCTTTTAATTTCTTTGGTGTTGCAACCTTCTCGTAAGGAAAATAACCCTGTAGTTTCCCTTTGGAACCAAAAAATAAACCACAGAAAGAGAAGCAAATAAAAGAGGTAAGACTTAGGGATTGCTTATTTCCATAGAGCATGCCTGTTCTCTAAGAGTTTTCTTGATTTTTTTTAAAAAAAAGCCTTTTTAGTCATCCGATCCATTTTCTGTCTTCGTTGTGTCAGGATTCCAAATAGCATCTGAAACTAAATAAGAGCATTGCATTCCTCAAAGTTCCAATTTATTAGCAGAGCTTTGTTGGTACATCTGTGAGAAACCCGAATCTAAGGCTACCAGGGTTTCTCTACTTCATTCCCTTGTTCCCACACCCACAGGTTCATCATGTTGATCAGTTTTCTTAATGCCAACATGTCTGTTACTCCCATCAACTTCCAGGGAGGTGTCGAACAAAGGATGACCTTAAGAATCTAGAAGGAATTTGTTATGGCTACAGTTCTACTTCCCTCATTCAATTCAATTCAATTCAATTCAATTTATTAGATTTGTATGCCGCCCCTCTCCGAAGACTCATGCAGCAACCCCTCCCAAATTCCCACAAATACAGTCTAATGAATAATATGTGGCAGGCCAAAATCTCCAAATCAAATAATGGCTTCAGCCTGACACCTTAAATTCAAACTGAAACACATTTTTTAACTGGGGCCGAAGCAATATTCACAACAATGGAAGTACTATAGCCTTTCCCCAAGCTCAAAACAAAAACTACATCTAAATAATGAGTGGAATTGAAGCAACCTTTTCCACATGGGAGCAATTTTTCCTGAAGCCCAGACCAGTCAATAAGGTTTTCAATAAGGTTACTCTAGCCTTTGTGTGTTTTTTACATGCATCTTTATAGCTAGTTAGTCTCAGAAAATGGCCTCCCTATTGCTTTTACTGAAACTAGTCATTCACTGCAAATGGTCAATTATGCTTCAGGAAAAAAAACCCCTCTGAACACATAGTTTTTCCTTTACTTCTTTTCCTTTACGAGTTTGCAGAGAGGAGCGGCATATAAATCCAATAAATCTAATCTAATCTAATCTACTATATTATCATTCTAATGTGACAATTGAGCCAATAACTCAACAGTTCTGTACTTCAAAATATTTTAAATTATTTGAAATATCCTGTGCCTGAAAATATCCCTATGCCTCCTTAGATCATGAATTCCATCATTTCACTTTAAGAAGGCACGAGTGTATATTTTTCAAAGGCAAAAATGCTTCCTTCTCTGAATAATCTAAAAATTCTCCAGAATAGAAAGTAGGACTATTGTTTCACAGTGGGTTTTGTTTTTTTTACTTGGATAGCTGATTGGCACAGTGCAGTAGTGCATTATTGAAAATAAATCTTATTTTGGCTAAGCAAGAAGTTGAGCATTTCAGCCGTTATTTCAAAAATAACACCTATTTTTTTCTTTTAAAAAAAGATTTTCCATATTCAGTCTTGCATTTGTTAAGTTTGAAATAAATAATATTTTCTCTTACAGTAGTTTTTCAGTTACAACCACTTGTTCACTGCAAGTTGGAGTCATGGCAATTGAACTTCATTTTCTTTTTGGTTTGAAATGATTCTCTGCTTACCCCAATAACTTCTTCACTCTAAGTGAAGGGGGACCTCATGTACATATATACACATACAGTATGTATAGTAGATAATGTGTATGTTTGTGTGCCTGTGTGTAATATATATGTACACATATGACATATATATAGGATTAAATGGTATATTTTGGATATTCAGTAATAGTAAATATTGTATCACGTTGAGCCTTTGAGGTGAGGAGAGGCCAGGCACCCTAACCCTAACCTTTGATGTGAGTGACATGGTCACATGACCGCAAAGTCACTCCCACCCAGTCACATGAGTGTCAAGCCACTCCCACCCAGTCACATGACCATCAAGCCACTCCCACAAAATTAAGTCAAGCCCACAGAGCTGTGGTAAAAAAATTTGGGACCCACTCTTGCTCCCATGGTCTGCATTTTTATCTTCACTAAAATGGCTTGAAGGGACGCTCACATTTGGCATTAGCTTTCATAGCTTTGATACATTTTATAACTGATTTTAGGGCCTCATTAAGAACAGAAGAAATATTTTTGGTCACTAAGTTATCGCTATGAATAACACAGTGCACAAGAAGCATTTCTGGATTCTCATTTTCTCATTGTAACCTATGACACACACACACACACACACATACCCTACTCGCCCACCTGCAGCTTAGTAGGGAAATGTTTTGGTAGTTCAGTAGGTGGAGATGAATCACACAGGACTGGGAAGCTCTACTCATGTGTGGCCCAGCCCCAGATTGCTCTGAGAGGAAAAGTCTTGTAAAACACAGCCTGTGAAAACAAGGACTAAAAATAGCTGTAAATCTAACAATTTCTTACTTAAACTTGGGTCCTGATTCTGTCCCCTCACTGCTGGGCTTCCCACAGCAGCCATCCACTCTGTCTCTCCCTGCAACCATCCAGCATCAAAGCCCACAGCAAAGAGAGAAACTGTCAGTCCCATGATTCTTAGTGGGAACACATCTGATTGACTGACAGTTGTTCCCTGCCCCTCCCAGCTGGGATATCCTTTTCAGACCAGGCCTTTGTAAATGCACTTTAACAAAGACAACAGCAGGTAAATGAAACGCAGCACTTTTATTACAAATATATAAGAACAATTAGTGGGTTTTTATAAATTCAATTAATTACTCATTTTCTAATTTCCTCTGTTAAAAACCAAATTGTCCCCCTGTGGGACATGAGCCCCACATTGGGAACCACTGGTATAGACCCGTCCCACAAAATTGGAAGGGGCATGCCAAAAATTTTACTACTACACTATGGGCGTGGCTTATTTTGTGGGTGTGGTTTGCCAGCCATGTGACCAGGTGGGAGTGTCTTGATGATCATGTGACCGGGGGGTAGCTTAAAGGTCATATGAATGGCTTAAAGATGGCCAACTTGATGTCAATCATGTCAAGGGGTTTGGGTTAGGGTTAGGGTGCCTGGCCTCTCCTCACCTCAAAGAGATACAATTTCTCTATTTATTTACTATTATTGAACATCCAAAATATACTATTTAATTCTATGTATATATTTATTTATTTATTTATTTATTGGATTTATATGCCGTCCCTCTCTGAGGACTCGTGTTCATACACAGGCACACAAAAATATACATTATTTACTATATAAACTGTATGCGTATGTATATACACACATGCACAGCTCTTCTAAAATTCTACACATTCAAGCTCATTTACTGTGATTGGAAAAACATATCTAAAGGCCAAAGGGGAAAAAAGAAAAAAAAACCATTTTTTCTACCGGTTCTACGTACCCGACCGTACCCGTAGGAGCCCCTCACTGTATGTAGATAAATAGAGACTTCCATTAGGGCTACAATGTCCTTTCCATTTCTTCTGCTTGCTAGGGGAGGGGGAAGGCAGGGACGAGTATGAAAGAGGGTCATAACCTCAAAATTTCTTACAGAGGTTCCCAAATTGGAATTTTCTGTGAAAATGATCCAACTTTAGTTGTGGCTATGGTTCGTTTGTGACAGTTGGCAAGTGTGGTATTTTGATTTGATTTTTGATTTTAATTGGATTTGTATGCCACCCCTCTCCGAGGACTTGGGGCGGCTCACAGCATGTACAGAAAAAACAGGAAACAATAATAACAATCCAATTATACCTTTAAAAAATCTTAAGATTCTAATTAAAAACTATCAATATAATTCATTCAGCAGTCAAACTTAGCATTCATCGGTCAGGGGCAAAGGTCTAAGGAACCCCAGGCCTGGCGGCAAAGATGGGTTTTTAAACTTTTTCGGAAGGCAAGGAAGGTGGGGGCAGTACGAATCTCTGGGGGGAGCTGATTCCAGAGGGCCGGGGGCCCCCACAGAGAAGGCTCTTCCCCATGTCCCGCCAGCCGACATTGTTTGGTTGACGGGACCCTAAGGAGACCAACTCTGTGGGACCTCACCGGTCGCTGGGATTCATGCGGCAGAAGGCGGTCTCGGAGATAATCTGGTCCTATGCCATGTCGGGCTTTATAGGTCATAACCAACACTTTGAATTGTGTCCAGAAACAAATTGGTAGCCAATGCAGTCTGCGGAGTGATGGTGAGATATGGGCATTTCTTGGAAAGCCCAAGACTGCTCGCGCGGCTGTATTTATTTATTTATTTATTTATTTATTACTTAGATTTGTATGCCGCCCCTCTCCGAAGACTTGGGGCGGCTCACAACACGTGGGCTTACTATAAATAATTGGCTAACTTGGCTCTAAGCAATGGGAACAGATTCTTTCCCATGTCCTATATCCTCCAGACATTTTACAAGTACCACACTCTAAATTTATTAATTGAAGGTTATGAGAATGGAAGGTCTCAAAATCTCTGGCCGCCAGCAAGCTGCGACAGATCTTTAAGCTGATTCAGTAAAACTGTTAGTTCTGCCTAAATGTTATATTTATCCCCCGGAATGAATAAGATGAGTCTTCTCTCCCTGAAGTTGCATTGTGTGACATGTAATCAAGCAGAGACATCAAGCCCTGGCAAGGATGCTCTCACCCTTTATGACTATACTGTTCCAAACACGACTAACTCCTTGTTCAATCAATAGTTTCACTCTCACGTAAAAGTACAAAAGCTTGAACAGTTTATCAGGTTTGACATGTAACATACTGTCAGACTTCCTGGGTAGATCAGACAGGAAACACAGCCAGATAAATTAATTCTACTTTATTGTAAGAGTACATTAACAGAATCTTGCGAGTCTGATACTGAAGTACAAATTTTCTGCTGCCACTTTTACAGCCTGAGAGCTACGGAGATTCCTTTCTGAGTGTCTTTCTCTCTGTGTTATGCAGCTGCGAGCTATGCTCTCTTTCAAATGGACTGTTCCCTAAGAGCATCATTTTCTATCTTGCTCCCACCTCATCTTCCAAGGTCATTCCTATGTACACTGCACATGCTAAAGACCTACTCAAGTATTTTCCTGAAGATACAGGGGGCTTAAACATGGCAAGCAATGAGTTTATTCATATTATTTTATTTATTTATTTATTTATTTATTTATTTATTTGTTTTATTGATTGATTGATTTTTGTCCATTACACAATAAGGGTTTTAGTGGGTATACACATAGTAAAATACACAATGAAGGTTATAGAGGATATACTCATAGTAAAATATATCTAAGAAAGAATAGAAGAGAAGATATAGGAATAATGAAAGAATACAAGAAGAGATATAGGAATAGAAGAAAAGAATAGGAGATATAGAAGAGAATAGGACAGGGGACGGAAGGCACTCTAGTGCACTTATACTCGCCCCTTACTGACCTCTTAGGAATCTGGATAGGTCAACCGTGGATAATCTAAGGGTAAAGTGTTGGGGGTTTGGGGATGACACTATGGAGTCCGGTAATGAGTTCCATGCTTCGACAACTCGCTTACTGAAGTCGTATTTTTTACAGTCAAGTTTGGAGCGGTTAATATTAAGTATAAATCTGTGTGTGCTCTTGTGTTGTTGTGGTTGAAGCTGAAGTAGTCGCCGACAGGCAGGACATTGCAGCATATGATCTTGTGGGCAATACTTATATCATGTTTAAGGCATCTTAGTTCTAAGCTTTCTAGGCCCAGGATTGAAAGTCTAGTCTTGGCCCTAGTTGCATTATCCTGAAGGGGCGTACAGTTTTCCATATGAACTAGGACCTGAATGAAGCCGCTAGATGCATTCAAGACAATGAAAGCACAGCTTCTTTTCAGACTTCATTTGGGAACACAGAGGAGCAACACAAAAGAAGCAAGCCTGCACGCATGCTCTTATTCTGGTTGTATTTGAACACTCAATGAAATTGTGTGAATCCCGAAGTGGAGCTCAAGCCCAAGGAGCTGCTGATACAGTTCTACAGAGGAACCATTGAGTCTATCATCTGCACCTCTATAGCTGTCTGGTTTGGTTCTGCAACCCAACAAGACCAACACAGACTTCAGAGGATTATCAGAATTGCAGAAAAAACAATTGCTGCCAACCTGCCTTCCATTGAGGACCTGTATACTGCATGAGTCAAAAAGAGGGCAGTGAAAATATTTACTGACCCCTTGCATCCTGGATGTAAACTGTTTCAACTCCTACCCTCAAAACGTCACTACAGAGCACTGCACATAAAGACAACTGGACACAAGAACAGTTTTTCCCCAAATGCCATCACTCTGCTAAACAAATAATTCCCTCAACACTGTCAAGCTATTTACTAAGTCTGCACCACTGTTACTACTAGTTTTTTTCTCATCATTCCTATCACCCATTTCCTCCCACTAGTGACTGTATGACTGTAACTTGTTGCTTGTATCCTTAAGATTTTTATTGATATTGTTTCTTCATTGCTTATTTGACCCCTATAATAATTAATTGTTGTACCTCATGATTCTTGACAAATGTATCATTTTCTTTTATGTATACTGAGAGCATATGCACCAAGACAAATTCCTTGTGTGTCCAATCACACTTGGCCAATAAAGAATTCTATTCTATTCTATTCTATTCTATTCTATTCCATTCCATTCCATTCCATTCCATTCTATTCTATTCTATTCTATTGTTTGCTTTGGCGATAGTTGATGTTTAATGCAGCCTGCCACTCTAGAGGAAGGGTGGAGGGGAAAGCATTTTTCTTGGACTTTGAATGACATTTTAGGGGCCACACTAAAATAAATGTTGACTCAGTACCAGTTGTGACAAAACAATAGGCTGTTTGGTGTAATTTGCATAAATGCAAATAAACTTACACGAGATAGATTAAATATAACTTTTCTGTTCCGTCATTTTAAAAATTATAATTTGCTGCAAACTTTTAGATGACATTTAAGCCTCAGTGGAGACTTAGCAGGTGTGAAATGCTACCTGTTCATCCTGGTTTGGGTGTGCCAGTAGCGGCAGCCACCGGTAGTAGTTTGGAGAACCAGGATTGGCGGCAGCACGAGGTTCCACCCACCCTCCCAGATGTTGCCATTTTCTTGTTTTTAACCCTCTGCACATCTGTAAATCCTACTACACATGCGCAGAGAGTGACAAAGTGCACAGTTTATTTATTATTTATTTATTTTATTACTTGGATTTGTATGCCGCCCCTCTCCGAAGACTCGGGGCGGCTCACACAGTGTGTGCTTCTGAACCAGTAGGGAAGGTAAGTAGGTTTCACTGCTAAGCTTTAGGCTGTGAGTTTCTGACTTAGCCAGGTCATTAAATCCTGCACAACAAACTAACTTAGCACAATATGTGAAGCCTGTATTTCATGTTTCCCCTTGTTACTTGTGATAACCAGTCATTGGGGATGTCACATCATGCATTTGTTTGATGTTTTAAAGGAAGAAAAAATAGAGAGTGTAAGTGGTGACATATCTGTGTCTTTCTAAATTTAATCTTCATAAAGAAAAGATGACACCTGAACAAGGTTATATCACTGCACTATTCTTGGGCCAACTAGGCCTGGAGATTCATATTCTGTGTTAATTCTTACTTATCTGTACATATGCTCAAGTTTTTTCACAATCACCCATTTCCATGAAAATGTATTACTCCTCTGTTTACATAAACAGGGTAAAATGCAAGGTCAACAGTCTTCCACTCATGAAGAGCATCCATGAAGCTTTTCCTCTTCCACTCACAAAGAGCATCCTAGGGGAAGAGCCTTCTCTGTGGCTGCCCCAGCCCTCTGGAATCAACTCCCTCCAGAGATCCATACCATCCCCACCCTCCTGGCCTTTTGAAAGGCTCTAAAAACTTACTTTTGTCAGCAAGTTGGAGCCTTTGAGCCTTGCATCTTGCTCGGGTCGTAGATGTGATTGTGTGAGGCTTGTTGAATGAATGTTTTTTATACTATTGGGGTTTTAATTTGTCTTGGTGCATATGCTCTCAGCGTACATAAAATAAAATATACATTTGTCAAGAATCATGTCAACACTTAATGATTGTCATAGGGGTCAAATAAGCGATAAAGAAGCAATATTAATAAAAATCTTAGGATATAAGCAACAAGTTACAGTGAGGAAATGGGTGATAGGAATGATGAGAAAACTAGTAGAATAGAAGTGCAGATTTAGTAGGAAGTCTGACAGTATTGAGGGAATTATTTGTTTAGTAGAGTGATGGCGTTCGGAAAAAAACTGTTCTTGTGTCTAGTTGTCTTGTTGTGCAGTGCTCTGTAGCGACATTTTGAGGGTAGTAGTTGAAACAATTTGTGTCCAGGATGTGAGGGGTCAGTAAATATTTTCCCCGCCCTCTTTTTGACTCGTGCAGTATACAGGTCCTCAATGGAAGGCAGGTTGGCAGCGATTGTTTTTTCTGCAGTTCTAATTATCCTCTGAAGTCTGTGTTGGTCTTGTTGGGTTGCAGCACCAAACCAGACAGTTATAGAGGTGCAGATGACAGACTCAATGATTCCTCTGTAGAATTGAATCAGCAGCTCCTTGGGCAGTTTGAGCTTCCTGAGCTGGCGCAGAAAGAACATTCTTTGTTGTGCTTTTTTGATGTTTTTGATGTTAGGTGACCATTTTAGGTCTTGAGATATGATAGAAGCTAGAAATTTGAAGGTCTCTACTGTTGATACTGTGTTGTCTAGTATCTATTACTTTTAGTGTTAGGTTGGGTTTCACTCATTATATCGTACTATATTTTATTCTTTTGTTGTAAGACCCCTGAGTCTGCGGAGAAAGGTGGCATGGAAATCCGACCAAATAAAATAAATCAATAAATGAAAACAAGTGCAGTATAAGCGTAGTGTAATTCTCTGCAATTCTGCATGGCAAAAATCAATATGATGTCATGAAGCAACACTATATCCATCCTGCTGAAGACATTCAGTTCTCTTTTCCTGTCTTAATAGTTTCCATAGCAACAAGCAGGTATTAATGATGAAATGTAAGGACTATGGCTCTGGAGAAGTGTGTGACTAATGTGCTTCCATGCTCTCTGTTCCAGCATCCGGAGAAATTATTTTTTTGTGGTTCAAGGCACAGACAACTAGAGGCACTTCAGGTAATCCTTTGGGCTCTGAAGATCAAGCATCCCTTGGCTGTACATTAAGAATCAAAAGGCAGAATGATAGCTTTGTACCATTTTTGAATGATACCATGTTGTTAGATATGTTGAATGCTTTTTGACATACATTCAAAGGCACTGAATGCATTTTAATAAGCCCTTTCTTTAATAATCAAGTCTATTTTCACATAAGCAGGGGATATGTAAATTGAAAGCAGGATAACATTTCAGTGATATCGGCGTACAATATTTTGTTCTAAATCTTATGAATGATTCTGAGGAGAAGATAGGGTTATTATAGATCAATTAATGCAGAGCAAAATGTGTTTGATCTCATCTACATCCTATGCACAAATATTCTCAGAACATATGGCCAATACAAAATGGGCGTGAGCCATTGAATCATTTATATTTGAGCCTTGGAAAAGCATCTCTGCTTCTTTATATTTCAGGGACATTAATTATAATATTTATAATTAAGCTGAATGCTTTATCATAATAAGTGCTTTACAGTGTATATCTAAGCTCTTACTATCTTCAAATTTCTGCTTTGCATTCAGCCATTATGTTCCAGTGCAGATAGCTTAGAAAATGTATTATTCAAATGTCTGTCATATGGTTGTTGAAGACTCTACATAGAGTGTCCCCACCTATTATTCAAATGGAATGGCATTCTTGAAGGAATTATTACCATAAGGCAAATGTGAACTTTTGTGAGGCTCTATTAGCTACAAAATTCGTAATTTGGCAGTGGCATTTTTTCTCCTCCAGAAAATATTAAAGTGATAATCTCATGAACATTTGGTATAATCTTCACACAGCAGATAGAACTAGGTGAAAGGAGACATCAATATCACCTTTTTAAAATTGGACAGAGTCATTTAATTGAAGTCAAGCACACTAAAAAGAGAAAGCTAAACTCTTGAAGTTGTCATCAGTAGTTGACCTAGAGAGGATATTAAGTACGCAGCTCCAATTGTGGAGTGAAATGAGACTTAATTTAATTACATGATGTCATAACCAGATATTTTCAAGTGCAAGTAATTTAAATACAGTGATACCTCGTCTTACAAACGCCTCATCATACAAACTTTTCAAGATACAAACCCGGGGTTTAAGATTTTTTTGCCTCTTCTTACAAACTATTTTCACCTTACAAACCCACCGCCGCCACTGGGATGCCCCACTTCCGGACTTCCGTTGCCAGCGAAGCACCTGTTTTTGTGCTGCTGGGATTCCCCTGAGTCTCCCCTCCATGGGAAACCCCACCTTCGGACTTCCGTTGCCAGCGAAGCACTCGTTTTTGCGATGCTGGGATTCCCCTGCTGGGATTCCCCTGCAGCATCGCAAAACACAGAAGTCCGGAGGTGGGGTTTCCCATGGAGGGGAGCCTCAGGGAAATCCCAGCAGTGCAAAAACGGGCGCTTCAGCTGGCAAAAGAGTTGAATTTTGGGCTTGCATGCATTAATCACTTTTCCATTGATTCCTGTGGAAAACATTGTTTCATCTTACAAACTTTTCACCTTAAGAACCTCGTCCCGGAACCAATTAAGTTTGTAAGACAAGGTATCACTGTATATTGCTATGTCTGTAGTGTTGCATCCAAGGACATGGAAGTGATGTTCAACTTTGGTGGCGTTCAACTTCAGAATTAGCAAAAAAATACTGTTTTATGCTTGAAGGACTGCTCTGTTCTCTCACTGGAGGGGATTCCTGGTTCACCTTTCAATTCTTCAAATTCCATTCTATCAACATAATTAGATACAAGTGTCATAAAAGCAGAAGTCCTGGCACACCAAAATTTGGAGTTTGGAAACTATAGGAGGCTTGCCACTATAATGAGCATAAAAACATACATACTATATATGCCCCACCATTACGGTATTTCTTTTCAGGTAAATGCAAAGTATAAGATACGTGTTTGAAAAGTATGTGAAAGAAATTCAATAAATAAATAAAAAGGAAAAGAAGAGGAATTTGCTAGGGAAGGCAGACATCATTTTGAAACCCTTTTAGATAGCCCTTTCTCAAGTTGTGGAGTGCCGTTTGCAGATTTTGCAAACTTTTTACTTTTAATTCTTTTTTAATTTATATAATTGCCTGTTTATTTTTATTTTAATCCTTCAGATCAGAAGTACACTTACCAGGTTGTTTTGCTGATCTGAAGATCTCTATAGCTTTAAACATTTTCCTGATTTAACATGCTTTAATTAGCAGGTGGATTGGATGAACTGAGCATCCTTCAATCAGGGACCACATGAGACTGTGGAGCTCAAACTTTCTTCCTCGTCTCCTGAATCTCTACCTGCAAGTTAGAGAATAAGTTAATCTGAAACCTGTCTGTTTACTCACAAAATGTTCCCTGTCAAAGTAAAAGCTACATTATCCAGGAACGTTTTACAGGTCCAGACTAGCCACCAGTTGCCATTCTCCACTCCAGGATGCAAAGATCACTTCCAGGATGCAAAGGCACATTGCCATTTCTCCATCCAAGTTATTAATGTCATGTTATGCTTTCTCTACATCAGTGTTTCCCAACCTTGGCAACTTGAAGCTATCTGGACTTCAACTCCCAGAATTCCCCAGCCAGCAAATGCTGGCTGGGGAATTCTGGGAGTTGAAGTCCAGATACCTTCAAGTGGCCAAGGTTGGGAAACACTGCTTACATCAACCCATTTTCAGTTACATTCTTTCTTACCTTCATACATTTCTTGATGACTGGCTGAGCAGCAAAAAAACAAAACTATACCTCATTTGCTCCAGATACAATAATATTTTTAAAAATATGATAAAGTATATCTATACTTATACTGGGGAATATTACGTTTTCAGACTGAAGCACATAGGCTTCAGTCAGGCCCTCCATTCTGGAGAGAATGCACTGACTGCTGATTGGCTAGCCCAGAGGTAGGCAAAGTTGGCTCTTCTATGACTTGTGGACTTCAACTCCCAGAATTCCTGAGCCAATCATGCTAACTTAGGAATTCTGTGAGGAAGTTAACATGTCATATTATTGTGGTTAGCTCTAGCCCAGCTCCTGCCCGAAGGACTGTGGATGTGGGGGAGACATCCACATGCTGCAGGCCTGTTTTGCCCCCAGTGGAATCTGCTGATGAAGGCTCCTCTGACCAAGAAGACATGAGTGACAGGGAGGAGGAGAGTGTGGCAGACAGCTCAGAAGGAGATCAATTATCTAGTTCCTCCTCGGATTCGGAACAAGAGTTAATGATACAGCCACACATGCGGAGAGTGATGCATCGGCAGCAACAACTGAGAGAGTATTATCAAAGAAAATGAGGCCACCTGTGGTTGGGTGGGGCTGTGGTGATTAGTGAGGCTGCTATAAATAGCAGCCTGTGGGTTTGGCCATTGTGGAGGATTATCTGATTGTTGTGTTTCGTGACTGCTTTACTAACTTTGACTTTTTGTGTGCTGATTTTTCCCCGCTTTGAAACTAAACCAGAGCAAAGTGTGTGTCACTTTGTGAAAGAAGAAGGACTGTGAATTGCCTCACAGCTGCAAGCTAAGTATCACAGAACTGATAAGGGACTTGTACCAATTACCAGTTTGTTTGGAGACCAGTGCTCTTTGCTATACCAAAAGAGGGCTTAGTTTAAGTGAATTTTCGGTATAAAGAAAATTGTTTTGAATTTTCAAACGTGTGTGTGTGTCTGAAATTTGTACCTGTGAATTTTCGGGAGGATTCTACCAGAGAGCCCGACAGAACACATAGAAGAGCCAACTTTGACTACTCCCAGGCTAGACTGTCTGGCAGCTCTCTATAAAAGGACTGGCTGTCAGACAGAGCCTTTGCTAGGTTTTAAATAGTTGCCAAATAAAGAGCTGTTGTTTTGAAGCCATGTCTGTTTGCCTCTTCCATTCACCCTATCTAACAAGGAATATACATTATATTAAAGACGTAACCCACCATAGAAAGAAACAATGTTACAACATCACAGCCCACACTGCCTTGTGGAAAAGCTATGTGTTTGTAGCTTTTCCCAATGTTTGAGGCTATTTGTATCTCAGAGGAAGAATGCCTCTTGCACAGAAGCAATTAAGGAAGAATACTTCAGTGAGCCCTGTTGGTGACACTGTCAGGCTGAAGCCATCATTTGGGGTTAGAGACTTTGGCCTGCCACAGTAGAATAGTATCACAGGAACTGGGAGGGGTAGTTGCATGAGAGGGAAAGTTACTAGTCACAACAATTTCCTTTCTTAGAGTCCAAGGTCATCCTTTGTTCTGCACCAGCAGATGTAAGGAGGAGGTTGGTGTAATCTCTGCACTCGGACTGGTCCTTGTGATGAACTTGTGGGTGTGGGGATGGGAGGGGGATGAACCTTAACCTGGATGGCGTACTGGAAAGAAGTCAGTATCGGGATGGCAATGATGTGACCAAGATGGCTTTGTTAATAAATCAAACCTTGGATGAGAGATTTGGACTGGAATCTGATTCATTTCTCAGATGCTATTTGGGGTGCTGAAATAAGAGATATGGGCAACTACAACACCTACACCTTTTCAACTTTTCAACTTTCTAGTTTGTAGCTTGCAGTCGGAAGTGGAAAGATTGTCCCAGCCACGTGCTGTAATGCAGCCATGTGTCCAGCCTCCACTTCCACAGCGCCCCCCGAGGAGGAGGGCTGTGTGGACAACTGTTGGTTCAGGAAGATTGTGTGCAGTTGAGCAAAAACATAGCAATTTTGGTCTCTCTGTATCGAATTCCTATAATGTTCTTGCGGATTTAAATAGTAAGGATGTTGGAGATATTAGCAAGGTCCCTCAGGCAGAGAATGAGGGGATGTTCAAAGGGGAAGATGTCGTAAATGTCACCAAACCATCAAGTGCAGTTAGAAATAAAAAGAGGACACATTTTCTTGTGGGTGATTCGACTGTTAGAGGTGTTGATTTGGGACAGAGCAAGGATGTGGTGAAGGTGCTGAGGTGTCTCCCAGGGGCCACTGCCAGCAGGGACAGGAGGCGGATTACAAACATTGTTGAGGCTGCGAGTAAAGGTAATAACGTTGATGTGGTGGTGCATCTTGGCACAAATGATTTGTCCCAGAGAAATCTTAATGTAGTAAAAAGAGATTTTCAATGTCTAAGTGTGGAGCTGGGTAAAATAACTGATTCGGTGACTTTCTCAGAGGTGTTACCGGTTTGTGGCCAAGAGGATAAAACAATGTGTATCAGAGAGTTTAATGTGTGGTTAAGGCAGTGGTGTAATGCTGAAGGTTTTGGCTATGTAAGTCATGATGTCAGTAGGTGGTCTAATAGGGAGTTGTTTAAGAGGGATGGTTTGCATCCATCATACAGAGGTACCCAGGTGCTCGGTGAGGAATTCAGAACTTTTTTGGACAGGCATTTAAACTAGGTAAAGGGGACAGAGATGTAACTGATGTGGGTGATTTCTGTCCCCGACCAATGAGGATAAAGCAGTTTTTGGAAGCTTATGAAAAGGGAGCTGCAAATGAAATAGATGTAGTTGTTGATGATAAGGGGCAAACTAACAATGAAAATAATGTTCTTCGGGTAATGTGCACGAATGCTCGAAGCTTGAGCAACAAGCTCTGTGAATTAATGGCCATAATATATAGAGATAATTTGGACCTGGTTGCCATAACTGAGACATGGTTTAAGGATTCTAATGAATGGGAAATATCCATACCAGGATATACACTGTATAGGAAGGATAGAATAGAGAGAAGGGGAGGTGGAGTAGCCATTTATATTAAAGAAAGTCTAAAAACAACACTAATTCACAATACATGTCAAGATCTAGAGACTCTCTGGATTTGCATGCAAAATAAAGAAGGTTCTGTCATTAGAATTGGGGTGATCTATAGGCCTCCAGGGCAATCCGAGGAATATGACAACAAGATGGTGGATGAAATTACCCAAATGGCAGTAAAGGGAGATATTGTGGTTATGGGTGATTTCAACATGCCTGATGTTGACTGGAATATCCCCAGTGCCCTTACATGCAAAAGTAAGAATATAGTAGAGGCCTTTACAGGAGCAGCTCTGGCACAGCTGGTTAAGACACCAACTAGAGGGGAGAATATTCTAGATTTAGTTTTTATGAATGGGAATTGGGTTTCAGATGTCAAGGTGGGAGAAAATTTAGGATGCAGTGACCATCTATGTTTGTGGTTTGATGTAAAAACTAATTGTGAGCAATCCTATAATGCAACCAAAGTATTGGATTTCAGAAAAACAAATTTTAATGCAATGGGGGAATATTTAGAAAATGAATTAAAGGGGAGGGATAAAATGGCAGGAGCGAGCACCCAGTGGACTGTATTAAAAAAGGCCATCTTAAAAGCCACTGGACTGTATGTAAGACAAATAACTAAAGGTAAAAGGAAGAAGAAACCGCTATGGTTTAGCAATGATGTAAGGGCTATAGTCAATGAAAAAAAGGCTGCCTATAGGAGGTATAAAGAGTCTGGAAGTATAGCTGATAGGGAGGTGTATAAAATGAGACAGAAGGAGGCAAAACAGATAATATATGCTGCTAAAGCCTCAAAAGAGGAAGAAATTGCCAAATCTGTAAAGAAGGGGGATAAAACCTTCTTCAGATATATTAGTGATAAGAAGAAGAAAAACTGCGGCATCACGAAACTTAGTACCGGGAATAATACATGCATTAATGGGAATAAGGAGATCGCTGACCATTTCAATAGCTACTTCTGTTCAGTTTTCTCAAAAGACACCGTACAAAATAATACTATAGAGGGATATAGCATTGCTTCCAGCTGTACGGATTCAGCTCCAGTGATCTTAGAAGCCGATGTCTTAGAAGAACTTGAACGATTAAAGATAAATAAGGCAATGGGTCCAGATGGCATCCACCCCAGAGTTCTTAAAGAACTCAGATCTGTCATTACTACCCCCCTGACTGATTTGTTTAACCAATCCTTGTTAACAGGAGAAGTTCCTGAGGATTGGAGAATGGCCAGTGTTGTGCCTATTCACAAGAAGGGCAGTAGAGAAGAAGCTAGTAACTACAGGCCAGTTAGCTTGACATCAGTTGTAGTTAAAATGATGGAGACTCTACTCAAAAAGAGGATAAATCAGCACCTAAAAAACAATAACTTATTGGACCCAAATCAGCATGGCTTTACTGAAGGCAAATCATGTCAGACTAATCTCATTGATTTCTTTGACTATGTCACAAAGGTGTTGGATGAAGGTGGTGCCGTGGATATTGCCTACCTGGACTTCAGCAAAGCCTTTGATATGGTTCCACATAAAGAGCTGATAGATAAATTAGTGAAGATTGGACTTAATCCCTGGATAGTTCAATGGATTTGCAGCTGGCTGAAGCATAGACATCAGAGAGTTATTGTTAATGGCGAGTATTCTGAGCAGAGTCAGGTTACAAGCGGTGTGCCACAAGGGTCTGTTCTGGGTCCTATTCTTTTTAATATGTTTGTGAGTGACATAGGGGAAGGTTTGGCAGGGAAAGTTTGCCTATTTGCCGATGACTCTAAAGTGTGCAATAGGGTTCATATTCCTGGAGGGGTCTGTAATATGGTAAATGATTTAGCTTTACTAGATAAATGGTCAAAGCAATGGAAACTGCAGTTTAATGTTTCCAAATGTAAAATAATGCACTTGGGGAAAAGGAATTCTCAGTCTGAGTATTGTATTGGCAGTTCTGTGTTAGCAAATACTTCAAAAGAAAAGGATTTAGGGGTAATGATTTCTGACAGTCTCAAAATGGGTGAACAGTGCAGTCAGGCGGTAGGGAAAGCAAGTAGGATGCTTGGCTGCATAGCTAGAGGTATAACAAGCAGGAAGAGGGAGATTATGATCCCGCTATATAGAATGCTGGTGAGACCACATTTGGAATACTGTGTTCAGTTCTGGAGACCTCACCTACAAAAAGATATTGACAAAATTGAACAGGTCCAAAGACGGGCTACAAGAATGGTGGAAGGTCTTAAGCATAAAACGTATCAGGAAAGACTTCATGAACTCAATCTGTATAGTCTGGAGGACAGAAGGAAAAGGGGGGACATGATCGAAACATTTAAATATGTTAAAGGGTTAAATAAGGTTCAGGAGGGAAGTGTTTTTAATAGGAAAGTGAACACAAGAACAAGGGGACACAATCTGAAGTTAGTTGGGGGAAAGATCAAAAGCAACATGAGAAAATATTATTTTACTGAAAGAGTAGTAGATCCTTGGAACAAACTTCCAGCAGACGTGGTAGATAAATCCACAGTAACTGAATTTAAACATGCCTGGGATAAACATATATCCATCCTAAGATAAAATACAGAAAATAGTATAAGGGCAGACTAGATGGACCATGAGGTCTTTTTCTGCCGTCAGACTTCTATGTTTCTATGTTTCTATGTTTCTAGCAATTACTTCCTTTTTGACATTTTTCTTGAATAATGACATTTGTCATTGAATAATGACATTTGTTGCGTTGCTTTCCATTCTGTTCTTCAACATATCACTATTATTTTAAATATATTTCATATGTATTTTAAAAATACTCCTCCCTTTATTTCAATTCCATCCCAAATCAGTTCATTATTTTCTGTTCAAGTCTCCTTAGTTAATCGTTTTCCACGACAATTTTAAAATATAATATTTATTAAAGGCAGATGAAAGTTTGGCGATGACATATGACATCATCAGGTGGGAAAAACCGTGGTATAGGGAAAAAACCCGTGAAGTATTTTTTAATTAATATTTTTGAAAAAAACGTGGTATAGACTTTTCGCGAAGTTTGAACCCGCAAAAATCGAGGGAACACTGTATTCTGAAGTGTTAGGAGACAGGAAGACTTGTTTTCTGAAATACCTCGAGATCACCTGAGTCTTTCATGGCATGTTTCACTGCCCCCCCCCCCCGCAAAAGCAGCTTTGTAAAATAACACAACACCCTGATTCTGAGAGTGACGTAAAGCAGAGAACTTGCTTCACTTCACCTGCCATAAGGTGTCCACTTTTGCAAAAGCTATTGCATATGTCAGTCATTGCAGGCGAAGTGACATGAAGCACTTTGTGTAGTAAATCAAATGATTGCTTCGCCTCAGCAAAGAGAATCACATCGTGTTTGCAACATGATGCTCTTTGTCAGGGTAAATCCAAGTTGCTTCCTGTGAGTCTACAATAGACTGAGTAGATCAGCAATGCAGGTCATCTCGTTACCAGCTTCTTAACTATGAGGAAATAGACTGCAGTTTTAATTTAAGTTATAATGCATTTATAAAGCTGCATTATACATGTAAATTAGCATGTGAAATTCTGTATCCTCTTTTCATTCTCATTTGGCTACCTCGTTCCTCGGGTTATCAAGTGAATTCTCAATGCGGTTGAGATCAGAATCAGGGATTTTATGATTTGAAAATTGGCCTCCTAATTGCTACACTGAATTAGCTGCAGTTGGGAAAACTACCAGAAAAAGAGGCAGTCCACTAAGAAAAGGTTGGTATATTGAACTCTATGGCACCTTTCTGCCTTTTCTTGATGTAAGAAACAATGGTGCTACGATGGTCTACAAGTATACGAGGGGATGTCACAGAGAGGAGGGGATCACTTTATTCTCCAGGGCACCAGAGGGCCGGATGTGGAACAATGGCTGGAAGCTGACCAAGGAGAGATTCAACATGGAGATAAGGAGGAACTTCCTGACGGTCAGAGCAATCAACCAATGGACGTTGTGAACTCCAACACTCTGGACATTTTTAAGAGAAGATTGAACTGCCACTTGACTGGTGTGCTATAGGGTTCCTGCTTGGGCAGGGGGTTGAACTCGATGGCCTTCATGGTCCCTTTCAACTCTAACAATAAATAAATAAATAAATAAATAAATAAATAAATAAATAAATAAATAAATAAATAAATAAATAAATAAATAAATAAATAAATAAATAAATAAATAAATAAATAAATAAATAAATAAATAAATAAATAAATAAATAAATAAATAAATAAATAAATAAATAAATAAATAAATAAATAAATAAATAAATAAACAAACAAACAAACAAACAAACAAACAAACAAACAAATAAATAAATAAATAAATAAATAAATAAATAAATAAACAAACAAACAAACAAACAAACAAACAAACAAACAAAAAATAAATAAATAAAAAATAAATAAAAAATAAAAAATAAATAAATAAATAAATAAATAAATAAATAAATAAATAAATAAATAAATAAATAAATAAATAAATAAATAAATAAATAAATAAATAAATAAATAAATAAATAAATAAATAAATAAATAAATAAATAAATAAATACGTCAGACCTTTAAACCAGTGTTTCCCAAACTTGGCAGCTTGAAGATATTTGGACTTCAACTTCCAGAATTCCCCAGCCAGCGAATGCTGGCTGGGGAATTCTGGGAGTTGAAGTCCAGATATCTTCAAGTTGTCAAGGTGGGGAAACACTGCTTTAAACAGTATATTATAGTGCCATCAAGGGCAAATCCAGTGATGCTAACAATCTCCTTCCAGGATCCATCATCCTAATAGCTCCTAGGTGTTCTAATTATAGTTACCTGAATGTTTTCCACATGTTTGTGAAGGCTGGCATAAACGCAACAGCCTTTGAATTGTTGTATTGCTTGATTCGCAGTGCCCACATGTTGTGGTTCAGCCTGAGGCTGCTCAGGGACCGGCTGTGTCTCTGCTGGCTCCATGCCCGGAGGAGGATGACAGCGCAGAGGAGGGGGCTGAACAGTCAGACGGGGGAGAGGAAAATCAGGAATGGGATGAAGGAAAACAGCATGAGAGCCCCGGGGGGGGGCTCTCCCCAGCCAGTAGCTTGGAGTCATTAGGTGATGACGCACAAGCTGTCATTGACATGAGACAGAGACGGTCAGAGCAACGAAAGGAGCAGTTAAAGAAATATTATCACCATTGAATTAGAAACAGCTGGGTTTGGATGTGGCCCTCATCAGCAGGGTTTAAAAGGCAGGCAAGGCCTTGAAGCCATGTGGAGTGTTATCAATTGGAGTTACGGTGTCCTGCTTTGTTTCTCGGCGTCTCTGTTCCTGGCTTGTGGCCCAGCAGCTTTGGAAGACCCGTGGGAGGTGTAGGTCTGCTATCTACAGCCTTGGCTTGGCAGCAAGAATTCTGTATTGCTGCATGGACTTTTGCCTGCGTGGATATATCTGAAGATACAGCATTTTCCTGTTTGTAAGGACATTTTCTGTTACCTGTGTTTTTCTTGAATTTTATAAAACTGCCTCTGCCTTTTACCAGTGTGTCTGGATTCTCTTTTTGGATTGGTATTGGCTTCTGGAGTGACCCAGACAGAACACCACATAGGCATTCTTCAGTTCTCAACCTATTATCAAGGGACCCTTATTGCAGGTCTTCGTCAGAGTTGATTAAGTGTAATTCTTAGTTATGAAAGGCTAATAAAGTTAGTAAGTCACTCTGCTTTGGCTGAGAGAGCTGTCTGCACCGGAAAAGTAGTGGAAAAGATTGGAAGGAGGATTTTAAAAATAGGCTTTGTGTATATTCAGTAGTCGAGCCACTGGTTGGCATTGATTTTCTCATCCTTCTCCATGCTTGAAGTATGATAAAAAGAAAAAGTCAACACATCTTGAAGCTTTTCCAAGACAGGGCCTTCTTGCAATTCTTCTGATTGTTTTTTGTCACATCCCTCACACATTTTCTAAGACTGCTCCTTTTGAAGGCTTTGGCAATCATGATAGGATTGAGGCTCAGCATGGCCACGAGAGGCAAATAAAAATATTCTCTGCATAATCACTACTCTGGGCTTCCCGTTTTGCCAAATGGAAGAGGCTGAACTGCTGAGCTTAGTGGCTGTTTTGAGCCTATTCCACTTTTTGCTCATCTGGGCTGCCAATATGCATAGTGACTCCGAGGAAAGCCTATTTGGGAATTACTCTCACTCCAGAGCAAGGCCCGAAGAGAAAGAAAATTGAATCAAGGGAATGCCAAGAGAGTTTATTTAATTAAGGCCTTTTTTAAATAAGTCCTATTTTTTCCCTTCTATAAAACAAAAGGCTTCTTTCCGAGGCAAGGAAATGGGCCATGTTGGTAGGCATTAGCAAAATTATCTTTATAGCTCACTCTCACAATTGACCACCTTATATTCTCAGTGGCACCGAAGGGGGAAATATGGCAGGAGAAGAGCCCACACAAAGAATAAGTTCACCCTCCTGGCACCCTTCCTAAGAAGGTTGGGAAGTTGGGAGAATCTCAATGACATTCTTTGTCCTTCTCAAAAATCCCACCCATTGCTCAAAAGAGGAAAGGACTGGCAGAGTATTTGCCTGATTTATCAGAGAAATAACCTGAAGAGTCTGAAAGGTTTTAATCTTTGCATAAAGACTGAGAGATTTGCATAAGATCATAACTTGAATGGGTGATGAAGAGTCCTGAGACAAGGCTTGAACAAGACGGTTCCTTTATTCAGCTCTTAAAGACAAGTGACAATCAGCGGGAACACGTCTGGCTTTACATGGAGAGCAGCCGCTCTTTTATACTTTTGCGGCTCCCGCCAAAAGAGAACAGTCAGCATCTGAGCCAATCAGGCGCGACTTCCGATTCTGCACAGAGACAGCGTTTTTTCATGGAACCAACTATTTACATAGGATTCAACACCCCTCCCTCCTTAGTCAGGAATACATCAATCAAGTAAGCCATGTGACGAAATCCTCCAATCTGCTCGGTCTACGCAGGGTTCTCTCCGACCTGCGCAGATCATTTGAGTCCTCGCTTCCAACGGTGGAGGTCGGTTCGCCTGTACCTCCCCAATGCGGCTGGGGCCTAGTTTGGGCTCCGGCCCGCTGAGTCGAGTGGGCAGGCACAACACCGGCCTCTGAGGACGAAGATGGCTCGGCGTCGCTGGAGGACCTTTCCTGGCTCGATAAGTCCATTTGAATGTCCATTAAAGCGGGTTGCGCGTTAAAGTCTATTAGAGGGGAAGAGTCTGTATTAGCGGTTTGCACAGGGGAGGTCTCAATGCGCTTTCGTAAATGGTCAATGCGCCGCTTCCACGTTCGACCATCTTCCAATTTTACAATATATGTTTTAGGAGCAGTTTGTTGTACAATTGTTCCCTTCATCCAATTCAAACCCCCATCAAAATTCTTTGCAAAAACACTTTGACCCAAATACAATTGTCTTTCAGGATTTACATACATAGAATTATGAGTACAATACCTTGGGTGTAATCTATCCAGTGGGGATCTAAGTTTCCTTCCCATTAGTATTTCAGCAGGACTTATGTGTGTGTGGGAATTTGGTGTAATATGCTGTGTTAACAAAAATTGGTCCAGATGCTGTTGTACATCTCCAGGGCCTGACCTGCGCAATGCTTCTTTTGCAACCCGAACGTACCGTTCTGCCAACCCGTTAGCCCAGGGCGAGTAAGGCGAGATGAGCGCATGTCTGACCCCCAAGTTATCTAAAAACAATTCAAATTGCCTGGCTGTCAATTGGGGCCCATTGTCTGACACTAAGATGTCCGGACAGCCATGGGTGGCAAACAAATGGCGCAGAACCTTAATTGTAGCACTAGTGGTTATATTATTCATTGCAATGATTTCAACCCACCTGGAAAATGCATCTACCACTATTAAGAAATATTGCGACCCCACTGGCCCTGCAAAATCAATATGGACCCTGGACCAAGGCCCTGCAGGTTGCTCCCACTCAGCTGGAGTTGTTTTGGGGGGATTTGGCCGAGATTCTTGGCATGGATCACACTTGGCTACCCACTTTTCAATATCAGTATCCAGACCTGGCCACCATAAATGTCCCCTAGCTAGACCCTTCATCCTGACAATACCAGGGTGGCCCACATGTAGCATGGTGAGTACTTTGGTCTTTAGACTTTCAGGAATGATTACTCTATCACCCCACAACAGGCAACCTTTAACATATGACAATTCTAATCTTTTGGTTTTAAATTCACTTAAGTTTGTTTCTACAGAGTCATTTTGCCACCCCTTGAGTACACAGTTTACCACCTTTTTCAAAATTGGGTCTTGCTGCGTGTGCACAGCCACCTCCCTTGCTGTTATTAGTGGGTTATCTTCGAGTTCTATCATTAAAACATCAGCAGATGGGGCAGGGTCCTCTACTAACTCTGCCATTGGGCACCTACTAAGACCATCTGCGTGGTTGATGGTTTTCCCCCCTTTGTGAATGAGCTCGTACTGGTACCCTGAGAGAAACAAGGCCCACCTAATTAGTCTTGGAGACATAAATGGGGGAGTTGGTTTGTTAGGGGCTAGGAGGCCTAGTAAAGGCTTGTGGTCGGTAACCAATTCAAAACTCCTGCCAAAAAGATAATTATGAAACTTCTTCACCCCAGCCACTAACGCTAGAGCCTCCTTATCTAGTTGGCTGTAATTTCTCTCAGTATTGGTCATTGTTCTGGAAAAGAAAGCAATTGGGGCCTCTGTATTATTCGGCAAAACATGTGCCAAGACCCCTCCCACGCCATATGGGGACGCATCGCACGTAAGCCTGACGGGTAGCAAAGTGCTATACTGGACTACTACACTTGTGGAAGTTAACAACTGCTTTATTTGTGAAAAGGCTTAGTGCTCAGTTCTCCCCCATGTCCAAAGGGTTCCTTTCTGAAGCAGCCGGTGTAGAGGCTCTGCTGCTGTTGCCTTCTGTTTTAAAAAAACAGAGTAAAAGTTTAGAAGGCCTAAAAATGCCTGCAATTCTGTTTTATTCTGTGGCTCTGGGGCTTCCCTGATGGCTTTTAATTTTTCAGTAGTGGGATGGATGCCTTCCCCATCGATTTTATATCCTAAGAATTCTACACTGCTGGTTCCCCACACACATTTGTCAGGTTTGATCCTTAGCCCCTTATCTTGTAGCCGATGTAATACTTCTCTTATTCTTTTGTTGAGTTGAGATTGGTTTTCTCCTGAAATTAAAATGTCATCAAAATAGGGAATGGTCCCTTTAATTCCCGACAACAAATGTTCCATTATGCTTTGAAAAATCCCAGGGGCTATGCTTACCCCAAATTGTAATCTGGTGCATTTAAACGCACCCCTGTGGGTAACAATGGTTTGTGCGAGTGCTGTCGGTTCATCGACAGGGAGTTGTTGGCAAGCTTGGGCTAAATCGATTTTTGCGAACACTTTCCCTTCCCCCAGGGAGTGAAGGAGCTGTTGTACCACTGGAATGGGGTAAGGGTGATGTTGGAGGGCTTTGGTGAGCGTTGACTTATAGTCAGCGCAAACCTTCAAAGAGCCATCAGGTTTAAGAGGCGTGACTATTTATTTTATTTATTTATTTTATTTATTACTTAGATTTGTATGCCGCCCCTCTCCGAAGACTCGGGGCGGCTCACAACACGTGGAAACAAATCATAAATAATCTAAACAGATTTAAAATATTTAACGATTTAAAAAAGACCCCATATACTAACAGACATACACTCAGGCATACCATATATAAATTAAACATGCCCAGGGGAAGATGTTTCAGTTCCCCCATGCCTGACTATGGCTGTTTCCCAAGGCCCCTGCTCTACAGGAACTAAAATGCCTTGGCTTATGAGCTTATCTAGCTGTTGGTCAAGCTTGGGAAGGAGCGGGAGGAGTACCCTGCGTGGTTTGAGCCGGACAGCAGAACCTTGGGATCAATAGAAAAGGAGATAGGAGGCCCTTTATACGATCACAAGGTGGGGCTAAACACCTCTGGGAATTCCTGTAAGAAATTTGGAATGCTATCAGAGTTAACAGTACAAATACCAGAAATTTCAATTCCCAATGGTTCCATCCAAGCCAAACCCAGGAGAGAGTGTCTAGCCCCTGCAACAACAACCATAGGAAGGGTACATTTAACAGTTTTAAACATAATAGGTACATTCACTTGGCCCAGTACACGTATTATCCCCCCTTGAAAATCTCTAATTACTAATGAAGTTTGTAAAAGGTCAGACTTTGAGAGGCTAGGCATGTACATTATAAGCTTTTCCCATGGCATAATGGTGTATTTAGACCCCGTATCAAGTTCCATAGTGCATGGCTTGTTGTTTAGGAGCAGTGAGATTAAAATCTTGCTCCCATTTTTCGTTGCCGTGCTATTTACAGAAAATTGATTGTTACCTCTTGAGTAGTCGCGGTTAGCGGTTGAGTAGTTCTTGCGGCCGGAAAACCGAGGAAACCGGTTTTCGCGCGGTTGAGGTATTTGGGTCTGGAAACGAGGAGGACGAGGTGTGGAAAAAGATTCCTCAGGCAAGGGTGCTCTGCAGGCTTCGGCAATATGGCCGCGTCGGTTGCAGCGGCGGCAAATGGCGTCCCGGAAAGGGCAGCATTGGCGCGGATGGTTTCCTCGGCAGCCGGAGCAGGGGGCGATGGGGCGAGGGTATCTGGGTTGTCTCGGCTGGTCCTGTTGCAGCAGAAAACAGCTGTCCTCGTTGAGGGCTGGTGGGCTGAGGTCGTCTGGGGCCTCTGCGCGGGAAACCGTGGAGTCGATCTTGGTGACGACTTCCCGCTTGTCATGCTCCTTCAGCTCTTTGGCAGCAGCGTCGGCGACTTCTGCGGTTTGTGCCAGCTTGATTACTGCCTGGAGAGACGGCTCGTCTTCGGTGAGGAGCTTGTTTCGGACCATGGCATTTCTCATGCCGAAGATTAGGGCATCAGTGAGGTGAGCTTCCGGGCTGTCAAACTTACATTTAGACAGCACCGTTCGAAGACGCGTAGCGAACTGGTTAATGGATTCAGATTCGAGCTGGGCCATTCTTGAGAACTGGTGCCGGAAAACGATGGCTGGTTTCGTAGGCTTGAAATGGCTCGCGAGCTTAGTTTGCAGGACGTCCCAAGCGACGGATTTGGCGGGAAGCGGGTCGGTGAGAGTCTGGGCGAGATCGAATATCTCTGGGCCGCAATAATTCAGGAAAATTGCCCGCTTCCGTTCGGCGTCAGCATCCCTCATTCCGGCAGCTTCGAGGAAGATCTCGAACTTGGCCATGTAGGCGTCCCAGGAGGATTTTTCCGGATCGAAGAACTCAGGAGCCCGGCCGATTTGAAGGTTGTTCATCTTGCACGCGTGGTTTATTTATTTATTATTTATTTATTACTTAGATTTGTATGCCGCCCCTCTCCGAAGACTCGGGGCGGCTCACAACATGTAAAAACAAATCAAACCGTCCATCGTCGCCAGTGAAGAGTCCTGAGACAAGGCTTGAACAAGACGGTTCCTTTATTCAGCTCTTAAAGACAAGTGACAATCAGCGGGAACACGTCTGGCTTTACATGGAGAGCAGCCGCTCTTTTATACTTTTGCGGCTCCCGCCAAAAGAGAAGTCAGTGTCTGAGCCAATCAGGCGCGACTTCCGATTCTGCACAGAGACAGCGTTTTTTCATGGAACCAACTATTTACATAGGATTCAACAGGTGACATAGTTCCAAACTGCTTGAAGTCAAAGATCTCCAGTCCATCTAACAGGTGAATAACCACTATCTTGCCTTCTTTGTTGCTTTTATAAGACTATAGAAACATAGAAACATAGAAGACTGCCGGCAGAAAAAGACCTCATGGCCCATCTAGTCTGCCCTTATACTATTTTCTGTATTTTATCTTACAATGGATATATGTTTATCCCAGGCATGTTTAAATTCAGTTACTGTGGATTTACCAACCACGTCTGCTGGATGTTTTTTGCCCCCGGAGGCGGAGTAACGACGCTGAGACGTGGGTTGTGGATTAATTAAGAGTCATTTATTAATTAACATATTTAAATAACTTTAAATAACTTTAAATAAATTTGAATAAATTTGCATAAACAAATTTGAATATTTAATTCCAAACAAACTAAGGACCTGCAGATCAAAACTAACGGGGCGGAAATTCCTACCATAACATTCTTTGGCAACATTGGGCAATAACTCCTTGCTGATCCAGGTGAAGGTACCACCTTCACCTGGATCCTAGCCACGCTTCTGCGTGTGGGAGGAGATCACCCTCCAATCCCCGTGGGACATTGGATCCGGTGATTCCCATGGACATCCTCTCTCCAATCCCCGACGTTGTTGAAACCTCTGGTTCCTGGAGAGAGGCGGTCCATCACCCTTTAATGATGCCCTGAAAGGAGCATGCGCAGTTGCATCTAATTGCCCATTTCCGCCCCAAACCTGCCAACCCCAATGACCAAAGGGAGGCCTATTTATCTAACAGCACCGCGCCCCCTAACCAATCCAGTCCGCACCCGTCAGTGTGGAATAGGCGAAAAAACGGCCGCCTCTAAAGGGGAGGCCGCAAAAAATTCCTATTCGGCCCCAAGGCGACCTCAGGAGGACACACTGGTGATGGCGGAGGGTGGGCGGGTGTTTGCGAACAGAAAGCAATGCTGGCCGCTTTTGCAGATCGCCCTTTAAATAGGGCGATCTGTGGGCCCGCCTTGTTCAGCCGGCAGCGCGCTCTGATTGGCGCGCTGCCAAAACCCGAACTTCCGGTTTCCACGGAACCCGGAAGTTCGCAGCAAAAAGAGCTGCCTCATCGCCTCCCCCGCCCCTGAGGCAACTCCGGCCGACGGTTAAACCGTTGGCCGGGTATTTCCAAGGATCTACTACTCTTTCAGTAAAATCATATTTTCTCATGTTGCTTTTGATCTTTCCCCCAACTAACTTCAGATTGTGTCCCCTTGTTCTTGTGTTCACTTTCTTATTAAAAACACTTCCCTCCTGAACCTTATTTAACCCTTTAACATATTTAAATGTTTCTATCATGTCCCCCCTTTTCCTTCTGTCCTCCAGACTGTACAGATCGAGGTCATTAAGTCTTTCCTGATACGTTTTATGCTTAAGACCTTCCACCATTTTTGTAGCCCGTCTTTGGACCCATTCAATTTTGTCAATATCTTTTTGTAGGTGAGGTCTCCAGAACTGAACACAGTATTCCAAATGTGGTCTCACAGGCACTCTATATAGCGGGATCACAATTTCCCTCTTCTTGCTTGTTATACCTCTAGCTAATTAAGGAGATGACCTTTGCTCTCATAATGTATTTGGGGAAGTTATAGGCTCCTACCGGTAAGGTCAGATATTCAAAACCAGTAGAAAAGACTATAAAAGATGAAAACCTTTGAGCTAATACAAGGTGGGTCACATCCAAGGAATATGAATGCAATTAATCACCAGGCATAACGTTGTTCACCTTCAGGCACCTGTTTGTGGTATTTTTAATGTAGATTGCATAACTTGTCTTCCTTCAATCAGTTCCATGTAATTCAAGTTGAGGCTTCCCAACTTCTGGGCTATAATTCATCTGAGAATTTCAGACAAGAGGCCAGTCTCAGTAGTGGGATAAGATAAATCCCTCCTATTGATCAAATATTAAAACTATTGTGACATGATATCATAAATATCTTGACCAGGGGTCCCCAACCTTGGTAACTTTAAAACTTGTGGACTTCAACTCCCAGAATTCTCCAGACAGCATATTATAGCTGGCTGGAGAATTCTGGGAGTTGAAGTCCACAAGTCTTAAAGTTGCCAAGTTTGAAGATTTCTGATCTTGACATATCTGTGTACCAGGAGTGTGTTCAAGATCAGGTAACTGCAATTTCAAAGCAGCATGTGCCTCTTTAGAAATAATAACTTATTGGTGCTTTGTGATTTAGGAGATGACCTTTGCTCTCGTAATGTATTTGGGGAAGTGATACGGTCCTACGGGTAGGGTCAGATACTCAAAACCAGTAGAAATGTTTTGGTCAGGTACTCAGAACAGGTTGAAAATTTTTGATTTTTTTTCTTTTTTTCCCCTCTGGGCTCTGGGTATGTTTTTCCTATTGCAGTAAATGAGGTGGAATGTGTATAATTTTGGAAGAGCTCTGTGTGTGTGTGTGTGTGTGTGTGTGTGTGTGTTTTTGTGTGTGTGTGTATACATACACATGCAGCTTATATAGTAGATAATGTATATTTTTATGTGCCTGTGTGTGATATGTATGTACACATACTGGTATATATACATAGAATTAAATAGTATATTTTGGATCTTAGAGGCAGCTTGAAGAAAAGCTGGGTTAAAAAGGTAAAATTAATTTAGTTATTTTTATATTTTTACAATGCTAATTGTCTTAAAAAAAATCTATTTAGTAGTAAATAGATAGGGAAATTGTATCTCTTTGAGGCGAGGAGAGGCCAGGGACCCTAACCCTAATCCAAATCCTTGACGTGAGTGACATCAAGTTGGCCACCTTTAAGCCACCCCCGGTCACATGATCATCAAGCCACGCCCACCTGGTCACATGGCAAACAAGCCACACCCACAAAATAACCTGTGCCCGCAGTGGGGTAGTAAAAGATTTTGCAGCCCTTCATTGATTTGGGACCAGCTTCTGCATTCTATCACCTGGTCAGAAATCAGATTTTTAAAAAGACAATTAGCATTGTAAAAATATAAACATTACTAAATTAATTTTACCTTTTTAACCCAGCTTTTCTTCAAGCTGCCTCTAAGATCCTTTTGCAAAAACTAGGGGCAAAGTTTTATAAACACTAGCATGAAAACACACTGAACATCAAAGAGGAGGAATAAAAACAATTTCCCCCTCCAAGGCATGCATCCAATAAAAGCTGAAATGGCATAAAGGGCACACTCAGTTATTAGCCAACATGAAAGCATAGCAAGCAATCCCCGATTGGCTGACAGTTCACTGTGAGCAAACTCTGTTATTTGAGCTTAGATAATCCTGCAAGTAATCAAAAGAGTCTGCTTCAGTCTTAGGGCATTTTGCACTGAATTGGGAAGGCATGGGAAGTAGAAGTTGTCATGTGGAATTGCTGTTTAATTGGGTTTTTAAAAAATAATCTGATTGTTCATATGACAAAATCACAATTTTATAAATATAAAATACTTCTATGAAATATCAAAATCAATTGATTTTTTAAAAATTTATGTATATAAGAACACAACCCCCAAAAGTTTCAGGTCCTTTTATTCAAGGAAAAGGTGTTAGTTTTACAAAATGCAGCTTTTTCCTTCTGCATTTCCACGGATAAGAATGTGTGAAATTATATAAAGGATAATAGCGAAGATAAATTGATCTCATGAACATTTTCAACTGAGACAATGGGATTTCCCTAACATTCTGTTTTTCAGCGATCCAAAGAGCATGTAGAGCTGTTTATATCCTTACTAAGGGGAAATGACTTCTGAGTAAGAAGCTCACTCTCTCTCCTTGCCGGTTTCTTTGACAAGTGCACTTACTCTTGAACAGGAAGATTGAGATCAAATGGAAAAAGAAAATTGCTTGCTCTCTCATCCTGCTATCTGACCACCACTCAGAATGCTCATGAAAAAAATCTGCATCTAAGTTCCTGCCGGATCATTTCTCTGCTTTGAGGGCTTTGCATAGTTACTGCTTCGAGTTGCTGCAGGCCTTTACTGCTTCATGCTTCTTCAGATCCGTCTGAATTTCTTAAGAGCGTGAAATTGTTCCTGCCTGCACATCCATCAAAATCACCCACTCAAGCTAAAACTACTGCCAGTCAAGTTGGGGTTCCTTATACCCAGTTGGATAGGAGCTGAGGTTTGTGTTCGAAGGGGACCTTGACATCTAATGGGTTGTGGACTGTTGTGTTCCTATGTAAATATGTACTATGTAAATAGGTTATGTTAATAGTGTATGCAAATGTACCCTATCTGCATCACGGCCGCCGATTGGTTGAATCACGGCGGGGAAATTCGAGCGGCTGTCAAAGCCGCACCTATAGGATAAAATACTTTAACTCCTACTCTCAAAATTTCGCTACAGAGCACTGCACACCAAGACAACTAGACACAAGAACAGTTTTTTCCGGAATGCCATACGCTACTAAACAAATAATTCCCTCAACACTGTCAGACTTTTTACTAAATCTGCACTTCTTTACTATTATTTTTTTCCTCATCATTCCTATCATCCTTTTCCTCCCATTTAGGACTGTATGACTGTAACTTGTTGCTTGTATCCTAAGATTTTTTTAATATTGATTGTTTCTTCATTGCTTATTTGACCCCTATGACAATCATTAACTGTTGTAGCACATGATTCTTGACAAATGTATCTTTTTCTTTTATGTATGCTGAGAGCATATGCACCAAGACAAATACCTTGTGGGTCCAATCACACTTGGCCAATAAAATTCTATTCTATTCTATTCTATTCTATTCTACTCTACTCTACTCTACTTTATTCTATTCTATTCTTTAAAAGAGGTGACCCAAGCTACACGCTTTGTCTTTTGCCGCAAACTTTAACTATACATTTTGTTACTTGTTTTACTACACACGGGCCGATTCCTAATATAGAAGAATCAGGCAACCACGTGTCTTGCAAGTTTGTCCAGATCTAACATGGACTGTACGCGATGTGTCTGCAGGTGGCTGGTAAGGCCTGTATGGGCAAAAAATGTTCTGCCACATGTTGGGCAGAGATGTGTGGGCACCATTGTCATAGCATTTGAAGCTCTGGCTTTGCGGAGTGCTCGCTTCTCTTCTGCTATGAATGTTCTTCTGGCCTCTGATGTCTGGCAGCCTTGGTGGATCAGCATGCGCCATGTTGGTCCATCTTGTGCCAGGGTTTCCCAGGAGGTGGTGTCGATATCCAGGGACTTGAAGGAGGCTTTCAGTGGATATTTGTATCTCTTTCTTTGTCCCTCATGCAATTGCTTTCCTTTAGGCAGCTATAGAGGAGCTGTTTAGGGATGTGATGGTCTGGCATCTAGCAACATGTCTGAGCTTTCATCTGCAGGGTGGAAATTGATGGCTGGCCTGCTCTGGAGAGGACTTCAGTGTCTGGCACCTTATTCTGCCATAGGATCTTCAGAATTCTATGGAGCCAGGTCATGTGGAAGTGGTTCAATTGCCTAGCATATCTCCTGTATACAGTCCAAGTCCCACAGGCATGCAACAGAGTAGTTAGCACTACTGTTCAGTAGACTTTGAGCTTTGTAGCAAGGCTTATTTCATGTCAGTCCCCACAAATGCAGAGCTTGCCTTGGCGATTCTGCAGTTGACCTTAATGTCAATTGTCACCGCACTAGAGAGGGTGCTGCCAAGGTATGTAAATTGGTCCACTGCCTGTAGCTTTCGTCCCGTTACTGTGGTGGTGGGCTCTTGGTATTTGACTTTTGGAGCTGGCTGATGCATCACTTTGGTCTTCTTTATGTTGTTGGACCAAAGTTGTCACATGCTGTTGCAAAATTATCTACACTGGCTTGCATTTCCTACTCTGATCCAGCATTCAGGGCACAGTCGTCAGCAAAGTGGAGGTCACGTAGCACAGTCTCCTTTATCTTGGGGACAGCTGGAGTCTTTGCAGGTTGAACAGTTTCCCATTGATCCTATATCTCAGGTTAACTCCCAAGGAACTGTTCTGGAAGGCATCTGACAGCATGGCTGAAAACATTATGCTATGCCAACACACACCCTTTTTTGATGCCATTTGTGATGGAAAAGGCCATTGTCCAGCACAAGGCCATCATACCATTGTGAAATTGATGTACCAATTTATCAGGGCACCCAAAGTTTGACATGATGCACCACAGGCCTTCACCACTGACAGTGTCAAACGCCTTAGTGAGATCTGCGAAGGTAGTGTGCCATTCATGATTCTGCTCTTGACACTTTTCTTGGAGCTGTTGGGCTGCGAAGATCATCTCCATAGTGTCACGCTTTTTACAGAAACCACACTGTGCTTTGGGTAATAGATCCTGTTACAGGTGATCAGTCAAGTGGTTCAGCAGCACTTGTGCAAAGATCTTGCCTGTGATGGAAAGCAGTGATATTCCTCTATAATAATAATAATATAATAATTTCTCTTTATTTTTTTCTCTCTCTCATTCTCCCTCCCTTTCTCTCCAGAGGACCATATAGAAATGGCATCCAGCCAGGATGGCCCATTATTACTCATTGAAACTGCAGTTATATTGTGATTGGGCAGTGTTTTTGAGCTGCAGGCACCCCATCTGGAAGGCGCCAGGTTGGAAAAATCTGGTGGCCGATGAAATTCACAGGTCCAGTCACCTCCTCTTCCTCCTCTGAAAAAAGGCCAGTCTTAGGATTATCTCTCATATTCCTTCCAGTGGCAGGGAGTTCTGCAGGTCTCCTCGGCTATGTATATATATGCCCTCACCTCTCAGTGATGTACAGGCTGCCGGTGCCCAGTCTGTGTCCTGCGAGCATGGCCTCAGTAACGGGTTGCCACAGCCGGATCCCCTCACTCAGTTCCGAAGAAGAATTCTTCAAGAAGCTCATGGTGAGCGCGAGGCCTATCCTAAGCTGGGAGACACAGGAAGTACAACCTGCCCAGGATGACCCCAAGATGCTTCCCCGTTTCCTTTCGCTGTCACCATAGAGGGGAGAGAGAGAGAGAGAGAGAGAGAGGAAGGGAGAGAGGGAGAGGGGAAGGGAGAGGGAGGGAGGGAGGAAGAAAATCAGGACATTTTGAAACGGTGCGGGACGTGGGACAGATTATGAAAAAGCGGGACTGTCCTGCAGAAAGCCGGATGTTTGGTCACCTTACTCTATGATTATCACAGACTTGTTGATTCCCTTTCCTCTTGTGGATGTGTATGATGGATGCATCTTTCAGTTCCTGAGGAATGGTTCCTTGATTCCAGAAAGACTGGAACAGCTGAGTGAGTTTATCGACAAGCATTGCATCACCATCCTTATAGATTTCTGCTGGTATTGCATCAGATCCTGGGGCCTTACCACTGGACAGCTGGTTGATGGTTTGTAGGGTTTCAGTCTTTGATGGTGGGGAGACCAAGTTGTGGTTGATATCCATCTGGGGCATTCTGTCAATCGCCTCATTGTTGGATAGGAGCTACTTGCACTTTCACCCACAAGGAATAGAGAGTTCTTAAGTATTATGTCTTTTCTCTAAATTAATATTTGTTGATTAAGCCTGCTGGTGGCCTCAGAGGCCTGAGCTGCTTCTGCATATAGGGAATGGGGAAGGGGATTTGCTTCAGCCAATTCGCGCGCCTTCTGCCGCACGAATCCCAGCGACCAGTTAGGTCTCACAGAGTTGGCCTTCTCCGGGTCCCGTCAACTAAACACTGTTGTTTGGCTGGACCCAGGGGAAGAGCCTTCTCTGTGGCGGCCCCGACCCTTTGGAACCAACTTCCCCCAGATATCAGAGTTGCCCCCACCCTCCTTGCCTTTCGTAAGCTCCTTAAAACCCACCTCTGTCGTCAGGCATGGGGGAATTGAGATTTTCCCTTCCCCCTAGGCTTATAAAATTTATGCATGGTATATCAGTATGTATGATTGGTTTCTTAAATTGGGGTTTTTAAAATTAACTTAAATATTAGATTTGTTTACATTGTATTATTATTGTTGTTAGCCGCCCCGAGGAGAGGAGTGGCATACAAATCTGATTAATTAATAAATAAATAAATAAATAAAGAAATAAATAAATAAAGAAATAAATGTATCATTTCCAAAACTCTGCCATTTCTATTTCCTGAGTTTCAAAAGCATTGCAAGTTAAATGTATTGGATATAGCAGAAGATGAAAATCCCTCCTGAGATGAGACTCTCACTAATTCTGGACATCTTACTATATTCTGAAAAGAAATTGTGCAAGATGAATCTGATTCCTATGAAGCTACTAGCTCCTGGGAACATACTGGCAATGCATCAAGCACACTACCAGGCCTACAAATCTGTGAGACCTGATATATGGATTTTAATTATCTGCTATAAAACCGCATAAGGTCTTCATGGGGTATGATCTTAGTCAGTGGAAATGTGGTTTCAACATAAAGATTCTCCTGTGCTTTATTGTAGCCAGCTGAGTTTTATTTGACACGGGTAGACTATAGACATACATACATACATACATACATACATACATACATACATACATACAGAGGTGTTCTGTCGGGCTCTCTGGTAGAATCCTCCCAAAAATTCACAGGTACGAATTTCAGACACACACACGTTTGAAAATTCAAAACAATGTTCTTTATAATGAAAATTCACTTAAACCAAGCCCTCCTTTGGTATAGCAAAGAGCACTCGTCTCCAAACAAACTGGTAATTTGTACAAGTCCTTTATCAGTTCTGTGATACTTAGCTTGCAGCTGTGAGGCAATTCACAGTCCTTCTTCTTTCACAAAGTGAAACACACTTTGCTCTGGTTTAGTTTCAAAGCGGGGGGAAATCAGCACACAAAAAGTCAAAGTCAGTAAAGCAGTCATGAAACACAATGATCAGATAATCCTCCACAATGGCCAAATCCACAGGCTGCTATTTATAGCAGCCTCACTAATTACCACAGCCCCACCCAACCACAGGCAGACTCATTTTCTTTGATAATAATTTCTCAGTTGTTGTTGCCTATGCATCGCTCTCCGCATGCGTGGCTGTATCATTAACTCTTGCTCTGAATCTAAGGAGGAGCTAGATAATTGATCTCCTTCTGAGCTGTCTGCCCCACTCTCCTCCTCCCTATCACTCATGTCTTCTTGGTCAGAGGAGCCTTCATCAGCAGATTCCACCGGGGGCAAAACAGGCCTGCAGCATGTGGATGTCTCCCTCACATCCACAGTCCTTGGGGCAGGAGCAGGACCAGAGCTAACCACAACACAGAGGGAAACAACATTATGCAAATCACAAAAGCATAAGAGAGAAAGCCAAAGAAAGAATGAAAGTATGAAATAAAAAAGAAAATATAATCCAATTTATATATTCTTCTCTATGCTGTACTATCCCATAAATCGCCTTTGCTTCCATCACAATCATTCATAAGCTACCTTTTGTTTTTGTAAACTTCTCTTTCTGAGGCTCCCATCAACTTCATCCAATCACAAGGTTATCAGTGTTCCTTCTTCTTTCATTTCTTAACTTTCTCTCCATGTAGTTCTTTTCCAATTCAGTCCCCATTTATTCTCTTGCTGTATGGCCAAATCACCTCAATTTTTTTTCTTGCTCTGATCAATCACTTTTGTATTCGGGTCTCATTCATTTAGCATCCATTCCTTTCTTCTCCTACTTCTTCTTGTGTTACTACATATGCATTTTAAGTAGTCCATTTCCACTGCATTTAATTTTTATGTTTTCTCTTACATATACACTAAACTCTCATTTCCACATAATGGAGTGAGCAGAAGATGCTTTCATTTTCCCATCTTTCAATGAATATTTATTTCTTAAAACAGACCATACTGCATTTCTAACAGATCTGCTCATCTTAAAATTTCTTCATCTTTTGCCTAATCTTTTGTAACATTCTACTAAAGTATAGGCATTCGTTTTCTTGGTTAAAATGGTATCATTTATATATAATTTCATTCAAACCCTTTTCCCTGTGAAATAGAACTATTGCTCATTGATAGATTTTCAGATATTTGTTTGTTTGTTTGTTCTCATCTTTATTATTTTATCAATGCAATAAACATATCCAGAAGGGAAAGGGGGTGACATGATCGAAATGTTTAAATATGTTAAAGGGTTAAATAAGGTTCAGGGAAGAAGTGTTTTTAATAGGCAAGTGAACACAAGAAGAAGGGGGCACAATCTGAGGTTCGTTGGGGGAAAGATCAGAAGCAATGTGAAAAAATATTATTTTACTGAAAGGGTAGTAGATGCTTGGAACAAACTTCCAGCAGACGGGGTTGGTAAATGTACAGTAACTGAATTTAAACATGCCTGGGATAAACATATATCCATCCTAAAATAAAATACTATAATATAATTTCTGACTTCCAGCAAAGGGGATCCTAGCGTTTAAGAGTAGGCACCTCTTAAAAGTATTACCGTAAATATTTAGTATTACATATTACCACTGCAGCCACGATACAGTGTTCCCTCAATTTTCGCGGGGGATGCGTTCCGAGACCGCCCGCGTAAGTCTAATTTCCGCGAAGTAGAGATGCGGAAGTAAATACACTATTTTTGGCTATGAACAGTATCACAAGCCTTCCCTTAACAGTTTAAACCCCTAAATTACAATTTTCTATTCCCTTAGCATTTAGATTATTACTCACCATGTTTATTTATTAAAGTTTATTAAAAAAATATTTATTAAAGGCGGACGAAAGTTTGGCAATGACATATGACGTCATCCGGCAGGAAAAAACGTGGTATAGGGGGAAAAACTGCGAAGTATTTTTTATTTAATATTTTTGAAAAACCGTGGTATAGACTTTTTGCGAAGTTCGAACCCGCAAAAATCGAGGGAACACTGTATATTCACACAGTTCTGGAAAAATCCAGATATCCCTGCAGAAAGCATAATAATTAATAAAATCTACAAATATGCTGAAATGGACAGATTTATAATAGAATTACAGGGCCAAAAAGATTCATATTATTATGAGATTTGGGAATAATGGTATCAATGGATTGAATATACAAAAATGAAGAAGAAGAAGAAGAAGAAGAAGAAGAAGAAGAAGAAGAAGAAGAAGAAGAAGAAGAAGAAGAAGAAGAAACATAGAAACATAGAAATATAGAAACATAGAAGTCTGACGGCAGAAAAAGACCTCATGGTCCATCTAGTCTGCCCTTATACTATTTTCTGTCTTTTATCTTAGGATGGATATATGTTTATCCCAGGCATGTTTAAATTCAGTTACTGTGGATTTATCTACCACGTCTGCTGGACGTTTTTTCCAAGGATCTACTACTCTTTCAGTAAAATAATATTTTCTCATGTTGCTTTTGATCTTTCCCCCAACTAACTTCAGATTGTGTCCCCTTGTTCTTGTGTTCACTTTCCTATTAAAAACACTTCCCTCCTGGACCTTATTTAACCCTTTAATATATTTAAATGTTTCGATCATGTCCCCCCTTTTCCTTCTGTCCTCCAGACTATACAGATTGAGTTCATGAAGTCTTTCCTGACACGTTTTATGCTTAAGACCTTCACCCTTCTTGTAGCCCGTCTTTGGACCCGTTCAATTTTGTCAATATCTTTTTGTAGGTGAGGTTTCCAGAACTGAACACAGTATTCCAAATGTGGTCTCACCAGCACTCTATATAGCGGGTTCATAATCTCCCTCTTCCTGCTTGTTATACCTCTAGCTATGCAGCCAAGCATCCTACTTGCTTTCCCTACCACCTGACTGCACTGTTCACCCATTTTGAGACTGTCTGAAATCACTACCCCTAAATCCTTTTCTTCTGAAATTTTTGCTAACACAGAACTGCCAATACAATACTCAGATTGAGGATTCCTTTTCCCCAAGTGCGTTATTTTACATTTGGAAACATTAAATTGCAGTTTCCATTGCTTTGACCATTTATCTAGTAAAGCTAAATCATTTACCATATTACAGACGCCTCCAGGAATATCAACCCTATTGCACACTTTAGAGTCATCGGCAAATAGGCAAACCTTCCTACCAAACCTTCCCCTATGTCACTCACAAACATATTAAAAAGAATAGGACGTAGAATAGACCCTTGTGGCACACCGCTTGTAACCTGTCCCTGCTCAGAATACTCGCCATTAACAATAACTCTCTGATGTCTATGCTTCAGCCAGCTGCAAATCCATTGAACAATCCAGGGATTAAGTCCAATCTTCACTAATTTATCTATCAGCTCTTTATCTGGAACCATATCAAAGGCTTTGCTGAAGTCAAGATAGGCAATATCCACAGCACCACCTTGATCCAACACCATTGTGACATAGTCAAAGAAATCAATGAGATTAGTCTGACATGATTTGCCTTCAGTAAAGCCATGCTGATTTGGGTCCAATAAGTTATTGTTTTTTAGGTGCTGATTTATCCTCTTTTTGAGTAGAGTCTCCATCATTTTAACTACAACTGATGTCAAGCTAACTGGCCTGTAGTAACAGGGATTGGTTAAACAAATCAGTCAGTGGGGTAGCAATGACAGATCTGAGTTCTTTAAGAACTCTGGGGTGGATGCCATCTGGACCCATTCCCTTATTTATCTTTAATCGTTCAAGTTCTTCTAAGACATCGGCTTCTAAGATCACTGGAGCTGGAAGCAATGCTATATCCCTCTATAGTATTATTTTGGAAGAAGAAGAAGAAGAAGAAGAAGAAGAAGAAGAAGAAGAAGAAGAAGAAGAAGAAGAAGAAGAAGAAGAAGAAGAAGAAAAAGAAGAAGAAGATTTTTTATTGGATTATATACATATTAAAAATACAGAAACAGATCATTGTATTGTCAGTTTGTAAGTACAATTGTAAGATGTCTGTTGTATGACAGTACAACATATAACCCTTTCCTGCCCAGGAATGTTATGGAGTAGATTTCCGCCCCAAAGTTATTAGTGGCCTCTGCAGGTCCTGGCCATCTGTTCATAATCGTTATATGTTTTTTGTTAATTCAATAAAGTGACCCCATTTAATTCCATCTATTTGTTGTTTGTGTTCTTTCTCCGCATCTGCTGCAACTGTTGTTTCCATCTTGCATCATATTGCATTCAATAACCAATCTTCCTCTCCATATTCATATTTATATTGACTATTAGGAAGTGGTCTAAAAAGGAGGCTGAAAGTCTTGCAAAATGTACATGAGGACATGACAATACAATACAAATTTTATAAAATGTTATATGTTATATATTTTACAATATATGTTATAGGATATATATATATATAATAGTATATCATACCCTTTATATTCTTCTTTTATATCATCAAACATACAATGCAGTTTCTATATTCCTGTAGTTGTCAATTATCTGCAGAAGAGCTAAAAATTGATCCTTTGCACCACATAAAGCTGCAATGCACTTTGCAAATTTTCCTCATTATTCTTTTGATCAGAATTCTGCTTCCTTGGCACACTTAACAAATTATTCTCCCTGTAGTTTTTGAATCCTCTTACTGCTTTCCTCTTTGTATAGGGGAACAATAATGGCAATCTTCCTATTATCAGGCACAGATGCAGCCTTCACAAATACATTAACCAAGTCAAACAGACATTCCATAAGGAAACTATATCCATATGTGGTTAATTCTCCAGTTACACCAGCTACAGATGCAATTTTGTGATTTTCAATAATTTCATATCATTTATAGTTTCCTTTCAGCAGTCTTTGTTTCTTTCTTGTACACCAACATTTACAACAGTCATTTCAATTTCTTCCCTCCCATGTAAGCCCTAAAATAGTTCTTCATCTTAAATTCTTTCAAATTCATCTCTAGTTTTTCTATTATTACAATTCACTGGACTGTAACAGATAACTATCACTAATGTATGGATTTTTATTTTCAAATGCTCCCACAACAGTTTAGATGACAGCAATTTGTGCTTTTTGACATATAAGTCCTTTCATTCCTTCACATTCACTTCTCTGTAAATTCGTCAACACTTTTTCACAAAATCATGCCATTTTATTCTGCTCCATTATAATTTTCCCTTTTCGCTCAGTTTCACAGTCATAATGTATACATGTTTCTTTTATTCATTTCATTAATTAAGCCATGTTCTTTTCCATTTTCTACCCTTACGTTGTGAGTTATGATAATCTATATGCCATGGCCATTAGCATATGAGCCCACAGCTATTGATGTCCTCCTGGTTTGGTACAAGAAGATATTATACATTTTAACAAGATTTATTTAGTTAGTTACTTACTTATTACATTTAACACATTAATACATCTTAACAAGATTGATTTACCCTGTTTTCCTCAAAATAAGACATTCCGTGATAATAAGCCGAAGAGCGTTGGTTATTTCCCATAAAACCCTACACGGCATAGGACCAGATTATTTATGGGATCATCTTCTGATCACATATCCCAGCAACTGGTTATGTCACACAGTGACATCCTCTTCTGGGTACTGTTGGCCAAACAATACTGACTGATGGGTCTGTGAGGGGAGAGCCTTCTCTGTTGCCTCGCTTAAGCATCTCTTGGCTAAGGACTCTCAACTCCTCCATGAACCATGGGAAGTGATAGGAGTGATGGGTCAAGAGAGGCCATGTAGATGCAATCCTGTCCAAATCCTTGGTCTCCCTTTGCTTCCAGTTCCAGAGCTTCGACAGGACCATGTGTGTGAAGATAGGGAAGACATAAAGTTGTTTGCCAGCCTTAATTAAAACCACGCTGCTTGCACCATCCGTAGCTATTGGTAGGGCCCCTACCAGACAGTCTGAGCACACGTTAGCCTTTATGATGCTAGTACAACCAAAACTCAATTTTATTCCAAACATGATCCTGCTGATCTATGGAAACCGAGATAATTAATCTAGAGACTATTTTGAAAGCCAATATCATTGGCTATATCCCACTAACTCGAAGAGTTACATGCAGCGCACATATGTATTCAGGATGTATGCTAGGATGAGTAGGAAAAATTGCTGACCAAAGTTTTAAACTGTTTCTAACAATTTGATTGACTGATTTGCATAAGCTATCCAATTACTTCAGTCCGAAGGATTATTTACTCGGAAATGAAGGAAGAGCAATGAGAAAATGTATTACTGTACTGAAACTGAATTAAACACTTAGGCAATGAAATGTCTTTAGGCTACATTTTCCCAGCTTCTTTTGGTGCCTTTAGTAGTTGAACTGTAGTCAGCATGATGCTCTAAAGGAACTGGATTTCAACATCCCTTTTGTCATCCCCAGTAAAAAGCCACAAGGCATTAATGTAGGATAGACACCAGGCAAATGACCTTTAGTCCGCCATTAAACTGACCCAGCTGGAAAATACAGATCAGCTACTTCGGAAGTAGATTTTAGCAATTAAGAAAACTACAATCTGTTCTGTCGGGCTCTCTGGTAGACTCCTCCCAAAAATTCACAGGTACAAATTTCAGACACACACACGTTTGAAAATTCAAAACAATGTTCTTTATACTGAAAATTCACTTAAACCAAGCCCTCTTTTGGTATAGCAAAGAGCACTCGTCTCCAAACAAACTGGTAATTTGTACAAGTCCCTTATCAGTTCTGTGATACTTAGCTTGCAGCTGTGAGGCAATTCACAGTCCTTCTTCTTTCACAAAGTGAAACACACTTTGCTCTGGTTTAGTTTCCAAGCGGGGAAAAATCAGCACACAAAAGGTCAAAGTCAGTAAAGCAGTCATGAAACACAACGATCAGATAATCCTCCACAATGGCCAAACCCACAGGCTGCTATTTATAGCAGCCTCACTAATTACCACAGCCCCACCCAACCACAGGTGGCCTCATTTTCTTTGATAATAATCTCTCAGTTGTTGCCTATGCATGGCTCTCCTCATGCGTGGCTGCATCATTAACTCTTGTTCTGAATCCAAGGAAGAGCTAGATAATTTATCTCCTTCTGAGCTGTCTGCCACACTCTCCTCCTCCCTGTCACTCATGTCTTCTTGGTCAGAGGAGCCTTCATCAGCAGATTCCACTGGGAGCAAAACAGGCCTGCAGCATGTGGATGTCTCCCCCACATCCACAGTCCTTGGGACAGGAGCTGGGCCAGAGCTAACCACAACACAATCAGAATGAGACTCCGGGTCTTTAAGACTTGTTCTCCCTATGAAAATGGGATGCATGATTCATCTCTCTTTCTCACGCATACACATACAATGCACTTGTGTGTGTACCTGTCTCGCCAATATATATGACATAGGGTGTGGTAACATACCCTGTGGCCTATTAAGCAATGGATGGTACTGTAGTGATGAGACTAGAATTTGTTTAAATATGGAAAATGAGTTAAAAAAATTTAAAAAATTGAGTAATAAAGTTGAAAGGGAGATATGACGTGGAAAGCATTTAGAAATGACAGAGTAAAAAAAAAAGATGAGTAAAGAGGAATGGGAGGAATACAGCATAAAATTAGGAGGTATAAAAAATAATGAGAATGTCAGGAAGGTATGGTATAGCAATTGATTTGGAAGAAAATTAAAAATTAAAGGTGGCAGACCCAGGCAAAAAAAAAAAGGAGGTAAGGAGGAAGAATTAGAATAACAGTAGGTATACCAAAAGAATATCTATCTATCTATCTATCTATCTATCTATCTATCTATCTATCTATCTATCTATCTATCATGTTTTTTCTGCCGATGAGATTCTGTGGCCTAGAGGTTAATTAGGCGGAGGCTACAGGTTCAAATTCCAGTGAGGGTATGGCTAGCTGATGAGAGGAAACAACCTCGAAATAGATCTATACTAGTCTCCCTTCATTTTCAACTCAGCAAAAATATGTTACATATATACAGTATATGGATAAGGGAAAAGATATAAGCTTAAGAGTAACACCAATGTTGGTATGAAGTTAGGGTTTTAAATTGCTCACCCGTTAACTATAAAATGGATTAGAGATATTCAAGGAAGGATAAGAGGGAGGAAGAGGAAGGAAAGGGAGAGAGGGAGGAGGGGAGTAGGAAAAAGGGAGAGAGGGAGAAAGAACGTAGAGAGAAAAGAGGGTGATAGAAGGAGGGGAGTAATATGAAATATAGAAGGAAAGCAGATGCCAACTTGCGTGGACTTTAATTCCCTTGGCAAGGTGCAAATTTGGGATACCTATTTATTTATGGTATTTTGGACAGAAATGTATAATTATGTATGTTTTGATATTATGGTATAAGAATTGAAGTTTATATAAAGATGGTGAAAAAATAAAATATTCTTCTAAAAAAGAATATTTGGCCTACTAACTAAGGATTTTACAGCTGGAAAGGGATTGAACAGAAAAAAGATAATGGTTTCACTCCCTCCCACAATACAACCACAACACAATGCACTTTAAAACTACCCCACGATCTCCCCACCTTTTTTTTTGGCCAAACTTTAAGATGTATGGATTTCAACTCCCGGAATTGAAGGGAGCTAAAGTCCACGCAAGTTGGCAAGGTTGAGAAACTCTGGACTAAATGAATCAGAATAGGAGCTAGGGACATTTTGTCCAATGAGTCATAAAATGCCCCCAGAAACAAAATAACCCCACAGCAGGAATAGTCCCACCTCCAGCAGAAGCATAGAAAGGGGAGAAACGTCCTGGTTTCCAAGGGGCGGAAAAGACCTTTTAGGACTTTGCAAATGTTAACTCCAGCTGCCTGTTGATGGCATAATGTAGTGTACAGCAGCAGCAAAGGCACCAGGAAATTGCTGTGTGATAAAACACATTGTATGCGGTTGTCTCAAGGGGTGGGAATGATAGGGGGTGAAAACGAGAGATATGCTTGTGTGACCTCCCACTCTTTTTACACACAGGCGGGAAGTATTACAGTACTTGAGGTCTTCTCTTCCATTGCTTGAATCCTAATAGCCATCCATTGCCCTGTTCATACAGTGTAGAAATTAGATGCAAAAGGTGATTCCGAAATGTAAAAGAAACCATATAACGAAGGTTGGTCTTACCTGACATTTGGATTGATTAAAACGAATTTTTTTAATCAGCAGGGAGGGATTTTATTGGGCCGCGCGGGTGCAGATGGCATTTTATGAATTTTAAATAATCATTCCTCCCTCCCGCTCTTGTGTACTGGTGCAATGCTTTGCAATTTCAAAACCTGATACAGAATAAATCATAGGTAGGTAGCTGGGAGGGAGGGTGGCTGCCTACTCATCTTTATGCTTCCAGCAAGTGAAGACTTTGCGAATAAATGTTGTTTGTTCTGACATTTAGAATAGATTAAAAATCATTACAGGCGCTTCTGGAACGTCTTAGAAGGTGATGCTATTGATTTAGGAAATTCAACATCAGTTTTATATATGAGCACAATGAAATTCCTTATGTTTTCTTTCATAAACAGTGCAGCTCAGGTCAGATCATTTTGGTTCCAACCTCAAGCTTTTGAGGCAGAAGATCTGCAAGAGATCACATCAGGGATGGGCTCTTACGGGTATGGTCAGGTATGCAGAACCAATAGAAAAATTTTGGTCAGGTACGCAGAACCAGTAGAAAAAGTTTGAATTTTCTTTCTTTCTTTCGGTTCTGGGCTCTGGGTATGTTTTTCCTATCATAGTAAATGAGGTTGGATATGTATAATTTTAGAAGAGCTGTGTGTTTGCGTGCATGCATACATATACATACAATTTATATAATTTTGCGTGCCTATGTGTACTATGTATGAACACATATGGCATATATACATAGAATTAAATAGTATACTGTGGATGTTCAGTAATAGTAAATAGATAGGGAAGTAGTATCTCTTTGAGGCAAGAGGCCAGCCACCCTAACCCTTATCCAAACCCTTGACTTGAGTGACATCAAGTTGGCCACCTTTAAGGTGAAGTGCCGCCGCCCGGCTGTCATCTGCTGAGAAGAGGAGGAGGAGCCGGGCGCCGGTGGGGGCAGAGGAAGGTGAACACCAGGGAGCTGTCGGCCAGTCGGGAGGCTGGGAGGGAGGCACAAAAGGAGCTGGGGAATCCCATGAAGGGATTCCAGGGGTGGAGCCTTGACATCACTTCCTGGATTCCGGGGGTGCCCGCAATTTTGGGCTTTACCCCCACACGTCGCCTCTTACAGGTAGGTTGCTAAGCACACCAAGGTGATCCCTTCCTGGATTCCGTCCTCCCACCATTACTCTAGTGCCGCCCCCGGAATCTTGAAAGGACTTCACGGAGTGCTCAGAGTTCAGGTTCAGCCGAACTTCACGCAAAATTCAACCGAACTCGCCAAACCCGAACTCCGTTGGGTTCGCCCATCACTACTTCTAATATTTCACATAGATTTTGGGGAGTCTGGCATGAGATCTGAACAATTTTTGGTGGCCAAATCACTGGGTGAATTTGCATGATGTCTGGAAAAGTTTGTGGGTTCCTCAACTACACCTAGATATCATGGGGCTTCCCAGATTTTCCCACGTTGCTACAACACTCTGTGGCCTGCACTGGCTGCCAATCAGTTTCTGGTCACAATTCAAAGTGTTGGTAATGACCTTTAAAGCCCTACATGGCAGTGGACCAGAATACCTCTGGTACTGCCTTCTACCGCACGAATCCCAGCCGATTGGGTCCCACAGAGTTGGCCTTTTCAGGGTTCCGTCGACAAAACAATGTCGTTTGGCGGGCCCCAGGGGAAGAGCCTTCTCTGTGGCCGCCCCGGCCCTCTGGAATCAACTCCCCCCGGAAATTAGAATGGCCCCCACCCTCCTTGTCTTTTGCAAATTACTCAAGACCCACCTATATTGCCAGGCATGGGGGAACTGAGACACCTCCCCCAGGCTTTTATATTTTATGTTTGGTATGCACGTGTTGTATGGCTTTAATTGTTGGGATTTTATATATACTTTTTTAATATTAGATTTGTATTACTATTATGTTGTTTTTGTTATTGTGAGCCGCCCCGAGTCTTCAGAGAGGGGCGGCATACAAATCTAATAAATTATTATTAAATTATTATTGTTGTTGTACTAAGAAAGAGGGAGGGAGGGGGAGAGAGGGGGGAACATTGCAATCAGGACTAGCCAGCAAATTTGGGCATTGGGGGTTAGTATTTTGTTTCAGCTTCAAGTTTGAGAGCATATTACAAAATTTTATGTTTCAATGTGTAGGACACAGCATTCAGTGGATACACACAGCATGGGCATCCAACCCCCTTTATTTGGCTACAGAAAGAATAAAGTCTCTGTCATTCAAGGCTGATTTTCTTGTCTAACCAGTCTCTATTAACTTTGTGCTACTAAATACCGTGATCCCTCGATCTTCGCGATCTCGATCTTCGCGAAACGCTATATCGCGATTTTTCCCACCCGATGACGTCACGCTCTTCCTTTCTCATCTTTCTTTCTCTCTCTCTTTCTCTATCTTGCTTCTTCCTCTCGCACACTCTCTTCCTCCCTCTCTCATCTCTTTCTTTCCTTCTCTCTCTTTCTCTATCTCTCCCCCTCTTGCTCTCGAGTGGCGGGCGGCGGGCGGGCGAGCGGCGGGCGGGCGGGCAGCAGCGAGGAGCCGAAGATCGGGGTTTCCCCTTTGCGTGGGTGGCGGGGAAGACCCAGGGAAGGTTTCTTCGGCCGCCCAGAAGCTGATCTGCTCAGCAGCGCCGCAGCAGCGAGGAGCCGAAGATCGGGGTTTCCCCTTTGCGTGGGTGGCGGGGAAGACCCAGGGAAGGTTTCTTCGGCCGACCAGCAGCTGATCTGCTCGACAGCGCCGCAGCAGCGAGGAGCCGAAGATCGAGGTTTCCCCTTTGCATGGGCGGCGGGGAAACCCCGATCTTCGGCTCCTCGCTGCTGCCACGCTGCCGAGCAGATCAGCTGCTGGGCGGCCGAAGAAACCTTCCCTGGGTCTTCCCCGCCGCCCACGCAAAGTGGAAACCCCGATCTTCGGCTCCTCGCTGCCGCCGCGAGCAGATCAGCTGCTGGGCGGCCGAAGAAACCTTCCCTGGGTCTTCCCCGCCGCCCACGCAAACTCCACCATCTGCGCATGTGCGGCCATGGAAAAAGGGCGCGCATGCGCAGATGGTGTTTTTACTTCCGCACCACTATATCGCGAAAAATCAATTATCGCGAGGGGTCTTGGAACGTAACCCTTGCGATACTCGAGGGATCACTGTATATCTAAAACTCTTATTTCATCCAATAATATGTCTGCTACTGTGTTGCCATTACAAAGCAGCTGTTGAACTCCTTAGAGGTTTTGCAGATACTAACTTCATTACCCTAACTAACTGGTGGCATTGTGTTGCTATCACGGAATGGATAAATATTTTGCAAGTCACTCTAATTGTTGCACTCAAGTTGCAGTGACCTGGCAAGCAAAGGATTTTCAAATGGTTACCTCTGACTCTCTTCACAAGAAGAGATGTGATCTGGTGCATTCATTATTTTCCAGGGTCAGTTGTAATGATGCTAGCAAAGTAATAATTATACCACAAACAGCCTGCAGGATTTCCCACCCACCCACCCGCCTCTGCAATAAAATGCAAAAAGTATCTTCCATAAAGTCACTAGCTATCTCTGTACCATTACCTTTGAAATGGCTTTTAACTTCTTTATTTATTAAATCTGTGCCACAGATGTTGCAAATGTTGAACTATGTGCCAGAATACAATATGTGTGTCAGGATCAGGTGTCTCAGAAGTCTCAGATTGGTCCAGCATTATGCGTGAAACATTTCATAATGCAGCAATTTCAGCACTCTCAGATGATTAGCTCAGCTGTTTCCTTCTCTATATTTACAAATCTATCTCCCAATTCTGCTTTGCAAGAACCTATTAATAGTGGGGTGGGATTTTTTTTTTGCAAGACATGTAGTGTTGGTCCCACAGGAGGTATAACTAAGATGGCGGAGATTATTGCAATGTAAATAAATAATCTACATGAAAAATGTTCGGAGATTTCAGTTGGTTCCAAATGCAGCTACATGAGCTGTTGTGGGCGCACTCAGGTACACCCACATTACACCAGTAAGGGGCAGCCAAAATTGTTACTGCCACACTGTGCGTGTGGCTTATTTTGTGGGTGTGGCTTGATGGCCATGTGACTGGGTAGGAGTTGCTTGTTGGCCATCTGACCACATGGGAATGGCTTGAAGGATCATCATCGTGCAAGTGAACTGCTAAGTCCTCAACTTACAACCTCACTGGTATCTCTCTCTAGGAGGACTATTTATTTATTTATTTATTTATTATTATTATTATTATTATTATTATTATTTATTAGATTTGTATGCCGCCCCTCTCCGTAGACTTGGAGATTCGGAGGCTTGGAGATAGATCTATCTATCTATCTATCTATCTATCTATCTATCTATCTATCTATCTATCTATCATCTATCTATCTATCTATCTATCTATCTATCTATCTATCTATCTATCTATCTATCTATCTATTGGATTTCTATGTTGCCCCTCTTCGAGTTTCCCGCGCTCTCCTTCCTGGGTCACCCCCTGCCTCAGGCTGGATAGGTAGGCGAATAGGTGCCAATCAGCTGTTGAGAAAAGACCGGGGAGGAAATGGGCCCCCTGCAACTCCTGCCGGTGCTGGTCTCCCTTCCGCTTTCCGAGGGGGAGGAGGAGGAGAATGGGAGGGAGGATGGTCATCTGGAGCTGGGCACACAGCTTCATTTCCAATGGTGCTGCCTGCTGCCCAGCCCTGCATTACACCAACACTCCGCGAGGTGCACTGACTCCCAATCAGTCTCCGGATGCCACTGGAATAGTAGCTAGGGGTATATTAATTTCCTCATGCCTGGCAACATAGGTGGCTCTTCAGGAGCTTTCGAAAGGCAAGGAGGGTGGGGGCAGTCCTAATCTCTGGGGGGAGTTGATTCCAGAGGGCCGGGGCCGCCACAAAGAAGGCTCTTCCCCTGGGTCCCGCCAGATGGCATTGTTTAGTCGATGGGACCCGGAGAAGGCCAACTCTGTGTGACCTAATCGGTCGCTGGGATTCATGCAGCAGAAGGCGGTCCTGGAGATATTCTGGTCCAATGCCATGTAGGGCTTTATAGGTCATAACCAACCCTTTGAATTGTGACCGGAAACTGATCAGCAGCCAGTGCAAGCCGCGGAGTGTTGATGAGACATAGGCATATCTAGGAAATCCCATGACTGCTCTTGCGGCCACATTCTGCACAATATGAAGTTTCCAAACACTTTTCTGTCTTGTCATAGTTGAGTTTGAGCCTGTTGACACCCATCCAGACCCCAACAGCCTCCAGACACCGGCACATCACTTCCACTGCTTCGCTGACTGGACATGGGGTGGAGATGTAAAGCTGGGTATCATCAGCATACTGATGATACCTCACCCCATGCCCCTGGATGATCTCACCCATCTTGGACCTTTGGATATCTTCATTATGGATCTTCTGTCTAAAGTGTTCCAGTGGCACGTAGAAGTGATTTTGATTTCACCCCCCCCCCCCAGAAATCCTTTTCTTGAATAAATTAAAAATAGGGATGCTAGGCAGCGATGCCTTTTAACTGCTGTTCTGTTCGGGTCGTATGTGACCCGAAACCAAGTTTGAGTCCCCGGTAAAACATTTTCCATGCATATCTGAAACTTGAAATTTCATGACTTTTCATCATTTCAGGGGTTCTCTCTATGAGAATTTTTTTTGGGGGGTGGGGGGCTTAGTTTTTGCTGGGCAAAAAAAGTTACAAATCTTCTGTTCGGGTCACATACGACCCGGACCGAAAACTCTTCATTTGAAGTGCTTATGTTTGGTCAATTTGAAAACTTTTTTCACTTGGAAAGTAGTCTGAACATTTCTGCACACAATGATATGAAAATTGAAATGAAAAAAGTAAATCTTATTGGTTTATTTTGCAGATATAATGCATGCCCCCCCGTTTTTGTGAATTTTTTTTCAATTTATGGGTAGTTTTGCTTGCAAAATCCATTCTATTTTACTAAAGTTGGTGTGGGATTGGTAGCTTGAACATTTCTGAATATAAGAAAAATATAAAGGAACTGAAAAAATGATTATTATTGGTTTTTTAACATCAGAAATAAGCCCCCCCCCCCTCGGCTGCTTGCATCCATTTTCACTTTTTATTTTTTTATGCTCCAAATCCGAAATATTCTTTAAAATCTTAGACATTCATTTACTCAATTTAACAATGCTGATCATCAAAAAATATTTTTGTGGTGGTGGCTAATTGTTTTCTGGGCAAAAAAAATCATCACTTCGAGTCTGTTTCTGTTCGTATATGACCGGACCAAAAATATTTTTTTTAGGTACTTGAATTTGATCTTTTTGAAAACTTTTTCAACTGGAAAACTAGTTTGAACATTTATGAACATAATGATATGAAAATTGAACTGGAAAAATTGAGACTTATATTTTTATATTGATCAAAAAGCCCCTCCCCCCATCCTTTCTGAATTTCGTGTCAATTTCTATTTTTTAAGGCTACAAATCCCTAAGGAATTTTCCCCCAAAAGGTTTGATATACTAAATTGAACAGTCCCTGAACATAAGAAAAATATAAATGAACTGAAAAAAATGGTTCTTATTGGTTTATTTTTGCCACAAAAGGGCCAACCCCCCCCCCTCGGCCTTGCTGTGTGCCATTATTGTCACTTTTTATACACATTTGGCTAGAAAGATTTGGAATATCCTTTTGAAACAATCCTGAACATAAGAAAAATAGAAATGAACTGAAAAAAATGATTGTTATTGGTTTATTTTTCAATATAAAACCATATTGTCTTATACTCGAGTTATAAGCCGACTCGAGTATAAGCCTATTTGAGTATAAGCATGGGGGCCCCATTTATGTGCAAAATAAACCAATATGCATCAATTTTTACAGTTCAATTTTCATATCATTGTGTGCAGAAATGTTCAAGCTACCAATCCCACACCAACTTTAGTAAAATAGAATGGATTTTGCAAGCAAAACTATCCATACATTGAAAAAACTTTCACAAAAACGGGGGGGAGGCACATTTATGTGCAAAATAAACCAATAAGGATTAATTTTTTCAGTTCAATTTTCATTCCATTGTGTGCAGAAATGTTCAAACCTGTTTCCAGGTGAAAAAAGCTTTCAAAAAGACCAAATATAAGTACCTAAAATGATCAATTTGCAGTCCGGGTCAAATAGACCCGGGAACATAAGATTAGGGAGTTTTTTCGAACAGAACAGCAGAGTTAATTGGTTGCTGTGGTTGCTGTGGTTATTTCTCATCAAACGTATTTGGGGGTAAGCTCTACTAAAATTAGCGGGACTTATTTTGAGCAGAGAGGCATTGGATTATTGCCATAATCAGCTCCTTTGGCTCAGCATGCTCTAGTGCAGTGTAATTCAACCTTGGCATCTTTAAGATGTGTGGGTTTCATCTTCCAGAATTCCCTTGGCTGGGGAATTCTGGGAGTTGAAGTCTTCGCAAGTTGTCAAGGTTGAAAAAACACTGCTGTTATGTAATAATAATTGAAAATTTTAATCCAAATGAATGTAGTACTACCTTATCATTTTATTGCAAATGTATTAATCTCTTATGTAAAGAGGTTGGACAACTGCCCTGATTTGGGAAAACAAGCTCTACAGAAATACTAAGAAACATAAATTAGTTTTTAATTAGTTCGTAGGAACTTTTTCTACAGTTATCTTCAATACTGAAGCAGACTGCAACAAGGCTAATTTTTATGTCCTCTACTTCAATATTTATTTCCCTTGTTTTAATTGCATTCAGCCCGGGAAAATATTTTAGTGCAACTCAAAAGTTCATCTATCACATAGGAAACCATAATCACGATAAAGGCTTTGTTTTCTTAAGCTTGTAATTTGTGACCATTTTTCAGGCATTTAATCTGACACACTAAACTGTTGGTATAGGTACTTGCTATCATTCTTGTTTAAGAATGGTAAAAGCACAGATAATTATTTTTTTTTACAATTCATAACAACAAGCCTGGAATTTGCTTTGGGTTTTGGAGGCCTATTCTTTGTTTCAATTATTTAGTAGCATGAGAAATGTGTACTTTACACATTAGAGGCATTCTTCTGCCTAAAAAAATCCCTCTGATGTAAATGTAACTACTGATGGTGGATATATCTTCTGCAGTAGATTATTTTCTAAAGGAATAGTGATAAACCCAAAAGACCCAAAGAAATGTACAGAGGAGATATGTTCTGTACCAGGGGTTCACATCGTGATGTTTTGTGTGCAAGCGGAGTGAGTCCGCACATGACCGTCCCCTTGTGCAATTAGGCTATCGCACATGCTCAGTAGCTATAATAAGCCCGAAACACAGCTGAGGAGTTAATCAACTGTGCTTTGGGAAAAGGAATAAAGACAGTGAAGGGCTACCAAAATTTTTACTACCACACTGTTGTTGTGGTTGGCTCCGGCCCAGCTCCTGCCCCAGGGAATGTGGAAGTGGAGGCAGGGGAAACGTCAACATGTCCTAGGCCTGTTTTGTTGCCGGCAGAGTCAGGGAGTGCAGTTTCCTCGGACGAAGAAGAAGGTGAGGGTGACTTGGAAGAGGGGGGCTTGGCACACAGCCCAGGAAGCCAATCACCATTATCTTCGGTCGATTCGGATGACGAAGTGTTAGACCCACGCAGGCGCAGACTTATGCATCGAAGAGACCAATTGAGGAAATATTACAGGAGATAAGAGAGGCCACTGTGTTTGGGTGGGGCTCCAGTAATTAGAGCTGCTGCTATAAATAGCAGCGTGCTAGTTTGGAAGATTATCTGATCGCAGTTCTTCAGGATCGTGCCTTGCTGTGTCTGAACTTTGTGGATTTTTCATGCCTTTGACACCAAAGCAGAGTAAAGTGTGTGTTTGTTTCATTTCGTGGGAAGAAGGAGGGTTGTGACGTTTCTTCACAGCTACTAGCTAAGTACTTAAGGACTGATTAAGGGACTTGTACAGCCTACAAGGTTGTTTTGGGGAAGCGTGCTCTTTGCAATACAAAAAGGGTGCTTTGTTTCTTTTGAATTTTGTGATAAAGGACATTGTTTTGAATTTTCAAATGTGTGTGTGTCTGAAATTTGTACCCGTGAATTTTCGGGAGGCTTTTACCAGAGAGCCCGGCAGAACAACTGTGGGCGTGGCTTATGCAGGATACCCTGCATTTTGTTTCAATATCTTTCAGTGCTAATTGGGTGCTCTGGGGTGGAGCTCTATTTTTGCTACCCCACTGTGTTACCCCCCATCCAGGCAGTAGCCCACCCCTGAATAAAGATAAGTATAAACCCAGGAGAGGGTGATAGGTCCTTTTTCAAGCTACAGCAGAGAAACTGGCAGGAACTCATCCCTGTTATGTAATGAACTCAATATTGAAATCTGCTTCTCACCATCACTGCACTCTTCAAGGATAATCAGTTGTGAACTGTTGGAAGTCCACAGAAGAAATACAAAGAGACCTTCTCTCACTATCCATATCCAGTCTGTGCAGGATGTAATATCTGAGAATAACGTAAGAAGGCAGGATTGTAAATATGCCCCATTTTAGCATCAAATTAGAGTGTTTTTATCATATGATTTTGCTGTAATTTCCTGCACTAAAAGAATTTGGTTTAGTGTGAATTGTGGGCATAGGACTAAGGCAGATTTGACTGTTCCATCGCCATCACCAGTGGCTTCTCTATGGTATCATTTAGAATCAGACCCCTTGAATCTGCTATTTAAGTCAAAGGAAAGCTTGCATCAATTGCCTGCTGAAGAATCTTGCTGAAGCAAATGGACACGCCTAAAATGAATGATTGTTATTATGGAAGATGTCAACTTAGGGGGCAGGATATTAAAGCATCATGGTTGCACACGCAGTCTACCAACTTTTTCACATATCAGCAGAAGTGAAATGAAATTGCCTGTGCTGCTGGCTATGAAGAACTGGTATCTCACAGCTTCTAATCAGGGAAGATATGAAATTTCTTATCTGTTAAGTAAAATGGTGCTGCGCTTCAATCCATCCAATTATTTTTTTCCAATAAGTGTAAGTGAAAGTGCAGTATTGAAGGAGGAGGGGAGAGCAGGGCTGGGCAAACTTATTAAAATCAGGAATAAGTTGTCAGGGTAAGGAAGTGCTGTGCCTGCCTTTGCTCTACATACACAACCTATTAGCTAGATAATTTTTGCTTGAGCACTTAATTTGATGGAACAAGTCAGAGCATAGTACAAATCATAGCATGCCTGGGTAACTAGTCATAGAGGAGTGAGCTTTAGGAGCATCAGAGGCTCAGATGAATGTGAATGGAAAAGAGAGGCAGGTAAGGTCAAGAGGTCCCTGCAGAGGTTGGGTATGAACTGGATCACCTAATAAGAATGATGCAAAGATGACTGTGAAAGCTGTATCAGGAGGTATTTTAAGTTTCTGCATAGAACAGACATATCTCTGCAAGGAAGAACTTTATTTCCAGTGTATAGGAATCACTAATTAGTGATGAATAGCTGGACTATATTTCCGTATCGTCCCTTTCTTTCCAGAATTCAGACAGTGAAGTCCATTGCTCATACAGAACATTCAACCAAGCAAAATGGAAGGCACATCAATACATTTGAGGACCAACCCAGGTTTCCCAGAATAATATTTCCCAAAAGAGAAACACAGATATTTTCAGGGAGAGATAAAGCAAAATGTTGACATTGGGAAATAAATGGGAAAATCCAACAAGATTCGGAAAGGAATAGAGCATCTTGGAAAAGTCCATGGCTGAGTAACCAGAACAGAAATCTCCAATCTTCATAGCCCAGTGGACAGATGTGGGTATTCCAATAGCTGTGGAAGGAGTGGATTGTTCATTGTTAGAAAAATTGATATGCATATATTTAATAAAGGTAGTCCTTGACTTACAACAGTTCATTTAGTGAATTTGCCCAACCAGTCAAGATTAACTTCTAGATTGGCAGAAAGTGTTATCTTTCTTTCCAGAATTCATGAAAATTACAATAATGTAAAAACTGTTTACAGCATCAGAAAAAAGACTAATAGCAGAAAATTTAAATCTATTTTCAGGCAAAGAACCTGATCAACTCTTTGGAGTCCAAAGATCTCATGTAGATATAGCAGCTTGGTCTCATTTTGGGAGAGGGGTGATCTCCCTTTTTTTGAGGGGCAGTTTCTCCTTTACTCGTGTGTTTGACTCTCGCATAGACCTGTGCATAATTTCAAGGAGAACTGCTGTCATGTTACATGCTTTATCTGTTTTGTAAATTCACAGGATGTTCTAGAAATACAAGTCCTGGAAAATACACCAGAAAAATTAAAGTGGGAAAATATTCTCTCTTTTTTTTTTCAGCCTTTCAAGAAAAAATACCATATGCGAAATTATTTTTTCTGATTTTTATTAATCATCCCACCTTTAGATACTCTGAGACAGTTCTTAACATCTAATAATTATTGCTTATTCTCTGTAAACTATAAGTAGAATTACAATTGATTTTCTTCACTATTTATAATTTATTAAACATAATCTACCAAGGTTGGTTGCAGTATTTTCTATCTTTTCTGGCTATTTATCTCAGCGTTATCATGCCCTTAGTTCTATTTCTCCAATTGTTCAATGGTATATTTTTGATGTGGAATGTAGCAACAATTGCATGTATATCTCCCCAAAGCTATTCAGTGGGTATCTGGCATAAATCACAAAAATCCAGATGTTGGTCATAAACCTCTCTAGTGATACTATGTCAGACAAACAAACAAAGCAGGAATGGACTATTGATTCAATATGTTCATTTCTTTTAGCTTGTTTTTTTAAATTTCAGTCTTGCTCACTATCATATAGATGCTGATGAGATACAGCTTTCTACTGAGAAAATTCCCGTGCATTTTCTTAGTTCACTCATGTGCTTATCTCTTGCTATAATTTTACAAATATATTGATTCCAAATATCATGCTACATTAAGAGCAAATTTAAAAGCTGCAGCATATTTACAACTTGTTGAAGGACTCACTTCAAATGTAGGAAAGGAGCGATGACTTCAAGGATTTTAAAGAGACGTTTGCCATTTTATAGAATAGAATAGAATTCTTCATTGGCCAAGTGTGATAAGCCACACAAGGAATTTGGTGCATAAGCTCTCAGTGTACATAAAAGAAAATATAGATTTGTCAAAAATCATGAGGTACAACACTTAATGATTGTCATAGGGTTCAAATAAGCGATCATGAAACAATCAATATTAATATAAATTGTAAGGATAAGAGCAACAAGTTATAGTTATAGAGTCATAAATGAGAGGAGATTGGTGATAGTAATAGTAATAGTAATGCAGCCTTAGTGAATAGTTTGACAGTGGTGAGGGAATTATTTGTTTAGCAGATTGATCGCATTTGGGGAAAAACTGTTCTTGTGTCTAGTTGTCTTGATGTGCAGTGCTCTGTAGCAATGTTTTGAGGGTAGGAATTGAAACAATTTATATCCAGGATGCGAGGAGTCCATAAATATTTTCATGGCCCTTATCCCTGAATCCTGATCAATTTGACTGTTTAAGCCACAATTTGTAAAGCAAACAACCATTTACCTGGTTTACACAACCTTAAAACTCAATTTCCAATCCATAAGAGCGGTATGTAAGTATGGAAATGATTTCATATATGACTTTGTAACCTATGGAATCCCTCTGTATAACCCTTGTTTTCATTTTTCTCCATATTTAACTGAGAAAGAATGGGTTAGATGGTTTTTGGATATTATCTATTTTTAAAAAATCAGATATGGCTATTTTGTCAATGCTTCACAACAAGGATGGTTTTTTACTGTAGAATGGCCTGACCTATTCCTAATTATCTGGTATAAAATTATTGAAATCAGGATTTGGGCAAATCTCTGAAGGCTCATAAAATTTTTGATGGAAAATTATTTATACAGGGCATTACTCTCAAAGAAAAAGTTATTTACTTTTCATAGTGACAACAAATTATCAGGCAGCAACTGATTGAAGTATATTAATATCACATGGAAATAGGGGAGACAAAAAGTTACTAGACTGCTATTATCTTGACTATGCAGGTCCTAAATAAGTCTGAAAGAGTAGAAAAGTGAAGAAAAGAAAAAGTTATGAGAAAATTGTCCAAGCATCAATTACTAATAGGAAGGTGTACACACATTATAACAACTAAGGGGCTTCTATCAACATAAATAAGGTAAGTTGGATTAATAAATAAATATATATAGCTGTATTTGCAATGTGACAGAAAAATCAACTCCTGTATTCTTAATTTTTTTTAAAAAAAAATGTTATTACATACAGTGACTTCAAGCTGTGGAGCTTATTGTCTTGATCACTTAATTAGCCATAACATTGAAAGCAAAACATTTGGTCAAAAGTATGTTCGATTTGAAGATGTGGGTTTAGACCTTATGTCTTTAATTCTCTGTTTTGTAAATTATTATATTCTAAATTTTAAAAAACCCAAATCTTGCCTATTTTTCATTTTAATTTAGCCCCAGAGGCAGTGGCAAAAGTGTTAATATTGCAGGCTGATCAGCTTTGGAAAATCTTTATTGCAATGAGTAAATATAAGGATATTATATGAAACAACTTCAGTGGTAAAACAACTTCAACAAAATCAAGTAGAGATAAAGAAGCTTGGATCAGAGCAACAAGGTTATTTAACTCACCGTCAATCATAGATTAAACTTCATCTACTGTGGTATAAGAGATCACCATTTTTAAACATTTAAGATTTTGGTCCGTTGAATATCTGAGTCATTTTTAATATAAGTCAAATTAGTCAAATAAACTAATGATGAAATCTTAAAATTCTACCACCAAAAAGTATATGTTAAATGTTTTACATTTAAAAGACCAATACTAATTCCTCTGTTAGGAGATCATTATATAAATAAAATTAAAAGTGGGTGCTCTATGGAAAAGATTCTCAAGTGGAGCTCAATTTCTGTTGACTACATGTGCATGTTCTGTTTTCTGAGCTATAAAACAAAAGTGATTGGGTTGGGGGCTTCTTCTGTGCTATGTCTGCCATATCAATCTATCTTATAGCCTTTTTTCAATAGTCTTTCATCCCAGTATGAATAAGGTCCAAATCTGGCTGACGTTTGAATTCAACCAAGATTAGCTGGTGCTGCCAATTGAACTGAGTAATGAGATACTCTATAGTAGTGGGACCCAATCTTTCTCTCTGTGATATTATCATATTAGTTGCTTTGGTCTGTCTCCACTGTCAGAGATTTCATGGATCAACTTTTAAACTTCCTGCAGAATGCAAACATTCATGTCTTTGCCTTTTACTTATTCCAAAGACTGATCTGTTGCTACCTTACTGTTTGTAAATTGCATTGAATAGATAGATGTTTAAAAATAAGATTATTTCTACCAAAGAACTTTTGAGAAATCGGTAAAACTTTAATTCAATGTCCCACAGTGATTATCTTGCAATTTCTTCACCCTATATTAGTCACAATTGCTAATCAAAGTCATCTGACAGAAATAAAATTGGTTACAAAGATTGTTTTCTTTTCCCTTTAATGGAAATGCTTTTATTCCAACAAAAGAGAATATATGTAGCTCAGAGTTAACCTATGGAGTCCTTGGTGCTTTCTGAGCTTGGTTCTTTCCTTGCAGACACTTAATTACCTGATTAGGTAACATCATCCAGTCCAACTGAGTGAGGAGTTTGTTCCCTTTCATATGCAGTAGTAGGATAGAATCAAGATCACGTGAAGTGTTAATACCACTTTGTAATGCCTTGGTAAGGCCACACTTGGAATACTGCATTCAGTTTTCGTCATCACGATGTAAAACAGATGTGGGTACTCTAGAAAGACTGCAGAGAAGAGCAACAAAGATGATTAGGGGACTGGAGGCTAAAACATATGAAGAACGGTTGCATGAACTGAGTATGTCTACTTTAATGAAACGGAGGACTAGGGGAGACATGATAGCAGTGTTCCAATATCTCAGAGGTTGCCACAAAGAAGAGGGAGTCAGGCTTTTGTCAAAGTACCTGCAGGTAGAACAAGAAGCAATGGGTGGAAACTAATCAAGGAGAGAAGCAACTTAGAACTAAGGAGAAATTTCTTGCCAGTTAGAGCAATTAATCAGTGGAACAGCTTGCCTCCAGAATTCTCCAATACTCGAAGTTTTAAAGAAGATGCCTGTCGGAGACTACTTCAACTTCAACCACAACAACACAAGAGCACACAACAGATTTAAACTTAATATTAACCGCTCCAAACTTGATTGTAAAAAATATGACTTCAGTAACCAAGTTGTCGAAGCATGGAACTCATTACCGGACTCCATAGTGTCATCCCTAAACCCCCAACACTTTACCCTTCGATTATCTACGGTTGACCTATCCAGATTCCTAAGAGGTCAGTAAGGGGTGATTACAAGTGCACTAGAGTGCCTTCCGTCCCCTGTCCTATTGCTCTCCTATATCTCCTATTCCTTTCTTCTATTCCTATATCTCTTCTTCTATTCTTTCATTGATATGTTCTATTACTATATCTTCTTTTCTATTCTTTCATAGATATATTTTAGTATGAGTACTGTATATCCTCTATAACCTTCATCATGTATTTTACTATGTGTGTATATATATATACCCACTAAAACTCTCATTGTGTATTGGACAAATTAAAGAAAGAAAATAAAATAAATAAATGTTGGATAACCATTTGTCTGAAGTGGTGTAGGATTTCCTGCTTAAGCAGGGAGTTGGACTAGAAGACCTCCAAAGTCTATTCTATTCTATTCCATTCCATTCCATTCCATTCCATTCCATTCCATTCTATTCTATTCCATTCCATTCCATTCTATTCTATTCTATTCTATTATTTCGCTTCTTGGATGAGAAGTGAAAAAACTTCAAAGAAAAAACAGAAAGTCCAGTTGCTTCTCAAAAAGCATCTTTGGGTCAACCAAATCCATTAGAGATTCAGAATCTTGGATCAGAGAAAGAGATATAGTTGTACTCACTGTACTTATAGTTACTCGTTAGAGTTATTTATAGTTCACTGCTAAGGAGAAAGACGCACACAACCCCCACACCAGCACTGGCAGGGCAAACTAATATAAACAGGAAGGAAACCCCACAATCCCATTGATGATGTTGCCTAATTGGGTAATGAGACATCTGTAAACAAATAATCATGCTCATAGAGCACCAGGCATTCTACAGCTTTTATTCAAGTTTTGCCGTTTATCCTTCTGGTCTGTTAATAAAATAATCTGGGAGATTTCAATTACCAGTGCACTTAGTTTGAAGTAGCCCCATTAAAACTGCTGGCTCTCTTTCAGAGGATTTTGTTTAAGGACTTCTGTATCCAGGAATTGGAGTCTCCTTCCATTACAGCTAATGCTGCTGACATCAGCTCAAAGGGAGCATCAGCTTCAGCAAAATCTAATTTCTGAGCGTTGAAGTCCAATTCCTGTGATGATATTTCAGCTCAGAAAGAGTCATATATCATTTTCTGCTCCTTTAGGGGTTTTAGAGGTTTTTGGAGAGCTGGACAACTTCTATGGAGTATGGAGGGAAAGAATGGCAGATAAGGATTGATTCACTCCAAGGTCCTATCTTGATTCATCAATCAGAAGTAATTACATGAAAATCTCCCCACCAGTCATCCTCCCCCACTCTAAATGATTAATGAATCTATTTTGTGTGTGTCTGTCTGCCCAAATAGTTAAGCAAAGTTAAAAAAAATACTTTTGATTTTTCAAAACAATGCATTGTTCTCACTGCGCAGATGTCTATCATGTTTATCTCTAAAGCATGAGATAATGCTGTAAACATGGGAATTAAGGCAGTGTAGGCTGATGTTTACTACAAGTTTAAATGCATCAGTTGTGACTTTAAATCAATCAAAGCTCCTAGTGATGGCATGAATAAGACCCCGTAGTTATCCTGGCAACATTTTTGGAAGTGATTTTCCATTGCCAACTTGCTAGGGCTGAGAGGGAATAACTGACCCCAAACCACCCAGCTGGCTATGTGCTAAAGGCAGGACTCGAACTCATAGTCCCCTGGCTATACCTTTAATCACTATTGCCAACCATCTTGAAATAAAACAAAATTTCATTAAGCTACACTGGATAGGAAAAAGGGAAAAAATAAATAAAACCTGGATAAGACAGTGAGAAATTGCTGTTGCATTGATTGATTATGTGTCGTCAAATCATTTTCAACACCTTTGACCACATAGATGGATAGATTTTTTTTCACGACTTTCTTTTATTTTATTCATATGGTTTTCTTGATGAAACTACAGAAGTGGTTTGTTGTTACCTTCTCCCACGCAGTATGAATTGGTGCCTTTGTCATTGTCACAAAAGTGATCATCCAGCTCCAGCACCTTCCTATATTGCTACTGTCCAATACAGCTGCCTGCTTGCTTTAGCTGGGTGGCTGGAATGACCTTCAGGTCTTGGGTGACCCACTCAGATTATATACTGTATGCCTGACCTTCATTGCTCATTTCTCCCAGGAAGACACATCCACACATGTTATAGCACAGCGAGACTTGGAAGGCTTGTGTATTACCATATTTTTCCGAATATAAAATGCACCCTTTTCCTCCCTAAAAGTGGCTGAAAATTTGGGTGCATCTTATACTTTGATTGTAGCTTCTTCTTCTTTTTGAAGCTTTTTTTTCCCAGCTCTAACTAGCTGCTAATGATCTCCCCAACTCTTACCTTGCAGGCTCTTACATTGTTACCCTCTGTGAAGAATGTTTTCCAAGCCCTAAGTCTTCCCAGAGTTTTTTTCATTGCTCTAACTTCCTCCAAATAAGTTTCTTTCCAGCCCTAACCCGGTGCTAACAATGTTCCCAGCTTTTACCAGCTTGCAAGCAATTTCAATGTTACCCTCTGAGAAAAATGTTTTCCAAGCCCTAAGTCTTTGCAGGTTTTTTTTCATTGCTCTAACTTGCTCTGAATGGTTCTTTCCAGTCCTATCCAGATGCTAACAATGTTCCCAGCTCTTATCCACTTGCAAACTCTTTCATTGTTACTCTCTGCAAAGAATGTTTTCCAAACCCTGTCTTTGCAGGTTTTTTTTCATTGCTCTAACTTGCTCTGAATGGTTCTTTCCAGTCCTATCCAGATGCTAACAATGTTCCCAGCTCTTATCCACTTGCAAACTCTTTCATTGTTACTCTCTGCAAAGAATGTTTTCCAAACCCTGTCTTTGCAGGGGGTTTTTTCATTGCTCTACTTGTTCAGAATGTTTCTTTACAGCCCTAATCAGGTGCTAACGATGTTTCCAGCTCTTATCCACTTGCAAACTCTTTCATTGTTACTCTCTGCAAAGAATGTTTTCCAAACCCTGTCTTTGCAGGGGGGGTTTTCATTGCTCTACTTGTTCAGAATGTTTCTTTACAGCCCTAATCAGGTGCTAGCGATGTTTCCAGCTCTTACCGGCCTGCAAGCTCTTTCATTGTTACTCGCTCTGAATAAGCCGTAACCAAGGGGTAAAACAATGTGCTGAAGCTGACCAGACTAAGGACGCTAGCCAGATGAATATCTGGTAGGAAGATTTCCCTCCCTATTTCCCTTCCCCAAAACTAAAGTACGTCTTATAATCTGGTGCATCTTATAACCGAAAAATATGATACTTGGGAAGCTGTGTGCATCACTGCCCAAAGAAATTATTTGGATGTGGCTAGGATAGTGTGCTGGACTCAAGGTTGCATTCCCTTTTACTATAAATCAGACCCACCAACAATGAAATTTATGTCCCTGATTTGGATTCATCATTTATTGTCTATCCTTGTTCCTAACATCACTTCCCTACCTATTCCCAACATTTATTTGCATATAACATTGGAATTTTGTTTCACCTTTCCACATTCTACTTCTTTTTTTCTGTTCTTTTTCTGTTATTTCTTACAAGTGCCTAGATTTTTAAAACAGCAACCGTGCACACTTTCTTAAGCAATAAGTGTAATTTAACCCTCATTAGTTGGTCTATATTTCCCCCTCTCCCCAAGCAGACTCACATCTCCACATAATATCAAAGTATAACTTGTGTCCAACTGTGGGAAAAGGAAGGGCAAAAAATTTGCAATTCATGTTCTCTCCACATGAACCTGACTGAAGCTGCTATAAGAAGCTTATTTTTAATGTCACTAAAGGGAACACACCAAACATACCGGCTAACTTGCATATGAAACTAGTTGGAGGAAAAAGCAAAACATGAAGACATTGTAAAGCTGGAGTTCCAAGTTACAGTGAACTTCCTGAAGAAACAATACAAAATCATCATTATGATTCATTTTTCCCTACCGTATTAACTGGGAGATTTTTATATACACAATGCATTTTCCTGGCATATCAACTGCCATAACCAGAATTTTAGAAAATTAGTTTTATATAAGATATAAGATATAAGTGTGTGTGTGTGTGTGTGTGTGTGCCTAAAAGGCAAGCTGCCCAGGTTCAAATCCTAGTAAGGGTATTGCTAGCTGATGAGAGTTAAATAGCTTGAAATAGATCTATACTAGTCTCCCTTCATTTTCATTATCAGCAAAAATATGTTACACATATAGAAAGGTAGTTTGTTGACTATAGCAGATAAAACTGCCTGGATCGTCCCTGGAGGGGCCAAGAGGCAAAAGGGAATCGGTACTTTCCCTTCCATATTTGGGAAGAAGGTAAGTGATTTCTCAACCAAGATGTTAAAGTGGTTACGCTTCCTACATTGTTAAGGAGATGGATTACATCAGCAGTCTTGAGGCTTCCTTCCTTCCTTATCTATCTATCTATCTATCTATCTATCTATCTATCTATCTATCTATCTATCTATCTATCTATCTATTTAGTCCAATGCACAATACATATTGAAGAGAATAGACATGAAGTATTACATATAAACAAAAGATATAAAAATAGAGAAGAAGATATATGAAAGGAAGAAAATATATATGAGATATGAGATAAGGAGAGACAATTGGACAGGGGACGAAAGGCACACTAGTGCACTTATGTACGCCCCTTTCTGACCTCTTAGGAACCTGGAGAGGTCAATTGTGGATAGTCTAAGAGAGAAGTGTTGGGGGTTAGGGATTGACACTACTGAGCCCAGTAATGAGTTTGACTTTGTGGACCGGCAGAGTGGTAGCGGGGATGGATCTGTAAGAGCAGCAGGCAAGCGTGCACACATGCAGCTCCATTGCACAAGTAAAGGAATACACTCCAAGACAAGGGAGGTGCTAATATAAAGCATTAGTTAGACGATACCTAGAGTAGTGCATTCAGTTTTGGTCACCACACTACAAAAGAGACATTGACACTCTATGAAAAGGGACTAGAAATTAAAACATATTAGGAAAGGTTGTAGGAACTGGGCATGGATAGTCTAGCAAAGAGGAGGTCCAGGGGGGACAAGATAGCAGTCTAAAAATACTTGAGAGGCTGCCACAGGGAGGAGAGGAACACACTATTTTCCAAAGCACCAGAGAGCCAGACAAGGAGCAACGGTTGGGAGCTGTCCAAGGAGAGATTCAACCTGGAAGTAAGGAGGAACTTTCTGACTGTGAGAGCGATCAACCAGTGGAACGGCTTGCCCCCAGAGATGGCAAACGCTCCAACACTAGAGACCTTCAAGAAAAAACTAGACTGCTATTGGACTAGTGTGGTGTCAGGTCTCCTGCACCAGCAGGGGGTTGGACTAGATGGCCTTCAAGGTCCCTTCCAACTCTAATAATAAATGAATAAATAATGGGCATGCATGCCACTGCTTATACAAATGGAGCTGTGTGCACCTGTCCACCACTTGTGCAGCCCGGTTCTGAATGGGCCATGGTTTAGTAGTAGGCTATGGCCTGGAGCCTGGGGACCTCTGAACTAGATGGACTTTAAAGATACTTACAACCAAGAAATCATTTAAATTATAACACTCTCTAGGGCTATATTGTGAAGTGAATCTGGGGTGGGGAATCCCTTTCAAGGATGGTGTCATATATTGTGTTCTTTCTTAGATGGTCCAGAACTCTGTAATACTTTAACTAGCATTCTGTCAATCCTTCATTATGCCTCCATCCACATTTCTCTCTTAGGTCCTCTTTCTATCTCCTGGGATTTGCATTGCACTGCATTCCCCCCTCCCCCCCAGCACTTACTTACTTACTTACTTACTTACTTACTTACTTACTTACTTACTTACTTACTTACTTACTTACTTATTTATTTAGTTAGTTAGTTAGTCCAATACATAATACACATTGAAAAGAATAGATATATAGTAATATAAATAAAGAAAAGAATAGAAGAAAAGATATAAAAGTATAGGTGAACATATTTGAAAGGAAGAAAAGATAAATGTGATAAGGAGAGACAATTGGACAGGGGACGGAAGGCACACTGGTGCAGTTATGCACGGCCCTTACTGACCTCTAAGGAACCTGGAGAGGTCAATCGTGGATAGTTTAAGGGGGAAATGTTGGGGGTTAAGGGTTGACATTACGGAGTCAGGTAATGAGTTCCACGCTTCGACAACTCGGTTGCTGAAGTCATATTTTTTACAGTCAAGTTAATATTAAGTTTCAATCTGTTGCGTGCTCTTGTGTTGTTGCGATTGAAGCTGAAGTAGTCATTGACAGGCAGGACGTTGCAGCCTATGATCTTGTGGGCAATACTTAGATCATGTTTTAGGTGTCGTAGTTCTAAGCTTTCAAGACCAAAACAAATCCTAAATAACTCTTATAACTTTAGAAAATATCACAATTGCAAATACAAAGCAGACGTGCATATAGAAGATCAAATTCAGAACGACATAAACTTAGAATGAAGTCATCTATCAGTCAGTTCCAGTTGTTGCCCCTAGGTTAAGTTTACTTCCTCAGAGTTTGCAGCTTTTTCTACTGAGCTGCTCCCTTTTTGGCTCCAGCATCCTGTGATTTAAGAGTCTCGGAATTATGTGATGCAGCTGTCAGCCCATCCGAATAAGAGGATTGCTCTCTCACTGCAATGCAGTGAAAGTTAGCAAAGCTAATTAAAATGATACAATCTACTATTCATTGACTAATGCAAAGCAAATGTTTCAAAAGATAACACAGCATTTTCATAAGTGTAACTTGTGAGCAACATATACCAAGTCCCCAAGTTTAAAGTATCTAATTGGACAATATGTGTGATATCAGCATAACATTTCATTTGGACTGGGTATTTCTGAAGATATTCTCTAATAGCTTAGTCATCCACCTTCAGGATAAAGATGAGAAAGCTTAGTATGAAAGAAGCAAGTGGTCAAATGTCTCCTTTGAAGTCCTGTGTGTAGCAGAATGATATGCTATTAAAATCTTAGGTAATTCCTTTTTCCAATGATTCCCTTCACAGTGTACAGCAATGTTGCTTTCAAACAGCAATAAAAATGTTCTATCTTCCCGGTACTTCTGGATGAGTAAGCACTGCAAAAAGTTGAAGCAAGGTGACCTACAAAATGTTGGACACTTTCAGTAAGCACTTCACAAGGATTTTCAAAACAAGCAGAAATGTCCTACAGTGCACTGACAGTGGAAGCAAACAGAACATATGGCAACAAAACTGTTTTCAGATATGAATAAAAACAATCAACTGAGAGGACATATGGTTGCTGTATGGCTTCAATAATATCAGTGCCCAATTTGGTCCAGGATGGGATAGTAGTGGAAGAAGGCATTGTGGTTGACCATCAGGTTAAGGTGGAATTTGCACATAGTTCTTGATTAAGTATTTGTCATCTCAAGTTTAGCATGCAGAATTTGTTCGACTTGTGCTGCATCTTGGTGTAAGCAAAATGCAGCACGTGAGTAAACTTTAACAATTTGTCATATTCTATTGAGGTATTACAATGCTTTCTTTCTGCTAATCAAAGAATTACAATGTACAGAAAGTTTGGCAGTAATGTGCTTAAATAATGAAAATGCAGCAAGAATTATTCATGGTCATTGAATTGAATGGATTGAACGATTATGAACAAAGTATGTTTCTGAGAATCAAGGCAGGGCTGATTTTTAAAAAAAATCCAGCACACAGGAATCAACAACACAATAATCCTCCTCCTCCACCATTGGGTTTTGTGAATCAAGTAATAGAAGATGTGATAAGGAATAGGCTACAATCATAATTCCAAAAATGCGTTGAACAATACAATCATAGAATGGCACTCTCCAACTGAGAATCTGAATTGAAATGACAAAATTGTGTTTTTATGTGGTTGAAGTGATTTGTGGTTTGATAGTTAATAGCACACATATAGTAAATAAACACTGAAATGGTCATAATCTACATATATTCTAAACATTCGTGTTAAAACTGAGTTTGCGTCTGTTTAGCAAATAAAGCGAATGGCTAGCAGCAAGTCTCTTTGGTCAGTTCTGAGTTTACAAAATATGACAGCAAGTCACACAAAGCAGGCATCCTTTTGATACATTCAAGTTATAATAAACCAGACAGGTTTCCTTAATTAATGCATCTTTCAGTTACTTAAATACAAAATCAGCTGCTGCAGACCAGTCAGCAGGTAGTTGCAGAATTTTCTATAATAAGGAATAGTTTTTATAAACTAGCCTCAGGTAACAAAGAAAGAACACAACCAATCCAGATTTTCAGGAGTTGAGCCTTGCAAAATAGTTTCTACTTTCTTGGGATAAAGTTTATTTTTTTATTGAGATGTGTCCTAATCATGGATGTCCTAGCAGTCTCTTTAACACTAAAGTGGCCTTTGTTTTTCCTTTAGCTTAAATCTTTTTCTATAAAATGTCTCAAAAACTGTCATCAGTATATCACAAGCACTTCATGTTTTGCTGCATAAACGTCATCATCCATATTCCAAATAACACTAAATAACAGAGTCTTGTGGGGATTTTCTTTATAAACTTTAGCTGCGTGTGGCAGTCTAAATAGAACTTTACACAACCTATAACAATCACAATGGCTTTATAAAGGTCCTCAAATGAAAAGAATTGGTAGCACGTCATTTAGCAAAAATCTATGTACCTTGTACTACATGTAAAATGCTATCTATTTTGGTATAGATTTAACAGCCCTCAGACTGATACAAAGATGGATTTATCATATTTTTAGTACAGCCCATATGTGGAATATTCAGTTTGTACCTTCATATATTCTCTTAATTAAACATCAGTCTCTTTCATTTTGTCAAAGTTACACCTTCAAAGTATGTATAGTTATCTAATTTAGCTAATTCTCTAAGTGCATTAGCAAAGCATTTATAGATAAATCTGGTGTTTGTCTTCTGTGTACAGATTTAAAGTATTCCATTGTAACACTTCTGCATGATGTGAAATACTTAACCAAAGTGGCTCCTGCTAGTACTGTCTAAAAGTATCCTTCATCCTTGGCAATTTAACAAAGAAACTATATTGTGTTGGTGCCCCAAGCAATTGACCAATGCAGTCTTTCAGCATCTTCTTTAGCATCTTTGTTTTTGTTTTTTTGCACACAAGCAATAACTAAATTTTATAGGCAACAGGGGGCAAATTAAATTCTAGCAGCAGTCAAACTGTTTACAGCTAAAGCAGTTGTCCAACTATTATATGGGATATTACTTGGCCTATATACAAACCTGAGCAATCATGAAGCCATTCAGCTAAATTTCCTTAGAACTTTGATTGGTACCCCAAAATGTACCATGAGGTTGAAGCTAATGTGCCAAATTAAGACTCAGTCTTGAACCAGGATTTTAATGTCAAGATTTAGAATCTTGTTTAACTTTACAGAGCTGATGCCTCTGTTGTCAAATAGCTACCAGTCGAATTGGAACAATATCTTTCTGGAAGAGCTTTGCAGCCTTGGCCTTTCTCCCAAATATTTAGGCCAATTAGCCATGGAGAAGACCAAAGCAATAGTAAAAGAAAGAATCAGGGATATTGATCATCCAGGTGATTTTACCAGGGGCCCTGAATACTATTGCCAAATGGTTAGATAGATGCAAGCCCTCTACTAAGAGGTAACTATACAATCTAAACATAATCATAGATGGGCTTTTCCTGGAGCCCACTTAGATGTCCTCTCATCAGCTCCAATAGTGGGAAGGTTTCATTCATTTCAATAGAATAGAATAGAATTTTATTTTATTCAAGATTTTATTTGTAGAAACTTAGCCCTTGTGGAATCAGAGAGGTAGAAACTCTTGCTCATATCTCCATGCATGTCCCTTTTTATGACGTTCCACAATGTGCTTTGATGTCACAAATCATCAGTGCACTTATGCACATCAGTGCACTTATGTATGCCCCTTACTGGCCTCTTAGGAACCTGGAGAGGTCAATCGTGGAGACTCTAAGGGAGAAATGTTGGGGGTTGGGAGTAGACACTATAGAGTCTGGTAATGAGTTCCACGCGTTGACGACTTGATTGTTAAAGTCATATTTTTTACAGTCAAGTTTGGAGCGGTTAATATTAAGTTTGAATCTGTTGCATGCTCTTGTGTTGTTGCGGTTGAAGGTGAAGTAGTCGTTGACCGGAAGGACATTGCAGCATATGATCTTGTGGGCAATACTTAAATCGTGTTTTAGGTGCCGCAATTCTAAGCTTTCAAGACCTAGGATAGTTAGTCTGTTTTCGTAAGGTATTCTGTTTCGAGTGGAGGAGTGAAGGGCTCTTCTGGTGAAATATCTTTGGACATTTTTGATAGTGTTGATGTCTGAAATGTGGTGTGGGTTCCAGACAGATGAGCTGTATTCGAGGATGGGTCTGGCTTTAATTTGATTACCTTATTTTATTGCTCTATTTTTTTCCTCTTTCCCTCCTTCCCCTTTAATCCCTCCTGGATTAAAAGGACTATTCTATCAAACTCTTTTTTTAGTCATAAAAGATGCTCAAAAACTGTAATAAAGATAACTGATTTTAATTTTTTTTCCTTTTGTCCAGCTTGATAGCACAAAATATAAGAGTCTCTATCCAAAGCTGATTCTCTGCACTAATATTCAGAGGCTAGGGAGCAACAAAACCAGGAAGAGCTACCTCTACCTAATGTTCCGGGATCTTACTTTCATCATCAATTGTGTTCCTCCTTAGTGGGCTTTTAACATGGGTTCCTGAGTAAACTGCAATTTAAAATTCTTTATCGCATAACATATATATCAGGCACAGCTTCATATTTGCTCATTGAGAATGTAATTGTGTTTTTTCACATTTTCACCATATGCTGAATAAATAAACATCCTATAACACCTGGAGGCACAACACAGTACTCCATTTTGTCTTCAACTTCATTTTGTTTTCTGAGCTTTCCCGCTTCCCATCTGCTGCAATGTCTCTTGGACTTTGAGTACTTTATTATACCATAGATTTTTTAAAAAACTGATTAATTAAAGTCATTGGTCTGTAAGTCATATTAGAAAGGGGGCAGATTTATTGGTTTGTATAAGACAAAAGCCTATGGAAATTGTTCTCAAATATTATCACTGAGTAGTGGAGAAGGGACAATGCAAGGGATAATATCAAGAAACAAGTTCAAACTTCGTGCTAGAAGGTTACCCTGAAGTAGAACATTCCTCGGAGACTACAATTGGTCCAGAATGCAGCCTTGCTAGCTGTTGTGGGTGCATCTAGGTACACCCACATCACACCAACTCTCCACGAGCTGCACTGGCTTCCAATCAGTCTCCAGATGCAATTCAAGATGTTGGTTATACTTATAAAGCCCTAAATGGCTTAGGGCCAGACTATCTTTGGGACCGCCTTCTACCTCTCAGAATCCATTTTGGAAAGAGCGGCATATAAATAAAATAAATAAATACTGCTCCAAGTGACCGATAAGGGCCCACAGAGTTGGCTTTCTCCGGGTCCTGTCAGCTAAACAGTGTCAGCTGGTGGGGCTGCAGGGGAGAGCCTTCTCTGTGGTGACTCTGGCTCTCTGGAACCAGCTACCTACTGAAATCCATACTGCCGCCACCCTACTGGCCTTCCAGAAAGCCGTAAAGACCTGGCTTTTCCAGCCAGTCTGGGCCGTTGATCAAAAAAGGTATCATCTAGATGCAGTGATGGGCTACCAAATTTTTTACTACCACACTGTGGGCATGGCCTATGCATTTTGTTTCAACATCTTTCAGTGCAAATTGGGTGCTCTGGGGTAGAGCTCCAAATTTTGCTACCGGAACTGCGTTCCTGACTGTTCCCGTAGGAGCCCATCACTTTCTAGATCCCTGGTTCCCACATGGGACCCACGCCACAAAGGGGGGGGGAATTAATGGGGACAATTGGGCCCTTGTTTAAACCTAGTTAATGGCCTTTTAGACTTCTGCAGCATGATTACTTCACTTATTGAATAATAAGAATTATATGTCATGGGGGGAGGCCTCAAGATTTTAGACATGCAGTTAGACATTGTAGTTAGCTCTGGCCCAGCTCCTGCCCCAAGGTCTGTGGATGTGGGGGAGACATCCACATGCCGAGGCCTTTTTTGCTCCTGGTGGAATCTGCTGATGAAGGCTCCTCTGACCAAGAAGACATGAGTGACAGGGAGTAGGAGAGTGTGGCAGATAGCTCAGAAGGAGATCAATTATCCCTCTCCTCCTTGGATTCGGAACAAGAGTTAATGATACAGCCACGCATGCGGAGAGCGATGCATAGGCAGCAACAACTGAGAGATTATTAACAAAGAAAATGAGACCACCTGTGGTTGGGTGGGGCTGTGGTAATTAGTGAGGCTGCTATAAATAACAGCCTGTGGGTTTGGCCATTGTGGAGGATTATCTGATCTTTGTGTTTTGTGCCTGCCTTGCTGACTTCGACCTTTGTGTACTGATTTTCCCCCGCTTTGAAACTAAAACAGAGCAAAGTGTGTTTCACTTCATGAGAGAAGAAGGGCTGTGAATTGCCTCACAGCTACAAGCTAAGTATCTCAGAACTGATAAAGGACTTGTACAAATTACCAGTTTGTTTGGAGACGAGTGCTCTTTGCTATACAAAAAGAGTGCTTAGTTTATTTGGATTTTCGATATAAAGAACATTGTTTTGAATTTTCAAACATGTGTGTGTGTGAAATTTGTATCTGTGAATTTTTGGGAAGATTCTACCAGAGACCTTGACAGAACAATAGGTGGGGCATGGCCAAAAAAAGGTTGGGAACCACTGATTTAGATCCAGCCACAAGAGATCTTCTATCTTTTTAAATTGTTCTTTTTAGATTTTTTGTTGTTGCTGTTGTTGTAAGCCACCCAAAGTCCTTTGGGCAGCATATAAATTAAACTAATAAACTAATAAACAAAAACAAAAACATGGCCTTTTAGTGGTTATTCCGGAAGTTTTAAAGCAAGGAATGAATGTTAACAATGGCTTTGTCAATTTGACAGTAGTATTTTGGTGACAGTCTATCAGCTCTTGATAACTGTAGCATCCTCACACTTCAGAGTGCTACCTCAGCATAGTAAATCCCATGGTGTTGTCTAAGGTTGGCTAGTGAAGGGAGAGGTGATATTGGAACCTGGAAAATTCATTTGTGAATTTTCACATGAACCAAACATTCTCGCCTGCAGGTGGTTTGTGAAATCTCCAATCCCTCTGGTTAGCTCATTCATGCAGATTTTCTGTCATGCTGTTAACCTCTTAGGATATAAGATTGAAAGAAACAATTCTCACAATGAACAATAGAGGCATGGTTTAAAACAAAACAACCTAAACACCCTTTCCCTCACTTACTAGATTATCTCTTATATACGCTGGATCAGGCAGAGATTAGCACTATGTTTTTTGTTTTTGTTTATTAACGATGATTGCTTTTGACATATTTTTCTTTCTTCACACTTAGCTATTGACTTCGTTACTGTCTTTAAAAATTCAAAGTTGATGTTAGAGGTGTGGAACCACCAGAGCTAGTGATCTGTTTTTCACCAATCTCTGGACCAGTATGGCATATTGTTCACTTCCTCCCAAGAAACCATCTCTGGATCTTAATATAATTGTCCTCTTTTGTCTAGTACAGTGATACCTCGTCTTACAAACCCCTCGTCATACAAACTTTTCAAGATACAAACCTGGGGTTTAAGATTTTTTTGCCTCTTCTTCCAAACTATTTTTACCTTGTAAACCCAAGCTGCCGCCACTGGGATGCCCCACCTCCGGACTTCTGTTACCAGCAAAGCGCCCATTTTTGCACTGCTGGGATGCCCCTTAAGTTCCCCTCCATGGGAAACACCACCTCCAGACTTCCGTGTTTTTGCGATGCTGCCGGGGAATCCCAGCAGAGCAAAAATGGGCACTTCACTGGCAACGGAAGTCCGGAGGTGGGGTTTCCCAGTGAGGGGTGCCTCAGCGAAATTGCAGCATCACAAAAACACGGAAGTCCGGAGGTGGGGTTTTGAGGACTTCCATGTTTTTGCGATGCTGCAATTTCGCTGAGGCTCCCCTCACTGGGAAACCCCACCTCCAGTCTTTCGTTGCCAGCGAAGCACCCGTTTTTGCGCTGCTGGGATTCCCCTGCAGTATCACAAAAACACAGAAGTCCAGAGGTGGGGTTTCCCATGGAGGGGAGCCTCAGGGGAATCCCAGCAGTGCAAAAACGGGCGCTTCGGATGGTAAAAGGGGTGAGTTTTGGGCTTGCATGCATTAGTTGCTTTTCCATTGATTCCTATGGGAAACATTGTTTCGTCTTACAAACTTTTCACCTTACAAACCTCATCCTGGAACCAATTAAGTTCATAAAACAAAGTATCACTGTATTTAATCTTTAATCTTAAATTGTTTCTGAATTGTTGTTTTGTGTTTTTGGCCTATCCGAAAAGTAAGCTTTTGGCTTTTCCTGTTCTAAGCAGAAAGCCTGCAGTTTGCAAATATGTTTATATTGCTACAGTTAGGATTTATGACTGCAATAAATTCCCTGAGTTCATTATCAGAAGCTGGCCATGTGTGTGTAATTAATAGGAGGGAGCATTGGGAAGACTCGGACGCCTAGCAATGTAAGAACTGCTCTCTAGAAGCAACTTGCTCAAAAACCCATCAACTGGTTGATCGTACCAGTAAATCAAGTGTCTGATTTTGAATGAGAAACATTCCAATTCTTGTTGAGTTTTTCGTCTGAGGAAATAAGCCTGTGTCATATCCCTACACTTTTGTGGCCTTTTAGAATAGACTGGGGCTCTATTAATATTGTGCAGCAAAAGGTTTTCGGTCGACCCCCAATAAGATAATGAGCTGCTTCCCTACCACAGAACTGGTAAAACATCCCACCTATTTTTCTTCAGGAAAATGACCTGTCAGGCAATTTGCCAGTCTCCCTTTCTAGCCATTCTACAAACATTGGGCTGCAGGCTGTGGGGCATTTTAAATAACTCCTGGTAATATTTGCTTCCCATTCATAAGAGCAGAGGAACCACCAGGACTGTCACTCTCCTTCTTCTCTAGTAAATCCACCCGCTTGCTTTTGCATTTGAATGAAATTAAATAGGAAGAAAGAAATCGTTTACCACCCACTCATTGTGGGGAGCACTCTTCCTTCCTCCTAAATAACTCTTCATTGAATAGCTATTAGGTGAACAGTGGGAATAAGTACATTTTTCATCCAACCAAAAAAAATTAAATAAAAAGTGAACATCAAAATAATAATAATAAAAATTCAACAGGGTAATTTGTGCTGCTTGGAATATCTATGTATGTGTACGGGAGTGGGGGGAGGATCCCTAAAGTAGTTTTTTTTTTAATCAAGCTCAATTTTGGATACCTTTTTTTTTTAAAAAAATATTAGTTTTAATTACAATATAAGACTGACACAAAATAAAACAAGTGTTTTGTGAATTGTGCCCACCACCAACAAACAAACATTCATACTCCACCACCAATCGGGGGTGTTTCTTGTATAAACCATTTTAACCCAAGAGCAAAATATCTATTTACATATTATAAAGTGATTCCAATTTGTTTCTTGTAGCTTGATCTCGGATTCTACTTGCCATGTATCGTCTTACCTTGTCCCATCGTCCCATAAGTTGTCGCAAGTCAGTTTCATTAACCAAATTCATCCTTTTATCCTTAATCTCAAATTGAATGTGGTCCACTATGTACCGGTACCAATTTTGCACTGTCCATTTTGTCACATCCTTCCAACCCAAGACTATTACCGCCTGAGCGCTTTCTATCGCTGCTTGTTTTATTTCTCTAAATTCTCCCATCTCATTACTTTTGACTAATACTGCCATTTCCTTAGTAATTATCCATCTATTAATATCCTCTTGCACCTTTTGCCAAAAATTCTGCACTACCGGGCATTCTCAAAACATATGCAAAAACACTCCTTTAACTTTGGATACCTTCACAGACTTGTTTGAGTTTCTTCCAAGTTTAGTGTCAATTTCAAACTGAACCTGGCAGCAGCCATCTTTATGTTTCCACAGTTGGCACACAGAAGGGGAAGGTAGGAAGGAGGTAGACATGCATTACTAGATGCAACAGTGAGCTTTCTCGTGAGAACCAAGGTCCTCTCTACTGGCGACAGATAAGGTTGGGGAAGGAGTGCCCGAAGAGCCAGCCAATTAACCCAATTGGCCAATGTGATCTGTGACACTTGGCGATGGGGTTATTTCCTAGGTTAATTATACTGAAACTGTAATTATAAGAGGGTGTCAGCCTCTGTATTTCTTCTTGTCCTGCTTGCCTTGGCTTCCATAGTAACAGGGGGGAGATTGGAATTTTTGTAAAGTGTGCTGGAGGTTACCCTGTTTGAAGTTTTAAATATTGTTAAGGGAGGTTTAATCCTACTATTCTCTCCCTGGCACAGCTAGGCGTCATGGACCTATTACAGCCTATTCAAGCCAGATGTGGAAGACCTAACAGCCAATGCACCCACCTGACATGGGGATTGGATGGATGGCCCAAGGGGTAATTTCCCATCTAAAGATTGATAAAATATGAGCCTTGGATTTGGCCAGCTACTGCTAGCTACTTGAATGAAAATACACCTGCAACCCTGAAAACAGTGCAGGTTAAAAGGCATTTGTTTGTTGTCACATAAGTAACAGACTGTGCCCACGAAACTTTGAAGATTGTAATATATGGGTACACTGATATACAAAGAGACACTTTATTATGCATTTGTGTTCCAAATCATTTTGAATTTAAAAAATAAACACTAGCCCAGGACTCCCTTGTACCTAAACCAGATCTAATGAAAAAAAGGTTACAACTACATTTCTCTAAGCCGGGATGCTGTGTGAAAATTCAGGCAGTGAAGAACTTCTCTTTGACAGATAGGAATGCCTAAATGTAGAAAATGAGTCTGTCAGTCTAAATATGCATCCAGAAAAGGGGATAAATAATGTAGAGAAGAAAGAAACAGTTAAAGTGGTGGCGGGGGGGGGGGAGGAGCTTGTGCCTTTCTCCCCTCCATCACGTTAAGAGATTTTTAGGAACTCTGAAGGATTACAGTAACAAGAACAATAACCGTGGACATGTTTGGTATACTCCACTGCTATTAAAATTATAACTTGGCAAGCAGGGACACACTTCCCCTTCTAATTATTGGAACAATTTGAATACACTGACCATGATTAGTGTTGCTAGCTTTTCAAGGGAAATGTCTACGGTCACTATCTATGTTTTACATATTAATTTAACTTGTATGCATCATATTAATTGCCCATTGCCCATTGCACTGACGTTAAGGAAGAAAATAAGGCCAGAAGGCAAACAAAACAGGAATACACGTACTGCAATCTTTTATATTGTTTGTATCACAATTCCTATTAAGAAACACATAATTATGTGATGCTCAGAATGTAGCAGTGCGGGTGGGTCTGGTTAGGAGGCTTGTACCTCAATTTATACCTGGAACATGCAGAAATGTTCACTGCCCAGGAGATTGGATAAAAAAACAAACTGAGCAGGGTCAGTAGTTTTGATTAAAAACTAGATCACAGTCGAGAAACTATGCAGAAGTTTGATCAGAAGAAAATGATAGAATAGAATAGAATGGAATGGAATGGAATGGAATGGAATAAAGTAGAATAAAGTAGAATAGAATAGAATTCTTTACTGGCCAAGTGTGATTGGACACACAAGAAATTTGTTTTTGGTGCATATGCTCTCAGTGTACATAAAAGAAAATACAGATTTGTCAAGAATCATGTGGTACAACACTTAATGATTGTCATAGGGATCAAATAAGCAATGAAGAAACAATCAATATTAATAAAAAATCTTAGGCTACAAGCAACAAGTTACAGTCATACAGTCCTAATTGGGAGGACTTTGCCTTTCATAAACAACTTAAAACCCACCTCTACTGCCAGGCATGGGGGAAATGAGATCCTCTTTCCCCCTAGGCCTTTACAATTCTATGCATGGTATGTATGTATGTATGTTTGGTTTTTATATTAATGGATTTTTAATCATTTCTAACACCAAATTACTATTGTACACTTTTTTATTGTCGCTGTTAGCAGCCCCGAGTCTCTGGAGAGGGGCGGCATACATATTCAATCAATCAATCAATCAATCAATCAATCAATAAAATAAATAAAATAAATAAATAAATAAATAAATGGATAAATGGATAAATGGATAAATGGATAAATGGATAAATGGATAAATGGATAAATGGATAAATGGATAAATGGATAAATGGATAATAGGAATGATGAGAAAAAACTTGTAGAAATAGAAGCGCAGACAGGGGTCAAGTGCTAAGAAATGGCAATAAGTTGGAGTACTGTAAGAGCCACAAATTTGTCTCAGCCAATCAAAAAGGCTTGGATGAAATATGAGTGTCCTAGGTTTCAGCAATGTGGTAAAATATTCTTCTAGGTTAAGATGCACACAACTTGGAGCAGAAGTGATTACCTTTTCCGCTTCTGGTCAGTGAAGGGCTCCACTTACCTTTACCTACTGGTACTGGGATCCTGAGACTGGTGCGGGTGCGTGCGTGCCCAACACATGTGTACATGCCCCTGTGCGAGACTTCGCTTCTGCGCATGCACACAAAGCAAACTCTCATACAAGGACGCTCACAAGATTACAGCAATTTTCGCCTTTTAGAAACATAGAAGACTGACGGCAGAAAAAGACCTCATGGTCCATCTAGTCTGCCCTTATATTGTTTCCTGTATTTTATCTTAGGATGGATATATGTTTATCCCAGGCATGTTTAAATTCAGTTACTGTGGATTTCTCTACCACGTCTGCTGGAAGTTTGTTCCAAGGATCTACTACTCTTTCAGTAAAATAATATTTTCTCATGTTGCCTTTGATCATTCCCCCAACTAACTTCAGATTGGGTCCCCTTGTTCTTGTGTTCACTTTCCTATTAAAAACACTTCCCTCCTGGACCTTATTTAACCCTTTAACATATTTAAATGTTTCGATCATGTCCCCCCTTTTCCTTCTATCCTCCAGACTATACAGATTGAGTTCATTAAGTCTTTCCTGGTACGTTTTATTTTTGCTTCTGCCCATGCGCCCTGAGTCCTTTGGGACTCAGCCACAATGAGTCCTTTGGGATTGGGCGGCATAGAAGACGAATAAATAAATAAAACAAATAAATTGCCAAAATCTCGTGAGATTTCGCTTTGAGCACATGCACAGAAGTGAAGTCTCATGTGGAAACGCATTCAAATGGGTCGGGCGCATACCCACCCACACCGGCCTCCAAAGCCCACTAAAAAGTCCTTCCGGATCGCCAATCCCAGTCGTTCTGCGTGGGCCCATCAGTGCTTCTGGTCCTGGTATACTTGGCCTCAAGATTTTCTGGGAAGGAGATATGGATAATAAAAATCTCAGAAACCTGGAAAGGAATGTTTATACAGCTTTTATTTGCCACGGCTCTTTCCCCCCAACTTCAGCTTAACCAGGTCCCCGAAATGTCTACCATTATTTTTATCCCTTTGAAATGACAGGATAAAGAAAGAGAGCACATATTTTATTATAGATGCAGTATGATACATGACAGTTGTTTTTTTTACTCTAATGTCTTGCAGGAAAAGATGTATCTAGCAAGTTATAGACCTGTCATGTGGAAATGTGCATGTGTTTTGTGCGCACCGCTGTGCAGAGCCACTGTTCTTCCTCTCTGAATAATTCAGACTTTCAAGAAGTAAATGGTGAATGTACTATTCAGCTGAATGTTTTACATAGATATACAGATGGGTTGGACTTCATTTTCTCTAATCCTTCAATTTACTGCTTTAATCATAGAAAAAGATGGCAGAAAAAGACCGCATGGTCCATCTAGTCTGTCCTTATACCATTTCTTGTATTTTATCTTATGTTTATCCCAGGCATGTTTAAATTCAGTCACTGTGGATTTACCAACCACGTCTGCTGGAAGTTTGTTCCAAGCATCTACCACTCTTTCAGTAAAATAATATTTTCTCATGTTACTTCCAATCTTTCCCCCAACTAACCCCAGATTGTGCCCCCTTGTTCTTGTGTTCACTTTCCTATTAAAAACACTTCTCTCCTGAACCTTATTTAACCCTTTAACATATTTAAATGTTTCGATCATGTCACCCCTTTTCCTTCTGTCCTCCAGACTATACAGATTGAGTCCATTAAGTCTTTCCTGATAAGTTTTATGCTTAAAACCTCCCACCATATTTGTAGCCCGTCTTTGGACACGTTCAATTTTGTCAATATCTTTTTGTAGCTGAGGTCTCCAGAACCGAACACAGTATTCCAAATGTGGTCTCACCAGCGCACTATACAGCGGGATCACAATCTCCCTCTTCCTGCTTGTGATACCTCTAGCTATGCAGCCAAGCATTCTACTTGCTTTCCCTACTGCCTGACTGCACTCTTCTCCCATTATCTCCCATCACTACCCACCTAAATCACTAATCCACAGCTATTAAAGGGCCTTTCTGGAAGGCACCAGCTGAGGAAGACTACGTAATACACTAAGAATCATACAGAAACTCAGCTAGATACATATACTGTATTTTTTGGAGTATAAGAAGCATTGGAGTATAAGTTGTATCTTAGTTTTGGGGGACGAAAACAAGGGGAAAAAATTCTGCTTCTGCCTCCCAGCAATTTGCCTCCCAGCTAACAGCAAACAGTACAGATGATACACACTGTTTGCTCTGTATTTCTGTGCATGTGAGCCTGACCCATAGAAATAGCAAAGAAGTGGAGAAATGTACATTATGGCAGTATATTAATACCAGCAAGTTTTCTTAAATGTAGTCACACTAACTCCTCCCAATTATTTAAATAGATCTACTCCAAATATGACTAAATCAAGGTTTAACTCAGCTGCATTATTTTAATACTAAACAGGACACTGTTACATTTCAGATTATACTTTTACAGATCTTTAAAATTGAGGTGGCTTTCTAGAAGTATAGTTAATCTCTGCTATTTAACAGAAGATACAATAGCACTCGGCCTCTTCAGATAAAGCATTTATTTTAAAAAGCTTCTTCAGTTTGTTGTCTAGAACAATAAAGTAGTCTTTAAAAAATAAGTCTAATAATTTGAACATTCTAAACACATTCATAGTTATTGACTTACCTCCTTGCATACATTTCAGCAGAAACTAAAAACCCGTGTCACTCTCCCAGCAATTTGCCTCCTTGAAGCTAGTTTCACTTTTAGTTTAACACATGGCCTCGAATCAGCTGAGGATCAGGAAGCTGATAATGAGTTACCTGACTTAACAGGCTCTATTCTGTTTGCTGCAAGAAGGCAAATTGCTGGGAGGCAGAGGTCAAACGATAGGGGTGGCTGGATGGGCTACATTTGGTGTATAAGACACACCCAAGTTTTCACCCTCTTTTAAAAAAGTGTGTCTTATACTCCAAAAATACAGTAGTTAAGAAAAGCCCTGGTGCTGAAAACTCTGAGCGTCTCCTAAAATATTTTCTCCACATATTTTAAAATGTTATCATCCAAATCAAAGAAAGAAAGAAATACCCACAAAAGCAAGCATGCTGAATGCATTAGCAAAACTAGATTTATTCTGACATTCATTTATGGCATACAATTTGATTATTAACATTTAAATCAAGAGGTTTTTTTAAAAATGAAAGACATTCTTTGTGCATTTACCATTTGAAAAAGATGTTGCACAGGTTTGTAATATAGAGAGTGAGCGTAGTTAAATAGGTCATACTCAGAAATAAATCACAGTTCTCCAGATATTTAAATCCTTATTCAAAATATGGTTTGGCCAAAAAAACCCCTCAGATATAACTTAGCTAGATCAGAATCTTTATGCAGAGAAGAATAGAATCTTAAATGCCAAAGTTGATAGTTCAATGCAGAACAAATAAACAATAGTGGAAATATTATGCAAGAATTTTTTTCTAAGATCATCACGAATTCTCTGGAAAACCTCACAAGCATGAAAATTGTGAGAAATAATTATTGAGTAATTGTTTTTTTATAGATTTTATTATATGAAATGTTTTCAGGAAAAGAACAGGTAAGGAAAGAAACAATCTCCTTGTGAATTGTCAAGAAATACAGTGGTACCTCTACTTACGAACTTAATTCGTTCCGTGACCAGGTTCTTAAGTAGAAAAGTTTGTAAGAAGAAGCAATTTTTCCCATAGGAATCAATGTAAAAGCAAATAATGTGTGCGATTGGGGAAACCACAGGGAGAGTGGAGGCCCTGTTTCCTCCCAGGAGAGTCCTAGAGAGGCCCCACGGAGGTATCTCCCCGCCTTTTCCGGCCCTGTTTCCTCCCAGGAGATTCCTAGAGAGGCCCACAGAGGCTTCTCTCTGCCTTTTCCAGTTACAGTTTCGGAGGGTCGGGTTTGTAAGCAGAAATTGGTGCTCAAGCAATGAATTCTAGCTGCCAAAGTACCTTGAGAAAAAGAATAAATTGTGCAATTGGAAAACTGCTCCCCATGAGCAGACTTCAGGAACTGAGATTTTTGTGGTTGACTTGTGAGTTGAGTGCCTGGAAGTTGGGGGGTTTCATCAAGATCACAGCTGGATTGTAGCCCATATGGACATAGTCCATATGTCCAGACTTCATTTCTTAATCTTTTTCAGAAATTGCTACTTAACTATTTTTCAACTATTCAAACTTTTGGAGTGACAAGTTTTATACTACTGGGTGAGTTTCCTTCAATCCTTAACAAAAGAACATTTAAATAGAAAAAGTGTAATAAGAATGTTGATTTTAGGAAGTTATAAATAAATTAAGGGTACAGATGGATCTGAAATAAGATTTTATTTAATTTAAGAATCCTTCCTGTGGGAAAATGCTGCTGGTTTGATTTTTTTTTTAAAAACCTAGATAGTGTGGGACTTTGAAGATTAGACACTAGAGGGAACCAGAAAAAAACTAAAAAATACAGTTAGAGAAGAACACCAACTTATTAATATAGATTGGTGCAAAATACTTTGACATTAGACATATTAAAAGAGATTTGTGGAAAATGGACCAAGAATGTGGGGTCCTTAGTGATCTCTGAACTTGCTTGCTTTCTTGAAGAGATTTCATTACCCTAACTAGGTAACACAGGACCCAGAGTGTTAATACTTTTAAGAGTGTTGGCCACTATAAACTGTGTTTAAAAGATACTATTGAAGGGGAACAAATTTTACAAAATTAGACTAAGATTGATTTGAGAGTACTTGTTCTGGCCCAGCTTCCTGACCAAGGAACACAGCACAACAAAGCGTCCGGTACAAACCTTGTTTTAATACTAATGCCGTTGTCATAAATTCAAATAAAGTATAAATCAGTCTTTTCTGTGCAAGGCTGTTAATTAGCCTTCTTAACAGTTGACAATAGTCCAAGCAAAAGAACACAAGTGAAGAGTCTTTCAGATAACAGCAGATACTTGCTGTTTTTGGCAAAATGCCTAGGAACAATTTGCAGGCAACTTGAAGATTTCAAACAGGAGCAGAATAGAGGCTTGACTGCAAAGATAAGGACTTGAAATGAACAAAGTGCAAATTCCTCAGTTGTTTACATCACTTAAATTGGCTATGGAAGTAGCCAATTATCTTCAAACCTTACTCCCAAATAATTCTTCTCCTCAGGAACCATTCCTGCCTTTTGGCAGCTTTGCACTTGCGTGCATTGAGAACAGGCTCCTCCCCTTCTTCTTCACTCATGGTAGTCTCTGGAGGGTCTGAAGGCCTTGGCTGAATCCCTGCTTCTGGCAATGAGCCTTCTCCAGCCTCCTCTCTATCTGACTGCTACCAGCTGCAAAGGCCACTGATGAATCACAATACCTGCTGTCCAAATCTGTCATCAGTGGCACAGGCCCCTGGTGGACCACAACAGTACTGTAGATTTAAAAATAAGAGACAAGAAGAATGAGATTGAAAAAAATTGTTTTATTTATTTATTTGACACTCATCTCACTGTTACAATGTAATTGAAGTTTCTGAAAGATGCTCTAATTAATTCATGAGCCACGAGCCTTTAGAAGAAATATAAGAAATATAACAACTTCGAAAGAAATATAACAATTCATTAGGAGTGACATTTCAGCAATACTCCAATATAGTCAGAACTGAGATCATGTAGGTATGTGCCCTGTTTCCCCCCTCCTGCCATAAATCACATTCTCCAAAGAATCACATTAGCAGGCTGTAAAACCCCACACCCCTCCTTCTGACTCTGGACACAATCATTAAAAGAAACATTTTTGGACTATAGTTGCAGTTAGTATAAATCAGCCACTCCCTCAGCTCTCCCCCCTCCATTTTATGGCAACTTGAAAGCTTTACGTGTTGATAGTAATGTTACACTGATTATACAAAGGAATCTGGTTAATGTCTAAATAATTAAAAGTGATATACAAATAACAAACCAAAAGATTGAGCTGAATATTTTTTCTATAATTTTCTATAAAGCAACCTCTTAATGTTTTTAACAATTTCATGAGAAGATGGAAAATGAAAAGAGCGGGGGAGGGGAGGAGAGATGGGGAAAAAATCAAAAACCTAGGGCATTGTTTGAAGGGAATGAAGTTCAAAATTGTTAAAAATGAAAGGAAAGAATAAAAAATTGATTTATTTAGTCAAGGTTAAAATAAGTATGATGTTATCTCTGGAAATGCTTAGTGGGCTTTTGCTGACCAAGACTGAACTGAGAAACTTTAAGGATTTGTTTGTACATAAGAAATAAGGTGTAAGAAAAAGATTGTTGTATTTTAAGAGAAGATGATAAATTACTAAAATTGATTATATGTATTGTGATGAAAGCAGAAGTCATTTCTTTATACTGTATATTTTATTTTCCTTTATTTTACCTTTTTTCTTTCCATTTCCGGTTTCTTTCTTTTTTACTCTTTTTCTCATTTATATTATTTTTTTATTTGTAATGTTCAATAAAAGTACTCTTTTAAAAAGAAAAGTGTATATTCCTTCAGCTTCTCCAGCCCAAGCATCTCTAAATGCTTTCAGTTTAACCAGAGTCTGGGTAATTGAAGCCATCATGCCTTTACAAGACATTAATCTGAGCTGTTACTCTAGAACTTTAGAACAGTCATGAAGATGAATAGTGTGCATTCCACCCGATCTCTACCATCACAGCTTAGGTAAATAACTTAGGTGAAAGATTTGTTCAAACAACAAAATGAGCTCTGCCTTTCTCAGAGGAAGTAGCATCTGTTTATAAACACTTGACTAATTTTTCATTATCTTATTGAAACAGTTCATATCGTTGAAAGAGAAAATCCCAGCATAACCATGCTCCATCAACAGCCAGAAACTATTTTGATATACTGAAATCATGGAGTGTGATGCACACAGTGTTAAAATTTCTCCAGATACATCAACGGGGGGGGGGGGGGGGGGGTAGTCAATTTTACATGGCATTTTTGCTGAGCCTTATTTATAAATTGATGGTGAAATGTGACTCAGGAACACAGCAAATTAATGACATTATGATTGTGTGTGTGTGTGTAATATATATTTTGTTGATAATGAAAATGAAAGGAGACTAGTATAGATCTATTTCAAGCTATTTATTTATTTATTTATTTATTTTTGTTTGTTTGTTTGTTTGTTTGTTTGTTTGATTGATTGATTGATTGATTGATTTCTATGCCACCTCTCTTGGGGCGGCATATGAATCTAGGCTTTCATCAGCTAGCCATACCCTTCACACACACACCAGGCTGTGTTGCCCAGGTTCAAAAGGGGGGATTAGAACAGTGCAGACCTAAGACGAGGGCATGGGCAAAAAAATTGCAAGAGCAGACATGTACCACTATAGAAAGTAACAACGATAATGGGGGGGGGGAGTAATACCAAACACCTCCGAAATATTTCCTCGTAACTCCACCTCCTCCCTTGGGGAGGGAAAGAGGCAACAGACACGAGTAAAAGCGGTAGATCCCCCTTTAGCCAGCATGAGCAAGCCCACAATTAGGCTTGCCACAGAGGGGAGGGAAGGGTGTGGCCCTATGACGCGGGCAATGAGCAGACTGAATAATGCTTTATAAAGGTGATTGTCTCCCATGGCATTTTAATACTCTGACGAAGTTAGCAGCACGCTAACGAAAGCTAAGTGGTTTTATTAAAGTTTCTATGTTCCGGTTTCGAAACAATAATGGATATGCAACAACAGGAATTTCAGTGTAAGGGGGGGGGAATTACATTCACACAAGATATTATACTAAGAGAAAAAAGATGCATTTACTGCTGCATAATACTCTAATACTGATTATTAAAATGGATTGTTCATATTCTAAAACATGTTGGAAATATAATAACCTGGTTGGATATTTTTCCATATTTAGCACAATGTTGTATTTCTCAGCATTCAGAAAAAGGGTTTTAATGGAATGAAATATATTTCCAAAAGCTGAATTTCCTTTTCAATATGCCATAGTTACAATAGCAATGAATGTGCCATTGGGAGGTCAGAAAGAATGGGTTAGGGATGGATTGTCATGGAGAAAATCTATCTATGCGGTCGTAGGAGCCTAAAATGACTTGATGGCCATAATCAATCAAACTTCACATTCTCACAAACTATACTAAACCAGCTTTGTAAATGATAACTACCAGTACAGCAAAGATAACCTCTGCTTTCTATTGGAAAGAACACACAATTCCTTCTGCAGAAGAATGGGTTATTAAGCCTTGGGAGTACACCTTCAAGTTTAAAATAGCTTGAATAGCTTGAATGGTGGGTTTGGCTAGCTTGACATCACTCATGTCATGGTGCCTATGGTGGCCTGAGCACTCTGCCAGTGAAAACAGGCTCCCAAACTCCATTTTTGGCTGGGACGCCTCGCTCTGCCAGTGAAAACCTGACAACCCAGTCAGATCTATAGTATACTATAGGGCAGGGGTCCCCAAACTTTTTACACAGGGGGCCAGCTCACTGTCCCTCAGACTGTTGGAGGGCCGGACTATAAAAAAAACTATGAACAAATCCCTCTGCACACTGCACATACCTTATTTTAACATTAAAAAACAAAATGGGAATGTACTATTTAGAGGGGGGGAAGAAGTCTGAAATTCATACATGTTTATGTTTTGTTTTTAATTTTCTTTTGTTAACATCTGATTGGCTAAACAAGGTTTTCTTGGTTTATAGAAAAATGTATAAAATATTTATAGAAAAATATATAAAGAAGGAAGCACTTTGGCATAATGATTAATAAGTTGGAAATATAATTGGTGTTGTACTTCTTGAAGGAACATTAAGGAGGGAATTTAATTAAAAGAAAACTATGTACCTGGATGACAACATTAGAAAAAAAACTTTTGCAACTTTTTTGATGATTGATATTAGTTACTGACAAAATACCGCATTTTATTGAGGGAAAATTAGATGGTACATTGTATTGGTTGAATGTATGTTGAGAAAAATTTAAAAAAATTTACACCCCCACCAAAAAAAGTCCTTCCTTCCTCCGCCCCCTCCATTCATTTCATTCTTCCTTCCTTCTTTGTTCCCTCCATTTCTTCTTCCTTCCTTCCTCCTTTCCTTCCTTCCTTTTCCTGCCATTTCTCCTTCTTTCCCTCCCTCCCTCCTTCCCACTTCTCTCTACCCTCTCCCTTTTTTCCCTTCTTTCTCATTTGTTTTTTTCCCTCTCCCTCGTTCTTTCCCTCCATCATTTTCTCATTTTTCTCTCTCACATTCCCTCCCCCCTTACTTGTTTTCTCTCCTTCTCTGTCTTGCTTTCTTTCTCTCTCTCCTTTTCTTCTCTCTTCCTTCCTCTCTTCTTTCTTTTTCTGCCCTGCCACACGCCGCGGGGCAGTCGGCTGCAAGCAGAAGCTCCCAAGACGGTGGCACCGACGTCGGGTCGCAGTACATTGCTGGCGCTGGCCCGCTGGCTGGCCCAGGACGGAGGTGCCAGCCCCATGCCCAGCGCAGCGCCAGCAATGTACGGCGTCCTGCAACACATCAACCGCCCCACCGCCGCCTTACGACTACTGCTGTGCCCTCCCGCTTGACCCACGCTGCGCCACCTTCGTGGCTTGCCCTGCTGCCCCGCGCCCACCAGAGCTCCCGGTGCAGCCGAAGCGTGGGGCGGAGTAGGCGGCGGAGTAGGCGGCGGCGGCTGCTTCAGGCCTGCCCCCGAGCTGAGCTTCCTTCGAGGCAAAACTGCAAAGCTCACCTGCCGCCTCGAAGGAAGCCGAAGGAAGCTCAACTCAAGGAGGACCGGCTGTTGGTCCCTTGAAGCTGCCGCTGCCCACTGCAGAGATCCCTTCGCCTGAACGGAGGCGGCGGGCTCAAGGGACCAAGAGCCGGTCTTTCTCGGCGCTGAATTGTTACAGCCTCTGAGTCCGCCTCCGGGTGAAGGGATCTCCTCGGGGAGAAAGGAAGGAAGCCAAAGGAAGCTCAGCTGAGGGAGGGCTGGCTGTTGGTCCCTTGAAGCTGCCACCGCCACCAACGCCCACTGCGGAGATCCCTTCGCCCGAACTTAGGCGGCGGCGGGTTCAAGGGACCAACAGCCGGCCCTCCCTCAGCTGAGCTTCCTTTGGCTTCCTTCCTTTCTCCCCGAGGAGATTCCTTCGCCTGGAGGCGGACTCAGAGGCTGCAACAATTCAGCGCCGAGAAAGACCGGCTCTTGGTCCCTTGAGCCCGCCATCGCCGCCTCCGTTCGGGCGAAGGGATCTCTGCAGTGGGCAGCGGCAGCTTCAAGGGACCAACAGCCGGTCCTCGTTGAGATGAGCTTCCTTTGGCTTCCTTCGAGGCGGCAGGTGAGCTTTGCAGCTTTGCCTCGAAGGAAGGCAAAGGAAGCTCAGCTCGGGGGCGGGCCTTAAGCAGCCGCCGCCGCCTACTCCGCCCCGCGCTTCGGCCGCGCCGGGGCCAAGTAAGCCGAGGCTAGGCCCGTCACCCCCAGCTCCAAGTGCGGGGCCTGGGCAGCGGGCAAGCATCGGGAGGGCCTCCCCGTCACCTGGCCAGGACATTGTGGCCGTTAACAAGTTAATGCGCGGGGGTCCTGATAAATTGTTTACTGCCCCATCCAGACGCTCTTGCAGGGCTTCCAGGCTCCCTGCGGGGCAGCGAGGAAGCAAAAAAGCAGCACTCTCCCGCTCTCTCTCCCCCTCTCTTTCTTGCTTTATTTTTCTCTCTCAGTCCCTTTCTATGTCTCCCTCTTTCTCTCTCTCTCTCTCCCTCTCCGCAGCAGACCCCTCCCAACACCAAAGGTGCCCAAACACGCGCAAACTTCACCGATGCAAAAAAAAAAAAAAGCAGGAGGGACCAAGACCGTCTGCAGCTGAGTGTCTGGAGAGGAGGCGGAAAGCCAGGGGGCGGGGAGGAAAGCAATTGGCCAATTTCTTTCTCGCCTTTAGGGAGAGGAACTGTTGCTGCTCTGCCATAGGGTGCTTTCCTCCCCGCCCCCTGGCTTTCCTCTTCCTTGCCGCCGCCAGACGCTCAGCAGCAGAGTGGAGGGGAGATTCGGGAACTTAGTATATTATATGGTAAAATCTTGCACGCTGCTGCGGGCCGGGTAAATAGCCTCAGCGGGCCGTAGTTTGGGGACCGCTGCTATAGGGCATGGGGTGAGGTATCATCAATATGCCGATGATACCCAGTTATACATCTCCACCCCATGTCCAGTCAATGAAGCAGTGGAAGTGATGTGCCGGTGCCTGTAGGCTGTTGGGGCCTGGATGGGTGTCAACAAACTCAACCCAGACAAGACGGAGTGGCTGTGGGTCTTGCCTCCCAAGGATAATCCCATCTGTCCGTCCATTACCCTGGGGGGAGAATCATTGACCCCCTCAGAGAGGGTCCGCAACTTGGGCGTCCTCTTCGATCCACAGCTCTCATTAGAGAAACATCTTTCAGCTGTGGCGAGGGGGAGTTTGCCCAGGTTCGCCTGGTGCACCAGTTGCGGCCCTATTTGGACCGGGAGTTACTGCTCACAGTCACTCATGCCCTCATCACCTCGAGGCTCGACTACTGTAATGCTCTCTACATGGGGCTACCTTTGAAAAGTGTTCAGAAACTTCAGATCGTGCAGAATGCAGCTGCAAGAGAAATCATGGGCTTTCCCAAATATGCCCATGTTACACCAACACTCTGCAGTCTGCATTGGTTGCTGATCAATTTCCAGTCACAATTCAAAGTGTTGGTTATGACCTATAAAGCCCTTCATGGCACCGGACCGCCTTCTGCTGCACGAATCCCAGCGACCAGTTAGGTCCCACAGAGTGGGTCTTCTCCAATGTCGTTTGGCGGGACCCAGGGGAAGAGCCTTCTCTGTGGTAGCCCCGGCCCTCTGGAACCAACTCCCCCCAGAGATTAGAATTGCCCCCACCCTCCTTGCCTTTCGTAAGCTGCTTAAAACCCACCTCTGCCACCAGGCATGGGGGAATTGAGATACTCTTTCCCCCTAGGCATTTACAATTTTATGCATGGTATATCTGTATGTATGTTTGGTTTTTATAATAATGGGTTTTTAACTATTTTTAGTATTGGGTTATTATTATATGCTGTTTTATTTCTGTTGTTAGCCGCCCCGAGTCTACGGAGAGGGGCGGCATACAAATCCAATAAATAAATAAATAAATAAATAAATAAATGAATGAATGAATGAATGAATGAATGAATGAATGAATAAATAACAAACAAACAAACAAACAAACAAACAAACAAACAGTGATTTCTGACATTCTCAAAATGGGTGAACAGTGCAGTCAGGCGGTAGGGAAAGCAAGTAGGATGCTTGGCTGCATAGCTAGAGGTATAACAAGCAGGAAGAGGGAGATTATGATCCCGCTATATAGAATGCTGGTGAGACCACATTTGGAATACTGTGTTCAGTTCTGGAGACCTCACCTACAAAAAGATATTGACAAAATTGAACGGGTCCAAAGATGGGCTACAAAAATGGTGGAAGGTCTTAAGCATAAAACGTATCAGGAAAGACTTCATGAACTCAATCTGTATAGTCTGGAGGACAGAAGGAAAAGGGGGGACATGATCGAAACATTTAAATATATTAAAGGGTTAAATAAGGTCCAGGAGGGAAGTGTTTTTAACAGAAAGTGAACACAAGAGCAAGGGGACACAATCTGAAGTTAGTTGGGGGAAAGATCAAAAGCAACATGAGAAAATATTATTTTACTGAAAGAGTAGTAGATTCTTGGAACAAACTTCCAAGACGTGGTAGATAAATCCACAGTAACTGAATTTAAACATGCCTGGGATAAACATATATCCATCCTAAGATAAAATACAGAAAATAGTATAAGGGCAGACTAGATGGATCAGGAGGTCTTTTTCTGCCATCAGACTTCTATGTTTCTATGTTTCTATAAATAAGTAAGTAAGTAAGTAAGTAAGTAAGTAAGTAAGTAAGTAAGTAAATAAATAAATAAATAAATAAATAAATACTAATGAATGCTCTTGACTTTCACATATTACTTGAATTTTAATGGTTTTAACAAATATGGTTTTTTAGAAACCCTACAATAAATACAGGGAGTGGGCATGCCTCCAAGTCCCTGCTGATTCTTGATAAGTGCCTGGACAAGTTCCTGAAGTTTTCTTGCCAATATTTTGGAAGTGGTTTGCCATTGCCTGCTTCCTAGGACTGAGAGGGTATGGCTGGCCCAATGCCATTCATCTGGCTTTGTTTCAAAAGTGAGGCTAGAATTCCCTGACCTTCTGGATTGTAACTTAGTGCCTTAACTATTACGCCAAATTGGGTCTTTTATTCAAAACTTATCAGTGAAATATTGGCAATTTTAACTTAATTCTACCATGCTTGTAAATTGCCTGTTTATTCACACTATGCTTTCTTTTTCCAAATTGGTTTTTTTTTTCTGTGTGCTTCTTCCTTTTCTTAAAATGGCTTAATAAAAATATAATTAAAAAAGAAAAATAGTGAAGTCCAATAACTGCAGACAGTATTGTTTGCAAATAGATCCATTCTGGCAAAATGAATACCTGATTATTATTATTTTTTTTTTAAAAAAAAATCACTTTATTTCTCCCTCTGGAAACATAATGAAAATCTGCCATGCTGGAAACCTACTCACTGAACATTCATCAAGATTTCTATTATCTTATTAAATAAAGAATCTATTTCTCTTAGAAAAGATCTTTGCCATGTCTCCTCACCCCCTCCCTTTTGGAGCCAAAAGGGAACCAAGATAGATCCAAGAAAGAGTAAGGTGGAAAATCTAAGTGTGGGAAATTGTTTTGAACAACCCACGGGTCCAAAGACGGGCTACAAGAATGGTGGAAGGTCTTAAGCATAAAACGTATCAGGAAAGACTTAATGAACTCAATCTGTATAGTCTGGAGGACAGAAGGAAAAGGGGGGACATGATTGAAACATTTAAATATGTTAAAGGGTTAAATAAGGTCCAGGAGGGAAGTGTTTTTAATAGGAAAGTGAACACAAGGACAAGGGGACACAATCTGAAGTTAGTTGGGGGAAAGATCAGAAGCAACATGAGAAAATATTATTTTACTGAAAGAGTAGTAGATCCTTGGAACAAACTTCCAGCAGACATGGTAGATAAATCCACAGTAACTGAATTTAAACATGCCTAGGATAAACATATATCCATCCTAAGATAAAATACAGAAAATAGTATAAGGGCAGACTAGATGGACCATGAGGTCTTTTTCTGCCATCAGACTTCTATGTTTCTATGAAAATTCTTTCAAGATATTAAATTGAGGAGAGGGGAATATAATATTATGTTCAGATCCTGAGCAAAGTTCAAGAACATTTTGAAAATATTATCCATCTACAAATTCTTCAGTTGCTCTGACAAGAACAGCCAGAACAACAAAGTCATGATTAAAAAATCTGAAAAAAGTTTCCACCTTAACTGCAAGGTAAATGGGATCAATTCAGTTTATGCAGTTCCTATATTTTGTGATCATGCCCCTTCTCTTTCAATAAATCTTATTAAAGAAAACTCTTGCTTTGCTTACATTGACTATCATGAATCTAACAATAACTATTATAATTTAATAATTAATAATAATTTATTAGATTTGTATGCCGCCCCTCTCCGAAGACTCGGGGCAGCTCACAAAAATTATAAAAACAATGTTACAGTGGAACAAATCTAATATTAAAAGAGAAAAAATATAAAACCCCATCATTTAAAACCAAACAACACATACATACCAAACATAAAATGTAAAAGCCTAGGGGAGGTGTCTCAGTTCCCCCATGCCTGGCGATATTGGTGGGTCTTGAGTAATTTACGAAAGACAAGGAGAGTGGGGGCAGTTCTGATCTCCGGAGGGAGTTGATTCCAGAGGGCTGGGGCCGCCACAGAGAAGGCTCTTCCCCTGGGGCCCGCCAAACAACATTGTTTAGTCGATAGGACCCGGAGAAGGCCAATTCTGTGGGACCTTATCAGTCGCTGGGATTTATGCGGTAGAAGGCGGTTCCGGAGGTACTCTGGTCCAATGCCATGTAGGGCTTTAAAGGTCATAACAAAAACATTGAATTGTGACAGGAAACTGATTGGCAGCCAATGGTGCTGCTACTGTTGGTGCTACTGCAACAACACAATCTATAGTAAGATATTTGTAAAGTAGAACAAATCTGAAAGAGATTATCAGAGTAGGACCCAATCCTGGTATACTCAGCATCTCAAAATGCCATTTCTACCTTTGACACAATAAGCAAACTGCTGCTTCCAGATCAGGGGTGGATTCTAACTTACCTCGCTGTTGGTTTGCTTCTCCTGCACTGAGTAGCTGCGCCAAGTGGGCACATGCACACAAAGTTCACACATGTGCGGTGCCAAAAAAAATATCCCCCCCAAAAAAGCCCAAAATAAGAAGATGATTATGCGCGGTGCAAGAAATTTGGCTTCTGCACATGCTCAGAAGGGGGGGAAAACAGATTTAAAAAAATAATAATAATTCAAACAAAAAGTATTGCAAAAAAATTTCCCAAAAAGATGGCAGCGTCTAGGGCACCGACCGAACCGGTTCTGCAACATCATCATGACATCACCAGCGGATTGCTACTGGTTAGAGTAAACCAGTCCAAACCAGGAGGAACCCACCTCTGTTCCAGATACACTAAAACTACAACTCTCATAATTCCAGCTCCCATAGCTAGTAGAAGCAGAACCTTAGGCCACTAGGCTGGAGAAACAACTCAGCATATACCACCATCAGGATTTGTGGAATAATAAATATGGTAGCCATTACTGATTGGATCATATGAGCCTTATCCCTTCTACTAGCACTCAATTCCGCATGGAGTACCTATATTGAGTCACCCAGAGGCAAAGGGTGCAGAAAGTAGAAGCATTTTTTCCCTTCTTCTTCCTATGTTGTCATTAGTCAATCATTCAGAGAAAGGGCAATAGGAAGGGACAGCAAAGCCCAGCTCTTAAGGGTGATCAAAAGCCTTGCTAGTTATTTTTCCAGTGTTGCTTCAAATGTGTGACCCACATTTTGCTCACTCCTTGCTGTTAAAAGAAATAAATCATGGTTTGAGTGAACCAGTGTTCAGGCTAACATGCTGTTCAGAGAAACTGATGAAATGACAGCACCTGGAACAAAAACATTTACCCCAATATAAATAAAACATGAATTTTAAGTCTGTGGTGGCATAGGGTACAACAAGAAAAATGTTATTATAATCTATGCTAATCTTCATGATCAATTACTATTCAATGTGGTCTGGCTTTGATTGAGCTTTTTACTGACTTCTCTATTAATATTTTAGCCTCTGAAATAATGCTAATTTTCCCAGTGCCTGCCTGCCTCATTTGAAGTCTGTGTGCTTTTAAAATAGGGAATAAACTAAATAAAAAATTTAGACTGAGGAGAAGAGAGACACTTTTGTCCTTGAATATCTTTATTGTGATTGTCAATGAAGCAAATTTATTTAGTTCATTTTCCGAAGAACCAAAACAATTGAACAAGAGAGAGAGAAAAAAACAAATAAAAATATAGATACAGATATAGCAAGCAGGCAAAAGAAAATAACAAAGTAAAGAAAAGTATTTTTAAAACTGGATGAAATGTAGATATATCTGATATATCTGATATATGAGAAGAAAATATGGTAATAGGAAGGAGAGCACCATTCCAAGTTAGATGAAGAAGCAGAACCTCAGCGAGAAGGCTCTGGATTATTGATAGACTTTGAGTCCAAGATATAGAGCAAAGCTGAATTGGGTGATACAGTGCTTTTTTAAAATAAATCATAAATAGTGCTGGCATGATCAGACGGTAGCAGAATGGAGGGAATGCATATCACCAAATTCCATGAAATTCTACTCAACTGCACGTCAATAGATAATAACATGCATAAGCAGTTCAGTATTAGTTTGGCATTCATTTTTTTCCATGTCTGGTGAAGTTCCAAGACTTATAAGGAATTAAATGTTTAGAAGAAAGGGTGTTCTAATCTAATCCTTTCAGCAAATACAAGAATGAATGTTTCATTCTGGAGAAAATAGAAGCAGGGAAGGGTATTAGATACATTTGTTGCCTTGAGTTACCTGTAAAAATAATAAAGGCAGGATGGATGGATGGATGGATGGAGGGAGGGATGGATGGAGGGATGGATGGAGGGATGGATGGATGGAGGGATGGAGGGATGGGATGGGTTGGGTTGGGTTGGGATGGGACAGGTCAGATCAGGTCAGGTCAGGACAGGATAAATGATAGATAGATAGATAGATAGATAGATAGATGGATGGATGGATGGATGGATGGATGGATGGATGGATGGATGGATGGATGGATAGATAGATAGATAGATAGATAGATAGATGATAGATAGATAGATAGATAGATAGATAGATTATTGATAGATAGATAGATAGATAATAGATAGATAGATAGATAGATAGATAGATAGATAGATGATAGATAGATAGATAGATAGATAGATAGATAGATAGATAGATAGATGATTGATAGATAGGTAGATGATAGATAGATAGATGATAGATAGATAGATAGATGATAGATAGATAGATAGATAGATAGATAGATAGATAGATAGATAGATAGATAGATGATTGATAGATAGGTAGATGATAGATAGATAGATAGATAGATAGATAGATAGATAGATAGATAGATAGATAGATAGATAATAGTCCCAACAAAGAAAGAAATAAAGCACAGAATCTGATAATGCCTGAATAAGAGTGAAGCTGTTTATTGTTATTTAGGAGACTTTTCTATGACATAACATAAATATTTACTCAGCTATCCTTACAGAGGATGAGATTAAAAATTATGTTTGCATAATTAAACCAGTAATACAAGAATCTAATATTTGGATTATATTTGTAAAATAAATGATAAGAGAGTGGCTGACTGGGCTCACCACCAAAGTGCGGTTTCAATGTTTTATTCTGGTACTTGTCATTCTCAAATCTAAAAAAGTTTCGTGTTTGAACTTCCCAGTGCTTCTCCAAATGACAATTTGCAAAGATCACCTGTAGGTCCTTTCATTTCCTTTCCACTTTTATATCATCTGACTGAGTCATTTTCTGTTTTCAGCAAATCTATAGCAGCTCTCCTAACTGATAGCTTCAGTGATGCCCACTGTTGATTTCTTTCAGTTGACTGGATGCTGAGAGAACATGCTGTGTCTGGAAGTAGGTAACTACAATTCTGGAAAGATATTTCATGCCTATGATGCCTTAGTTGGATGAGATTAGCTGCTGAACAGATGGAAGACTATTTCTGTTCTTTAGTGTATGTAGTCGTCTTGAGCAGAAATTCAAGGAATCCACTCACAATCCATCCCAATGTACCTTTGTGAATGGAAATTGGTTCTCTGTTCACTGATTAAAGATGGGAAATTACTGTGGATAATTTCTAGTTTATTTTACATCCAGTCAATCCCCAAATCTAGATTAGAGCAAGGGTGTGAGTATATGCCACTCAACTAACATGGTACTTACTTACAGTATTTATTAAACATTGGCCAACAGCAAAAAAATATTTAGCTGGCAAAATTGGCAAAACAAAAGACAGGAATTTACTATAGCCATCCACATATCTATCTGACACTAATCTAATATAATCTAATTATATATCAAGGCTTTCCATGGCCACTGCAAACAATAAAATGGTTATTAGGATGGACAGTCACAAAGGGATTGCCTTTAGTTATTCCAGCCTTAACCTCTTTTTGTACAAAGTGATAAAAGAATAAAGATGGAAAACAGGACCCCGGATGGCAGGAATAGGAAAAGGAAACCATTTGTTGGAGATGGCTGTCATAGCCAACAGAAATGGTCCAATTGTAGCAACGTTATTTAGGCAATAATCAAGATTCACCAAGTATAAGTATGTCTACTTTCCAAATCCTTCAAAGACAAAATGAAAGTTATGGGCATGGAGTGTTAAAAGTTGATAAGTGTCTCAGGCTTGGAAAAGTTTTGTTTCCAATGAGAAAAGAAATAACGAATGCATAAATTTGTCTTGTGAACAATTCTCTGAATAATTTAATTTAGTTTAGTTTAATTTATTTGATTTATATTCCGTCCAACGCCTTCTGGACTTATAAATATATAAAATTATGTCTGAGCACCTCACAATCTATGTTCTGTTTTTAAAAGGAATTAGGAGGGGGGAAGAGGTACTCACCATGTCTTACTAATGAAACTTAGCTTTGCCTTCAGATTTTCTATATTTATAAAATGAATACTTTCTTCCTTTTGATTTCCTTGTCCACAATCTGAATGTGTCTATTTTAAATTGTGGCATGTTACCTGGCCCAATTTCTTGTTATCTGCTATGCGTATAAAATATTTCCCACTGTCTTATTCTGGTAGTTATATTTGGCATTGTGTGCAGAAACATCTAACCAAGGGATGTCATACTACTTATATAATGCTTCCACAGCATAGTGTTTATAGTACTTGAACTAATTTAACAAAAAAAAGTACAGTGATACCTCATCTTACGAACTTAATTGGTTTTGGGATGAGGTTTGTAAGGTGAAAAGTTTGTAAGACAAAACAATGTTTCCCATAGGAATCAATGGAAAAGCGATTAATGCGTGCAAGCCCAAAACTCACCCCTTTTGCCAGCCGAAGCGCTCGTTTTTGCACTGCTGGGATTCCACTGAGGCTCCCCTCCATGGGAAACCCCACCTCTGGACTTCCGTGTTTTTGTGATGCTTCAGGGGAATCCCAGCAGGGGAATCCCAGCAGTGCAAAAATGGGTGCTTCACTGGCAACAGAAGTCCGGAGGTGGGGTTTCCCAGCAAGGGGAGCCTCGGCGAAATTGCAGCATTGCAAAAAACATGGAAGTCCTTGAAACCCCGGACTTCCGTGTTTTTGCAATGCTGTGATTTCACTGAGGCTCCCCTCGCTGGGAAACCCCACCTCCGGACTTCCATTGCCAGTGAAGTGCCCATTTTTGCAGTGCTGGGATTCCCCTGCAGCATCGCAAAAACACGGAAGTCCGGAGGTGGTGTTTCCCATGGAGGGGAGCCTCAGGGGAATCCCAGCAATGCAAAAATGGGTGCTTCACTGGCAACAGAAGTCCAGAGGTGTGGCATCCCAGTCAGTGTTCCCTCTAATTTTTTGGGGGGGTGGGCGGAAAAGTATAGTGTCTGAGCGGCAGTCCCTTCGGGACTGGGCGGCACAGAAATAATAAATAAATAAACAAACAAACAAACAAATAAAAAACCCACCCTGCTTTGCCTCAGAGAATTTCAAAATAAAATACTGTACTGTGTGTCTATAACAGTGAGCTCATAATAGGGCAACTCTATCAATATCAAAATGCCACTTAAATACTTGAGCTAGTTTCAAACTAGATTTTGATTTTCTTTCTCTCTTCCTTACTCCCATTCTTTTTCTTTCTCTTTTCCTTCCTCTCTTTTTTCTATCTGTTTCTCTCTCTTCCTCTCTTCCTCTCTCTCTCCTTCCCTCTCACTCTTTCCCTCTCGGCTTCTGGGCAGGTTTGGAAAACTCTGAGTTGATGATGATATTTAAGTGAGTGATTGCTCACTGCTCAGCTTAGAGGGAACTATGATCCCAGTGGCGGCGGCTTGGGTTTGTAAGGTGAAAATAGTTTGGAAGAAGAGGCAAAAAAATCTCAAACCCCGGGTTTGTATCTCGAAAAGTTTGTATGACGAGGGGTTTGTAAGACGAGGTATCACTGTATTTTCTTAATTAGGAGATGTGATCTGAAAATAAAGTAAACGTAATATACTGGCAACTAAAGAACCATTTAGAATCTATGGAACAAAAGGATTTCTCTGATTAAGACTAAATGTATTGTGAGAGATTCTTGCATAAAGATGCTTGTGGAGATTTTTAAAAAGAAATGAGATACTTTAAAACAGTTCTGATTTTGCAGGAGAATGGTTCTTGATGAGTAACAGTGTCTGTATGGGTTTCTCTTTCTCTCTCTCTCTCTCTCTCTGTGTGTGTGTGTGTGTGTGTGTGTTTGTGTGTGTGTGTTTGTGTGTGTGTTGTTATTTTCTTCTCTCACACATGCATCAAACTATTCACCAGAGCTAAAATGGTGTGACACTTTTTTGAGGCTCTGGAGGAAATTCTCATTTTAACTATTTTGGAGAATGTTCTTTAAAAAATAGTATTTATCACTACGGAAAGACATAGAAGACCTTTTCCAGAAAAAACAAAACACCCGGAGCCACAAAACCTGGAAATGTCCCACAGAGTCCCGATTAGGTCCCACAGAGTTGGCCTTCTCTGGGTCGCGTCGACTAAACAATGTCGGCTGGCGGGGCCCAGGGAAAGAACCATCTCTGTGGTGGCCCCAGCCCTCTGGAATCAATTCCCTCCAGAGATTCAAACAGCCTCCACCCGCCTCATCTTCTGTAAAATGCTGAAGACTTACCTCTGTCGCCAGGCATGGGGATGATTACCTCCCATCTTTGTTGTTTTTTTCTGACCTCTGTAGTATGATTAATTGGGTTGAGTGTGTACGAGAGCTTAATTGTGATTTTATGATATTGATTATGTTATATTAATGGGTTTTTTAAATTGACTTTTAAATTTTAATATTAGATTTGTAATGTATTGTACTATTGCTATGTTGTAAGCCGCCCCGAGTCTTCAGAGAGGGGCGGCATATAAATAGAATAAATTATTATTATTATTATTATTATTATTAAATTATTATTAAATGTGTGGCCAACTCAATGTCACTCCCACTGAATCACATGACTGTCCCACAGCCATGCCTATCCAGATTTTGTGACTATATGTTTTCTTTTCTATAGGAAACATGTATATCTCTCTCTCTCTTTCCCTCTTTCTTTTTTCTCTCCCTCCCTCTCATCTTTCTTTATGACTCTGCCTTCCTCCCTACCCATTTTTTCTACCAGTACTGCATACCTGACCGTACCCATCACTGGTTTATACCAGTTTACAGTGCTTTACAGCCTTCTCTACAGACTGGATATTTTCCCCAACAATCCGAGTACTCATTTTATCCACCTAGGAAGGATGGAAGGCTGAATAAATCTTGAGCCATTGACATTTGAACCGCTGAACTGAGCTAGCAGTCAACTGAAATCGCCTGCAGTATTACACTCTAACTACTGGGCCACCTCAGCTCATAAGCAATACCATACAGACAGACTCAAACTCTGTTTGCGGAGAAGGGCGGCATACAAATCTAAATAAACATAAACATAAACATAAACAACCCTGATAAGACCTAGTGGCTGTAGGTTTTGTCTCCCAAGGACAATTCCATCTGTCCGTCCATAACCCTGGAGAGGGGATTACTGACCCCCTCAGAGAAGATCCGAAACTTGGGCATCCTTCTTGATCCACAGCTCACATTAGAGAAATATCTTTCAGCTGTGGCGAGGGGGACTTTTGCCCAGGTTCGCCTGGTGCACCAGTTGCGGCCCTAACTGGACTGGGAGTCAATGCTCACAGTCACTCATGCCCTCATCACCTCGAGGTTCGACTACTGTAGTGCTCTCTACATGGGGCTACCTTTGAAAAGTGTTCGGAAACTTCAGATCGTGCAGAATGCAGCTGCGAGAGCAATCATGGGCTTCCCTAAGTATGCCCATGTCACACCAACACTCCGGAGTCTGCATTGGTTGCCGATCAGTTTCCGGTCACAATTCAAAGTGTTGGTTATAAAGCCCTTCATGGCATCGGACCAGAATACCTCTGGGACCGCCTTCTGCCGCACGAATCCCAGCAACCAGTTAGGTCCCACAGAGTTGGCCTTCTCCGGGTCCCGTTGACTGAACAATACTGTTTGGCAGGACCCAGGGGAAGAGCCTTCTCTGTGGTGGCCCCAACCCTCTGGAACCAGCTCCCCCCCAGAGATCAGAATTGCCCCCACCCTCCTTGCCTTTTGTAAGCTCCTTAAAACCCACCTCTGTCGTCAGGCAGGGGGGAATTGAGATATTCCCCTCCCCCCAGGTCTATACAATTTATGCATGGTATGTTTGTGTGTATGCTTTGCTTTTTTAATAAGGGGTTTTTAGTTACTTAAATATTAGATTTGTCATTCATTGTTTTGTTATTGCTGTGAGCCGCCCCGAGTCTACGGAGAGAGGCGGCATACTAATCTAATAATTAATAATAATAATAATAATAATAATAATAATAATAATAATAATAATATATAGTTCAAAAATCTATCTATGCGAAAAGTATTTAATGTAATAATGAACCTAAACTTCAGGCCTTCCTTAATTTAAAACCCTTTTTTCTTTTCAGTTTTGTGAGGGCTATTATTATAGTATGGCTTGGACTGACCTCTACTACAAACAGCTGCCATAGACAGAATTAGTTGTTTGTTTGTTTGTTTGTTTGTTTGTTTGTTTGTTTGTTCGTTCGTTCGTTCGTTCGTTCGTTCGTTCGTTCGTTCATTCATTCATTCATTCATTCATTTATTTATTTATTTATTGTTAGAGTTGAACGGGACCATGAAGGCCATCGAGTTCAACCCCCTGCCCAAGCAGGAACCCTATAGTACACCAGTCAAATGGCAGTTCAATCTTCTCTTAAAAATGTCCAGAGTGTTGGAGTTCACAACGTCCGCTAGTAGGTTGTTCCATTGGTTGATCGCTCTGACCGTCAGGAAGTTTCTCCTTATCTCCATGTTAAATCTCTCCTTGGTCAGTTTCCAGCCGTTGTTCCTCGTCTGGCCCTCTGGTGCCCTGAAGAATAAACTGATCCCCTCCTTTCTGTGACATCCCCTCGTATACTTGTAGACTGCTATCATGTCTGCTCTGGCCCTCCTTTTCTCTAGGCTATCCATGCCCAGTTCCCTCAGTCTCTCTGTTTGTAAGATGGCTGCCATGAAGTATGTGCCTAGTCACAATATAGGCAGAGAAGTATCACCTCCGCACAACCTTTCTTTTCCTTTGCCTGAACAGATGGGCATGTTTCCAAATAAAGTGCAGGTCTCTAGCTTCTGTTTGATTTTCTAATAATGAATGCCCGTATGGTTCATGAGGGGCCTAGAGGCATTCTTGTAAATGAAAATGCTGCTGGATTCTGATTATTTGATATATGGCATGCCAATGTGTGCATGTGTTTGGTTTTTACAAAGAATGTGATAGGCAACAAAGGAAGTGTCATTAGGGATATTGCTTTTCCTGGGAATTACACAAGGGGTGTGAAAAATAGACATTCTTCTATAGTTCCTTTTAGTTTTCAAAATACTGCAGTGAAGAAAAGAATAAAAGCAAGAAAACAAATGTTACTGCATTAGTTTAAATTGGAGATTAATTTGAGAAGTTCACTGTGCAGAGCCAATTCAATTTCATTTTGGCTATATTACCCTGTGCTTAGAGGTTCATGGTATTTTCTCAGATCAATTTTCCATCTTTCACTGTTGTGCAGTACTTGGACAGCTTGTTGATAACAAACGACTTTTTTCCTTCTGCTGTAAAATTCCCATTTGAATAGCAAGATCGGATATTGCTTTCCACAGCAGAACAGGGAATTTGTAGGTACCGGTATGTCAGAAGATATATAATAGGTAGTTTCCATTTTAAGTGGAACTATATATATATATATATATTTCTATTTTTAAAAGTTGGAAGAATGATCCTGCCCAGAAGTAACAATTTGTTAAAAATTATATGTGTATACATAGTCATTGTGCATCCATTCAAGGTAAGCAATGTGATACAAAATGAAAAAAATATAAATATACACAACCTCAATGTCCTTCTTTCCAACAGATTACTTTCTTTTCTGTTCAATACATTTATTCTTCACCACACATCTTCTTCTTTTACTACATAAAGAAGAAACATTGCTATATTACTACTTAGCCCACCCTCGCTGCACTGAGCTTAGTTTCATGTTTCAATGGAAATATCCTATCCTTGGTTCTGCATCACAAGACCAGCAGAATTATTTAATCTTTCTGCAATTACACTGTCAACACCTGTAGCCTTTAGACTTTTCAATATTCTTACAGCATTTATGACTTTTTTCATATATATTTTTCTTGGACACTAACCTTTATAGCTTTCTTTTCCATTTCATTCTTCAGTATATCACTGTAACCTCCATACATATCTTTAAAATACTCCTTCTCATATTTCATCACTCCAGCGTCATCCAAAAACTTTTAATCACATTTATTTTTATTAACCCTGCTGGAGGCACTTTATTTAGTTGTCCTTACCCATTTCCAAAACAGTTTTTTTATTTCCATCAAAAACTATTTCTCCTTTTCATATACACATCATGCAATATATTTCTTCATCCCAAATTTTGTATTCATTTCTTTTTAATTCATGGCTGCTTTCATTTTTGAATTCCACCAACCATCATTTTTTTTAAAAAAAACAAATTGTTAGCCTAGCTCCTTTGCTGCCCCAAAGCCAGTCTACTTCACTGCTGGACTGTGGCTTCTGGACATCTGTCATCTCCTTTTCAAAGTAGAGCTCCAGTCTACGTTGGGTAATCCTAAGAATTTGCTAGTTTGTGAAATTAAAGATATTGTATAATAATTTGCATACTCTGTTAAATGTCCTTTCTTTGATATTTATATGTATTTATATGTATTTGGTATTTATATGTAGATTGATCTCTTCCAATCCATTCTTCAGACTTGTTGACATAATTTGTTGGCATAATTTGTTTAAAAACTTTACTAATTTTTCTGTTCCTTGCCAAATTTATATAAATATCCCATCACTTCCTATAGTTTACTGATAGTTTTCTGTAGTTTTCTGACCATTTGATTTAATGTCACCTTCTAAGACATTTCTTCTATGATATCTTAGATTTTGAAAGCTCTACCTTCTGGTATTTCCTAATTTGTTCAGATATCCAGTTTGCTTTCTTCTGTTTCTTGATCGTTGGCAATCTTCTTTCACATTCATCCTTAACAACTTAATTGATTTTTTTCCATAGTTCCTGTGGCTCCTGATAAATGAGGTACAGAACTTCAAAGTAATTCCTGATGTTTAATATATGCACAAGATCATAATGTAAAAACTGGTTTTGTTCTTCCACTTTAGCTTAATTTGGAACTTGCGGATAGGCAGTTCATTATTTCCACGCACACCACCTCTCTTTGTGTATTTACTTATTTTATTTATTAATCAAATTTATATAGCTGCCTATCTCACTATAACCAATTCTGGGTAATGCACAAAAATCAGGCAAACCAAAAAATGTAAGATCAAAAGCATAAATACTTCCCTCATACATTCAGCCATTACCAAAGAGCTTTACTCATAGGCCTCCATTATGGTGTTCCTAGTCCCTGGCTAATGAAGCTATACTCTGAACAGGCTGACCTGCAGAGGTAACCACACCCCAACCAGTTTTTTGAGCTTACAAAAGCAAATGATAAGATAGAGTGAGTGGGAAGGGAAGGGAGGTGTGGCAGGAAAAGTGAAGAGAAAATAGCCTAAAGGCAGTTCCCAACTTAGGACCGGTCACTTAGCGGCTGTTCAAAGTTACAATGGACCCCCTCAAAAGGTTCTTAGAACCAGTTCTGAAATTCTGATGGCTACCCGGCCACATGGCCCACATTCATGGCTGATTGCCAGAAATTAATGGTCATATGACGATGATCACGATCTTTATTTGCAACATTTTTACCTTTACTTCTGGTTTTGGCAAAAATATCCCATAAAGAACAATGGGTTTGCTTCAAGACCACCACATCAAGATCATAAAATGGATTCATCACATTAGTCAGCTGCTTACTTCTATCATGGGCTGGCTTCATTATAGTCATAAGTTGAAGACTACCCATACAAATGAAAAGTGAAGGTAACATTCAAAGATTGGCAGCTATTTCAATCAAGTGCCAGGAACACATTCTGTCCTGCAATCCTCCAGTCTTCAAACAATGGTTTATGTTTTCCAAAATGTATCCCTGATGCTTTCATTATAATAAATACTGGTGTGTAAAATGAAACCATCACCAATTTATATTCAGCATGGCTCTTCTTATGTTCTTATGTTCTTAATTTGCAGATTTCCTCTTTCATATATACCCACAACAAATTACTGTAGATTATAACAATTAATAGTTGCTGATATTTAATCCTTTCAAAATTAAAGCTACATATTTATTTCCCCGTGAGCATTTGTCAGACCTATTCCAAAAGATCATGCCATACTACAGCCTTCTTTCAATATCTATTACTTTCTTTCATTAATTAATTCATGGGATTTTCTATTTGCTCGTCTTGGGTTCCCAATCAGGTAGTCTTTATGTCATAGATGCACCCATAAATGTTGATGTCTGCTGGCCATTACAGCTTTAGTCAATCAAAGCTTTCACATAATGCTTTTCAGAAAGACAGAAGAGCAATAGACTAGAATAACATCCTCAGACATATCCAAATAACATGCTGCAGTCACTAATAATGGTAAGGACAGTATGTCCAGTCAGTGAAGCAGTAGAAGTGATGTGCTGGTGCCTGGAGGCTGTTGGGGTCTGGATGGATGTCAACAGGCTCAAACTCAACCCTGATAAGATGGAGTGGCTGTGGGTTTTGCCTCCCAAGGACAATACCATCTGTCCGTCCATCACCCTGGGAGGGGAGGAATTATTGACTCCCTCAGAGAGGGTCCGCACTTTGGGCATCCTCCTCGATCCACAGCTAACATTAGAGCAGTGTTTCCCAACCTTTTTTGAGCCGCGGCACATTATTCACATTTACAAAATCCTGGGGAACATTGAGCAGTGGGGGGGGGGGGCAAAGAAAAGTTTGGACAAAAAATAATCTCTCTTCCTCCCTTTCGCTCTATTTCTCTCTCTCCCTCTTTCTCTCTCCCTTCCTTCCTCTTTCTTTCCCCCTCTCTCTCCATCTCTCTTTGTTTCTCCCTTCCTTCCTCTCTTTTTTGCCCTCCTTCTCTCTCCCTCCTTCCCTCCCTCAATGTCTTTCCCTCACCCTCCTTCCCCCCTCTTTCTCTCTCTCTTGCTTTCTCTCTCTCTTGCTGTCTTTCTCTCTTTCTCTCTCCCCCTCTCTCTCCCTCTCTCCTTCTCTCTCTTGCTATCTCTCTTTCTCTCTTTTTTTTGCTTTCTCTCTTTCTCCCCCCTCTCTCCCTCTCTCTCCTTCTCTTACTATCTCTTTCTGTCTCCCCTCTCTCCCTCTCTCTTTCTCTCCCTCTCTTGCTATCTCTTTCTCTCTCTTTCTCTCCCCCTCTCTCCCTCTCTCTTTCTCTCCCCCCTCTCTCCCTCTCTCTTTCTCTCCCCCCTCTCTCCCTCTCTCTTTCTCTCTCTCCCTCTCCTGCTATCTCTTTCTCTCCCCCCGCTCCCTCTCTTGCTATCTCTTTCTCTCCCCCCTCTCTCCCTCTCTCTCTTTCTCTCCCTCTCCCTCTCTTGCTATCTCTTTCTCTTTCTTTCTCTCCCCCCTCTCCCTCTCTCTTTCTCTCTCTCCCTCTCTTGCTAGCTCTTTCTCTCTTTCTCTCCCCCTCTCTCCCTCTCTCCCTCTCCCTCTGTTGCAATCCCCCCTCTCTCTTTCTCTCTGTCCCTCTCTTGCGAACCCCCTCTCTCCCTCTCTCTCTCTCTCCCTCTCTTGCTATCTCTTTCTCCCCCCCCCTCCCTCTCTTTTTCTCTCAGCAGCGGCAGCAGGGTGATCAGCTGTGAGGCGGAGCTCCGAAACCGAGGCACAGACGGCAGAGGCTAGACATGTTGCTAGACGCCGTATATGCTGGCGTTGCACTGGGCATGGACGTGGGGCTGGAGCCTCCGTCCCAGCCCAGCCAGCAGGCAAGTGCCAGCCACGCAATTCCAGCATGTCCAGCCGCCGCCGGTCAGAGCCTCTGTTCCGGAGCTCCGCCTCACAGCTGACCACCCTGGCGCCTCCCCACGGCTACTGCCCGTTGCCACTGCCGCTGCACGGCTACAGCAACATGTCCAGCCGCCGCCGTTCGGAGCCTCCGTTCTGGAGCTCCGCCTCACAGATGACCACCCTGGCCCCACCACACGGCTACTGCCCGCTGCTGCCGCCATCACTCTCCCGCTGCGTGCTGCCCTCCCGCTGCCGCCGCCCTCCCACCAGGCCCCAAAGCTCACCTGCTGCTGTCGCCAGGAAAGCTCCAGCCGGGCGGGGCGCTGCAGCTGCCGGAAAACTTGGAAGGCACAAATAATGAAGCTCAGGTTCCGGTCTCACAACTTTTTAATCTTCGCAAAAAGTTGCGAGACCAAAAGCTGAGCTTTTTTATTCGCGGCACACCTGACCGTGTCTCGCGGCACACCGGTTGGGAAACACTGCATTAGAGCACCATCTTTCGGCTGTGGCAAGGAGGGCCTTTACCCAGGTTCGGCTGGTGCACCAGTTGCAGCCCTATTTGGATCAGGAGTCACTGCTCACAGTCACTCATGCCCTCACCACCTTAAGATTCGACTACTGTAATGCTGTCTACATGGGGCTACCTTTGAAAAGTGTTCGGAAACTTCAGATTGTGCAGAATGCAGCAGTGAGAGCAATCATGGGCTTCCCAAGGTATGACCATGTTACTCCAACACTCCGGAGTCTGCATTGGTTGCCGATCAATTTCCGGTCACAATTCAAAGTGTTAGTTATGACCTATAAAGCTCTTCATGACATCGGACCAGAATATCTCCGGGACCGCCTTCTGCCGCATGAATCCCACTGACCGATTAGGTCCCACAGAGTTGGCCTTCTCTAGGTCCCGTCGACTAAACAATGTCATCTGGCGGGACCCAGGGGAAGAGTCTTCTCTGTGGCAGTCCCAGCCCTCTGGAACCAACTCCCCCCAGAGATTAGGACTGCCCCCACCCTCCTCGCCTTTCGTAAGTTATTAAAAACTCATCTTTGCCACCAGGAATGGGGAAATTAACACACACCCCAATTGTCATGGTTGGTGTATGGTTTGATTGGATTGTGTGAGTTTTATTTTATTATAAGGGTTTTAAATTATATTTTTAAAAATTTGATTTGTACACTGTTTATGTTGTTGTGAGCCGCCCCGAGTACTCGGAGAGGGGCAGCATATAAATCTAATAAATTGTTATTGTTGTTGTTGTTGTTGTTGTTGTTGTTGTTATTATTATTATTATTATTATTATTATGTCAATACAACAAAGCAAACGAGATCACTATGCTGGATTTCGTATTTCATCACCAGTCGGGTGCTTCCCAAGCACCTAGTACTGCGTGATGTAGGGGCGAATTATGTTTGTCAATTCCAGTAAAGCAGCCTTTTGCAATTGACAGATGGAGATTTTGTCAATTCCAATGGTTTTCAAATGTCTGCTGAGTTCCTTTGGCACTGCGCTCAGCGAGCCAAGTACCACTGGGACCACTTTCACTGGCTTATGCCAGAGTCGTTGCAGCTCGATTTTTAGATCTTCGTATTTCACTAATTTCTCTAGCTGCTTCTCCTCAATTCTGCCATCACCTGGGATTGCGATGTCGATGATCCATACTTTCTTTTTCTCCACAATCAGGATGTCTGGTGTGTTATGCTTCAGAATTCGTTCAGTCGGAAGTCAGAAGTCCCCCAGTAGTTATGCTTGCTCATTTTCGACCACTTTTTCGGGCTTATGATTCCATCAGTTCTTTGCCACTGGTAGATGGTAGTTCTGGCACAAGTGCCAGTGGATCATCTGTGCCACAGCATTGTGTCTATGCTTGTAGTCAGTCTGTGCGATCTTTTTGCAGCAGCTGATGTATGTGATCGATTGTTTTATCTGTTTCTTTACAGAGTCTGCACTTTGGATCGTCTGTTGATTTTTCAATTCTGGCTTTGACAGCATTTGTTCTAATGGCCTGTTGTTGTTGTTGTTGTTGTTGTTGTTGTTGTTGTTATTATTATTATTATTATTATTATCTGTCTTTCTTGTTTGACCCAGTATGCAAAAAAGGACAAGTAAAGCCCAGTTTTACTCAAGCTTGTTCATGCTATTATATATAAGCTAATATTGCTAATCTAGAGACAACCTTGCAAGCCAGCATACTTTTGCCCACATCTCAACAATTTATACAAGCATGTATTATAATGATATGTATTTGGAAAGAAGCCCTTAATTGGGCCAGCAATATCCCATTCTGGTGGTTGTTATCCCAAACTGGCACTGAGAAGCAACTACAGTATACTGTCCTTATCATCAATAGTGAGTGCTGGATATCACTTGGCTTAATATGTAATAGCTGAATCAGTTCTGGGAATGGGACAATGATGTTGTTATTAGAGGATGCTATTAGGACTGATTTCTTTATCGAGGAGAAATCGGTCCTAAAAAAGACACAGAACCATGCATTTATCTTTTCTGATAAAAAGTACAATATGTGTAATTTGGAAGAGGTCGGTTTAATTGATATAGTTTACCCCACACATCCTTGGTCATGACTTGCCTCTTTGGTGTATTATAGAATTTGAGATCTGTGAACGGAAGCAAACCTTTGGGTTATGTTATTTGTTCTGGTGCTTCGGCTACATTATGAGTTAAGAGAATAGAGAGAGGCAGCAGGCAGGCAAAAATCACCTTTGACTTGCTATCAGCAGCAACTGACATCCCCAGGGGCTTTGTTGGAATAATTCCTGCTGGTGGAGGGGGGGTACATAAACATTTCTCAGAGCCTGCAGTAGCTAGACTGTCATTCCCCAAGTCTCTTGGGCCTTGATCTGTCAACAATCCTAAGGGAAGGATCCTTATGAGTTTTATTTGGATGTTGTTACAAACTTTATGTTACTCACAAGCCACCTTGGAAAGGATTACATTGCAATAAATAAAAATAATGGTTCAGTGACTTTTTTTTTAATCCCCTCTTTAAATAGATGGGGATAGAAGGACAGCCTTTCACTCACAAATCTGAGCTCGTCCCAGCATAGCAAAACTATCACTTATCACACTGCTATTACCCCTGCTAATAGCCACACATCAAGGCCTCGGCGTTTCGCCACCATCCTCCTCCTTTCAATGTGTTCCTAATGAACAGCAAGGAAACAGTTCGACAAGGGCAGCCATAAAATTAGTGATGTGGTAAAGTTCATGGCTCTGTCCATAAATTTCATTTTCAAAGAGGCGAAGCGTGAGATGAGAGGCCATAAAAGTGGAGAGTCAAAGCTTGCATTTGATTGAGGTTTCATCTTTGTTCAGAAGCGCAGGCTGATTCTGTCCACTGGGCAGTTGCCATGGGGATATAACAACAAAAGAGAGTGCAAATATGTGAGTCCCTACCTTGGCACAGTTAAGGGAGCAGGGTGCTTTATCATGTTCTGTCCATCAAAGCGATATGCAGGAGCCCAGATTAATTTATGCGTTCATTCACATCAGTGATATACAAAATGGAAAAGTTCCCCTTCAAAGTGAATACTGCCTTGGGCTGTTAGTTAAAAAGACAATCAATAAACACTAATAGCTCAAGTACTGTAGCTAACAATGCCTTGTTGTGGCAAGTTATAGAAACCGGACTATTGAAACCTTGCTGTGTTCTTTCATCCCAAGCCATCTGGTCTAGATATAATGTGGAATTTACGGGGCTACCATGGGAGTAGCATACTAGGCCTACTAAGTAAAAGTAAAAACATTCACAGTTCATCTATTTAATCTATTTAAATTTTACTTTAAACCCACAGTTCATCTATTTAATCTATTTAAATTTTACTTTAAACCCGTGTTTAATGTAAAAATGATAACAGTGCCAATGCTTCTTTACTTGTAGGTAAATTTTAATTGAGGCAATAGAACTGGGGTTTAATCAATATGAAATGGTTACTATCTGTTCGGATTGGAAGCTAAGTGCCTGCATCCCTTGGAGACCTCTAAATCCAGTTTTCCTCCTGTGCGCAATGGTATTTTCTAGGCAAGTAAGCTTAGGAAAATTAAACTAAACACAAAGTTTGTATCTTTGTTTGGTAAACAATTGATTACAGAGATAGAAAGATATTTTCTGAAACCATTTTATTTTACCCAAAGCTTTTTCATTTGTAAGAAAATGTGATTTGCCCCAAAGAATTAAATGCAACTCAAAAGCTTGAACTATTATTTTAAAAACCTGTTTGTAAAACATACATGCTATTCAGATTCTATTTTTTTTAATCATTTCCCTGCACAATTTAGGATTTGATTATATAGAAAAACTCTTTAAAAGTAATTCTGTTTGCCTCCTTTGATAGAGTGTTTTTGCTTGCCTATCTTAAGAGTTTATTCCGAAAACTGAATTATGTCTGATTCAGATCAACTGATCTGCATCATTTGAAAAGATATTATCTGGAAGCAAAGAAATACATAGTCATATAAAAATGGTAGCAGGATAAAAAAAGTTGCAAAATAAATATAAATCCAATAAAATAAAATAAAATAAATAAAATATTGTACAATACATATTTATGTATTCATATACAGATTCAGGATCTGCAAAACTGGTATTATATGATCCCAATGATAACAATGAGAAACTATGTGGCCTAGTGCAGGGATAGGCAAAGTTGACTCTTCTATGACATGTGGACTTCAACTCCCAGAATTCCTGAGCTAACCTGATTGGCTCAGGAATTCTGGGAGTTGAAGTCCACAAGTCATAGAAGAGCCAACTTTGCCTACCCCTGGCCTAGTGCATTTTGGACTAACTATGGTATCTAAATAATTGATATAGACAGCCCCAAGTAGGGTGCATTACAATCTAATCAGGTGTTGAAAAGGTAGGTCTTCCTGCCTTTTGTAGGGTCACAACTAATGAATTACAGTAACAAGGCCCCATAAATACCATCTGCTGTTCCAGAAAGATTCCTAATTCCTAATGGGTGATAATTACTCATCATGAAACAATTCTGATAGAGACTGGTTTGATTCCAATTCACTTAATCCAATGATTTTCTTTTGCACTGGTCACCTAATAATAACAGGGATATTTGTTGGTTTACTTGTTAGAGTTTCAATGAAACTAATAAAGGATCAAATTAAAATTGTGACAGGAAAACAGTTTGCTGACAAAATAAGAAATGTACAACAAAAGTATATAAAGGAAATCCACAGATTTCAGTCTTCCATATTATTGGTTGGGAGAGTTCATTTGAAGTGATCATTGGCTAATAAGCACTCTGTCATAATTAATTTATGAATATTTATGAATATTCCATCATGCATTTAGAGCCATTAAGTGAATGGATAATTTCAAAATAAATGAAAACGCTTGTAAGCAGCAAGGAAAGTTGATGAAAGGAAAATATCCAGCAGAAAAGTTTTCTTTACAGTACTAACATTTGAGAGCATAAATGGAAGTGTATAAAAAATACTGCAGAAACTATGATTATTGTGAAAGTATTCCCTACAAAAATCATTCCTATATTGTATAGATCTCTCACAATACTCTTCTAATCCCATGGTAATGAAATATAAATAGACAGCAATTTTATTGAATTCAACAATGTATCCAACTAACAATGACATCAGCAAAATAAAAACCATATCATATCATATAATTGCAGCAGAAAGAATAACATAGTTGGAAGGAACCATGTAGGTCGTCTAGTCCAATTTCTTGGTCAAGCAGGAAACTTTATACCATTTCAGACAAATGGTTGTCCAATCTCTTCTTAAAAACCTCCAGTGTTGGATCACCCACAAATTCTGGAGGTAAATTGTTCCACTGAATAATTGTTTCAATAGTCAGGAAATTTCTCCTTATTTCTAGGTTGGGTCTCTCCTTGATTAGTTTCCATCCATTATTCTTTGTTCTGTCTTCAAGAGTTTTGGCGAATAGGTTGACTTCCCTGTTCCTTTTGATATCCCCTTAGATTCATATTTATATATATACCTTATCAGAATGATGGTAATGTTTGCCAAGTTCTTCTTTAATGTATTAATATGCACATAACGAGCCTTATGCTGAGCCATGAGCCTTATGCTGAGCCAAATCCTTGGTCCATCTGGCTACAATGCGGCCGCGAGAGCTATCATGGGACTTCTTAGATTTGCCCACATCTCATCAACACTCCATGGCCTACACTGGCTGCCGATTAGTCACAATTCAAAGTGTTGGTAATAACCTATAAAGCCCTACATGGCATCGGACCAGAATACCTTCAGAACCGTCTTCTGCTGCATGAATCCCAGTGACCGATAAGGTCCCACAGAGTTGGCCTTCTCCCGGTCCCGTCGACTAAACAATGTTGTCTGGCAGGCCTCAGGGGAAGAGCCTTCTCTGTGGCGGCCTCGGCCCTCTAGAATCAACTTCCCTCAGAGATCAGAACTGCCCCCACCCTCCTTGCCTTTCGTAACCTATTGAAGACCCACCTATGTCATCAGGCATGGGGAAATTAAAATACCCCTGGGCTTATATTGTTTATGTATGGTGTGATTGTGTTGCATGGTTTTAATATATTGGATTTGTTTGTTGTGAGCTGCTCCGAGTCTCAGGAGAGGGGCGGCATACAAATCTAATAAATAATAATAATAGTAATAATAATAATAATAATAATAATAATAATTCACAGAAATGTATAACTTAAAGTACCAAAGCTGCTTGTAGCCCCTGAATGTTTTCATTCAAAAGCATAGGCTATCTAAAAGATATATTAAATCATAATTTGTGACATTACTATTCCTAAATACGTGGAAGGTATTTACAGTGATGTCATGTTATTAGTTAAATAAAAAAATAAACAATATCCATTCAAATTTAAAGGAGCTGCCTTCCAGCCACAACTTTGTCCTGATCTATCTTCTTTGGGAAGTGGACCCTGAATGCCACTTCTCTGAACTTGAATAGAATTGCAATGGTAAAGAGGATCTGATATAGAGGGACTGATACCAGTTCTCAGAATTTCAGGCTTGAAACATTTGCAGCCCTACCATGGATTGACCTTGAGATCTTCTGCATGCAGAGGATGTGCTCTACGACTGACCTCTGGCCCCTTCATAATATGTGCAGGTTCTAGTGGTTCACTATATATTAGATATGCTTCATGCTCAATTCCCTGGGAAGCTTTTTAGGGTGATTTGTTTTACTGTTTTGGCCTGTTTAATAGCAGCTGCTTCCTGCTTGTCATCTGTTATCTCATTAAAATACACAATATTTTCCTTTAGTGAGTTCAAACCAAAACACAGTGGATATTGCTGGATTTGACACCTATTTACTTGATTATATTTGCTCTCAAACTGTCTAATCAAATAGTCCAAACATCAGATCCATTTTGTTATTTCACTCTCTTAGAGGTGGCAGTATTGGTGGTGGAATATGTTTGGGTCTCTGTTTTCTAGCTGATATAAATTATTTGGCTTGGCTGTGAGTATTTAGAGGGTTGCCAATAAAGCCCTTTATTCAGCATCATAAGAAACAAAACATTACCAGGATCAATGAATCAGTAACGCGCCCGTGTGTTTGTGTGTGTGTGTGTGTGTAAACTCTGGAATGAAAATTGAAACAAAAAGTACCAATTTAGGATCAGGAAAAAAATGTTCAATGTATTTATTACATTTCTTCTTTTGTTTTCATTAGGCCCAAGCAATCGTATATATTTTTATATAATTTTCCATTCAATAAGATCTCCATTTCAGAAACTGCATTTCAGAAATATTAATACTTTTCAAATATGTTAAAGTCCCTACCATTTTTTGTGTTGTCATTTTGTGAATTCAGTGAGATTGTAGGCACATAGTGATTCAGTCCCAAAACAAATTCTCTTCCAATGTAAATGCAGACTCTTGCCTCAGAGGACCAGGGAAAGAAAGGGATATTCCATCTCATATTTATTCTAAGTACAACTGATATACTTTGCAATTTTAAGAAATGTTTGAGTTTACCTTCTTAAGTCTGCTTGGTTGGATTGCTCTATGATGTGCGTCTACACCATGAGATATACCCAAATTATGAGCATAATTTTGCAACATAGAAAACATCTCCTCCACACCAAAAAAAACAAAAAACAAATCTAATCCTAAAGTGATAGGATGAAAGCTAACTGTTGAAGAAGACTTAGTTTGAGATGTATGGTCATATATGTTGCTTTACAATGAAATGTATATATAAAGTATATGTATATGTATATATATAAAGGAAGATAGAAGAACAACTTTGTCTCATTCTGCATGGTTCAGCAGTTGCTATTCCACTGAAAATATTACATCTAGAGGTATCCTGGTTCCTGATCCTGTATGTGAGCTTTAACTAGTGAAAGTAGATATTTTATGCTACATTTATCAAGTCTATTTTGTTTGGGATATTCTTATTCTTAGCAAAAACCTATTATATTTATGAGCCTTCTTTGACAGATCAAATCAATAAATCAGGAAAAAGAAAATGAGATTATGCAATTTTGAAAAGAGATTTATAGAAAAAACAAAACCACGGTTTATTCCTGTTTATCTAAAGTCTTTCTTGTTGTTAGCTGTATTTCTACTAATTGGTTATATTTCTACTAAGGATGATCAAACATCAATAGCCATTGACTAAAGTTCAAAACCCATGCATAACAATAAATGCAAATAATCAACTCTACAATTGAGTAAAAACTAGTTATTTGTAGTATGAAGACCATTATTGTTTTGATTCTTCAGTGCTCATGTATTTTATGATTAAATTTAAAAATACTGTATATAACTGACACACCTCAGTAGGAATCAGTGGAGATGATACTAGTCTCACTTATGTTGCTGTCCATGGTGCTAGTTCTGTTGCAGTTATCCACTCTTTCAGGTGGCATGCATTCATCTTTAGAGTAAGGCATCGAAAATAGCTTCCAGTGGTGTTCAACAGTAATAAATGTGACCCAATGCATTATGATGTTCAGTCTATGGCTTGGAATTGCCCCCCAAGTTCCATCTAACTGAATTTTTCTTGCACTGGCACTGAATCCCTTATACCAGTGATATTTTTTACTCGGGTGCCGAAAGAGCATGCGCCCGCACTGTTGTGCATATGCGAGTGCCCACAGCCATAATTCAATGGTTGGGGAGGCCAAAAACAGCTTCCCTCACCCCCCGGAGGCCCTCTGGAGGCTGGAAATGGCCTGTTTCCCAACTTCTGGTGGGCCCAGTAGGCTTGTGTTTCGCCCTGCCCAGGCTCCAAAGGCTTCCCTGGAGCCTGGGGAGAGCAAACATGCCCTTTTCCATCCCCCCGGAGGCTCTCTGGAAGCCAAAAATGTCCTCCCAGAGCCTCAGTGTGAGCCAAAAATCACCTGGCCAGCACACACATCAACATTGGACTTGAGTTAGGGCAATGGCTCGCATGCCAGCAGATATGGCTCCATATTCCACCTGTGGTACCCATGCCACAGGTTCACCATCACTGCCTAATACTGTTGGCCCTTAGATTGTTCAGCAGGGATACCTAATGTGAAGGAAAATATTTAAAAATCAAATTACGTCAAATAGAAAGCAGGGAATTTATATAGCATTCTCTTACACAGGTATATCAAGTTTGTTGACAGTCCAGTTTAACACACTATGACCATTTGGGAAGCAAAATAAGCATATCCAGATGATCACAGGTACATTAAAGAAAGACTGTGTTGATGGTTCCATCCTTCTTTATTTTTAAACAGATGCCACACACTCTTGTATATTGTACTGTAGCTGTTTTTTGGAGCAATGATCAGAGTAATGAGTGAGAAGCAGCTTTTCAAATGGATATTGAAAAGGCATTTTGATCAGGACCAGGCATGGTACACTTCCATAGAAGCATAGAGACATAGAAGATTGATGGCAGAAAAAAACTTGTTGTCCATCTTGTCTGCCCTTATACTATTTCCTGTATTTTATCTTAGGATGAATATATTTTTATCCCAGGCATGTTTAAATCCAGTTACTGTGGATTTATCAACCACGTCTGCTGGAAGTTTGTTCCAAGCACTTACTACTCTGTCAGTAAAATAATATTTTCTCGCATTGCTTCTGATTCACGTTGCTTCTCCCATGACTTAAGAACAATGAAGAGCTTTTAAGAATGACAGGGCCAGTTTAGTAAATTCAGTGTATTATAGGCAGCTGGAGTGAAGCTAATATGATCAGTGTAGCTAAAACCAGAGCGTGAACATGCTGCTTGTTTCTGAACAAAGTAAGAGCGGTAAAAGGGCCTGCTGAGTGAAATTACAATAATCGAGCCAAATGTTGTAGCCATGTGGATTTATGTGATTTTTACAAGGTCACCACAAAATTCTGTAAATAAGGACAAAGCTCATGCAACGGTCGGACACGTAAGTGAGTATGTATGTTGTCCTTTATCCCAATGAATGATATGGACAAAAGGGAAGAAAGTATTTCCCAACATCTGATTGTACTGATTTCTAAATTCTTCTCTCAAGCAACATTGCATTTAAACCAATCAAACCAAATACCTTATGGAGGTTGTGTGTACACCTATATTTACAGTTGGATCTGCAGATATGTCTTACTGAATTCCAACCAAATCTCAGGACAATGAAATCCATAACCAATAATATCTGGAGACTCAACATAAAAACTAATTTAAAGTGATTAATTGGGAAAAGGATATTTTCTTCTATAAGCACAGCTATTTTATACGTGTACATCTTTCTTTGCTTATCTATAGGGTTTAGTTGGAGGAAAATTATTCATGTAGCAACTAATTGTAGTTGTCATCTTTTGTACATAAAATAAAATCAAAGACATACTATCAGTTCACTTCATTGGTATTTCTTCCTTTAAAATACATAGTGTTGATGGCATAAATTCATTGTGTGCAGAAAGCATGTTTTGGTGCACTTATAAAATTAATATTATTGCTCTTTTAAAAGCTATTATTAGTAGTAGAAACTCATACTCTAGAAATGTGGTGCTATGATGGTTAAGCCATGCAAAACATGTTATCTCTCTTTGCCTCACGTTTTCTACCCTAAGTGAAACAATTACTGGTTAAGATCAGGGAAAACTTCTTCTGTGATGGCTTGCAGTAGAAAAAGAGTGTGACTTCTGAGATGGTGTGCCACTCTGTTTAATTTCTTTTAAAAGCTGACATTGAACATTGGAAGAAATGGGCCACAAAAAATGACATGCCAAAGGGAAGCAAGTTTAAGTCAATATAATGTAGGAGTTAGGTTACTGAGCTCAGCTAATGAACTGGCACTGAGAAAAATCAGTCCCCATTTAAAGAGTTCAAAGATACACTATCGCTTAATCCAATGTATCCCATAGCACTGTAGCCATGAGAATTAAATGGATTTTTTTCTGTATACAGTACTGCAATGAATTTCCCAAGCAAAGGTGTACATCAGAGGTGGTATTCAGCAGGTTCTGGAGAACTGGAAATTTTGAGTAGTTTGGAGAACCGGTAAATGCCAGCTCTGACTTGTTCCTCCTCCATCTATTCTCTGCCTCCTGAGTCCCAGCTAATTGGGAGGAAATGGAGATTTTGCAATAACCTTCCCTGGAGTGGGGTGGGAATGGAGATTTTATAGTATCCTTCCCCTGCTATGCCCACCAAGCCATGCCTAGCCAAGCCACACCATGCCCACCAAGTCACGCCTACAGAACCAGTAGTAAAAAAAAAAATCAATTCCACCCCTGGTGTACATACATTTTATAATAAACAAAAGGAGTAGTAGAGAAAAATTTAGTGCCTACTTCAGGTTTGCTAAGTGGTAGTGAATTGTGATAGTTATCCACAGGGGGTCAAAAGATAAAATCACTACAGAAAAGCTTACTGGTTTCACTAAAATTACTACAACCACAACTTCTTCAACTTTAATTATTGAAAAGGCTCAATTTAAAGTATACTTCTAAGGGTATCTGACTTTTTGTCAAAGCAGGGCACAATTGTGGCATGTACATAACTGCTGGAATTTATATCAACTCACCAAATAAATCATGTGATTCTGGTATATAAGAGTCTTTCGTTCCCATTACCATTTTATTATCTAGCTATGTGATAGAAAGGTTGACAGACTATAGCTTTTATAATTTTTTGCCTGATATTGGGTTGTGCTCTTATTGTTTCACCCCCCTCCAATTTTTTCAACTATTTAATCTGAAGAACTAAACTTAATATTTCCTTTACAGACTTTAATGAAATTACATTACTGTCTTCCAACCGAACCTAGTAAAGGGAGCTGACTGACAGAGATAATGAAGTAAGACTTTTCTCACTAAATTCTATATATTTATAGAGAATAAATCCTTTGGCAGCTAAGGAAAGATAACGGCACTGCTTTGTCAGGTGGTTTCAATTTCTGTTTATTTAAAGACAGCTAATCTGGCCTAATCTATATGTAAAGTAGAAGAGACATGGAGCTAAACACTGGTTTTCTGAGTCTTGCATTTCATTGTTTTGTAATCCATTTGGATTTGAGATAAGAAGGCTATTTAGCACAGTTAATCATGTTTTCTTGAGAGCATTAAAAGTGACTGGATATGGGTTAAAAAATGCAGATAATTATCATTAATTGCCAAAAGTTGATGATGCCATTTTGGAAAGAAATTGTAGGAAAAGATATTTCAGACCTGAGAGATAATTTAGGATTCCTTCTACACAGATAAATTGAATGTATAGTGTAAAGAGGACTTGGGACCGAGCAAAATGAGATTATTTATGAGGAGACTGAACAAATTAGACATGAGAGAGAATATAGTAAATGATAAATGGATGGTAAGAAAAAGTAAATTAGACCTACCTTTAATACTAGGATAAATGAATATTTAATACATTTGCAATATAAAGTGTTTAAAAAGAGTTGAAAACAATCATTTGTGCATTTTTAAAGAATTTTTTTATCCCATCTTTATTGTTTCTTATAAATAACTCAAGGAAGTAAATATACTAAATCCTTCCTTTTCTTTTCCCAGTGACAACATTCCCATGAGATGAGTTGGACTGAGAGACAACGATATCCCAAATTAATCCAGCTGGCTTTCTTGCTTAAGGCAGGACTAGAACCCACAGTCCCCTGCTTTCGAGCCTGGTGCCTTAACCACTAGAGTACCTTTGCATCAAACCTGAATTAAATTCTGTAACTAAAGCTGTTCATTTGCCCACTACGGTAAGATTCTTACTGAATTTTGTATAGCCAAAGACATATTAAATCCTGCCATGACAGGAATTTTGTGGTATGTTTTCTGCACAATTCTAATGCTCAACATTTTGTAATAACATTTGGCGGAAATCCGTTGGGTTTAATTTTGTGACATTCCATTGCCTGAGATTTAAACAAAAGTTATTTAAATACAACTCTCCATTTTTATTTTTTGTTTTTGTTTATTTTGATTTTTGTTTTTTATTGAATTTATTTATTTACATATACTGTGTGTGTGTGTGTGTGTATACACACACACACACACACACACACACACAGAGTATATGTAAATAAATAAATTCAATAAAAAACAAAAATCAATTATGTTGGATCACCCTGGTATTGATGGTCTTGGTATATTTGGGTTTCTTCCCGTGTAGGATTTAGAAATTTCTGGCGACGTTTCGATGAGGTCCCACTTTCTACACAGCAGGCAATTGCTGAGCCATCAAACCACACCCAGCCACCAGTATTTATAGAAGGAAGGCAGCTCAGGTCTCGAAGTGTTCGCCCTAGAACAAGGACAGAAACACCAGCCTGAAGATGACGAGTGTTATCTTGATTGTTCAAGTAGCCTGCAAGCTCCAACTACTCAGGATATCACGCCTAATCAACAAACCATTAACTAATCAGCATACCTCAGCTACATCAATGACCCCACATGTTACCCCACTGACTCACCAGGAAGTCTCTACACAGCAGGCAATTGCTGAGCCATCAAACCACACCCAGCCACCAGTATTTATAGAAGGAAGGCAGCTCAGGTCTCGCTGTATTCGCCTCAGAACAAGGACAGAAACACCCACCTGAAGATGACGACTGGGACCTCATCGAAATGTCGCCAGAAATTTCCAAATCCTACACGAGAAGAAACCCGAATATACCAAGACCGTCATACCTGTACCCGTGCATATATAATAAATATACAAATGGATTTGGATTTCTAACATGTAATATGTAATGAAATAGGCAGGTATACTTCTATTGAATATCACCATATGTAAAATATACTGTTGCAGTCTGTTGGGCAGAAAAGAAATCATTTCAGAAAATAAGCTACTCACATAATGACAATCATCACATCCTGTAATATGGCATTTGCTAGTTCCTGTGTTACCTGAACAATATTTCCTTATGAAACAAAGTAAGTTTTGGTTCTGAATGGAAGCTTTAGTGCTGGAGGGCCAGTTAGTCTTTTTACAAATGTGAAACTGTGAATTATCTTCTGATTGCTGTAGAATATTCTGGTCAAAAAAAATAAAGGGAACGCTCAAATAACACATCCTAGATCTGAATGAATGAAATATTCTCATTGAATACTTTGTTCTGTACAAAGTTGAATGTGCACAACAGCATGTGAAATTGATTGTCAATCAGAGTTGCTTCTTAAGTGGACAGTTTGATTTCACAGAAGTTTGATTTACTTGGAGTTATATTGTGTTATTTAAGTGTTCCCTTTATTTTTTTGATCAGTGTATTTTGAAGTAATGTACAATCAAGATTTAAAACGTAGCAAGATATTAGAATTAAAATAGCTGATATAAAATTGTATATAGTTTATTATCAAATATATTACACACACACACACACATATATATACTGTAGATATATACACTGCTCAAAAAATAAAGGGAGCAAAATGCTGATTCTGTAAATCGCTTAGAGAGGGCTGTAAAACTGTGAAGAGATATATAAGTCTAAGTGCTATTTCTATTTCTATTTGTATTCTATAAATATCCCTTTAACTTGTATGACTTATGGTGGTGTACTGCTTCCTCCTCCTATTTTTCCCACAACAACCTTTTGAAGTGGGCTGAACTAAGTGAGAGAGACTGGCCCAAGGTCACCAGCCAATTTTGTGCTCAAGAGAGGCTTAGAACTCACAGCGTCCCAATATCTCAACACTGAAAAGAAAAGAAAAATTGCCACATTAAATGTTTGCTTTAAAATAACAACATACTGTATAAAGTCATTTGCAAAAAATAAAGTCTTATTTTAAAGGTTAAAAGATATGAAAGTGTACCCTAGGAATGATTAAAATAAAAAAAAACCAAGCCCACAAAGAACAAAAACTAAAATAACAGCCATGTTGACATATTAAATAGGAAATCTTCCCCAAACCACACAAGGTAATGCTCTCTTTAGATCAATTTAAACTTTAATTTTTAATACCTGATTATAATTATTTTGTCCATGTTCAGTTGCCCTAAGAATGATACTTCAGTCAGAGAAATCCCAAATGGTGAACAGTATTAAAATTTCAGTCACATACAGGTGTCCAAAAACTGACAATCTGAAACCTCTGTTTTAGGCTGGGAAAAATAATAATTTTCTCCCACTCCAGGAGTTGAAGATGGATTGAAATAATAATTAGTACACCTGGTGTGTACAAACATTGAATTTTTGTTTATAGCAAACAGGTTTTATAAGTTGCTTATAAACATAGCAAATATGTATGGATAGAGAGGGACTACATAACCTTTACGATCCCTTTCAATGCTTTTATCTTAGTATTCAAACTTTAAACACAATTAATGTTATAAATATTGAATGTTATGTGAACATAGTAAACCAAGGTTAGTGTTATGTTTGAAATAAGTAGAGAGATACGTCTGGATCTGTGAGCATTTGCACGAGCTCGTAGATCAGAGGCCTGCAGTGATTGAGAAATATCACACGCTTCCTATTGTCACTGGCGCTTCCAATAAATTCTCAAATTTCTCCATATATGTGTCCCAGTTGGTCTTCTTTGGGTCGATGAATTCTGGTGCCTGTTCAACTGAGGATGCTTCCATCACTTCGTCTTGTGCGTTGGTTCTACTTTCCTTCATCACCAATGTTATGTTTGAAATAAGTAGAGAGACACGTGATAGCCGGATTCATCTTTATTAGGAATCGGCTTGTATCGGTATGGACTTGCAACAAAGTATACAACAGTAACTTGCGGCAAAAGACAAGCCGCACAGCAAGGGTTTCACTTTTTAAAAGATTTTTCCTTGGTAGGTGCGGCTTTGACAGCTGCTTGAATTTCCCAGCCTCCTCTTGGCCAATCCACAGCCGGTATGCAGATAACACTGATTATCATAACATATTTACATACTGGCTATTTACATGCATACATAACAGCTAGGGTTAGTGGATTGTGAAAACCTAGCTTTCAACTATACCAAAGATTCAGGGAAAGGGGATTCTGTGACATCCAAAAGTCTACTAAAATGTGTGCTTTTATAACAAAAAATGTGAAATATTTATGCAAATTATGTCAGTTTACATAATCAATATAAATTACCATTTTGTACCAGTAAAAATATACCACTGTTATATTTTGGATGAGGATGATTTCTGGATCCAGATTTTGTCTGGATAAAATTGGCTAACTGAGGTTCATTAAACAAAGGTCATACTAAATAAGATAAAATATTAATAAATGGAACCATAGTGCGCCTTGCTTGGGCTAAGATTCAGTACTGTGCAAAAGTGTTAGGCAGTTATGCAGAAATGCTGTAAATTAATTTGATGGATGATCTCTGGTGGGCCAGGATAGGGGCTTGTCCTCTGTCCTGGTGCTTTTTGACCTCTCAGCGGTTTTCGATACCATCAACCATGGTATCCTTATGTGCCGACTGGAGGGGTTGGGAGTGGGAGGCACTGTTCTTCAGTGGTTCTCCTCCTACCTCTCTGGTCGGTCGTAGTCAGCGTTAGTGGGGGATCAAAGGTCGACCTCGAGGTCTCTCCCTTGTGGGGTGCCTCAGGGGTTGGTCCTCTCCCCCCTACTATTCAATATCCACATGAAACCGCTGGGTGAGATCATCCAAGGGCGTGGGGTGAAGTATCATCAGTACACTGATGATACCCAGTTGTACATCTCCACCCCATGTCCAGTCAGTGAAGCGGTGGAAGTGATGTGTTGGTGCCTGGAGGTTGTTGGGGTTTGGATGGGTTCCAACAGGCTCAAACTCAACCCGGACAAGACGGAGTGGCTGTGGGTTTTGCCTCCTAAGGACAATTCTATCTGTCCGTCCATTACCCTGGGGGGGGAATTATTGCCTGCCACTTGGGTGTCCTCCTCAATCCACAGCTAACATTAGAACACCATCTTTCAGCTGTGGCAAGGAGGCCGTTTGTCCAGGTTCGCCTGGTGCGCCAGTTGCGGCCCTATTTGGACCAGGAGTCATTGCTCACAATCGCTCATGCCCTCATCACCTCGAGATTCAACTACTGCAATGCTGTCTACATGGGGCTACCTTTGAAAAGTGTTCAGAAACTTCAGATCGTGCAAAATGCAGCCGCGAGAGCTATCGTGGAACTTCCCAGATTCGCCCATGTCTCGGCAACACTCTGCAGCCTGAACTGGCTGGCAATCAGTTTCCGGTCACAATTCAAAGTGTTAGTAATGACCTATAAAGCCCTACATGGCATCAGGCCAGAATACCTTCAGGACCGTCTTCTGCCGCATGAATCCCAGCGTCCGATAAGGTCCCACAGAGTGAGCCTACTCTGGGTCCTATCGACTAAACAATGTCATCTGGTGGAACCAGGGGAAGAGTCTTCTCTGTGGTGGCCCCAGCCCTCTGGAATCAACTCCCCCTGGAGATTAGAACTGCCCACACCCTCCTTGCCTTTTGTAAGCTACTCAAAACCCACCTATGTCGCCAGACATAGGGTAACTGAGTTGCCCCTAGACTATGCTAAGGCTATGGTAGAATTGTGTATGGTCTGTCTGAGTTGTATAGTTTTAATAATGGGTTTTTAATGTGTTTTTAATATATTGGATTTGTGACATCGTATTTTGTTGTAAGCCGCTCCAAGTCCTTGGAGAGGGGTGGCATACAAATCTAAATAATAATAATAATAATAATAATAATAATAATAATAATAATAGCACAGAGGGGGCCCCCAAGGCTGTGTGCTCTTACCACTTCTCTCTATATTAATGACTGCATCTCAAACAATCCATCTGTTAAACTACTGAAGTTTGCAGATGATACAACAGTGCTTAGTCTCACTGGAGACAATGATGAAACCACATACAGATGGGAGGCTGAACAACTATCCTGATGGTGTGACCGCAACAATCTGAAACTGAACACACTCAAAATTGTGTGGTGGTGGTAGAAATGGTGGTAGACTTCAGGAGAAAACCTCCCATTCTACCACCACTTACAATACTAGACAACACAGTATCAACAGTAGAGACCTTTAAATTTCTAGGTTCTATCATATCTCAAGATCTAAAATGGTCACCTAACTTCAAAAATGTCATCAAAAAAGTACAACAAAGAATGTTCTTTCTGCACCAACTCAGGAAACTCAAACTGCCCAAGGAGCTGCTGATATAGTTCTACAGAGGAATTGGTGAGTCTGTCATCTACACCTCTATTACTGTCTGGTTCAGTTCTGCAACCCAACAAGACCGACACAGACTTCAGAGGATAATCAGAACTGCAGAAAAAACAATTACTGCCAACCTGCCTTCCATTGAGGACCTGTATACTGCAAGAGTCAAAAAGAGGTCTGTGAAAATATTTACTGATCCCTTACTTCCTGGATATAAATTGTTTCAACTCCTACCCTTAAAATGACACTGCACATCTAGACAACTAGACACAAGAACAGTTTTTCCCCGAATGCCATCACTCTGCTAAGCAAATAATTCCTCACCACTGTCAAACTATTCACTAGGGCTGCATTATTATTACTACTAGTTTTCTCATTGTTCCTATCACCCATCTCCTTCCACTTATGACTGTGACTGTAACTTGTTGCTTGTAACCTTATGAATTGTATTAATATTGTTTCCTGGTTGCTTATTTGTACCCTCTGACAATCATTAAGTGTTGTACTTCATGATTCTTGACAAATTTATCTTTTCTTTTATGTACACTGAGAGCATATACACCAATGACAAATTTCTTGAGCGCTCAATCACACTTGGCCAATAAAGAATTCTATTTATTCTATTCTTAAGAATGCTTTTAGAAATAAAAGTGTTAACAATTTAGTTATATTTTCAATTAACAAAATGGAAAGTAAATGAACAGAAGATAAATCCAAATCAAATCAATATTCGCTGTGCTCACCCTTTGCCTTCAAAACAACATCAGTTCTTACACACCTGCAAAAAAGCCAGGGATTTTGTTGGATTAGAGTCAGGTGTATGATTAACCAATTATACCAAGCAGGTGCTAATAATCATCAATTGCATATGTAGGTTAAAACAGAGTCATTAACTGAAATAAAAACAACTCTGTAGGAGCCTTAAAGAACAGCCAAAAGGAGGTTGTGGAAGACAAGTTTCATGTCACAGGTTATGTCCAACAGTTCCATCAGCACAGAATTGGTGGAAACAAGTTGGACATAAGTACAGTGGTACCTCTACTTACTAACTTAATTTTTTTCCGTGACCAGGTTCGTAAGTAGAAAAGTTCATAAGTAGAAGCAATTTTTCCCATAGGAATCAATGTAAAAGCAAATAATTCGTGCAAAATCATTAGTAAAATCCAAACTTTAAGGCTTAAAAAAACCGGTGGGCGGACAAAGTGAAGGCTAATGGAGTGGAGACGGACAGCGAGGAGAAGCGAGAAATGGAGGTCCTAACGAAGGCTAACGCCGCCCCAATCACTCCCAAAATCACCCCTCCAGATGCTTCCTATGCCACCCCAAATCACCTCCAAAATCACCCCTCCAAAAGCTTCTTACGCCATCCCAAATCACCCCTCCAGTTGATTCCTATGCCACCCCAAATCACCTCCAAAATCACCCCTCCAAAGGTTTCCTATGCCATCCCAAATCACTCCCAAACTCACCCCTCCAGATGTTTCCTATGCCACCCCAAATCACTCCCAAAATCACCCCTCCAGATGCTTCCTATATCACCCCAAATCACTTCCAAAATGTTCCAAAATCACCTCTCCTTTCAAAATGCCTCGCTTCTCCTTGCTGCCGTTCTTCAAACCATTTGCCTTGGTTAGGACCTCGATTTGGGGTGGCATGTCATCTGCTAGTGTTAGTCCACTGTGCTTCATTAAGTCCAGATCAATGCAGCTGCCTACCAATAGATTTTGGAGCACTTCATGCTTCCTTCCATAGATGCTGACTTTATGGGGATGCTGACTTCAATTTTCCAGCAGGATGTGGCACCTGCCCACACTGCCAAATGCACCAAAATCTGACTCAATGACTGTGGGATTACTGTGCTTGATTGGCCAGCAAACTTCCCTGACCTAAACCCCATAGAGAATTTATGGGGCATTACCAAGAAAAAGATGAGAGATAAGACCGAACAATGCAGAAGGGCTGAAGGCCACTATTGAAGCTTCCTGGTCTTCCATAAGCCTTCAGCAGTGTCACAGGCTGATAGCATCCATGACACACCACATTGAGGCTGTAATTGCTGCAAAAGGGTCCCAAACCAAGTACTGAGTACATATGCAAGCTTATACTTTTCAGGGGTCCGATATTGTTCTATGTACAATCCTTGTTTTATTGATCGCATGTAACATTCTAATTTTCTGAGATGGAGGTTTTGCGGTTTTCATGAGCTGTACCCCATAATCATCACAATTATGACAACTCATGGCTTGAACTCTCTTGTCTTGCATGTAATGAGTCCCTCCCATATATTACATTTCACGTTTTAAGCTGCATTACTGTAATTTATACATCTCCACCCCATATCCAGTCAACGAAGCAGTGGAAGTGATGTGCCAGTGCCTGGAGGCTGTTGGGGCCTGGATGGGTGTCAACAAACTCAAACTCAATCCAGACAAGACGGAGTGGCTGTGAGTCTTGCCTCCCAAGGACAATTCCATCTGTCCGTCCATCACCCTGGGGGGGGAACTATTGACCCCCTCAGACAGGGTTCGCAATCCACAGCTGACATTGGAACATCATCTTTCAGCTGTGGCAAGGAGGGTGTTTGCCCAGGTTCGTCTGGTGTACCAGTTGCAGCCCTATTTGGACAGGGAGTCATTGCTCACAGTCGCTCATGCCCTCATCATCTCGAGGTTCGATTACTGCAACGCTGTCTACATGGGGCTACCTCTGAAAAGTGTTTGGAAACTTCAGATCGTGCAGAATGCGGCTGCGAGAGCCATCGTGGGGTTTCCCAGATTCACCCACATATCTACAACACTCCGTGGCCTGCATTGGCTGCCGATCAGTTTCCGGTCACAATTCAAAGTGTTAGTTATGACCTTTAAAGCTCTACATGGCAGTGGACCAGAGTACCTTCGGAACCACCTGCTACCGCACGAATCCCAGCAACCGATAAGGTCCCACAGAGTTGGCCTTCTCCGGGTCCCGTCGACTAAACAATGTCATTTGGCGGGCCCCAGCGGAAGAGCCCTCTCTGTGGCGGCCCCGGCCCTCTGGAATTAACTCTCCCCGGAGATTAGAACTGCCCCCACCATTCTTGTCTTCCGTAAATTACTCAAGACCCATCTATACCGCCAGGCATGGGGGAGTTGAGATACTTTTTCCCCCAGAGTTTTTTATATTTTTATATTTATGTTTGGTATGTATGTGCTGTTTGCTTTTTAATATGATAGGGTTTTATATGCTTTTTTAATATTAGATTTGTTTCGCTATAATATTGTTTTATTACTGTTGTGAGCCGCCCCGAGTCTTCGGAGAGGGGCGGCATACAAATCTAATAAATTAAATTGAATAAATGAACTTTTACACGATATTCTAATTTTTCAAGTTTTACCCGTACACGAAGAGACAGAAGGATCTGATGCAGCCTCCATTCACAGAAAATCTATGGTTAGCTCTCCAAGATATTTGGAACCACCTTGAAGGAATCTTGGGGAGTTGGTGCTATTTTGAAGGCAAACGGTGGTCCCAAATCCAATATTCATTTTGATTTCTCTTCTGCTTATTCATTTTCCATTTTGTTAATTGATAAAAATAAACTATTAACACTTCTATTTCTGAAAGCATTCTCAATTTACAGCATTTTTGTACCCTTTTAACACTTTTGCACAATACTGCATGTTCCAGACCTGAATAGCACTTGGAAATAATACAGAAAAAAAGATTTGAGCGGCACAGAAGAATAGACTTAACCTCAATGCAGCTGTTTTAAAGAATTATAGACCAGTGCTACATTTTTACCCTTGTATATTATGAAACTTTTTTTAAAAAATCAAATCTGAAGAAATTACACAGCACAGTATTCCTTTGCTCTTAGAATTTCAGTTTTAAAATATAAGTAAATTCCATTTTTAAATATTACTGCCCTTACAAAATTCTTGTTTAAGATTGTTTATTCATCAATTCACATTCTGCTCACTAAATTACCTCACACTACTCTAGGCTCACAGTCATTTAAATCCACAATGTAAAATCAACTCCTGCTTGTAATAAAAAGACTGTAAATTACAAAGCAATAAGAGAACAAAGATTTAAGGCAAGCAAGAATTTCATAGGCAAAGGATATTGGAATGAAAGTATTCTTCCCTACAGGGAAGAGACATTTTGGGGAGATGGATCAGCCTAGGGCAGGGGATTGGCAACCTTAAACACTCAAAGAACCACAAAAGTCCTAACCTGAAGCTCCCTGTTCAATTCTGGAGCCAACTGGAAGTCTGATTCCCCCACCATAGAGTATCTTCCTGTCATGGTGTTCTTTTTCCTCTGCCAACTGGAATTCCGGTTCTCCCATCATAGAGTGTTCTGATAGCATGGCGTCTTTTCCTTTTACCGAACAGCAACAGGGAGCCGCAACAGAGGGATATAAGAGCCATATCCAGAGCTGCAGGTTGCTGATCCCTGGCCTAGGACATTCAGGAAGATTCATAGAAACATAGAAACATAGAAGACTGATGGCAGAAAAAGACCTCATGGTCCATCTAGTCTGCCCTTATACTATTTCCTGTATTTTATCTTAGGATGGATACATGTTTATCCCAGGCATGTTTAAATTCAGTTACTGTGGATTTATCAACCACGTCTGCTGGAAATTTGTTCCAAGGATCTACTACTCTTTCAGTAAAATAATATTTTCTCACGTTGCTTTTGATCTTTCCCCCAACTAACTTCAGATTGTGTCCCCTTGTTCTTGTGTTCACTTTCCTATGAAAAACACTTCCCTCCTGGACCTTATTTAACCCTTTAACATATTTAAATGTTTCGATCATGTCCCCCCTTTTCCTTCTGTCCTCCAGACTATACAGATTGAGTTCATTAAGTCTTTCCTGATACGTTTTATGCTTAAGACCTTCCACCATTTTTGTAGCCCGTCTTTGGACCCGTTCAATTTTGTCAATATCTGTTTTTAGGTGAGGTCTCCAGAACTGAACACAGTATTCCAAATGTGGTCTCACCAGCGCTCTATATAGCGGGATCACAATCTCCCTCTTCCTGCTTGTTATACCTCTAGCTATGCAGCCAAGCATCCTACTTGCTTTCCCTACCGCCTGACTGCACTGTTCACCCATTTTGAGACTCTCAAAAATCACTACCCCTAAATCCTTCTCTTCTGAAGTTTTTGCTAACACAGAAACTTCAGAAGAGAAGGATTTAGGGGTAGTGATTCCTTCCTTCTCCCTTTTTCCAAACTGCTACAAAATCAACAGAATTGTCGGGGAAACATTTTCAATACGACTAGTGAGGATGCTGGTTTGGGGAGTTCAGATCAAACCTCGCGATGAATACGGCCCTTGTGCTTTGCTGTTCTGCTCTGCATAATGATCAAATTGGGTCTGCAATCCAAGAGGTCCCAAAATATTAGCGCGGCTATGAAAAAAGGCCTTAATGGCATTGGCTGTGCTTCCAAGAAGTACTTGTGAGGTTGTAAGGGCCTCTACCCTATTCCCAACTCTTTATTTCTGTTTCTTTTCTGCTGAGTCAAAGAGAAGGGGAAAGAAAATAAGAGGAAGACAGCCTATGAATAATTTAGACTCTAAAGGTGGCTTGCATATATTCCCAGAGTATATAAGTCACACTTTAAAAGAAATACATAATTTTCTCTTGGGTAACAAGAGGTAACATCTGTCACGCCTGCAGATTCCTCAGCATGATTACCACTAGCAGGATAATAGACTGCCTGCTTTGCTGGCAATATGAATCCCAATAGACAAACCTAACATACAGTACATGCTGTAGAATTGTATAATATTAACTATATTCTGAGAAAAAGTGATGCAATTATGGGTGTGGGCACATAAGTGTGCAACACACCCACCTGCGCACCCCCCCCCCTTTTGGCACGGGAATCAGAAAAGGTTTACCATCACTGGTACAGAATATTAACTTGAAATAATATACAAAGAATTTATAAATGGATATCTCATTGGACCCATACGTAAATGTGGGATTTTTGGGGGGCGTTTAATTATGAGAAAAATGAGAAGTAAGAAAAAAAAGAATGATAAATAGAGAAAGAAGAGAAAGGAGCACTACAGACAGAGACCCAACAATTCGCAGTGGAAATAAGCAATAGCAATAAAGTTAATTGAAAAATAAAATAATCTGTGTATTCCAGATGATGAAACGAAACAAAGGAGGCAGCACAAATTAATTAAATAACATATACCAAAAGTAAAGATATAACACATGGTTATGATATATATTTATTAAGATATGCTGATATATTATGTGTATTAAGATATGTTGTATTGGAGATATATGATGTTGTCTGCATGTTTTTAATGTGGAGAAAAATTTTAAAAAAACTTTTACAGAGATGAATTGCTCAAGACCTCCCTGTAAATAACATTCCTGGTTTTGTTCTCTGGCTGGAGGATGATCAGGCTGTTGGGTGAGCTGACTCTGGAGCATGCCACATAAAACTGGCCATGGGAGAAAAGGTAGCTTCCCTTACTTGTGTTTTCTTCATCATATTTGTAAATCTTTTCCTGCATTTTTTTTGCCTCGTTTCCCTTTAACTGGTGTTACAGTAGAAGAAACAGATTCATCTGAACTGAGGAGGAAAATGGGGGTGGGGGAGGAATCTGCCTCTGCCTACCAGCATCCATCCGTATTCATCTGGCTAGCATGCCTTAGCTCAACTGTGCTCTATAAAACTGCCTGCTACTGTGAAAGCAAAAGCAAAACTGAAACTCCTCTGCTTGTGTTTTGCATTTGGATCTGATTTCTTTTCAGGTGGGGAGTGGGAGTAGAACTCCTTAGCATCAGAGCTTATTAATAACAATGTAAGAAATACTCATGCTCTGGTGGTCATTTTGAAAAATCCTTTCTTAGTGAGTATCCAGAAGCAAAGAGGAACATACGTGGCAGATTTCAATTTTGTAAGCTTTACAGTTCTGCAGATTTTATGATTAATGCATGAGTAGTTTTTCACAGATAGATGATAGATAGATAGATAGTGTTCTGTCTGGGTTTTCCCAGACCTCAACACCAACTGAAAAAACAGCCAGACACTCTGGTAAAAGCCAAAAGTATTTTATAGCTGGAAAAAATAAGCACAAAGGAAAACCTGTCTTCACAACAGACAGGCTATAATACGTTACAGCAGGGTCCTGATGTCCAGTCAATACCATAAGCTTCTTGCTGGCACCCCCCCCCCCAAGGTTTCAATAGTCCAAGGCACAAACCAGGATTGTAAGCCACCAAAGTTCACAGACAGGTCTCACGAATCTCCAAGATAAAACTCCACAAGCCAGGAAGGGTGGGTCCGCCTTTTATCCTTTCCCAAGAGCACCACACCCAAACCCAGCTGTGACCCCTAATGCTGGAAATACCTAGCCAATTGAGTCCGTCTCTGATTAGCTCTCCTTTGTCGCATATCTATGATGTCTTGAGCATTTTCCCCTAAGGAATCCAGGCTGCTTGCTGGGGAGAGCTCCCCCTGGTGGTACTCTGGCTGTCCTTCTTCTCCAGCCTGGGATTCCTCTTCCTCGTCAGTCTGCACCTCCTGTTCCTCAGCCTCTCCCTCTGAGCTGGAAACCGACAGAAGGTCAGCCATTCCCGGAGGGGTCCCAGACTGAACCACAACAGATAGATAGATAGATAGATAGATAGATAGATAGATAGATAGATAGGTAGGTAGGTAGGTAGGTAGGTAGGTAGGTAGGTAGGTAGGGAGAGAGAGAGAGAGATAGATAGATAGATAGATGATAGATAGATAGATAGATAGATAGATAGATAGATAGATAGATAGATAGATAGATAGATAGATAGAAAGGTAGGTAGGTAGGTAGGGAGAGAGAGAGATAGATAGATAGAAAGATAGATAGATGATAGATAGATAGATAGATAGATAGATAGATAGAAAGATAGAAAGATAGAAAGATAGAAAGAAAGATAGAAAGATAGATAGATAGATAGATAGATAGATAGATAGATAGATAGATAGATAGATAGATAGATAGATAGACTCTTAGCTATCACTTGGTCACAAGATTTCAGATAGGGCAGCTGAAACTAAATGCCCTGTGATTTAATTAATTATTTATCTGATTTATATGCTGCCCTTCTCAACGTGACTCTGGGGAATGAACAGAATTAAAACAAGACACAACAGAAACATTACAGAAATACCAAATAACCAAGAAACATCAAACCCAAATCACTAATGCAACCAAGAAGTCCCTGCATAAGAGGTCTCTGCACACACACTCCAGGCCCAGAACCAGGTTTATTAGGGTTAGACTACAGAATTATTCTGAATTCTTCTCTCTGGGATCAATGGTTATTCCTAGTTTCAAGCTTTACAAAATATTTTCCAATGAGGTATTATATTGGTACCCTTGCTTAAACATGAATGCTTGCAGAGAACCCTTGGAAGTTGTTTTGTTATTTTTAATTTGCATTTGGTAAATTATGACTATTGTGGATCTGTATCAATATTTTCTCTAGTAGTTCATATTATATGAGGGTGTTGAATATAGGCCTAATTTATCATTGTGAACATTTTATTATAAATAATGTATAGTTATTGTTGGAGGCTACTAGGACTTTGGAAAATTTCATTGGAATACTAATTTAATAAACAAACAGATAAAAATTTGACCCAGATATCTTACTGATGCCATGAAAATCTGTATTCCTTTCAGCATTCTGGTGAAGAAAATTCCAGCTTGGGGTTTTTTTCCCCTTTCCTTTCCTTTCTTTCTTTTTTGAAGGCCTCTGGGTTTTTTTCCCCACATAAAAAGTTACGCTCTAGAAAATTATTATGTGTTGTCACAAAAATTTCAGCCTTTCATTACTTTAATATTTGATCAGGACATGTTGTCATTGGTATGGTATGATGGATAAACCTGCTGGCAATATACTGTAAACATTACACTGAAATTTGATGTGATTTAGAATGAAGATACTCCTTGGATCTGTATTATTTAAAAAGAGGCTATGGAATATAGGGCTTGCCATATGGTACTGAGCTGTAATTCCATCATCCTTTAACACTGATTAAGACGTTGCACTGTCTACTTCATCTTAGACTCTTCAGAAGGACTGAAGATCAATTCAAATAATGTCATGCCGTGAATATGGTCAATGGCTGCGCTAGCTAAGAATGATGAGGAATCTAACACAAATGTATGTAAGAAGATTAGAGATAGCAGCTGTAATATGCATTCAGCTATTAGGAGAATGAATGACTATACTATTGTACCAAGTGACAATAGGATATAATCCCTTGTCTTTAAGTTTTCAACAGCTTATTAATCAATTGGGTTTGCTACAATTGTTGATTAGCTATGGTCATGACAGAGACTAGACTTTTTTCCCCCTTTGGAGAAAGAGGAATCCACTTTGTTTTATAGTGACTACCATAGCATGCAAAAACTTTGGGGGACATTGCTGCCATTTCCCTTTGGACACAATTTTAAGTATAATTTCTTTCCATTCATTTCCTGTTTTCATACAGCATATTCAGTCTCATCTTGGCTACTGTTGTGGATGGTCCGGCTCAGCTGGTCACAGATTTTGAGGATGAAGAGGTGGATGTCTATGGAGAGGGGCAGCATACAAATCTAATAAATAAATAAATAATAAATAAATGTGTATTGGTATCCCAGGCCAGTGTTCCTGCCACCTAAGGCTGAGAGTGAGAGTGAAAGGGAGTTAGAGACCGAGGACCTACTAGAGGCTGTAGCACCCCCAGTTATAGTATTAGGTGAGTCAGAAGAGGAAGAAGAAGAATCCATGTTAGATGCAAGAATGAGGAGGAGGATGGCCAGACTGAGTATTTGAGAAAGAAAGGGTCTTTGCATTATAGCTCTATGGAACACCTGGCCACACCTGGTCCCTATATAAGCAACAGGCTTGGGGGAACGGGATATGGTGAACAATGTTTTTAATCATGGCTGGATGTGCCAGCTTCAGAGTTCAAGGAATGCTTTGCTTGCAGACTGTTCTAACTCATGTAAGCTCACTGTCAATGTTCTGCCTGGCCGCTGGGCCACCCAAAATGAGGCAATTATACAAACTCACACTCACACAAAGGCTTGGAAAAAATCAAAAGGTTTCTTCATGTACAAAAGGCTACAAGCCTCAGCGATTGCAAGAGCAATGCTAGTTTATGAGTCCAAAAGATCATTCAAGCCAGCAACAGAAGTCTTTCTGGCTTTCATCAGCCAATTACTCACTACTTGAGTGTCAGAATGTTCAAAGATGTCCAAAGGCAAAACAAAACCATGATGTATCAATGTCTCTCTCCAAAACTGAACAATAAATTCCCACAACATCTACTGCAAGCCCTTCCCTTTTTAACGCTGCGGTAGCATCTTTGATTACTGACAGCTGTGACTTAGAATCTGTTTCTGCATTTGCGCAGATGCTCCTGGTGTCCCAGCATTCTCCTGACCTGAACATTTAGAATAGGATCATTCATCATTTCTTCCCCGTCTGACTCAAATGAGACTCTGGCTGGAGATCTGACCAGCTCTGCTGCCCTCTCTGCCTCTCCAGCCCCTTCCTCATCCCTTCCTCCTTCTTGTTCACTGTGTGACTCCTCATCAAGCCACACAGGTCTTCTGTGATCTGACAGCCCCAGCTCCTCTGAGTCAAAATCAGTGGCCAGAGGAACTGGCCTGGAGCCAACCACAACAGTAAAGTAATGCCACCGTCTGGGGGGGGGGACCACGGAGAACTGTAAGTTTGTATTGAATGACAGAAACACTTCAAAAGAATTTTATTTATTTACTTATTTTATTTATTTGTCATACAATAATAGCATTGTATTGTATGTTTAACATAATACAAGTATAAATTAATTTCCTAATTGAATTTGGCTTCTGGCCCGGGACTCACTCCTTATCTCAGAGACAATTTAGCCAGGAATGCTACCAGCATGGACTAACAGTTAACCTGTTTTGTACTGGACATTTTAATTTGAATGAGCCGGGGTGGCGCAGCAGGTAGAGTGCTATACTGCAGGCCACTGAAGCTGACTGTAGAACTGAAGGTCAGCAGTTCAAATCTCATCACCGGCTCAAGGTTGACTCAGCCTTCCATCCTTCCGATGTGGGTAAAATGAGGACCCAGATTGTGGGGGCAATAGCCTAGCTCTGTTAAAAAGTTCTATTGCTAACATGTTGTAAGCCGCCCTGAGTCTAAGGAGAAGGGCGGCATAAAAATTGAATAAATAAATAAATAAAATAAATAGCATTTAGTCTTATTTTGGATCTTCTGAGTATGTGTGTGCTTTTTATTCTGACCAGTGACCCGTTCCAGACAGAATAGCTACCACTTATCTCTTTAAATAAGCAGATATTTCACCATCCATCCCCCCTTCTCCATTCTCTCTGCACAATGCAAGTGATGCAATGAAAGTTGCTCATGAAGCTTCCTATTGCTTGAGGAAGTGGAAGCTCCAAACAAAGTGTTGGGCAGACTGAGGATAATGTTGTTTGTTGGATTCTTTTGCATCATTTGTTTGGCTGGTAATCACTGAGAGGAGCCGAGCCAATTATAAAGGGCTCTGAAGCTGACTTGCTTTCAAAATCAGTTATATACTTGGCTCCTTTCTTCTCCACCCACAGTAAACTCTCTTATGATATTTACTGCATTTAAGCATTAGACATCAGTTCATAAGCCTTTGTTTATATATTTTATATATATAAGACTCCATTGTTAAGATGAAAAGAATATCCTAGAAAAGTACATTTCTACTCTTCTCTTCTTTCCCACTACCTTCTCCTATTGGTATCTTATGATTTATCATTTGTTGTTTGTATTTTTTTATTTATGATCTATGACTTGCCAACTTATTTTTGTATGTGCAATGAGAACTTATTTACTGGAGATCAATTCCTTGTGTATCCAATCACACTTGGCCAAAAAAGAATATTCCTATTCCTACAAAAGCTGAAATTCTGAAATAAATTATTTGAAATTCAGTTGAGTTCAAGAACAGAGACAATTGTTTTTTTCAGTCTCCAATATGACCTCAGATAATCCACATTATATGACATTGTAATGCTGTGATGGTCATAAAGAGTTATTATTGGCTCCAGTTCAATTGTCAGAGGTTGTATATATTGCATTTCATTGCTATTTAACTCCAGCCTTTCCCTTTTTTTATAGCTCCATGGGTACCAGATAAATAAGGAATTACATTTTATCATCTCATAATACTTAAAAATTATGCCAACCTTTCATAACTTGATGCTTTACATAGATGTCAGATTATAACTCCTAATATCTCTCATCAGGACAGAAAGAATTAGGCTGAAAGAGTCTGCCTAAATGTCATCATACAATGCATTAATCTTTACAGTGTCACAATATTCTTTCTTTTTAATATAATGTATTAAAATGAGGGAAATGAACAGTTTAGAAATATAAAAATACAAATAAATGCATAAACTGTCCAGTGATCTTCAGGAACATAAACAGAAGCAAAAGCAATTACATTCTCAAAATATATCTGAAAAGGAATTGTTATTAAAAGTGAAGCTTTACAAAGCAATCAAGTGCTCAACTTATTTCAACTGATTAGATGTTTTTTCAGAGTAACCCATTTCAACATAATTTAATCTTCTGAAACAGTAGAATCTTCACCCAGTCACTCTAAAGCAGGGGTGTCAAACTCGATTTCATTGAGTTTCCATCAAGGTTATGTTTGACTTCCGGGAGGCATGGGTGGGTGTGGCCAGGGGCATGGCCAGTATGATGTCACTCATATCAGGAAGTGCCTGTGGTGGCTCAAGTGTTCTGCCAGGTTCCTGGGGGCCCTTTCAGCCACAATGGCCTCCTGCAGCCCTCTGCCAGTTAAAAACTGAGCTGGGGCTGGCATAACCCCCGAGCTTTGTTTTTGCTGGCAGAGGGCTGCAGGAGGCCGTTGTGGCTGAAAAAGCCTGGAATGGCTGCATGCGGCCCTTGCAAGCTTCATTTTCACTGGCAGAGGCACAGCAGCCAGTCCTTTGCTGTTTCCAGGGTGATGCTGTGGGCCAGATTTAAGCACCCTACAGGCCATGTTCAACCCACAGGCCTTTATTTTAACACCCCTGCTCTAAAGGATGTTCTTTTCAACTATATATTGGACATTTTACAGCCTTGGAAGGACTACATTTTGATAGGGATTCATTTACCAGAACCATTCAAAGATTAAACCATTTTGTTTCTAATGCAATTACACAAGAACTCTGATTACACTATGCTTGATTAAAACTGACACCAACTCTCAAGAGTTACAGTACTGATGCAAGTTACATGTTTTACTTCTAACTGATCTTCAATTACACTAGTCCTATAGGGTAGCAGTTATCTCTGCTACCCTAGCAGTTATCTATGTCTCTGTTTATATGTCTCTATCTCAGAAATGAAGGGGTGAGTTCCTCCTGGTTTGGACCGATTCACCCAAACCAATAACGACCCGCTGGTGACATCCCGATGATGTCACTAAACTGGATCGGTCAGTGGCAGTCTGCGGGCGCCACCACCTTTTTTTCAATTCGTTTTTGAATTTGTTTTGAATTTTGTATTTGTTTTTCCTTCTGAGCATGTGCAGAAGCTGAGTTCCAGTACTGTGCACATAGTCGCCACCTTTTTTCAGCTTTTTAAAAAATTTAGAAACATAGAAACATAGAAGACTGATGGCAGAAAAAGACCTCATGATCCATCTAGTCTGCCCTTATACTATTTCCTGTATTTTTCTCTTATGATGGATATATATTTATCCCAGGCATGTTTAAATTCAGTTACTGTGGATTTACCTTTTCCTTCTGTCCTCCAGACTATACAGATTGAGTTAATTAAGTCTTTCCTGATACGTTTTATGCTTAAGACCTTCCACCATTCTTGTAGCCTGTTTTTGGACCCGTTCAATTTTGTCAATATCTTTTTGTAGGTGAGGTCTCCAGAACTGAACACAGTATTCCAAATGTGGTCTCACCAGCGCTCTATATAGCGGGATCACAATCTCCTTCTTCCTGCTTGTTATACCTCTAGCTATGCAGCCTAGCTATGTTTTAATTTGTTTTATTTTTTTTTAAATGTCCCTGTGGCATGGGAGGGAGCAAACCAGCAGCAAGGTAAGTTAGAACCCCCACCCCTGCTTAGAGCCCACCCCTGCATTCATTGCCATCCTGCCCAAAGAGAAATAAGGGAGCAGCCTCTCCATTGCCTTGCTAGGTATATCTGACCTAAATTGACCCTCTCGGACAAACCATCCTGCAGTCTCATGTACATGAGAGAGACAAAAAGAGTAGAAGGGAGACTGCTCGGCTTCCACAGGGCTTTTAAGTGACTGCTGCCTGCATCTGCCTTGGGTCCCATAGACACATCGCCTTGTTCCCTCTCCTGATACTGCTGTTCACTGGATCTCTATCTCTGTGCGTGTGAGAGAGAGAGAGACAGAAAGAGAGAAAGAAGGAAGGAAGGAAGAGAGAGAGAGAAGGAAGGAAGGAAGAGAGAGAGAGAAGGAAGGAAGAGAGAGAGAGAAAGAAGGAAGGGAGAGAGACAGAGAGAGAGAAAGAAGGAAGGAAGGAAGAGAGGGAGAGAGAAAGAAGGAAGGAAGAGAGAGAGAGAAGGAAGGAAGAGAGAGAGAGAAGGAAGGAAGGGAGAGAGACAGAGAGAGAAAAGGAAGGGAGGAAGAGAGAGAGAGAAGGAAGGAAGAGAGAGAGAAAGAAGGAAGGAAGGGAGGGAGAGAGACAGAGAGAGAGAAGGAAGGAAGGAAGAGAGAGAGAGAAGGAAGGAAGAGAGAGAGAGAAGGAAGGAAGAGAGAGAGAAAGAAGGAAGGAAGGGAGAGAGACAGAGAGAGAGAAAGAAGGAAGAAAGAGAGGGAGAGAGAAAGAAGGAAGAAAGAGAGAGAGAGAAGGAAGGAAGAGAGAGAGAGAAGGAAGGAAGGGAGAGAGACAGAGAGAGAGAAGGAAGGAAGGAAAGAAGGAAGGAAGAGAGAGAGAGAAAGAAGGAAGGAAGGAAGAGAGAGAGAAGGAAGGAAGGAAAGAAAGAAGGAAGGAAGAGAGTGAGAAAGAAGGAAGGAAGGGAGAGAAACAGAGAGAGAGAAAGAAGAAAGGAAGGAAGAGAGAGAGAAAGAAGGAAGGAAGAGAGAGAGAGAAAGAAGGAAGGAAGAAGGAAGGAAGAGAGAGAGAGAAAGAAGGGAGGGAGGGAGGGAGAGAGACAGAGAGAGAAAAAGAAGGAAGGAAGGAAGAAAGAAGGAAAGAAAGAAAGAAAGAAAGAAAGAAAGAGGAAGTTTGTGTGTGTGTGAGAGAGAGAGTGCATGCTGTGCTGGGACAGATAGGAGTAGCAGCAGCCCTTCCATCTTTTTCCAGCTGGGCAGAAAAAAAGTCCTTGACTTATGACCACAATTGAGCCCAAAATTTTGGTTGCTAAGCAAGAGCGTTATTTCACCACATTTTACTCTATGACATCTCCTGGCTCTAACAGTCATGTGCAATCTAGGGAAGTTCATCTGAAGGCATGTGTAATGTACGGAGGTTATGGTTAAATGTGTGACAGAAGTGGATGCTGGGTGTGTTTTTCCAAATGCAGTAAGTGAGGTTGAATGTGTATAGTTTTAGAAGAGGGGCATGTGTGGGTTGTGTATGTGTATACACATATAGTATATATAGTACATAAGGTATAATTTTGTGTGCCTGTGTAATATGTATATATAGTATACATATGGCATACATAAATAGAATTAAATAGTATATTTTGGATGTTCATTAGTAGTAAATAGATATCTTTTTGAGGCCTTTGAGGCGAGGAGAGGCTAGGCATCTTAACCCTAGTCCTTGATGTGAGTGACGTCATGTTGACCACGCCCACCCAGTCACATGGTCACCAAGCCACCCCATCCAGTCACATGACCATCAAGCTACTCCTACCCAGTCACATGATCTTCAAGCCACTCCCATAAAATTAAGCCATGCCCACAGAGTGATAGTAGAGTGGACAAACCCAGTGACCATCACTGAAACACTATTAATGATGCTTATGGATGATCTCTGGCAAGACTCCAGAGATTGGGGATTGCTCTCCTGAACTTCTTTAATCTGTCAGCAGCTTCTGATAGCATTAATATTGGTAACTATCTAAACTGGAGTTTTGCGGTAGAGGCCTTGTATTGCACTGGATCTCCATCTGCTTCTTTTTCTGTGTGGTGTTTTAGTTTTATAAAGCCCTTCATGGCATCGGACCAGAATATCTCTGGGACCGCCTTCTGCCACACGAATCCCAGCGACTGGTTAGATCCCACAGAGTTAGCCTTCTCCAGGTCCCGTCGACGAAACAATGTCGTCTGGCAGGACCCAGGGGAAGAGCCTTCTCTGTGGCGGCCCCAACCCTCTGGAACAAACTCCCCCCAGAGATCAGGACTGCCCCCACCCTCCTTGCCTTTCGCAAACTCCTTAAAACCCACCTCTGCCGTCAGGCATGGGGAAATTGATTGCCTTTCCCGCTTTACGTATGGTTTGTATGAGACTATGATTGTATTTTATATTAAGGGTTTTCAATTGTTTTTAACCATTGGATTTGTATTGTTCTGCTGTTATGAGCCGCCCCGAGTCTCGGGAGAGGGGTGGCATACTAATAAATGAATGAATGAATGAATGAATGAATGAATAAATAAGTAAGTAAATAAATAAGTAAATAAGTAAGTAAATAAGTAAGTAAATGAGTAAATGAATAGATAGATAGATAGATAGATAGATAGATAGATAGATAGATAGATAGATAGATAGATAGATAGATAGATAGATAGATAGTTGGGGGAAATAGATTGAGCCCGAGACTTTTGCCATGGGGTCACACAGGCTCAATGCTCTCTCCACTCCTGGGTAAGGTTATCCAGTCAGATATCATCTGTTTTTGTTTCTTTCTTTCTCAATGTGCAGATGATTAGCATTGTTTATTGTTCTTATGTTGGGAGTTGTAATGCTATTATGTAAGCTGCCTGGAATTGCCCTAGATTGAGATGGCACACAAGTTCATTAATTAAACAAATAAATCTTTACAAATCTATTAAAGATCATTAGGACATTCAATTGTTACCTCACTCCTATTTTATTTTTATAATTCATTTTCTCCTTTGGTGCCATGTTGAAATTTCAAGAGCAAGACATATGTACTGTACAGGTGTTGTTATGCACAGAAACATTTGTGGTATTTTAATATTTTTAGTAATGAGAGGTGTTTATAGGACAGAGTTTCTGGTTTAAAACGTTCTCTGACATAAGGCTAAAAAACATAGTCATTGCAAAAAACTGAGATTATATCAAAAGGCTGGCATGTACTGTATAGTACAATCATAAGAAAATTCCCTTATTTACCTGTGCCCCAACAAAAAATGCAAGTATATAGGTTTTTGCTGCCTGTTTCATCATGCCCCATCCTCCCACCATGGCTGTAATGGTGTATTATTCTATTCCTTAGGTTTTAACATACAGTGGTACCTCTACCTACAAATGCCTCTACTTACGAACTTTTCTAGATAAGAACCAGGTGTTCAAGATTTTTTTGCCTCTTCTCAAGAATCATTTTCCACTTACAAACCCAAGCCTACGAAACTGTAACCGGAAAAGGCAGGGAGAAGCCTCCTTGGGGTCTCTCTAGGAATCTTCTGGGAGGAAACAGGGCCTCCACCCTCCCTGCGGTTTCCCCAATAATACACATTATTTACTTTTACATTGATTCCTATGGGAAAAAATGCTACTTCTTACAAACTTTTCTACTTAAGAACCTGGTCACGGAATTAATTAAGTTTGTAAGTAGAGATACCACTGTAGATATATATTGCTTAACATATATGAATGTGTTAATTCATATAGAACAGGGGTGTCAAACTTGATTTCATTGAAGGCCTCATCAGGGTTATGTTTGACCTCAGGGGTCTGGGATGTGCGTGGCCAGAGTGGACATGGCCAGGTCAATTTCCCTCCTGTTTGGGGGGGGCGCGTGGTGGCACAGTGCTCTGCCAGTGAAAATGGATTCCCGAGTTCCGTTTTCGGCTGCCACAGCCTCCTGCAACCCTGTACTAGTGGAAGCAGAGTTCTTACTGGAAGAGGGTTTCAGGAGGCCGTGGCAGCCGAAAACGGAGCTCGGGGGCTCGTTTCACTGGCAGAATCACCACAGGCCAGTTCTTCGCTGTTTCCAGGGTCTCCCTGTGGGCTAGATCTAAGTACCCCGTGGGCCAGATCTGGCCCCCAGGCCTTGAGTTTGATAGCCCTGTTATAGAAAGTGCATTCCTTAAAGAAGTGTTGTGTTCTGATTTCACAATAGAAGTATATCAAATTTCTTGCAAATATTTGTTTTATATTAACAAACTCATTCCCTGAGGAAAAAATATTTTGTTTAATTGCTCATGAAATAATACAGGGAGGTATAATAAAGGGAAAATGAAATAGAAATTGGCATCAAATGGAAGAGTTGGCAAGTTGGTAAGAACACAGTTTCTTATCTCAATGTTGGTGTAATTCAGTCATTTTCTACAAATAAACAAAGACTCCGTCCAGAACTGCAGGAAAAACAATTTCTGCCAACCTGCCTTCCATTGAGGACCTGTATACTGCACCAGTCAAAAAGAGGGCGGGGAAAATATTTACTGACCCCTCACATCCTGGACACAAATTGTTTCAACTACTATCCTCAAAACGTCACTACAGAGCACTGCACACCAAGACAACTAGACACAAGAACAGTTTTTTTCCGAACGCCATCACTCTACTAAACAAATAATTCCCTCAACACTGTCAGACTTTCTACTAAATCTGCACTTCTATTCTACTAGTTTTTCTCATCATTCCTATCACCCATTTCCTCCCATGTTTGCTGTATGACTGTAACTTGTTGCTTATATCCTAAGATTTTTATTAACATTGCTTTTTCATTGCTTGTTTGACCCCTATGACAATCATTAAGTGTTGTTACCATATGATTCTTGACAAATGTATATCTTATTTTATGGACGCTGAGAGCATATGCACCAAGACAAATTCCTTGTGTGTCCAATCACACTTTGCCAATAAAAATTCTATTCTATTCTATTCTATTCTATAATTAAGGTCTAGTATTTTAGCAAAATAGTTTCTTGCATATGTACTGGATTTTATCTTAATTCATTCCCCGCAATGCCAGGTTCAACAGGCATCATTGCAATGGAAAAATTCAGTGTACCATGACATATTAATTTTTTTTTACAATTTGGTATCCCTAAAGCTTCAGTTAATGAGGCTATGATTAGACTATTATAGTCTAGCAAATAACTTACAGTATTTTGTTTTCTATCAGGAAAACTGCCGGGATGCCATCAGCAGGATCTCAGTTTGACTCATATTTTATATTCCACTTATTTTAATGGGACATTCGAGGCTGCAATTACATTTGGATCATGCCCATTGACTATTGCATATCTATTTTTGTACAATTATAGATATTTAGTCCAGTGAACATTTAATGGCTTGAGGGATTATTATGCTTTATTTTCATTTAAGAGTGAAAATTTTGTCTAGAAATTTTATCTTTGTGGCTTTTATAACATTTCCCTCACCCACATGAAATTCCTAAGCTGTCAATCTATTTGTTACCGCGACAGAAGTCAAATGTCTAAATCAGGGTGATCTCTTTTTGGGCTGCCAATAATGCAAATTTGTCATATAGAATTCATTTGTTGCTCTATATATTGTTTTTAGATGAAGAGTACAAAGCACTGCACATGTTAGCAATGAAAATTTTCTGTCGAAGAAATACTTGCCAACTCCCACCTCTATAGGAAACTGCAGTACATTAGCACTTTCTTTTATCATGTCTTTCCAAACTATAGAAAGCTTCTTTTTTCCCAAATGGAACCAACACAGCAGTGTTTGTGTCATCTATAAAGCCTATCAAATAATAATGCAGTACATTACATGGTGTTTAAGATAATGAGACTGAGAGAAATCACCCCCACCCACTCCAGTTTCCTGTGCTGTTCTTGAAGATCTTCCCACATTGAAGTACAATCAGGGGAGCACTTACATCTCTTCCCCTTTTATGAGTCACTTTTAGTCATTCTCAAAGACTAAAATGAGTTCTGGTGAAGCAAAAAAAATTGCTTTATGTGTGGATAATTTAATTTCTTTGTTTCCCTTATAAACTATCATTTCATCTCATGTTTTCTTCTGTATTCCTTTCACGTGATTCCATGTTTGTCTTGGGTTGTTTCAACAGCACATCTTTCCAGGTATCTTCAAACTGAGAAAATATTATATTGTTCCCATCTTTTTCTAAGGTCTTAAATGTTAAAAGTACAGCAAATAGATCTTATTGGCAGCAGCTTGACTTGAGCCTCCAGTGGAGATCTTTTTACTCATATGGATGAAGATAGTTCCTCAAATTACTTGGTCCTAAATATTTAGATCTTTTTAGCTGAGCACCAAATTGTTTTCAAAACTCATGGCACCACAATTCTTGGGTATACTATGTACTGGAGCTTAACTCCCACACATGGCATTCCTGTTTTGGTCCTAATCCTTGAATATCATAGAAATCCAAAGAATCCTAGAATGTCAACAAGAAGAAAAGTAAAATACTGTATGTTTATGACAGTGATGGGTTCTAAATCCCATTGTTACCAGTTTGGGTGCGCGCACAAGTGCACACAATACTTCTTCACATGTGCAGAAGTGTTTGGTGTGGGTGGGCGGAACCTCCCGCCACTGCCACTACCAGTTTAAAGAACCGGACCGGACCAATAGCAACCCACCGCTGGTCTATGATCATTTTATACAGTAATGTGCAGCCAAAATTTTTACTACCACACTGTGGGTGTGGCTTGATGGTCATGTGAGTGGGTAGGAGTGGCTTGCTGGCCGTGTGACCAGGTGGGTGTGGCTTGAATGATCATCATCATTCAAGTGAACTGTTAAGTCCTTGACTTACAACATCAGCAGTGTCGCTCACTGGGGTGACAATTTGCTTTGTATTTCCCGCGCTCTCCTTCCTGGGTCGCTCCCTGCCTCAGGCTGGGTGGCTAGGCGGACAGGTGCCAATCAGCTGTTGAGAAAAGAAGGGGGTGGAAAAGGCCCCCCTGCAACTCCTGCCAGTGCAGTCTCCCTGCCGCTTTCCGAGGAGGTGGGTGGGAGGAGGGATTTAAAAATATAAGAAAGCCAAGGGAGAGTTACAAGATTATTATTGCCGCACGACGCCTTTTTATCTCAGCTGCAGGCAGAGTGAGGGCTTTGCAAGAGGAAAAAGACCACAACCCAGACTGTTTTGGCACAGTTTGTCTCAGCTTGGCTCAGCTCTCCTTTTTCCAAATGCTGCTGATGTGCACTCCTTGCATTTTTCTTCCTTCCTGGCCTCAGGAGGTGGCCACGTGAAGCTGGAGAGAAGCCAGGCAGGAGAGAGGGAAGCTCATCCAGGCAGGAGAGAGGGAAGCTCATCCAGGCAGGAGAGAGGGAAGCTCATCCAGGCAGGAGAGAGGGAAGCTCATCCAGGCAGGAGAGAGGGAAGCTCATCCAGGCAGGAGAGAGGGAAGCTCATCCAGGCAGGAGAGAGGGAAGCTCATCCAGGCAGGAGAGAGGGAAGCTCATCCAGGCAGGAGAGAGGGAAGCTCATCCAGGCAGGAGAGAGGGAAGCTCATCCAGGCAGGAGAGAGGGAAGCTCATCCAGGCAGGAGAGAGGGAAGCTCATCCAGGCAGGAGAGAGGGAAGCTCATCCAGGCAGGAGAGAGGGAAGCTCATCCAGGCAGGAGAGAGGGAAGCTCATCCAGGCAGGAGAGAGGGAAGCTCATCCAGGCAGGAGAGAGGGAAGCTCATCCAGGCAGGAGAGAGGGAAGCTCATCCAGGCAGGAGAGAGGGGAGCTCATCCAGGAAGGAAGAAAGAGGAAAAAAGCAAGGAGTGCAAATGCAGCAGCAGCAGGAGGGGGGGGGGGAGAGCTGAGCCGAGATTGGTAATCCAGGAAGTGACTGCCACCAGTCATCTAGAGCTGTGCATTCAGCTTCATTTCTGCCGGTGAAAATGCATTTCACCTTGTCCTGCCTGCTGCCCACCCCTGTTTTAATACAAGAAACACTGTGCACGTGCTATTTGTTTCTCCTTTGGTATATTTCATAGCTTTTTCCCTTGCCAGCTCTTTGAATGCAGCTGTTTGATTTGTGAAAGCCATCTATTGCTACTAACTCCAAGCACAAAGGCTGGATTGTCTGTTGTTGCAAGTCACATCTCTATATGCTCCCACTTTGGGTAATTGCTACATTTGAATTCTATTTCAGGTAATGTGTGTGACCCACGTAAAAGATACCGCAGCCCATTAAGGAAACCAAACTAGCTATTTGGGATTAAAATGCTATCTAGGACAAATTGTTCTATTCTGGCAATGGGTCACCATGGACAGCAATTCAGTCCATACCCCTAGTGCTTTGGAATATATATTTTGGCAGCTTATCATTGAGTTGCACTCTTGAAGTAAGGATGCTTTTAAGCAAATTAGCCAATTGTATGTGAGAATAGCTTTTCTGATGGGAAATCTATTTTGTGGTGACTTACACTTTTGGGAATGAGCCTCTGACAAATATAATACTAGATAAGTTTTGAAGTAACACACTTTTGAAACAAACAAACTACTGTTTTTCTTTTCCTTTTTTGAAGATTCTTTGTAAGATCTGGTCTTCAAAATTTGATCCCTTGCCTTGATTAAAAGTTGGCTTTATCCACATTTGGTTGTCATGTTTGCATTTCATTAGTCAAAGTGTTTGAAAGATGTGCTTGTCATAAGGCAATAAGATGGAAGTCTAGAAACTGGAGTTTATCACAAGGCCACCAACACACCAAACATTCTAAATTTCAACAGCAACCATCCATTGTCACACAAAAAGAGCTGCATCAGAGCACTATACAACAAAGTGAGAACCCACTTCCATTGTTCGGAAGTTGGTGACATTTCCACCGTAATCTACCAGATCCCCTGCATGAATTGCCCATGTGACTATGTAGGACAGACAGGAAGAAAGCTAACTAGCAGACAGCAGTAGCAGTAGCAGTCAGATGAAGAGATCCAAACTCATTGGTAGTCTCACATTGCAATAAACAAGGATGTACATTCATTTTTGCAGCTGCTATGATTGTTGGATGAGCAGGCACAAAAGCAGCAAGGGAGATGATTGAAGCCTGGGAAACAGGCCCCCTGATAAATCAATGGGAGTGCTGATTTACGCCCAGTTTATCAAGTACAGTGTTCCCTCGATTTTCGCGGGTTTGAACTTCGCGGAAAGTCTATACCACGGTTTTCCAAAAATATTAATTAAAAATGCTTTGCGGGTTTTTTCCCTATACCATGGTTTTTCCCACCTGATGACGTCATATGTCATCGCCAAACTTTCGTCTGCCTTTAATAAATATTTTTTAAAATAAACTTTAATAAATAAACATGGTGAGTAATAATCTGAATGGTTGCGAAGGGAATGGAAAATTGCAATTTAGGGGTTTAAAGTGTTAAGGGAAGGCTTGTGATACTGTTCATACCCAAAAATAATGTATTTACTTCCGCATCTCTACTTCGCGGAAATTCAACTTTCGCGGGCGGTCTCGGAACACATCCCCTGCGAAAAGCAAGGGAACACTGTACTTATGAGATGGGGGAGGCTTGGTAGCACAAGGCAATAACAGCCAACAACTTAATAGCCAATCATCAATACCTCAATCTAAATCTAAAAGGCTAAACACAACAGCCACCATATAAATACTGCACACATAACAGTACAAATCACAACAATATTCCCTGAGGAAGGGCTTCAGCCTAAGTCCAAAAGTTTGGAAGACAAAACCTCTGGTCCTAGAACTGACCGAAATTGGACCCTGTCTGAAAGATGACTTACAAGCCTCTTGGTAACAGAGCAAACATCAGACATAAGGGTGGGCTCAGCATTACATCTCAGCCCACATGCCAGTAGAAGCTCTGGGCTCAAGGGTGCCTGACAGATCATTATGTCCAAGTTACTTTAGGGAGCTACTGAGTGACCATACCAGGAACTGGATAAATGTACCAGGAACTGAAGTCTTTGAAGAACAAAGACAATGCAGCAGGAATTCTTTTGAAGAAACTTTACTCTTATTTGTATCAAAAATAGATACGTTCTATTTTCTATGTATAGAACACAATACTATCTTACTCTTAAACCACTCTTACTACAGACTACTAATTACACGAACCACAAGCCACGAACCACTAACCACCAACCATAATGAACCACAACGAACCATACTTATGCAAAGGTGAGTTACTGTTTATACATTTCTAAGCCAATCAGGTTGTAGCGTAATCATCATGACTCAGCATTCCTTTCCATCTGCAGTAATTACAGCCTACCTTATGTAAATGAAATGTTACCTCAAAGCAGTACTAATCATGACATATTGTTCTCTGTGAGCAGAAGGGGTGGGTTCTAACTTACCTCGTTGCTGGTTCGCTTCCTTCTGCACTGCTTGGCACACTTCATGGGAACGAACACACCATGCACATGCGCATGTGCAGTGACAAAAAATGAAATTTTAAAAAAGCTGAAAATAAGATGGCGGCCGCATGCAGAATGCCAGAAACTTGGCTTCTGCGCATGTGCAAAATGAAAGACCGCCTCCTGCCGCACGAATCCCAGCGACCGATTAGGTCCCACAGAGTGGGCCTTCTCCGGGTCCCGTCAACTAAACAATGTCGTTTGGCGGGCCCCAGGGGAAGAGCCTTCTCAGTGGCAGCCCCAACTCTCTGGAACCATCTCCCCCCAGAGATTAGAACTGCCCCTACCCTCCTTGCCTTTCGTAAACTCCTTAAAACCCACCTTTGTCGTCAGGCATGGGGGGACTGAGATATCTCCCCTGGGCCTAAACAATTTATACATAGTATGCTTGTGTGTATGTCTGCTTAATAATGGGGATTTTTAAATATTTTAAATTGTAAATGTATTTATAAACTGTTTTTTATTGTGTTGTGAACTGCCCCGAGTCTACGGAGAGGGGCGGCATACAAATCTAATAATAAACATAAAAAAAGAAAAGTTTTTTTTTTTAAAGATGGTGGCACCAATGGACCGGCAGCAACCAAACTGGGTTGGTGACATCATTGTGACATCACCAGCACATTGCTACCAGTTTGGGTGAATCGGTCCGAACTGGGAGGAACCCATCCTTGGTGAGCAGATAAGGTTGCCAACTACCCTCATTGCTCTGACTATGGCAAAGACGTATATCAGACCGATGCCTTTAGTTACCCAGCACTTGACCTCAATTGACAATTGTTTTCAAATTGTGAGGCATTGCTGGCAATCAGAAAGGATTCTCGGCTTGCATTGGTCCACACTATCCACAACTTCTACAATTGACCACAGTCTCTACAAACTATACAGTTTGGGATGAACACCCTTTGAATGGTGTGGAAGTAGGAATGGATTTCCATGAAAAAAAATTGCAGACTACAAGAAGCAGAAGCACTGCTCAGGTGACCCTGAGGACACAGATAAACCTCCAAGTGCTTCAACGATGATGCAGATCACCAGCTGTCAGCAAGGAGTACAAATCCTTTCATTCTCCACTATCCGATTGGATGACCAAGATCCCAGAGGAAGAGGAGGAATATGACAATGATGATCCAATGCACTGCATCCAACAAGAAAGGAGGGAGAGCCCCAGAGATTTTGAGCAAAGGCAGCGCCGTTATTCCGGGTGTCTGGAGGGCCAACCCAGGGCAGTCTGAAAATTTAAAGAAGCCATTTGCCGGCACTGCCAAAAGTGGGGCCATATAACAGAGGTTTGCACAGCCATGCAACTGTCCTGTACCAGCCTGCCCCATTTCCCACCAGATCACCCATGGGACCAGGGAGATAAGGTCAAAACTGATCTAGGGGACAGCAGGGCAGGAAAAGAGATGACTATAGTTACTAAGCTATCAAGGGACTCTACCACACATTGGGTCATTCCAATGCCAGTCAAGGGGAGAAATCTCACATAACCATGGCCCTAGAGGGACTTCCATGCAACATGGAACTAGATACTTGCTCAGCCTTCACCATTATGGCCCGATAAACCCTGAAGAAGCTCATGCCGACCATCACAAAACAACAGCTTCAGCAAAAAAAAACCATAAGGCTGAACAACTTCCAGGAAAATCTTATTCGTGTACTTGGCTGAACAATTACTATTCCGACTGTGAGAAGTGCTACGGCAATTCCTAGAGAGGGGGTTTAAAGTTTGAAGAGACAAGTGCAAGACTGAGGTCACCAGCATGGCCAAACAGAGAGAATGGGGAGAATGACCAGAGAGACCTTAACTAGAATGGGCCTGGGGAACTGGCAGGAATGGAATGACCAGTTCTTGTTGGCACAGTACATCATGCAAGCACTAACCGGAGCTCTGCAGAAAACTGAGGTCCCAGCTGGACAACTCCACCAATAGTAGTAGTAATAATAATAATTATTATTATTATTATTATTATTATTATTATTATTATTATTTAGATTATTTATTAGATTTGTATGCTGCCCCTCTCCGCAGACTCCAGAGACCTCCCTGGAGTCCGGCAAACCAATAAGGACACTGCCTATGATTGATTCAGTTTTTGCACAAAACTTTGCAGGGAAACCTAAGTGGGTGAGTGCCACCTTAATTGAAATCACTGGTTCCAAATCCTATAACGTAAAGTTGGACAATGGTCAAGAGTGGCGAAGGCATATTGACCAACTGAGAAGCAGATTGGGAGATTCCTGGATTCACCAACACAGCCGAAGCCTCAGCAGGAAGCCAGGAGCAACACAGGTCTCCACCTTGCAGGCTATCCAATACCAGTTATCAAGAAGACCACGGCAAGAACCAGGCCCTAGATAAAAGATGCCAAAAAACCCTATTCTCCAGCTGGAAGAGGGATCGTGAACACCTACTTGCTGCCACCAGAGTCCTTCAACGTCATCCAGGACCAGAGAACGATGACGCAGAGACATCAGCTGCCATGCCTGGAGGCCAGTTCCAGATTTTTCCACACACCGGAGAAGGAGCAGCAACAGGAATGTCCACTCCAGTCGAAGAATCCCAAGGAACTGAATCATGCAGGCCCAGTAGTACTATCAGGCTCCCTATTTACTTATGGGACTAAGTAACTTACATAAGTTCCTGATTGGACATTCCAGAAGCAAAGAGGGGAGTGGTGTTACATACTGATGTACGGAGCATGGATTTGCAGAGCTGCCGCTATCTATCTATCTATCTGTCTGTCTCTCTCTATCATCTAGCTATTATCTGTCTGTCTGTCTGTCTGTCTGTCTGTCTGTCTGTCTGTCTGTCTGTCTGTCTGTCTCTGTCTGTCTGTCTTTCTGTCTGTCTGTCTGTCTGTCTGTCTGTCTGTCTGTCTCTCTCTCTCTATCAATCAATCTATCTATCTATCTATCTATCTATCTATCCATCCTTCCTTCCTTCCATCTATCTATCTATTTCTCCATTGCTTTAATCCACTTGAAGTTAGTGGCCCAGAAAATGAAGAAATATAAAATACTGAATTAAACTCGCATTGTATTACTTTTATTTTACAATTCAATCATTTCAAATGTGTTGCATAAAACCCAGGACAACTGCACCATGCTCCTTATTCAGAGGCCCTCCTGTTCAGCAAATGTAGGATTTGTACAAGTGTTAGCAGTGACGTTGTTGACCACCCCGTCATGCCATCTGGAAGAGTAGAAAAGCATGTGTTTACCAGTAAATATCAGAAGAGCATTGTTGGAGGCAGGAGGTGTGACTCAGAAAGTGCTGCACATGGGTGCAAGTTAATATCAACTAGCAGCTGCTACCCACTTTATACTGTACTGTACACTTTCACTCCCTATGTAGTTTGCATCAGGGCAGGGCCCACACAGATAATGCTGAACGTATAAATTGGGGCTCTCTCTACTACCGTGTTTCCCTGAAAATAAGACACTGTCTTATATTAATTTTTGCTCCAAAAGTTGTGCTATGTCTTATTTTCGGGTGGTGCCTTATATTTCCCAAATAAGACAAATTCACAGGCAGAAAAGCTGACACCTCCAAAGAAAATGTACTGTACGGTACACTGATTACGGTACGGTACCTGTCAGTATGGCACTCACACACACCAACGACGGCACTTATATGGTACAACAGTATACTCCCGCTATTGCAGCTTCTGGCCACCAGAGGAACTACAATCTACGCACTGTAGTGGAGACTGTAATGGCAGTTAGACAACAGCAGACTGTGTCTACTGTACTGGATGGAACAAAGCAATGGAAGGGGCCAGCAGGGGACACCACATTATTATGGTACCACTATGAACAGCTTTGAATGCTACCATATGTTTTTCTACCGTACCGTATGTAAACTTGACTACGACTTATTTTCGGGGGGTGCCTTATATTAGCAAATTCTGCAAAACCTCTGACATGTCTTACTTTCGGAGTACGTCTTATTTTCGGGAAAACAGGGTACATGTTTTGTTAGTAATAACCTTGTCAGGCTACAGCATCAGGCACCAAGAAAATCCATGGTCACTGTGAAGTTCCCACAATGCTTCGAAACAATCCTTCAAGAATTAGAATGACAGGTGATTTCCCAATTTCAGGTGCCAGATAACTTCAGTCCCAGTGAATCTACAACCAGCCACCTCATCAAAACTTCCACAGATCTGGTGCTTGCTCACCAGTCCTTGCAAATAGTTTTAAATAAAGTTGGCTTTCCTTCAAATATGGACATGCATATATCTAATTGCCCTGCAGAGACTGAGGTAGTTCCAGACACTCATTATTATTATTATTATTATTATTATTATTATTATTATTATTATTATTATTATTTAGATTTATATGCCGCCCCTTTCCATAGACTCGGAAAGTGCAAGAATATATAAGTGCACTAGAGTGCCTTCTGTCTTCTGTCCTATTGCTCTCCTATATCTCCTGTACCTTTCTTCTACTGTACCTTCCCTGGTGCAGAGCTGAATGGATTGGATACTGTAGCCTAGAGGATAATTCTCTCCCTTACAAGGCAAAGGTTGCAGGTTCAAGTCCCAGTGGGTATGGCTAGCTGATTCGGCCAAAATAAGGCCGAAATAGATCTGTCTCCCTTAATTTTCAAATTCAGCAAAAAAACATGTGACATATATATATATGTCAAATTTTTATTTTTTTTTAGCTGGAATTTTTTTAAAATTAAGGGATACTAGGATGGTCCCATTTCGGCCTTGTTCTGGCCTCATCAGCTAGCCACACCCTTCCTTACTGGAATTTGATCCTGTGGACTCTGCCTTGTAAGGCAGAGACTTAGCAGAGGTGCTATCAGATCAGATCCCTTCCAGCTGTGTACCAGGGAGCGGCTATATGTTTTTTTTTTGTTTTTGTTTTTTATGTCGGATCACCCTGGTATATTTCAAGGAACGTCACAGTTCCTTTTTGCCTCTAGGCCCAACCCAGGGCCACTTCAAGGCAGTTAATTTATTTATAGCCGACAACTATATTCTGTATGTGTCAAATGTTTGTTTGTTTTTTAGCTGGAATTTTTTTAAAATTAAGGGAGACTAGGATGGTCCCATTTCGGCCTTGTTCTGGCCTCATCAGCTAGCCACACCCTTCCTTACTGGGATTTGATCCTGTGGACTCTGAATAATAAAAAACAGTACAGTACATAATACCAAATCCAATGCCCACCCACCTAGTTACAATTTAAATTAATAATCTCATAAAAACAGTATATATAAAAAACAGGCACCAGTCAATCAATCAACAAAACAACATGGGCAAGGGGGGGGTGTTTTAGTTCCCCCATGCCTGATGGCAAAGGTGGGTCTTAAGGAGTTTACGAAAGGCAGGGAGGGTGGGGGCAATCCTAATCTCAGGGGGGAGCTGGTTCCAGAGGGTCGGGGCCCCCACAGAGAAGGCTCTTCCCCTGGGTCCCGCCAGACGACATTGTTTAGTCGACGGGACCCGGAGAAGGCCAACTCTGTGGGACCTAACCAGTCGCTGGGATTCGTGCGGCAGGAGGTGGTCCCAAAGATATTCTGGTCCGGTGCCATGAAGGGCTTTATAGGTCATAACCAACACTTTGAATTGTGACCGGAAACTGATCGGCATCCAATGCAGACTGCGGAGTGTTGAAGTGATATGGGCATACTTGGAGAAGCCCATAATTGCTCTCGCAGCTGCATTCTGCACGATCTGAAGTTTCCAAACACTTTTCAAAGGTAGCCCCATGTAGAGAGTGTTACAGTAGTTGAGCCTCGAGGTGATGAGGGCATGAGTGACTGTGAGCAATGACTCCCGGTCCAAATAGGGCCGCAACTGGCGCACCAGGCGAACCTGGGCAAACGCCCCCCTCGCCACAGCTGAAAGGTGTTTTTCTAATGTGAGCTGTGGATCGAGGAGGACGCCCAAGTTGTGGACCCTCTCTGAGGGGGTCAATAATTTCCCCCCCCCCAGGGTAATGGACGGACAGATAGAATTGTCCTTGGGAGGCAAAACCCACAGCCACTCCGTCTTGTCTGGGTTGAGTTTGAGTTTGTTGACACCCATCCAGGCCCCAACAGCCTCCAGGCACCAGCACATCACTTCCACTGCTTCGTTGACTGGACATGAGGTGGAGATGTACAACTGGGTATCGTCGGCATATTGATGATACCTCACCCCATGCCCTTGGATGATCTCACCCAGCGGTTTCATGTAGATATTAAATAGCAGGGGGGAGAGGACCAACCCCTGAGGCACCCCACAAGGGAGAAACCTCGGGGTCAACCTCTGACCCCCCCACTAACACCGACTGCGACCGACCGGAGAGGTAGGAGGAGAACCACTGAAGAACAGTGCCTCCCACTCCCAACCCCTCCAGCCGGCGCAGAAGGATACCATGGTCGATGGTATCGAAAGCCACTGAGAGGTCAAGGAGCACCAGGACAGAGGACAAGCCCCTGTCCCGGGCCCGCCAGAGATCGTCCATCAACGCGACCAAAGCAGTTTCCGTGCTGTAGCCGGGCCTGAATCCAGACTGCTGAGGACCTAGATAATCGGCTTCATCCAAGGACCGCTGGAGTTGAAGTGCCACCACCTTCTCGACAACCTTCCCCATGAAGGGAAGGTTGGAGACTGGACGGTAGTTATTAAGCACAGCTGGGTCCAGGGAAGGCTTCCTGAGGAGGGGGCGCACAACCGCCTCCTTATAAAGGGGCGGAAAGGACCCCCTCCCCAAGGAGGCATTGACAATCTCCTGGACCCAGCTCCGTGTCACCCCTCGACTGGCCGAAACCAGCCAAGAGGGACACAGATCCAGTAAACAGGTGGCGGAACTCACAGCTCCAATGGCCTTGTCCACTTCATCAGGTGTCACCAAGTCAAACTCCTCCCAGACAGATGGACAAAGACGTTTAGCCCCAGTCACCTCGACTGACTCATTGTCAGTCGACTCTGTTTCACAATTGGAGTCAAGGTCCGCTCGGATCCAGGCGATTTTATCAGCGAAAAACATGTTAAAATCCTCGGCACTACTCTGCAAGGGCTCCCCAACTCCCCTCTGATTAAGAAGGGAGCGGGTTACCCTAAACAGAGCGGCCGGGTTGGATTCCGCTGATGCAATCAAGGCGGCATGATACGTGCATCTTGCCACCTTGAGCGCCACTTTGTAAGTCTTAATATGAGCTCTTACAAGTGTTCGATCGGATTCGGACTTACTCTTCCTCCATCGCTTCTCCAGACATCTCTTCTGGCGCTTCAACACCCGGAGCTCCTCGTTGAACCATGGAGCTCTACGGGGTCTAGTGCCGCGGAGAGGTCGCAACGGCGCAATCCGGTCAAGACCCTCCCCTGCAGCCTTGTTCCAGGCCTCAGCAAGAGACTCTGCCGAACTGTGGACAAGTGTATCTGGAATAACCCCAAAGCGCCATCTGGAAGCCTTCTGGATCCATCAGGCGTCTGGGGCGGAACCTCCTAATTGGTTCCGCCTCCCTGCGGGGAAGGATTGGAGCCAGGAAGTTAAGCCGCAGTAGGAAATGATCTGACCACGACAAAGGCAACACTTCTAAGCCCCTTAATCTCAGATCATTACTCAGTTGCTCTGAGAGGAATATCCTATCGGGTGCGTGCCCACCCTCGTGAGTCAGACCCTGAACTACTTGAGTCAGGTCCATGGCTGTCATGGTGGCCATGAACTCCTGTGCCAGTCCAGAGGAACCGCCGAGCAACGGCAGATTGAAATCCCCCAGGACGATAAGTCCGGGGAACTCCACCGCCAGCCCGGCCACCTCCTCGAGTAGCACAGGTAGGGCTGTTGACACGCAGCTGGGAGGCAGGTACGTGAGTAACAAGCCCACCTGAACCCCTAAGTCCAACTTCACCAGGAGGGACTCACAACCCGCAACCTCTGGAGCAATGAGCCTACGCAGGCCAAGACTCTCCCTGGCTATAATAGCCACTCCTCCCCCCCTTCCCTGGGGTCGAGGTTGGTGCCATACCCGAAACCCAGCTGGGCAAATTTCAGAGAGAGGAACTCCTCCCTCCGGGCCCAGCCAGGTTTCGGTCACACAAGCCAGGTCGGCCTCCTCATCCAGGATCAGATCCCGGATGAGGAGAGCTTTATTTACCACCGACCTGGCATTGAGTAGCAACAACTTGAGCCCAGGGCCAGAATTACACTCATCACCAGTGCCTTGAGTTAAGCTCATGGAGCCTGAAGAAGGGATCGCTACTAAGCAGCGATCCCTCCTTCCCCTGGAACGGCTAGCTCCATGGCTTCTGCCATACCTGCCTCTCCCCAGCAAGACCGGGATATTTTGACCCTCTGCCACCCCAGAGATAAGTGTCCCCTCCCCTCCTGCCCCTCCAGCGTCAGGTGTGCCAAAAATTCCATTCATGTCATATTCATTCATTCCATACATATTATAATCCCCCCCACCCACTCCATTCCATCTATCACCCCCCTCCCATTCAACCACTAAAACCCTCATTATGTATTGGACAAAATAAATAAATAAAGTTTAGAAAGGAATGAATGGATATCATCCTGCTTTGCTTGATCAGAACACTGAGAACTCTGATTTTCCATACAGGGGATAAATTATTATAACCTGATCACCAAGATAGATTTTCTTGCTTGCAAGCTACAAACAAGAGGACATATGCAGAATGCAACCTAGAACCAAGGAGATATTTCCTGAAAGTTATAACAATTAATTGGTGGAACAAGTTGCCTCCAGAAGTTGTAGGTGCTCCAACATTGGTGATTTTATGCAATCATTTGTCTGAAATGATACAAGATTTTCTGCTTGAGCAGAAGATTGGACTAGAAGATCTCCAAGGCCCCTTCCAATTCTGTTAGAATCTTGATTATCATGGCATCCTCTTTATCATGCCAACAGCTCTACTATCTTGCTCTTGTAAAATTACATTTCTCCCCATTTCTAAAATTAGAAAGACAGTGCTGTTTACCCTGCTGCCAGTTCGCTTCCAAGAGCGCCACTGTGGGCTCATGCTCACTTTGTGCATCCATGCTTGCGCAATTCAAAACATCAGAATAAATAAATAAATAGCCCCAGAAAAGATGGTGAACGCATACACAGTGCTGGAAACTCAGCCTCTACGCATGCTCAGAACGGGAAAACAAAGATGGCGGCGCCCACAGATCGGCACCAACTGAACTGGTTCCATGATGTCATTGTGACATCACCAGCAAGTTGCTACTGGTTTGGACGAACCGGGAAGAACCCATCTCTGGTCTGATTCGTTATACTGGTCTGATTCATTATACCCTCAACACTGTCAGACTTTTTACTAAATCTGCACTTCTATTCTACTAGTTTTTCTCATCATTCTTACCATCCTTTTCCTCCCACTGAGGACTGTATGACTGTCACTTGTTGCTTGTATCCTAAGATTTTTTATTAATATTGATTGTTTCTTCATTGCTTATTTGACCGCTATGACAATCATTAAGTGTTGTACCACATGATTCTTGACAAATGTATCTTTTTCTTTTATGTACGTTGAGAGCATATGCGCCAAGACGAATTCCTTGTATGTCCAATCGCACTTGGCCAATAAAATTCTATTCTATTCTATTCTATTCTACTCTACTCTACTCTACTCTACTCTACTCTACTCTACTCTATTCTATTCTATTCTATAACAAAAGGAAATGAAACCTGTAAACCTGCTGTATATTAGTCCTCCCCAACTTGATGGTTGCATTTGCTTTGTACCTACGTCCCCTGGCCAGCATGGAATCATGGCTGAATCTGGAAGGTGAACTGAAGAACAGTAGTACCATGCCAGTAATGTTGTCTAATGTTATATACTGCATTTTCTGATCCTAGATTTATAATTACTGAAATTAGATTTTTATTCAGGGTGAATCCCATGTATTATAATGAATTATAGAAGCCACAGTACTAAATATTCACCTGTGTAGCCTAATTGTGCACCTCTCATTTGTTGATGACTATGTTCTTGGGAGTTGGGAGGCCCTTGATGATCTCTTACTGTCAGAACAGAGAGTTTTCTTGATTATTTTAACAGAGGTCCTCAAACTTGTGGACTTCAATTCCCAGAATTCTGGAAATTGAAGTTTACGAGTCTTAAAGTTGCCATGTTTGAAGACCTCTGATTTTAGATGAGATACTTCTGTTGCACCTGTGTATGACTCAATACTTACCAAGGCCTCACACATCAGTGACTCTCTTCAACGTCCAAGTTGCCTTTACAAGATTCTAAGGGACCCAATCCTGAAAAAAAACCTAATAAACCTGAGATGGGCTAATATGTGATATAATACTTTAATTTAGTATGCTTGGGGTGTATTTGGCTCTTTTGCCCACACCAATTACTTGAAAGCAGTTTTGAGATACTGTTGAACTGCCTCTTCAAATATCTCTGATATTAATCCATAAAAAAATATGACTTCGCAATGTGCTGGTATATATATCTAAAATCTTTGAAGCCAAGTATACAATAAATTCAGTGGGTTATCTCTGAGCCATTTTTCAGATGGTTGATTGAAAAGCTTGGTTTGGACTTTTTAAACAATAAGGAGAACGGATATCATACTTCTCCACTTGCCATATTTCCAGTTTAAAGTTGCACTCTTCCCCGTGATTTCCCCCACTTCAAATTTAAAATTAAGGGGAAAGTGTGTATTTTGACCTAATAAAGAAACCAATGGAAGGATCAATGTAAGAGAATATTTGCATCTCAGGGTAGAACTGTGAGATAATTAGACTCTGAGGCTAGAAGTTCCTCAAAGTTCCAATTTATCAGAGATGCCATGTTGGCAACATCTGGGGAAACCTGAACCTGAAAGCTTCCATGTTTTCTCCATCCAAACAAAAGTTCAAGTCCCTGCCCAGCACCCACATGTCCATCACACGATCCAATCAGCCATTATCCAAAACACTTCCTAGCAGGGCACAGCGGCCTTTGACTTTCTAGAAAGAAAGTTATTTATACTACTATATATCACCTACTCCATGTAATCCCATAAATCCCAGTGACCGGTTAGGTCTCACAGATTTGGCCTTATCCGGGTCCCGTCGGCTAGACAATGTTGTCTGGTGGGGCCCAGAGGAAGATCCTTGTTTGTGGCGGCCCCAGCCTCTGGAATCAGCTCCTTCCAGAGATTCGCACTGCCCCTACCCTTCTCGCCTTTCGCAAGAGCCTCAAAACTCATTTATGTCGCCAGGCATGGGGCAATTAGACCAAGTCCCCTTTATCTGTTTATGAGATGTAATGTGTGGTTGTGAATGAATTGGCTGACTGATTTTATTATATATGGAATTTTAGTAGTAATTTTTAATTAATTAAATTTGTTGTTGCATTGTTTTTGTATCCTGTGAGCTTCCCCGAGTCTTCGGAAAAGGGCGGTACACAAATCTAAATAATAACAATAACAATAATCCCCCTCCCATTTTCCCATAGTGGAAAATGTGGCAAGCCTGCATTTAAAAAAAGGGGAAAAAGATGGCTTCCAGGCCTGACAGTAACATCATCAGTGCCCTGATGATGTTGCCTAGTTGGATAATGAAATGTCTGCAAGAAAACAACCAAGCTCAGAGAGCACAAGGACCTCACAATGTAAGGAATCGTATAAAACTTAGAAATGACAAATAAAGCTTTAATCAGCCCTCTCTCTCATCTCCCTCTCTATAGTTAACCACTTTGGCATATATCTTAAAACTGTGATGCATAAAAACAGCATGACATAGCTGCTCGAAAATTATTTGGGAACCTTGAAGAATAGAACAGGTGAGAAACAGGAGATTGCAGAGATAAAAAAATGAGAACACTTGATTGAAAATGTTCAGGCAATAGAAGAGATAAAGTCAGTGAATGCTTTAAGGCTGCCTTTCTCAATATGGCACTCTCCAGAATGGACTTTTAATTCTCAGAACAACTTAGAAGGATGGAGAGGAAGGGTAGGGGCAAGTTATGGAAGGATGATATATAACATAAAAGAATTAAATCAAATACCATCTGATAGCAGCTTAAAACATTAGTACAATAAGCATTTGGGGAGGAGTATTTGTGAGTGCATGGGAGTTTTCTCATTAATGTAGATGTACATGACTGATTTTAATGATATCAGAGAAACTGTCATAAACAAAGTGGACAAAGAACTTGCTGTTATTTTTTTAGAAGAGTAGCTGGATAATAACAATAGTAACTGGACAAATCTCTTGTTACATCATGCATTGATAGCTTCTTTGTGGACCTATTCAAGTGGAACCGATGAAGGCTTTCATGTATCAATTATCTTTATAATGAAGGAGGTGCAGGAGGGTTTCATAAGAATGCTTACAAGGACTCTTGGCATGTTTACCTTTCCCAGAAAAACCCTGTATTTCTGTCCAAAATATTCTTGTGTCCAACACAGCCAAAATGCAAAATCTCTTATATTCTAAGTGAAGTGGATGTTCTTGTTAAACATTGTGCCAAAATGTATTACACAATAGGTTAGATAATTGTAAATTGAGCCAGATTTCCACCTAAGAATACTTTCCAAAATAGTTTATAAGTAAAATCCACATGAATAAGCTATTTAAATAGGAAATATATTGCTATGGAAGGGATAAATTCTGTTCATGACCCTTCCAATTACAGACCAATGCCACACTCTTCCTCCATAGGGAAAGACAGAGCAGAATTGTTAATATATGTTGTAATCATAGGTTTTTAAGCACTGAAATTTGGGAATAAAATATTGCTGGAGAGTGATGTTTTAAGCCTAAATTGTGTGCTGAATAAAACCTTAATTCTTCCTCTATGGAAAGGCAGGCAGCAAAGTCCAGGCTGAGCAAGCATCCTGCAGAATCATGATAAGGAAATATATGCCTCTCTCACATTCCTTTCTAATCACCAGTAAACACACAATCCAGGAAAAGGCTTCTGTTAATTATCTATAGGGAAGTCAGGAGAAGTTTGCCTTATATGGTGCAAGAGAGAATAGTAGTTGGAGGATGGCTTAATGTATGTGGCGTTCACGAATTGGTTATTCTGTACCACATGTCAGAACTGTGAAATACAATAAAAAGGAGAGATCTTGATTCATTCGAGGTCGCCTCATCGAGAAAACTTTCTCTGTCGCTTCATTCTGATGTGGCAATCATGGCATGCTGTGCCTCCCTAGAGGGCGACCCACCGGGGGAGGGCTGCATGCCTTCAAATATATTTTGAGGATTGATGATAAAGTTAAGGAATGCAGTATGGAATAACATTTATAGTTTCCTTCAAAAATGCCTCATGTGAAGATCTATACAAACAGTAAATCACTTTACTGCATCTTCTTCTTCTTCATTCTGATGAATGGTGCCTTTGATTTCTTGATCTATCTCACCTTATTGTCCTAGTATAGCCTAAGAGAAGAATTCTTCCTTACTTGTTTTCTTTTAAGTATAGGCGCCAAAGATTGGACCTTGTCTATATAAGATATAATTGATCTTTCCCCAAACTGAATTTCCATTTTCAGCAGAAACATCTGATATCAGATGCTGAAACTGAACAGATATAAGGAGCCATCATAATCATACTTTGCTTTTATCATCAGCCTGTGCTCATCAAGGATAGATTGCCTCTATACACAGAGTACAAAAGTCATAGTCAATGGCTATTGATGAATCTACTCTCTGTTGAAATTATTCAAGTCTTTCTGCAACTCAGCATCATCATAAGTTGTTTCACTGAGATCTAACTGGCTGTTGGCCAAAAAAAAAACCAACACACCACCACCTAGATTATTTTTGGTTTGATCAAACAAGAAGTCCCTTTGCAATAAATCAGCTGCAGTATACACGTACATCAAATTGTTTAATAATGGAGGAATAACATTTTAGAAGTAAATCAGTCTACAAAGATGTAGATAAGGGTGTAAGATGCGATTGGTAAATCCACAGTAACTGAATTTAAACATGCCTGGGGTAAACATATATCCATCCTAAGATAAAATACAGGAAATAGTATAAGGGCAGACTAGATGGACCATGAGGTCTTTTTCTGCTGTCAATCTTCTGTGTTTCTATGTGTAGAAGTTTATTGCATTTATTTTCATTTACACAGAATATAGACATACAGGTAAGTTATCCATCCCACCCATCCACTCTCTGCCTCCAGTTGTTGGTCTGCTCTGTGTCTATCACAAAGGAGATAACTATTTAAAGGACTATTTGGCACACCCACAGCAGTTGTAAAGGAATCTGACTCACCTTCTGCAAGAACCACACTCTCTTCTCATCACCCTCTTCCTTTGATTGACTAAACAAAGGGGCTGAGAGAAGGTGGATCTTTACAAGCAGTCACTGAATCTAAACAACTTTGCAGTTAAACTGAATTAATTAGCCATATTTTTAAAAAAATCTTACTTTTTATCCTTCAGACTGCCATCGATTGCAAATTTTTCCTGCACCCAAACTTTACCTATTGGGTTAACTGAAATTTCCCCCCTGGTAATTGCACTTAGAATGTGTATAGTAATGAGAGAGTGTATATGTTGTAGTCAGGGCCGCCGATAGACGGGTACTACAGGGAGCCCCGTACCGGGCCCGGTGATTAGAGGGGCCCCGCATTAACGCCATCAATCAGAGCTTCCCTTCGGTAAAAGAAAAATAACCCAGATGAATGGACGTGAGGGAAACTTGAGGCGCCTTCCCAAAGCAAAAGAAGGGAGGTTTGTTGTCGTGTGGGGCTGGTCTTCAGAACCCGGTTGTAACTTATACCAGCGTTTCCCAACCGATGCGCTCCTGCTCGATGCCGCGGTTTTCAGCGCTCTCCTGCTGGGCCCCAAAGAAGGAAGGCAGGAAGAAGGAGAGCTTCATTCTTCGCGCCTTTTTCCCGCCTTCCTTCTTTGGGGCCCAGCAGGAGAGCGCCGAAAACCGCGGCATCGAGCAGAAGCCGGGGGACAGCTGCGAGCGGGAGCCCCAGGACGGAAGTACCGGCAGCGCCCTGCCCAGCTGGAACTTTCCTGGCGTCGGCGGCAAGTGTCCTTTGTGGCCCGGTGGGAGGGCACTGGCAGTAGGAGGGGGGCTGCAGCGGCCGCAGGCAGTCGCGGGGAGATGGCGGCAGCGAGAGAGAGCTCCAGGTGGAGGCGAGAGGGAGCGCTCTCTCTCTCTCTCTCAGCTGACTGCAAGCGGGAGCCCTGACGTGGCGGTTGGACATGCTGCTGGACGTCGTATATGCTGGCGCTGCGGGCCTGGCATATACGGTGTCCAGCAGCACGTCCAGCTGCCGCCGTCAGGGCTCCCACTTGCAGTCAGCTGAGAGAGAGAGAGAAAGAAAGAGAGACATATAAGAGAGGCAGAGAGAGAGAGAAAGAGAGACATAGCAAGAGAGGCAGAGAAAGAGAGACAGAGCAAGAAAGAAAGACAGCAAGAGAGGCAGAGAAAGAGAGATAGAGAAAGAGAGAGAGAAAGAGAGACATAGCAAGAGAGGCAGAGAGAGAGAGACAGAGCAAGAAAGAAAGACAGCAAGAGAGGCAGAGAAAGAGAGAGAGAGAAAGAGAGAGAGAAAGAAAGAAAGAGAGACATAGCAAGAGAGGCAGAGAGAGAGAAAAAAAGAGAGACAGAGAGAGAGAAAGAGAGAGAAAGAAAGAGAGATAGCAAGAGAGGCAAAGAGAAAGAAAGAGACATATAGCAAGACAGTGAAAGAGAGAGAGAAAAAAGCAAGAAAGAGATAGCAAGGAAGACAGAGAGAGAGAGAGAGCAAGGGAGAGAGAAAGACAGAGGAAGGGAAGGAGGGAGAGAGAAAGAGAGCAAAAAAGAGAGGAAGAAAGAAAGAAAGAGGGATGGAGAGAGAGAAAGAAGGGAAGGAAGGAAAAGAGAGAAAGAGGGAGAAATAGAGCGAAAGGGAGGAAGAGAGAGGGGGTTTTTGTCCAAACTTTTCTTTAGCCTGCCCCCCCCCTTTCAATGTTCCCCAGGATTTTGAAAATATGAATAATGTGCCGCGGCTCAAAAAAGGTTGGGAAACACTGACTTATACAACGATAGAATCCCTGTATTATCAGAGGGTCTCCAACCTTGGCGACTTTAAGACTTGCGGACTTCAACTCCCAGAGTTCCCCAGGCAGCTTCGCTGGCTGAGGAACTCTAGGAGTTGAAGTCCGCAAGTCTTAAAGTCGCCAAGATTGGAGACCTCCTGCTCTATCTACACTGCTCAAAAAAATAAAGGAAACACTTAAACAACACAATATAACTCCAAGTAAATCAAACTTCTGTGAAATCAAACTGTCCACTTAGGAAGCAACGCTGATTGACAACTTGGAGTTTATATTGTGTTGTTTAAGTGTTCCCTTCACTTTTTTTTGAGCAGTGTACTTTGAAATTAACTTGGATACCACGGGCTCGTTCAGACCTGCGTTCACCGATGGGCGTAAAAACTAGATCGAAAAGGATATTGAGATGTGAAGCAATATGAAATTGTATTTGGTTTTTTTTTAACAGCTCCTATTATAATACCACTGATAACTACACAACCCCCTGGATAATTAGAATAGAATAACAGTGGGAAGGCACCTTGGAGGTCTTCTAGTCCAACCCCCTGCTTAGACAGGAATCCTACACTACTTCAGACAGATGATTTTTTTTTAAAAAAAAGTAGTTATTATGTAAACATTAAAAAAATAAGACAGTACATAATCTATCATTTTACAATATACTTATTTGTTTGTTTAAATTTTGTATTTGCATTTTATAAGACAAGCAACAAAACAACACAACATAACAAACACCACCCCCGTCCCTTTTGAACTGATATCCTCACAGTTCCTTCTTTATATAGTTATACGGCCTGTAACATCAGCGGTTATTATATGATCATTCTATAGTTCCAGTAAAACTAAGGTCAAGTTGTTGCTATCATAATCTTATGAATAAAGTTAATTCTGGGAACATCGGGTTTTATTTACAGCTATTTTCAGATGATTATCTAACATCTTCTTAAAAACTTAAAAAAGTAGTTTTAAAATGGCGGGGGGGGCAGACACTTAGGCTGTATGGGGCCCCAAAATTCCTGATGGCGGCCCTGGTTGTAGTAAAAAGATACCGAGAGAGGTGCAAGTTAACATTTAACAACAATAAAAATAAAAACGGCCTAGTTTTGGTTACACTAGTTCAAATTGCTTCACCCACTTCCTTGAAAATATTCACTGGCACCCAGTGGAACAGGTAAGAGCATCCAGAGGTTGCAACTTTGGAGGGACTGGACCGACATATCCTGCTCTGCATCGAGGAAAGAAGGGGACATGTAAAAGATGTTGAATTGCACCGATAATAAATACACTGGCGTTCCTGCTAATCGACAATGTGACTTGTTTCAGGGATAAAGAGCCAACCGCTTGGTATAAAACTTGATTCGCTTATGCGAAATAAATCAAGTCAACAAGCTGAATGAGACATGTAGTTAGAAGGAAGCTTCGTTGACGGCCACGAATCTGACTTTGAAATCACAGTAAACAATCCACGGGGCTGGGTTGTTTAATAAAGATCTTTCAATGGTGGGGAGGGGGTGTTTGTGTGGGGGGGGGGAAGGAGGGGGCAAAAAGACCGAGCAAAATCTCGGGAAACGGGTCTTATACGCTTCCTGACTGCCGTGGACTAGAACAGAGCTAGAAGCCCTGAAAGGAAAAAGGAAGCGAAAGGCAAAAAGCTCTGCCTCAAGTTAAAAAAAAACCGAGAAAAAGCGCGCGGGGGAGCAGAAGCCCCGCGTTGGCAGCGCCCCACTGAGGCAGCGGGCGCGCCGAGTGGGAAGAAGGCGCGCTCAGTCCGGAGGAGAAGCCAGGCTTTGCGGCAGCAGCCCGGAGGGGCCGTGAGGAGCAGCGCATCTCCGTCCGTCCGCTCTCTCAGGCGCATCCCCAGCTCGGCTCTGACTCCGCCTGTGCCGCCGCCGCCGCCGCGCTGCCTCTGGGGCTCCGCGCTGCCTTCCTGCTGCGGACCCTCGCCCGGAATTCTCCCGCCGAGGACCAGCCGAGCGTGCCCACCCGGGGAGGGGGGGCGGTCATGCCTGCGCCCGGCTGCCTCCGCCCCGCCTGCCTCCAGCTCGGTGGGTGAGGCAGCCGCCTCCTCCTCCGCCCAGGTAAGGCTCCCCTTTCCGCGAACGGGCGGCTCTTTTTCTGGGACTGCGCTTCCCAAGCGCGGCCGGAAAGTTTCCAGCTTCGTCCCGTCTTCCCTCAAGTCTTTGCCGCGCAGCTGTGCTTGGAGGACCGACCGCGAGGTGGGGAGGGGGGGCAGCCCGGGGCTGAAAGGGGGGGGGGGCGCAAACGCGGGGAGAGACTTTCCTGCCCGGTCCCGGACGGGAGTTCGGCGAGAGGCGAGGCGCTTATCATTATGTCGCCTTGGCCCTCAGGAGCCTTAAATACGCGGGAAAGGTTCCCGTCACGCTGAGGAGCCTGAGGGCGAGCCCGGGCGAGGTTGGTGGGGCTTGTCCTTCCGAAAGCGGGGCAACCACCGGGCAAACCCGCTCAGACGGCTTGCTGTTCCTGGGCTGCCTCCGGAGGTGGGGAGGAGAGCCCCCTGCCGTTTCCTCGTCCGCCGCGGACGCTGGCCGCCTCTCGCACCTGGTGGAAGGGCTTGGAAAGGCCGCTGCCGCCGCCTTCGGGAAGCCTGGGCACGCCTCAGTAGCGCTGGGTTCCAGGCTGGAGACGAGCAGGTGCCCATCTTCTGGGCAGCAAGTCCGTTCTGTGTCCGTTTCAATCCTAAACCTAACCTTAGCCTAAAAGCTGAGGAAGGCACTAATCCCAGGTCTGGGCACTATTACCTTTGTTTTGAGGGGGGGGGACTCCATAAATCTAGTTTCTGAAGAAAAATCTCTGCTTGGAGAGGAGTGGGGGGGGGAGACTCTGTGGACTTCAGAAGGATATTGTAGTTCCTTGTGGAGGGGAATTAGGGAGAGGATTCCCCTCAGCCATCCCTTTGCTCTGTTGAAGAGGATTTGAATCCAGAACTGGAAAGTTAGGGTCAAAGTATTGCCTCTGGCTTAAACAAAGCTCGCTCTGTAGCTATGGGGAAGCTCAGTTTCCCTCAAATCTGGACGCTCCTCAGAAGGATCAGTTCTGCTCCGAATATTCCCAAACTGTGGCTGTGCATTCTGGGCATTGTAGTCTTGACAACCTATGGAAAGCGCCAGTTAGGGGAAGGCTTGTTTGTGCCTGATATACGTACTGTACTTTAATTTATGCCATTATAACTTGACATTTGCTGGGTGTGCTAGGATGGAATTGGTTAGAATTCCCTGCCAGATCCGACCTATCTTTAGGGTACCAGATTATGAAAAGCCGGTCTAATCTACAGTTACTTCAGTGCTTATAAATCTCAAGATATCAAAGTAGTTAGTGATAGGGGAAGCCCAGAGCCAAAGCAGGTTGGATGAAAAAGCCACCTGAGAACAATTAAAAGTATGATAGGAAGACCTGACGATCCCCCAGCCTGGAGCTTATCGGATTTAAGGATAGGCAGAGCCCGCTTCCCTCTCTCTCTCTCTCTTTAATTTAATTTAATTTAATTACTTAGATTTGTATGCCGCCCCTCTCCGAAGACTCGGGGCGGCTTTCTCTCTCAGCTTTGGGGTCTATTAACTATTGGACCACAATGACAGCATTTCAGAAGTGATTCTTAAAAGCCTGTAAGTATGTGTTTCATAGTCTGCATCTGTCGTTGCCTTTTGCTCACATTGACTGCTAAATTGAATCTAAAATGGAAAGCTTGAAAGAATGAACCTTTGGTCCCAGTTCCAACCTGAATATAAAATTAACACTGGCAAAACAAATATTCGTTTTAAAAGTGGGTCTCTGCTGCTTTCTACCTGTCTTCAAGAACACCCATCCTCACACACATTATAGGAGGTGAGACAAGGTCAGGGGCGCTTCTGTTGCCTGGCATAATGTCGCCCCTTGTGTTGCAAGAGTCCCATACCCCATTTTCCCCTCTCCTTCAGCTCCTCCTGTGAAATCTAAGACAACCAAACTCTACCACGTTCTGCTCTTCGGAATCCTATCATGCTGCTGGGTATGAGATTGGATCTAGGCTTGTTGCTGTGACACATTTCTAGCTCTTTTCCTCCAGGTAGGCTAGTTTTGTCCCAGAGGTAGTTTTCGCCACTTTCCTCAGACGCAACAGATCTTTCTGAAGTACAGCTTTCTCCCTTCCTCATTCCAGGGCTAGAGATATGGCTATCATCATATAAACTAGCATTGAGTCCTTTGGAGTGTGTGGGTGGGAAGGATGCAGCAACTCAGGTGTAAAACCCTGGAAGTCTTTCCTTCTCTGACTCTGGGAAAATTGGCTTTATAACAGGCACTTCATGCAACGGCCCTCCTGCCTCCCAGACTGCTTTGTAGAAGAGAATCCTTTCTTCCTTGCAAGAAAAGTCGTTCCCAGCTATGCTTTCATCTTTATGCCTGGGACTGATTTCTCATGCTGGTTTACCGGATTGTTGCATGCTGATTCATTAATTAATTGCAGCTTTAAAACGTGAAGTTCAAATAGAGTTTTGTTCAAACCGCTGTTCTAAAAAAAAGGGGGAGTTTCTTTTCATCTCCTATGCAAGTCTCGTTATCTTCATAGTTCCAAGTGTATGTTTGTTGTTTAACTAAGACATGCTTAGTAGAAGCCTGGTTTTTTTCCCCTTTTAAAGTATACTAACTTGGCACCTAATTTCATTTCAACGATTTGACTGGTTTGAGGAAAGACAATGAATTAAAAACCTAAACACTCGTAAATCCTAAATTGATTGTTCTAACTTGGCTAAGAGACTCAAAAATGCAGACATTTGAAAGCTTTATATTTTCAAGATGGAGGGAAATTATGCAATTCTATTGGAGTAGGACATACAGCTTTGCCATACTATCTATAGCCAATCCCAATTCCGAGTTATAGGACACAACTAGGTGAGCTCTGTTAACAGAAAGTGTTAAAAGAAGAGTCAGGGACTATGTAGCATTGATGCTAGAGAAGCAAAGCAAGTAATAATTTGGTAAGAATGCATGTAGGAAATAAACTGTAGGTTGGGTAATAGGAGATGCCTAGAGATAACCTATCTCAGGTTTTTAGGTGATAAGTATGGCATTAATATTTAAATTCAGAAAATGCTGGAGCTTTATAAAAAGGAATTATATAATCTCCTATAATCATATGTAGGAAAAATGCTATAGTGGTCTACAGATTTGTGTAAGGCTACAATAGTGATTTTTCTCAGTACACAAGGGATTTACTGAATGCAAATTGCTTTGTTTTTCTAGTTTAAATGGTGACAACGCTTCTGTAATTTTCGTGTAAAACCATATATATCAGCTGTCTCCAATCTGGCAATCTCCAGATTGTAACGCTCAGAATAAGCCTGAAGTGTCAAACTGGAGAAGGTTGGTGTATACATCGAAAATGAATGTAAAAAAAGAAGCTACATGAGATGCAATTTATACATTCTGTGAAAAAGCCTAAAACAAACTCTTTAAAAACAAACATTTTTTTGTTTCTGGTAACAGATAGGTTGTAGAATGCAGAACTGAACAGGGATGGCTTAACCTCTTCTCCATCTTCCTTCCCTCCATAATATCTCCATCTGCTCTTCCTGTTCCAAAGGCAAATTTGAAAGGGAAAATATATGGAATTCAGCTAGGGTGGAAGAAGAAGGTGACAAATACTTATAATTAGATTATCCCTAAAAAATATTACCTACTTCCTTCTCCCTTTCTTTACCATTTTCTAAAATTATTATTACTTTGAAAAAATTTCATGTTCTTTTCCAGTCTTTTTCAAGCATATGCTTCTAATACCCCTTGCTTCTGAAGTGTGTCTTTTGAGCATCTGGGAAATTATTTCCCCAGAGAGATGTTTTATGAGGACTTTTATAAGAGAAATGTATGTTTGTCAGATTTCGCTTTATTCCCTCGACTTTTTTTCTTTTTTTAGAAAGAGGTTTTTAGAGGTTGTCTCTGAAGATTACAGATCTGAAGGACGTTTTGTTGAGTTAATGGGCTAAGAACCATGAGTCAATCCAATATTTGTATTCCAAGATAACCTACATTTTAGAATAACCTGCATGCTTACCATAATATTTTTGGCATTTCCTCATCTCAAGAGTCACTGTTTCCACTCTCTGAATTTAGAAAAGAAACGGAAAAAGCTACAACAGATTAACCACAGTAGAGGAGCAACGAGATCTATAGATCAGGGGTCTCCAACATTGACAACTTTAAGCTTGGAGGACTTCAACTCCCAGAATTGCTGGCTGGGGAATTCTGGGAGTTGAAGTATGTCACACTTAAAGTTTATTTTATTTATTTTTATTTATTTATTTATTTAGTCCAATACATAATGCACATTGAAGAGAATAGATATGTAGTAATATAAATAAAGAAAAGAATAGAAGAAAAGATATAAAAGTATAGGTGAACATATTTGAAAGGAAGAAAAGATAAATGAGATAAGGAGAGACAATTGGACAGGGGACGGAAGGCACACTGGTGCACTTATGCACGCCCCTTACTGACCTCTAAGGAACCTGGAGAGGTCAATCGTGGATAGTCTAAGGGAAAAAATTGGGGGTTAGGGGTTGACACTACTGAGTCAGGTAATGAGTTCCTCGCTTCGACAACTTGGTTGCTAAAGTCATATTTTTCACAGTCACGTTTGGAACGTTTAATATTAAGTTTGAAGTTGCCAAGATTGGAGACCCCTGCTATACATCACAGAACCTTGTTTGGAGATTTGTTACCTATGCTGTTCTTAAGTAGAGCTCTCTGGATTTCAAGGGGAAAGGGTGCTTTGGAACATGCAAGGATGCTCACATATTTTTGTTGGTGATTCTTTAAACTAGGTGTAGCAGGATTCCAAAAAGAGACATTTAATTGAAATAGATGCTGGCAGGGATTGCACGGGTGCTCTTGTGCACTTTTCTCCTTCAAACTCCAATTTTTCATAGCCCTAATCAAACTCAACCCTGACAAGACAGAGTGGCTGTGGGTTTTGCCTCCCAATGACAATTCCATCTGTCCGTCCATTACCCTGGGGGGGGGAATTATTGCCCCCGGAGAGGGTCCGCAACTTGGGCGTCCTCCTCGATCCACAGCTCACATTGGAACATCATCTTTCACTTGTGGCGAGGAGGGCATTTGCCCAGGTTCACCTGGTGCACCAGTTGCGGCCCTATCTGGACAGGGAATCATTGCTTACAGTTGCTCATGCTCTCATCACCTCGAGGTTCGACTACTGCAACACTGTCTATAGGTGGCTACCTTTGAAAAGTGTTCAGAAACTTCAGATTGTGCAGAATGGGGCCGCGAGAGCTATCGTGGGGTTACCTAGGTTCGCCCACGTCTCTCCAACACTCCGTGGTTTGCATTGGCTGCCGATCAGTTTCCGGTTGCACTTCAAAGTGTTGGTAATGACCTTTAAAGCCCTACATGGCATCGGACCAGAATACCTCCAGGACCGTCTTCTGCCGCACGAATCCCAGAGGCCGATTAGGTCCCACAGAGTTGGCCTTCTCCAGGTCCCGTCAACTAAACAATGTCATCTGGCGGGCTCCAGGGGAAGAGCCTTCTCTGTGGCAGCCCCGGCCCTCTGGAATCAACTGCCCCCACCCTCCTTGTCTTTCACAAACTACTTAAGACCCACCTATATCGCCACGCATGGGGGAATTGAGACATCTCCACCAGGCTTCTTATAGTTTTATGCATGGAATGTGTGTGTTGCATGGTTTTTAAATGAGGGGGTTTTAGATGCTTTTTAATATTAGATTTGTTTACATTGTCACACTGTTTTATTATTGTTGTGAGCTGCCCCAAGTCTTCGGAGAGGGGCTGCCTACAAATCTAATAAATTATTATTATTATTGTTGTTGTTGTTGTTGTTATTATTAAACACCAAATATTCAAGCTCTCGAGAGAAAGGAAGGGAATCAAAGCTCAAATGTGGAGAGTAGTTTGGCTTTTAATGTGATCAGATTGATCAGTACTTTTCATTGAAGCCAGTAGAATGCATAACTATAACTACGATATCCATGTTATTTCAGCATTTGAGCTGAAATATCATTTGAAATATGATAATCATATTCTTCAACCATTGACCAGTTGTCAGAAAATAATGGCAAAAAAGTGACAAATTGTGCAGTGCGAAGAAAAAAAGGAGACCAGATTTCAAATGAATGTTATACACTTCCAAAGTGTCAAGCTCTAAGTGATTTTTGAGCTGGGTCAGCTGCACTGAGATATATACAAATATTTTTAGCCATGTGCATGGAAAACAGAGCCAAAGCAAGGTGGTTGTATGGATTTGTCCTGTAATTCTCAACAGGTAAACTATCCTCAGAGAACCTCTTTCTAAAGCAACCTGGCCAAAGTTGACTTAGTTCTTCAACCTGTCTCCCTATGTATGCCAGCTATCAGCTGGAGAGATTCCACTAATAATAATGAACAGGTCACGACACTGCATGTACTGTGTTAAATAAACTAATCAGTCCAAAAAGCCATCCAAAGTGTAAATAGGTAAAGTGATGATAAATATTTTAAAATGCTGGCCACTAACTCCTTAAGCACTCAAGGGTTTTCTATGAAGAATATTTTTGTTCAAAAAGTTTGTACTAAGTAGCTAAGATTGTTTCAAATGCTAAATAAATATGTTGTTTTCAGTTTAATGTCCTGGTACAAAATCTAGTTTAATGGGGCGTCACAACTGAAAAGATAGAAAAACATAAATAAAACAATAAACTTCTAGTTCAGCAAAAATGTGAATGCCTGTATTCTCAAAGGCAGAAAATCTAGGAAGAAGTGTGTTTGTTTAATTGGTGAGCTTGCACTTTTAAAAATGTTCATTCGGTAATCCATGATTGCAGAAAGATTGAGAAATCCTCTCTAGAATACTGTCAGATGTTCAGTGCTTGCATTTCAGTCTTTTCCCTGGGGCCCAAGATAAGAAGAAAAAAAAACACCAAATACTGTACTTTGCAAAGCAGTTCTGTCTGTAGAATTTCACATTTATCTGTTACAGCTTCCAAACCTAGTGGTAAAGGCTGTGTTTCGCATGCAAAAAGACTTAGAGGCAGTTGTTGACATTTCCTGTTACAAAGCAAGTAACAGATAAAAGAAAGATCTCTTTGTAAATAGACATTACTGGGCTATATGAAGAAAGAGTCCAATCTCTTCTGAATTTCAAATCATTTTGCTATTTTACATAAAGATCAATATACATGTTTGTATACTCTTAATTTTATGACAGCAGCACTCTGTTGTTGTAGAATAGAATTCTTTATTGGCCAAGTGTGATTGCACACACAAGGAATTTTTCTTTGGTGCATATGCTCTCAGTGTATATAAAAGAAAAAGATACATTTTTCAAGAATCATGAGGTACAACCCTTAATAATTGTCACAGGGGTCAAATAAGCAATGAGGAAACAATCAATATTAATAGAAAATCTTAAGGATATAAGCAACAAGTTACATACAGTCTCGTAAGTTGGAGGAAACGGGTGATAAGAGTGATGAAAAAAACTAATAATAATAATAATAATAATAATTTATTAGATTTGTATGCCGCCCCTCTCCGAAGACTCGGGGCGGCTCACAACAAACGATAAAACAATATATACAGGCACAAATCTAATATTAAGAAAAAAACTAAAAACCCTATCATAATTAAAAACCAAACAGCACATACATACCAAACATAAATTATAATAAGCCTGGGGGAAAGGTGTCTCAAATCCCCCATGCCTGGCGGTATAAGTGGGTCTTAAGTAGTTTACGGAAGACAAGGAGGGTGGGAGCAGTTCTAATCTCCGGGAGGAGTTGATTCCAGAGGGCCAGGGCCGCCACAGAGAAGGCTCTTCCCTTGGGGCCCGCCAGACGACATTGTTTAGTCGACGGGACCCGGAGAAGGCCAACTCTGTGGGACCTTATCGGCCGCTGGGATTCGTGCGGTAGCAGGCGGTTCCGTAGTGCAGATTTAGTAAATAGTTTGACAGTGTTGAGGGAATTATTTGTTTATTAGAGTGATGGCATTTGGGGAAAAACTGTTTTTGTGTCTAGTTGTCTTGGTGTGCAGTGCTCTGTAGCGACATTTTGAGGGTAGGAGTTGAAACAGTTTACGTCCAGGATGCGAGGCATCAGTAAATATTTTCACCGGCCTCTTTTTGACTCGTGCAGTATACAGGTCCTCAATAGAAGGCAGGTTGGCAGCAATTGTTTTTTCTGAAGTTCTGATTATCCTCTGAAGACTGTGTCAGTTTTGTTGGGTTGCAGAACCAAACCAGACTGTTATAGAGGTGCAGATGACAGACTCAGTGATTCCTCTGTAGAACTGTATCAGCAGCTCCTTGAGCAGTTTGAGCTTCCTGAGGTGGCGCAGAAAGAATATTCTTTGTGGTGCTTTTTTGATGACGTTTTTGATGTTGTTGCTTGAATTGACACTTCATATAATGTTCATATGCTCCTGGTTCATTGATACTAATTAAATAGTTTCACACATTCAGCTGTAAATTGTATAAAATTATTAGAATTCATTCCAGTCAGAACTACCCTTTGCGCTGTAGAAATGTTTCCTGTGTCCTTATCAGTGTTCCCTCTAATATTTTTGGGGGGTGGGCGGAAAAGTATAGTGTCTGAGCGGCAGTCCCTTCGGGACTGGGCGGCACAGAAATATTAAATAAATAAACAAACAAACAAACAAAAAACCCACCCTGTTTTGCCTCAGAGAATTTCAAAATAAAATACTGTACTGTGTGTCTATAACAGTGAGCTCATAATAGGGCAACTCTATCAATATCAAAATGCCACTTAAATAGTTGAGCTAGTTTCAAACTAGATTTTGATTTTCTTTCTCTCTTCCTTACTCCCATTCTTTTTCTTTCTCTTTTCCTTCCTCTCTTTTTTCTATCTGTTTCTCTCTCTTCCTCTCTCTCTCCTTCCCTCTCACTCTTTCCCTCTCGGCTTCTGGGCAGGTTTGAAAAACTCTGAGTTGATGATGATTTTTAAGTGAGCGATTGCTCACTGCTCAGCTTAGAGGGAACTATGGTCCTTATATTTCAAAGTAAGAAAAGCCCAAGGTTTGATAGTTTGGGCAGCTTGAAATCACACTGTATTCTGGAAAGCAGAAAATTATATAATGGTATCTTATGGATAATTCCTCTTCTTGAAAGGGTGACCTCTGTCTAGTGCAATAGGAAAATCATAGAGTTTGGAGATACCTGCAAGGATGTCTAATCCATCCTGAATTGATATAAGGATTACTAGCGTCACCATTCCTGATATGCAGCTTTTCGGTTCCTGCTTTAAAATCTCTTTTTGGAGGCCTTAGTTCCAAGAAAATGTCTATACAATACTATCACAGCCTGTAGAGTTACATAGTAACTCCCTCTTCTATATATGTGGAAAGGATGCATTTCCCCCCTTTCTTTGATTGGGGGAATTAATCACTTTGATGTAGTGGTTAAGGCATCAGGATAGAAACCCAGAGACCATGAGTTCTATTCCCATCTCAGCCATGAAAGCTCTCTGGGTGACTTTAAGGTTGGTCACCCTATCTCTGCCCAACCCATGTCACAGAATGGTTGCTGTGGGAAAATAGGAGGATGAAGGCGTGTTAGGCATGTTTGCTGCCTTCAGTTTAGAAAAATAATTCAGGCGTGGTAAAAATAAATAGAATAAATAAATAAAATTATGACATCAATTATATTTCAAAATACAGTACAGTACTATTATAAAGTATTACATAAACCCAATAGAACAGTATACTATTACGTAAACATATTTCTTTTAATATCAAACAATATGACAAAAAAGAAAAACCCTATCATGCTGTTTAATGTTCAGTAATGAGAACAAGAAAACCAGATTAGGTTTCGCATACATTACATTAGTGTAGTGTAATGATTAAGGCATTGGGCTAGAAACCAGAAGATTGTGAGTTCTAGTTCTGACTTACGCACAAAACTAACTGGGTGACTTGGGACAGTCATACTCCTTCAGCCCTTGGAGGGAAGCCACTTCTGAAAAACTTTGCCAATAAAACTCCAGGGACTTGTCCAGGCACTTTCTGAGCATCAGGTGCAATTGATCAGAAGAAGAAAAATGAGAATAAGCCATTCATAAAAACAAAGAGCTCTCTTTTTCCTTGGATGCTTCCATTTTCTTATACTGTATAACTGATTAACATCAATGCCTGAAATAACTAATTGGAATATTTTAGAGTATAACAGTTAAAACAAACAATCTTGAGTCTAGTGCACGTGAAATCCTCTACTTTCACTAAGATTTGCAAGTTATTCTGATTTAGTGTCATTTTTCAATCTCATTAGTTTCCCATTCCAGTCTTCAGATTTCTACCGGAGTTGCTACATCAGACCAATCTAGACACCTTTCATACCTCTGTTCATATACTTTATCTGCATGTGCCTTTTTTGTATTACAATCTGACAGATTTCCAATTCTTATCTCTGAGCCAAATATGCCTAAATAAATGTGTTTTTCAAGATGGTTTTGAGGCAGCAGTTTCAGATCCCTGAGCTTTTTTAACAATTATTATTTATTGATTTTATTACACCTAAAATTTGTTGGGTACTTCCTAGAGATAAGCAAAATAAGCAAAAAGTCTCACTCTGATAGTTACCAAAGCCATAGAACAGAGGAGAAAATAAACAGAAAAAAGCTGAGACGGAGGAGAAGAAGAACAAACTTCTTCCTCATAACAAACCATTATGATCTGGGTCATATTTTAAGCTACCCCCCCCCCCCCCGAATATACTACGATAAAACTACATTTGTCTCCCTGTCACCATATTTTCATCATATGTTTCATGTACTTGCCAGTATATGAAGTGTTCAGAAACTTCAAATCGTCCAGAATTCAGCTGCACGAGCGATTATGGGCCTTTCAAGGCATACCCATATTTCTCCAGCACTCCGTGGACTGCATTGGCTGCCGATTGGTTTCCGGATGCAATTCAAAGTGTTAGTTATGACCTATAAAGCCCTACATGGCATAGGACCAGATTACCTCCAGGACCGCCTTCTGCCGCATGAGTCCCAGCGACCAGTTAGATCCCACAGAGTCGGCCTTCTCCAGGTCCCATCAACTAGATAATGTTGTTTGGGACCTAGGGGAAGAGCCTTCTCTGTGGGGGCCCTGGCCCTCTGGAATCAGCTCCCACCAGAGATTCACACTGCCCCCCATCCTCCTCGCCTTCCGTAAAAGTTTAAAGACCTATTTGTGCCGCCAAGCTTGGGGCCATTAGACCCTAGCCCCCTGGCCAACGAGTGTAGTATGTCTTGCTGTGTGAATAGAAATGAATGATTTTAAATGTTATTAGAGTTTTTATACTTATATCTCAGAAGACCTCTCATGGACTATGAATGTTAATATGCTTGTGAAGAAGGCACAAAAGAGGCTGTACTTCCTGAGAATGCTCAGGAAGATAAATTTATCTCAGCATCTATTGTTGTCCTACTATCGCAGCACCATTGAGGGTGCCTTCACATACGGCATTCTAGCTTGGTATGGGAGCAGCTCTGTAGCGAACAAAAAAGCTCTACAGAGAAAATATTAAAACTGCCCAGAACATCATTGGGCTCCAGCTACCCGCCCTGGATGACATCTTCACATCTTGCTGTTCTAGGAAGGTGCATACTATTCTCAAAGACTCTTCTCATCCTGCTTACAATCTCTTTGAACTGTTGCCTTCTGGCAGAAGATACAGAACAATTAGAACTTGGACCACACGTTTCCTGAATAGTTTTTATCCCAGGGCTGTACTTGCACTTAACAACGAACTAAAGGGTCACCATCAGTGAACTGTTGCACAATATTACTCAGTTTGTCATGTAGATGGTTGAGTGGTTCAGGGTGGGGAATTTGTAGTGGGTGGGACATTTATTCTCTTTTTTATTCTCTTTTTTGTTCTATTTTAAATTTACCTATTCTGATTTTATGTATGGTGGGACTGGTCTCTGGGTGTCATGCGACTTTCATTGCCAATGACAATTCGTTGTTTTTGACAATGACAATAAATTTATTTTTATTATTATTATTATTATTATTATTATTATTATTATAGTTTTTTAGCTATATTAATTGGATTTTTTAGATATGTATATTGTATATTGTTTTAATATGAGCTGCCTGAGTCCTCGGAGAGGGGCAGCACACAAATCCAATAATAAATAAATACGTTGGCATATATTTAAATTAGAAAGGACATTTAGTTACCTCCCTTTTATACATTGGAGCTGTTTGCTAGATTAGATTAGATTTATTGGATTTATATGCCGCCCCTCTCCGCAAACTCCGCAAGCAGCTGCCTTTTCTAGAACTGTAGATGAATGGGAAAGGGAGAAAGACTTCTGAAAGTGGGGAGCTCTGCCATACTGAACATTAACTACCATTTTTTTATTACAGTGTTGTTGTTGTTGTTATGGGAGATCCATCTGGGAGTACTTACAACCCAGATTTGTAGTTCTAATGATTCCCACACACAGTCATGTGACTGCACTGCAAACACTTGACTTCATGTATAACCAGTGACAATAGTCCTGTGATCTTGTGACAGTGTTTTACATTGCTTTTGCCAAACACCACCATTTCCTTCCAGTTTTCATGGAAGCAAAACCATGCCCACAACGAAACTTTGGCTTGCTTAAGGTTTGTTCTGATCACTTTACGACTTACCATTTACTTAATGACTGCCAGAAAAAAGTTATGACCATTATGGGCAGACTCCACAACTGTTATAACTTGAGCACCACAACTGTTATAACTTGAGCACCAACTGTACAACTTGAAACACGGATAGTGTTGAGGTGCTTTTCCACACAACCTTTAGTGATGGCTATTGCTGCATCACGCAGCAACAATTACCATTCAGTTGACCAGGATAAAGCTTTCTTCGGTTAAAATAATTAGATTCCAATGGATTATACTATATAAAAGCACATTCCATAGTTGTAGGTCATGTCATAAGTGTGCAGAAAATCTATTTCATGATGTCAAACTCTTCCCTATTATCTTCAGTCTGAGAAGTCTGATCATATTTGGTCATCAAATCAGAAATCATGGCATCATCAAATTCAGTAAATGCTGTTTTTGTTAAATACAGAATGTTTGTACTAGATTTAGATTCTGCAACATTAATAGATGAAATAAATCTATTTCAGGGATATTGTACATATCCCTGCAACATCATTTTTGGCACTATTTTAAAAACCAAGCAAATAGGCTTTCTTTCTTATAAAAATATTTTCTCAGGATAAAAACTTTACAACACTACAAAATGAACTTATAATGTGAAATGGCAGACTATACACTATATTTCACCAGTGTCATAAAATATGAATTTATAAACAAGATCTGTTATTTAAAAATTAAATCCATAGATTAAGTTCTAAAAATCCAGGGGAGTGCTTCCTTAGATCCCATATTTCCACTTATATTGTTATAAAGATAATGATTCAGCAGGAAAGAAATCAGAAATAAGGTTCCTTAATAACAAGGACTTTGGACATCTGCAGATGTAAAGGGAAAACTGAAAATATTGTGGCATTTCTTCACTAAAAGTTTAAAAATAAACAATAGGAGACTGTCATAATTTTTTCTGTCATCTGTGCTTCATAAAATTTCTCAGGAAATTTTATGTTTTGATTTATTAGACTTAACTGTATTTTCAACAGCACATCCTGAGGAAAAATACTATTGAACATCTGTCATATTTTTAAAGGGAAATTCATTCATATGTGTCAGAATTATTTTATCACAGAAATACCTTTGTAAATCAATTCATGGTCTATAATTGTAAAAAATGCAAAATTAAGTCTTCATCTTGCAAAAGTACAAGAGCAAGTTCTTTTTATTATAAGTGGATGGTGTAAAGTGTGAATGGAATTTTAGGGTCATGTGACCCTAAATCATCAAAAATCAAAATAGTCAGAGATACAGGCATGGTGACAAATCCACAAAAGATACCTTCCTACTGCCATTGGAGAAAGTCCACTACAAAGAAACACTTTATTTCCAGAGAACAATAGTATGCTCTCTCAGTGTAAATTTCCCATTTTTATACCTTATTTTGGTACTCCTGCTAATATCTACCTAACTTAATCAGCAAAATGCAAGTATATTTAATAATATACTTGGATTTTAGTGAAGACATTTGACAAAGTAGACCACAAGCTATTCCTTGATTAATAGAAAAACAGAAGTTAGATACCATTATCACCTTATGGATTCATAACTGGCTCACCAACTGGACTCAATGTGAGGTCCTCAGTAGAACTACATCTACATGGAGTGGGACACAGGAAGGTTCTATCTTACACCCAGTACTCTTCAACACATTCATAAATGTTTAGAGGAGGGAATAGAAGGGGAACTCATTTGCAAATGATACCAAGCTGGGGGCAATAGCCAACATAGATTCAAGATCCAGAAGTATCTTGACAGACTTGAACATTAGGCTCTATCCAAACCCCCCCCCCCAACCCAACCCAGGGTGAGAAGTAAGGTTTACACTTAGATAAGAAAACCCAAACGCACAGGTACAGAATAAATAGTTTTCATGAACAAAGAGCTCTAGTGAACAACCACTTATATTTAAGCCAGCAGTATGCTGCAGCTGCGAAGAAAGCCAACACAATCCTAGACTGCATCAACAGATGGATTGGATCAAGCTCACAGGAAGTATTAGTACAGCTTTATAATGATTTGGTAAGACCACACTTGGAATACTGCATCTAATTTTGGTCACCAAATACAAAAAAGATGCTGAAACATTAGAAAGAGCACAAGAAAGAGCAACAAAGATGATTAGACTCTAAAGACTAAATAACGGTTCAGGAACTGGGTATGAAGAGAAGGAGTAAGAGTGACAGTGTAGCATTTTTCCAATATCTAATGGTCTATCACAGGGGTAGCAAAGTTGGCTCTTCTAAGACTTGTGGACTTCAACTCCCAGAATTCCTGAGCCAGTCATGCTAGTTCAGGAATTCTGGGAGTTGAAGTCCATATGTCATAGAAGAGCCAACTTTGCCTACCTCTGGTGTATCACAAAGAAAAGGGGGTCATCCTACTCTCTAAAGCACCTAAGGACAGGACAAGAAATAATGGATGGAAATTTATCAAGGAGAGATCCACCCTAGAACTAAAGAGAATGACAATAACAACAGCTAATCAGTGGAATGACTTGCTCTAGAAGTTCTGGATGCTCCGTGACTAGAGATTTTGAAGAAGAAATTGTCTGAAATGGCATAGGATCTCCTGCTTGTGCAGGGCATTGGACTCACTAGAAGACCTTCAAGGTCCATTCCGACTGTGTTATTCTGTTAAATATGTTATCTACTCTTAAGCTCATTTCTGTGTCTTCTATTACAATACAGCACTCTCTTATTCTACATTTTGCTATACCCTTCTAACATCTGGGTATTTTAGTCCTTTAATGTCCTCTAATGGCTTAACTTTAACCTAGTCATCCAAGAAAAAAGAGGTGGGAGAAGGGAAGGAAGGAGGGAGGGAGGGAAGGAAGGAAAGACAGAAAGGAGGAAGGAAGGAGGGAAGGAAGAGAAAGAAAGAAAGAAAGAAAGAAAGAAAGAAAGAAAGAAAGAAAGAAAGAAAGAAAGAAAGAATGTATGGAGCAAAACTATACAAGTATATAGCCAAAGACAGCAAGAAATACTTTAAAGGGATTACAAAAAATAAAGAGTAATTTGGAGGGAAGTAAAATGTTGTTTCAGGAATAACGAAGAGGGCTATAGAAAGCTTTCAGCAGGCTGAATGAAAGTAAAATGAGTTTATCGTAAGTGGAAGATAGAGGATCCAATAATTTTAGAAATTTATCATGCAATGTTAATTTAAACTACAACTGAAACAAATGATAAAAACATCGGTGTCCAAGAAAAAAATGGTGAAGGGGGAGGCATATATAACATAAGTAGCCCCAGGTGTAAAGAGTATAACTACATAAAGGTTGTTGCTGCCCAACTCACTTAATATGCATGTGAAGAGTGCATTTTATACAGAGAGAAAGGCAGCAAGAATGAATGATGAAATTATAAATGGAATAGTTTCTTAAGTATGTCTGGGAAGCCTTTGGCAGAATTCTTATCAAAACAAGGCAAGCAACATTTGTGAAATGCAATGTGACTTTGTGTGAAGCCTGAGTTCTGCAGCTCAGGTTTTTCCTCTTCAGCACATCACTATATAAATATGAGAAAAAAGGATTAATGTATGTTTGTTGATTTATATAAAGTAAAAGGATTTTAGTTATGAAATGTTCTGCAGAAATATGAAGTTGACGTTCGGATGCTGAATATGATAAAAGTGATATATGGTGAAAGTAAAGTATGTGTGGTAGTAAAAAAATTATATCGCAAATGAATCAACATTGCTCAGGGAATAAGAGAAGATGGTGTTCAATTGGTTTATGTGTTTACAAATGCTATCAGGAACGCTTATGTAACACCTTAGAAGTGCATTGATGGAAAACATGAATATACATGTAGTTTTACATCAGCTGTGCTCTTTGCTAAGAATATGAATGGCTGATAGCAAGTGTTGGATACAAGTATAAGAATTATAGTTACTGTTTTCAAGAACAACAAGAAAAATCGGGGGGTGGAGGAGGGAAAACATATAATGAACATTTGCAAGCTATATTTGAATGTTGCAATAGCACCAGAAGTGTATAGACAATATATGTGTATTTTGGTAGAATATTTAGTAGTGTATAGACAATATATGTGTATTTTGGTAGAATATTTAGTACTAAGGATTAGATTTTAGACATTCCAGTGCTGATAGAAATTGAATGGATAGTAAATGGTTTGCTGCAATAGATGAATGCTTGTTAAAAGAAGCAAAAAAATGATTTTGAATGTAAGCATGCTTTTATCTATGTTGATATGTGGAACTGAAGCACCATTGAGGGAGGAGACAGTGTTAGAGGAAATAATAAGAGAAAAAAGTGAGGGTACAAAGGCGCAAGCAAGCTATATAGTCTGCGGAGAGGGGCAGCATACAAATCCAATAAATAAATATATAAGATGTTAGTGCAGTCAGACGGGGATGTGATCCAAGGATTGACTAAATGGTGGCAAAATGAGATACAAGTAGAGGTACAAGAAATGGAAAATACAGCAGAGAATATAAGGAAAACTAAGAATACAAGAATTAGGGAAATGAGAAGGAAAGTATTACATAAATGGTATTATACTCCTGTTCAACTCACATACTTTCAGCAGAATGTTAGGAGTATTTGTTGGCATGGGTGTCAAGATAAAGGTTTATGCATATGTTTTGGGAATGCCCAATAGTGCAGAATTTTTGGCAAAAAGTGCAAGAGGATATTAATAGGATGTTAAATAAACGATGGATAATTACTAAGGAAATGGCAGTATTAGTCAAAAGTAATGCTATGGGAGAATTTAGAGAAATAAAACAAGCAGCGATAGAAAGCGCTCAGGCAGTAATAGTCTTGGGTTGGAAGGATGCGACAAAACGGACAATGCAAAATTGGTATAGGTACATGGTAGACCACATTCAATTTGAGATTATGGATAAAAGGATGAATTTGGTTAATGAAACTGACTTGCGACAACTGATGGGACGATGGGACAAGGTAAGACGATATATGGCGAGTAGAATCCGAGACCAAGCTACAAGAAATAAATTGGAATCACTTTATAATATGTAAATAGATACTTTGCTCTTGGGTTTAAATGGTTTATACAAGATACACCCCTGATTTGGTGGTAGGGTATGAATGTTTGTTGGGTGGTGGGCACATTTCACAAACACTCGTTTTATGTTGTGTGTATCCTAATATTGTAAAAAATCAATTTAAAAAAAGATACAGGTAGTCCCTGACTTACGACGGGGATCCGTTCCCACGGCCCGTCGTAAGCTGAATTTGGTGTAAGTCAGAATATTCCGATTTACATGAATATTCCGACTTCTCCCGTTCAATTTGCACAGTTTCAGCAGAATGTCAGGGGGAATTGTTGGCATGGTTGTCAAGATAAAGGAGTGTTTATGCATATGTTTTGGGAATGCCTGATAGTGCAGGAATTTTGGCAAAAAGTGAAAGAGGATATCAATAGAATGTTAAATATACAATGGACAATCACTAAGGAAATGGCAGTACTAGTAAAAAGTAATGCGATGGGAGAATTTAGAGAAATAAAAAAAGCAGCAATAGAAAGCGCTCAGGCAGTAATAGTTTTGGGTTGGAAGGATGCGACAAAATGGACAATGCAAAATTGGTATAGGTACATGGTGGACCATATTCAATTTGAAATTATGGAAAAAAGGATAAATTTGGATAATGAAACTGAGTTGGGACAGCTGATGGGACGGTGGGACAAGGTAAGACGATATATAACGAGCAGAATCCGAGACCAAGCTACAAGAAATAAACTGGAATCACTCTATAATATGTAAACAGATATATTGCTCTTGGGTTAAGTAGATTATACAAGAAATACCCCCAATTTGGTGGTGGGGAATGTGTGTATGTCGGGGTGGTGGGCACAATTCACAATTCACTACGCACTGTTTTATGTTGTGTGATTTTAAATTGTTAAAAATCAATAAAAAATATAATTTAAAAAAAATGAATATTCCGACTTACATGGCGGCGGTGGCGGCGGCTTCTTCAAGGAACCAACAGCCGGTCCTTCTCAGCGCTGCATTGCTGCACCTTCTGATGCTGCCGCCGCCACCACCACCTCCATTCGAGTGAGGGGATCTCCATGGTGGGCGACCTCGGAGGCTACAGCAACGCAGTGCCGAGAAGGACCGGCTGTTGGTTCCTTGAAGCCGCCGCCACCTCCATTCGGGCAAGGGGATCTCCGCGGGGTCTCCGAAGCCGCCGCCCACTGTGAAGATCCCTTTGCCCAAATGTAGGCGGTGGCGGCAGCAGTGGCTTCGAAGCTGTCCCCAGGTCATTGTAATGATGAAATGTCATACATCGAGGACGACGTAACCTGGGGACTACCTGTATGTGGAACTGAACATTGTGAAACAAAAGGAGATTTTTTTTCTTTTTCTTCCATTCAACCAGTAGTGGGTTCCACCAGGAAAAGGAGACCACACCAGTAGTAAAAGTTGAGCTGCACACACAGCTTTGCTCCTCCTGCGGGCGCACGCATGCGTCCCAGCGTGTTTTTCCTTCTGCGCATGTGCAGGAAACAAAATCTTGTGAGGGGACGCGTGCGAGAGAGAGATTTCACCTGATTTTTGCTTCTGCGCATGCACAGAAGCAAAAGAAAATCACCAAAAACTCACACACAAAAGTGACTTATGACCATTTTTCACACTTATGACTATTGCAGCACCCTTGTGGTCATATCATCCAGACACTTGGCAACTGCTCGTATTTATGACGGTTGTAGTGCCCTGGGGTTATGTGATCCCTTCTTTATGATCTTCTGGCAAGCCAAGTCAATGGGAAAGCCAGATTCACATAACCATGTTACAAATTTATCAATTGCAGTGATTCACTTAACAACTGTGGCAAGAAAAGTTGTAAAGTAGAGCAAAACTCAATTAGCAACAGAAATAGAAACATAGAAGACTGACGGCAGAAAAAGACCTCATGATCCATCTAGTCTGCCCTTATACTATTTCCTGTATTTTATCTTAGCATGGATATATGTTTATCCCAGGCATGTTTAAATTCAGTTACTATGGATTTACCAACCATGTCTGCTGGAAGTTTGTTCCAAGCATCTACTACTCTTTCAGTAAAATAAAATTTTCTCATGTTGCTTTTGATCTTTCCCCCAACTAACTTCAGATTGTGTCCCCTTGTTCTTGTATTCACTTTCCTATTAAAAACACTTCCCTCCTGAACCTTATTTAACCCTTTAACATATTTAAATGTTTCGATCGTGTCCCCCTTTTCTTTCTGTCCTCCAGACTATATAGATTGAGTTCATTAAGTCTTTCCTGATACGATTTATGCTTAATACCTTCCACCATTCTTGTAGCCCGTTTTTGGACACGTTCAATTTTGTCAATATCTTTTTGTAGGTGAGGTCTCCAGAACTGAACACAGTATTCCAAATGTGGTCTTATCAACACTCTATATAGCGGGATCACAATCTCCCTCTTCCTGCTTGTTATACCTCTAGCTATGCAGACAAGCATCCTACTTGCTTTTCCTACCACCTGACCACTCTGCTCACCCATTTTGAGACTGTCAGAAATCACTACCCCTAAATCCTTCTCTTCTGAAGTTTTTGCTAACACAGGACTGATTGAGGATTCCTTTCCCCCAAGTGCATTATTTTATATTTGGAAACATTAAACTGCAGTTTCCATTGCTTTGACCATTTATCTAGTAAAGCTAAATCATTTACCATATTATAGAAACGTTGGTTTCAATTGTTGTAAGTCGAGGACTAACTCTCTATCACACTGGCTGTCCTGTGTAATGATGTTTACTGCACAAGGGAATAGTTGGCAACTATGTACGTAGGCCTGTGTGTTAATGTTATTTTAATCCAATTACCTAAATGTGATTCCTCAGACAATATGGCAGAAAACAATGCAGCCAATTTTCAGCAATGACAGTTAAAAGGAATTGCAAGGTCTGCAAAAGAAAAATGCCATAGAGCTACAGATAACCCTGGGGCCACAGATTGCTCACCCTTGGCATATATTTTAATATGTAGAAAATTTATGCAAATCTACAGCCTTTTTTTTTGTTCTAATTCATTTCCATTATGATGCATTCACAGACATCCTAATTCTAACAGGCTCAGTAGGCCTTATTTCTGGAGTCATGCATAACACAAGTACATTATTCTTCAGCATTTCAAGCAAGCAAGCAAGATAATTTTTTCTTTTAGTTTGAAAAAAGTCTTTTATGTTCCAACCTTTGAATTTATGAAACATGTTTCAGAAATTCCAAGAGCTCCATGAATATATGCTGATTTCAAAATAGAAATCTAAAAATAAGTTGTTGCTGATATGTTCCTTAAAATATACTGTATTATTATTGTTACTCAGCAGCAATATATTCTGGTTATGCAAAGACAAGTATAGCAATAATCCCTGTCATCTGAGGGATGAAATAAAGAAAGAATAATGGATATTAAAAATGGAAACTAATTTAAAAGGTAGATAAAAGGGAACCTAGTTATACAAAAGGGAAAATATATTTCTAAAAATAAATGCATGCCACCAATTTAACTAACTTGCTCATTTAAAAAAAAAACCTTTTAAAAAAAGGTTGATGTTAAAATGCATAAAAATGATGTTAAAATGCCTAAAAGATAAGGCAAGGAGCAAATCATTCAAATCAATTTATAATTAGTCTTATGACTAAAACAATAATAGGAGTAGTAAAAGCAATAAAACTACTATAAATGATGTAATTGTGCAAATGATGTATTAATCAACTTGGTGAAAAATGATACAAGTACATAATTCAAGTCACTTGTGCAATGATATTGTGATATCTGCAACATCATTTGGCCATCTCTCCCCTGCAGACTTAGATGTTTGGTGGTTATTTTAGAAGGGGAAAAAATCTGCATAATCCTTCCCAAATTTCTTTTATTTTTCTTTTAATGAAGAATGTTAGGACAGTGTCCTGCTTGCACCACAGTCTTAAGAAGTAACAGAAAACCATACAATAATTCAATATTTGTGCAAATGTTTGCCTTTTTGTATTATGCCTTTTATATTATCACATAAATCCGTGGGTTCTATTTTAAATGACAGAAATTGCACCACGGCACATAAAGTAGGCACACTTCAAGAGCACTGAAACAATTCATTATATGCCAATCAAACCACTTCAGGGTTGGGTTCGCAAAGGGTGAAATCAATTGGACATAATTGTCTATTAATTGTAATAGAATCTATGTACACTATCTAATTCTTTTATGCTTTGCCTTGTATGCATAATTTTATCAACAACCTCACTCATCTGTTGAAATGCATAAGAATTTTCCCAGATTCTGTTAATTAAGGCTGCTTGCCAGATGCATAGTATGGGAATGTACTATAATAATATTACATCGGTGATTGGCTCTGTATATTCAATGTCTTATTTACAAAACCTGAACTTGTGAAATATGATTTCCAGGGCCTTATCATGAAGATATGGGAAGAGAGGTCCTGGGAAGAGAGATACTAAATAATTCACATTTCTTTCAAGTCCAGCTGCTATAATGTTTGGTGACTCATCTCAAGTTAAAGCTTTGCCTAATACTTCCCAGCTAGCTGTCCATGCATGATTCCATCTTCACTTTTGTCCACAAAATAACCAACACTCTTGCTTTCTGCCAGAATCCCACTTAAGCATCAGCCGTTCTACTCACTTGGGGCAACTGTCTTTGGCTGAAACACTGCATGCTTGAACAAAGTGGAACAGAGACAATAGGTGAAAATTTTGATACATGGAATAAGGGATACAACAATATGACCTGTGAGTTTTTCTTGATTATATAAAGAGGTGGGCTATGAGCCAGAATGCTAAATTGTGCTCGCCGTCGCAGCTCGTAAGTTCTTGCAGGGCCAGCACGATTTTGCTGCTGTACCTGTGGAGGTAGCAAAATTGTGCATGGAGCCACAGGTGCGCCTGTGTTTCGGTGAGGTTTTTTGGCTTCCACGGATGCTGAAACACTGGCACACCTGCAGCTCTGTGCGCGATTTTGCTACCTCCACAGGTACAGCAGTAAAATTGTGTTGGCCCCGCAAGAACTTATGAGCCGCAGCGACAAGTGCAATTTAACATTCCGGCTCATAGCCCATCACAGTGGTACCTCTACTTAAGAACACCTCTACTTAAGAACTTTTCTAGATAAGAACCAGATGTTCAAGATTTTTTTGCCTCTTCTTAAGAACCATTTTCTACTTAAGAACCCGAGCCCGGAAAAATTTCCCAGGAAATTTGAGAGCGGCACGAAGGCCCAGCCAGTTTCCTGCCATTCCCCCTGGGTTTCTCTCTCTGGCGCAATGTATGGGAGGCAGCCTCGCACCAGGTGGGGGGGGGGACGTGTACTCCTCCTCGCCGCCTCAAAGTCCTCCCCCCCTTTTTTTTAAGCCTTAAAGTTTTGGATTTTTTTTATTCCCCTCACCTCAGCTTCTTCCTTCGGCAGTGACTGTCCTCCTCTTCTTCCTCCTCCTCCTCCTCCCACCCAAATTCCAAGCTTTTATTTCTTTCCTAATGGGTTTGCACGCATTATTTGCTTTTACATTGATTCCTATGGGAAAAATTGCTTCTTCTTAAGAACTTTTCTATTTAAGAACCTGTTCACGGAACAAATTTAGTTCTTAAGTAGAGGTATGATTTATATGATAATATAAACATTAAAAAATTATAAATGATAATATAAAATAAGTAAGAAGAAACTCAGCTATTGAGACTTTTGAACCACTTGATTTAAAAGGTGCTCCAATGAAATGTAAGTGGAGAAGTTTTGCAGGACAAGGAAACCCAGAACAAGTAGGCATGATGCTCTCCAAAGGATCAAATGTATGTCATGGACTTCAGAGATAAGTGGTGGTATGAATGTCTGAGGGAGGTTTGCACACAATAACGAATAATGCATGCAATCAGCATACAGCTCACAAACACAAGCTGTTTCACATTTGCTAGGAGCAGCTGGCCTATCTTATTCCAACCCCAGCAACAAGCTTTTTATGAGGACAGTGCTCTTGGCAAAATAATGCAGTATTATTTCAACTCAAGTCAAAGGCACTTTGTCAGCATGACAAATATGTGTATATGAATTTAACATGTCCTGTGCATCTCTTCAGAAGAGTCACAGTGGTAGGGTTAGGATTAGAACGCTAAACCAGTAGTGTGAACCAGAACTGAAGTGAACTTCTGGATTGGTAAGGTGTGACAAGAATGCTTATTTAGGAAAGTCTAGAACAGTGGTTCTCAACCTTGGGGTCGGGACCCCTTTGGGGGTCGAATGACCATTTTACAGGGGTCACCTAAGACCATGGGAAAAGACAAATTTCCAATGGTGTTAGCAACTAAAGCTTCTATTCTGGCATCTTGGAACATATTTTTTACAATCCAACCAATCAGGCGTTTACAGGGGGTGTCCCTCTGACCTCTTGCCAATCAGCTTAAAGATCTGTTGGAAGAATTGGTGCTAAACTTATGGTTGGGGGTCACCACAACAGGAGGAACTGTATTAAGGGGTCGCGGCATTAGAAAGGTTGATAACCACTGGTCTAGAACAATGCCGCATCAGGCTTGTGCTTGACCTTGGAAGGCTGTGGGGTGGGGGATGGGGGTGGCCATGGTGGGCGTAACACGGGACCACACTTCCACACACGATTTATACGCTTATAAAAATAGGTGTACATTTCCAAGATTTTGTTTTTGTAATACTAACTTGATCAACTTGGATCACCTTATGAGAGAGACCAAATCAAGAAATTGACTCCATAGGAAGACTAGGACTATAAATTATTGGCATAGGCTATAGTAGCAGAATCTGCAAGCATGAAAGATAACTTTTTTTGCCTTTATTCCCTTTTATAGTCAAGGATGGACTCCTGCAGCACTCCAGAGCCCCCACTTTCGGCCTGGAAAGCCTCTTGCAGCACTCTGGAGGGAACATTTTGGGCCTGCAGCACCCTGGCAGCCAAAACTGGTTGCGGTGGGTGTGCGCAGCCCCTTGCACCCCATTTTTTGCTAGTAGAAGCACTGTAGGAGGGTCCTTTGCTATTTCTAACCCAGCCCCATGTACCAAATCTAAGCACCCCGCGGGCTGAGGTGTTTGACATTTCTGGAATAAATCGCCCCAACCTTTTAGTACTAGGGGCCAGTTCCATGGACCAGAGGATTTTGTGTGCTGCCTGCATCCCATTGATGGGGCTTTGCTTGGTTGTGTGGCCTGGTTTCTGGCAAGCCACAGATTGGTGCCGTCCGTGGACCAGGGTTTGGGAACCCCTGATCTAGAATGTTTACTTTGAATGTTTACTCCCTATAGGAATTTTCTTTCTAGAGGTAAGAATCACAGGATTTCTAGTTTCTGGAAAAGTGGTTATACACAGAAAAATCAAAATCATATGGATTTAACAGGCACAGCTGGAATTATAGGCACGAATCAAGGCATGGATATCCCAGATCCAAAACTTGAATTAACTAATCCACAAGAAAATCAGTATAGTGTAGTGAATACCTTTTAGATCACCCAAAAGGTCCCTTCCAACTCTGTTAATCTGTATTAACAGAGTTGGAAGGGACCTTTTAGGTGATCTAGTCCAAATCCTGCTCAAGCAGGAGATCCTCCCTATACATTTCTGTCAAATGGCAGTCCACTCTCTTCTTCAAAGCCTACAGTGATGAACTTCCCACAACTTCTGAAGACAAGAGGTTCCATTGTTTGATTGTTCTCACTGACAGAAAGTTCCTCCTTATTTCTAGATTGAATTTCTCCTCCATCAATTATTTCTTTTCTGGCCTTCAGGTGCTTTGGAAAAGAGATTGACCCTTTCCTCTCTGTGGCAGGCCCTCAAACACTGGAACTCTGCCATCATGAATCCCCTGGTTCTTCTCTTCACTAGATTAGCCATGCCCAGTTCCTGTAACCGTTCTTCATATGTCTGCGGAGTCTGCGGAGAGGGGCAGCATACAAATTTAATAAATAACAATACTAATACTAATAATATTAATACTACTAATAATAATGTTTTAGTCTCCAATCCCCTGACCATTCTGATTGCTCTCCTCTGCACTATTCCTAGAGTCTCAAAATCTTTTTTCTATAGTATGGTGACCAAAACTGGATGCAGTACTCTAAGTGTGGTCTAACTAAGGCTTTATAGAGTAGTATTAGTACCTCACTTGATCTGTTATTTCAATTTAGGATTACATTGGTTTTTTTGGCTGTGGCTGCACACTGTTGGCTCATATATAGCTGGTTGTCCACTAAGACTCCAAGATCCATTCCACAGTCATTGCTATTATGCCTGATTTCACCCATTTTATATGTATACATTTGGTTTTTCTTACCTGAGTATAAGATTTTACTTTTCTCTACATTGGATTTTATTTTGTTAGATAGGGCCTAGTGTTCAAGTCTGTCAAGATCCGTCTGGATCTTGAGCCTATCATCTAGGATGTTATCTATTCCTGCCAGCTTAGTATCATTTGCAAATTTGATAAGTTCACCTACTATTCCCTCATCTAAGTCATATGAAGATATTGAAGAGTCCTGGGCCTAAGATGCAACCTTGTGGTACCCCATGCATACCTCTCTCCATGTAGACTTAAGGACTACTCATTGAGTACTGCTTTGTCAGCCAGTTGTGAATCCAGCTGGTGGTAAAACTGTCTATCTCACTTTTTTCCTAGCTTACAAAGAAGTAGATTGTGGTCTACTTTGTCGAATGCCTTGCTCAAATCTAAATATATTATGTCCACAGTATTTCACTGGCCTACTAATTTAAACACTGTTGAAGAATGAAATAAGTTTGGTTTGGCATGATCTGTTTTTAACAATTCCATGTTGGCTGCAACTTATTACTTTGCTCATTTTTAGGTGTTGGCAGAAGTCTCTTTTATTTACTTTTCCAGTTTCTTCCCTGGTGTTAATGTTAGGCTCTCTAGTTTCCTGGGTCTGTTTTTTCCCCTTTTTTGAAGATGGGAACCACATCAGTTCTTTGCCAGTCCTCAGTAGTTCCCCTGTGTTCCAGGATTTTTGAAAGATGTGGTGCAGTGGTTCTGAGATGACATATGCCAGCTCCTTTAGAATTCTGGGATGCAATCCATCCAGTTCTGGTGATTTGTATTTGTATTCATCAAGATCAGGCAAGTGTTCTCTTACTATTTTTTTTTTTTGCTTATTTTAACTTTTGTTTTCAGCCTATTTTTTACAGTTATGTTTCTGGTAGGTTGGACTATAGTTTCTTTTTACATGAAGTTAATAAATTAATAAGTTAGTGTTTCTCTATTTTAATATGTGTGAACTTCAAGTCCCAAAATTCGCTAGCCATCTGGTATAAGGTGTTGGATGATGAGAACCAAGAGGTACACATTTGAAAGCCACAGCCACAACCCAAACTTGTTAACATAAGTTATGACTTATTACAAGCCTTGCATTCGGTCAGTGCTTCAACTATGTGATTGATAAGTGTATACAAAGAAGAGTCATATTGATTTAATAAGGAAGATATATGCAGTTGACTTCAGTTAAGACCTGTTGTGTATCTAAATCTTAGTGAGTGGAAGGGGGAAAAAGCAAGAAATTGTTGCAAATATTGAGAGTATAGCTCTTTTTTTAAAAAAAAAATGGTAGCCTCTCCTGTTGTGACTATTCACATTGGTCCAAGGCACTTGGTGAAAACATTCATTTAAAAGTAAATGCATACTGAGAGTATAAACAAAGTATTAGGGCCAGGATTTAGTTTGCTTACTCTTAGCAACCATTTGCTACTGAACTCATTTGTTTTTAGTTTCACACTTTAAAAATTATGCACCTGTAGTCATTTTGTTGGCTTTATCTTGTTTGTTTTGCTAATTAGGTTCATAAACCAAACAGGCTAATGTTCTAAATTGTGTTCCAATTTACATTTGTAGTATGGCTGCTTTTATGGAGGCAATGGTATGGCTGCTTTTATGGAAGCAATAATGTCAAATTATCAAACTGTTCCTTTATGTTAACTAGCATAAGAAACCACACTGGATCTCTTTTGAAAGCCACCCAGCAGATGTTCCTGTGCATATAAAAGATACTGTGGCCATCTATGTGCTTCAAGGTCCCTACAGGCATTCTAGAATGGGAGATTCATTAAGTACTTTGTACACCATCATACACAATTGGTGGGCTGCCTTCCTGCAAACTCAGCTGAGTTACTATTAGACTGGAATTCTGTCTTTCAACCTGGTTGTATGATCTCCCGCTCGAAATTCTAAAGTGAATGCTGAATTACTCTTTATTCTGCTTTAATATGGGCTTAGTTTATCAGTTTTTATTCAATACATTTGCATCTGTTACTCTTTTAATCTACACCATATAGAAATTATTTACAGAGGCCGTTGTGGGAATGTGAGGGAATATGTTCTATGAATATGTTCTAACTGTTCAGCATAGAGCATTTTGCAGTTCAAGAAGTTGTACTCTTTTTGCAAAGCACCTGCCAGAATTCACTAGTGAGCAAGTTTGCGGTATGTGATTGCACAAGGATAATAGTCACCTGTGGGCTATCATCTATGACCACCATATATAATATAATAATTGTTGTGGTTAGCTCTGCCCCACCTCCTGCCCCAAGGACTGTGGATGTGGGGGAGACATCCACATGCTGCAGGCCTGTTTTGCCCCCCCTCACGGTGGAATCTGCTGATGAAGGCTCCTCTGACCAAGAAGACATGAGTGACAGGGAGGAGGAGAGTGTGGTAGACAGCTCAGAAGGAGATCGATTATCTAGCTCCTCCTTGGATTCAGAACAAGAGTTAATGATACAGCCACCCATGCGGAGAGCGATGCATAGGCAACAACAACTGAGAGATTATTATCAAAGAAAATGAGGCCACCTGTGGTTGGGTGGGGCTGTGGTAATTAGTGAGGCTGCTATAAATAGCAGCCTGTGGGTTTGGCCATTGTGGAGGATTATCTGATCCTTGTGTTTCATGCCTGCTTTGTTGACTTTGATCTTTGTGTGCTGATTTTTCCCCGCTTTGAAACTAGACCAGAGCAAAGTGTGTTTCACTTTGTGAAAGAAGAAGGACTGTGAATTACCTCACAGCTGCAAGCTAAGTATCACAGAACTGATAAGGGACTTGTACAAATTACCAGTTTGTTTGGAGACGAGGGCTCTTTGCTATATCAAAAGAGGGCTTGGTTTAAGTGAATTTTCATTATAAAGAACATTGTTTTGAATCTTCAAATGTGTGTGTGTGTGAAATTTGTACCTGTGAATTTTTGGGAGGAGTCTACCAGAGAGCCCAACAGAACAAATAATATATGCAATTTTCATTAAAATCAAACAGTTTTATAACTTCCTTCATTTATTTGCTTTTGTTTGTTTGTTTCTGGGTTCTCCTGCTGTATACCAGTTTTATCATATGCACCTAGAACTGTTTTTAAATCTTCAGTTCATCTTTCATCTTTGACTTTTTTTTAAAAAAAACCTAAAACTAAGAGCTTTACCGTCAACAATTTTCTAGCTGCATGAACCTGGCACCCACAATTTTATCCCGTTCCATTAAATAGTACAATAGTAAGGCTTGTGAAAGGCAGGATATCTATCACGATCCCCCAGGAATGTCCAGACATTTTAATACATGAGCAACAGATGCCTTCTAAGTCAAGGTGTAGTGTATTCAAGGCCATCCAAGTTATTTAGTGCACCATTCTAGAACATAGAAATATTAAAATTAGCTATTTTCAGCTAAGCAACTAAGAATTTGCTGTCTTTTGAAAATACATAGAATACAACTGTGTCATTCTGCCTGTGGGTGACTGTAAATGGCAAGTCGATTACCTTTGTCCTCTAGGTCAGTGTTTCCCAACCTTGGCAACTTGAAGATATTTGGACTTCAACTCTCAGAATTCCCCAGCCAGCAAATGCTGGCTGGGGAATTCTGGGAGTTGAAGTCCAAATATCTTCAAGTTGCCAAGGTTGGGAACACTGCTCTAGGTAACAACCAACTATTGCATTACTAATGTTAGATTAGAGTGGGCAAGCTAGAATTTTTTAAAAACTCTGAATCCCTTATTGACCAATGCTGAAATCCAGTGAAGACTGAATTTCAACATTGGTCAGTAAGGGATTCAGAGTTTTTAAAAAAGTTTCAGGGCTTTCCATGGTCCACAAACTCTACAAGCTTGCCCACTCTAAACTAACCTTTTTTTTTTTTACATATACTTCTAAATATAACACTGTCACAAATGAGAAAGATGAGCAACCAACATCTATTGTGTTCTCATTCGTGATATGTTGTCAAGTCTTCCATAATCATTTTTGGCATGAATCACATTTTAGGTAATCATGGGCTAGAAACAAAATAGTTTTATTCTCTACTATCCAGATTTTGTTTTTGAGGAATAGCATTGCCACAAATCAGGAATGTCTGTGTCCCAGAAAACTAGAAACACCGAGAAATTTTCTGAGATTAATTTAAATCCTGATAAATGTTGAACTTGGTTTCCTTCTAAACAAACAGCTCAAAGAGATGGTAAAAATTTAAATGGAAGAGCCCACTGCACCACTTTGGGCCATCGGCAGAGAATGCATAAAATTCTGTGGCACATTCCCAATGAATAAGAAGATTGTGGGTTGGAGGAGCATTATGCCAGACTCTATATATTTCCTTTTCAAATGCTGTAAAAAGCTTTGGGACTATTGACCAGTAAAAGCTCGACATAATTATACTGATTATGCTGTACAACAATGGCACTATTCACTGAGAAATTGCATTGTTAGTAAGAAAGGTAGTTACTGAGAGGGTGCTGAGAGAGTACTTACAAAGAGTTTTCCACAGATTAATGTCAATATTTGGTTGAATCAGGCAGATCTGACTTCCATATCCCCAAAACAAAATTATTCTTACTCAGAACTCCTTATGAATTAAACTAGAGGGTAATATAGAGCAACAGGGACCTCTAGTGAACAAATAGAAATTGAATTAATTTCTGTTCTATAATTCATTGTGTTGTATCCAATTAAAGATTTGCTATTTATGAAAATATTTGACTATTCTTAACGGTTGAGATCCAATAATTCTATCTTATTCCATGATGAATTTAATATTACTGTTATAATGCTCTCCTATATATTCTATACCTTTCTTCTATTCCTATATCTCATCTACTATTCTTTCATTGATATGTCTTATTCCTATATCTTCTCTTCTGTTCTTTCTTAGATATATTTTACTATCAGTATATCCTCTATAACCTTCATTATGTGGTATACACGTATACCCACTAAAACCCTCATTGTGTATTGGACAAAATCAATCAATAAGTAAAATAAATAAATACCAGTTTAAGACCTGTCCATACCTAAATTACTGTATAGGAGTGAATCAAGAGTGAGCAATTCAAAATAATAAAAAAAAACCCTACCCTTCACACAGCTGGGATATGCAGCACATCAATTTTAATTTCAAAAAGCAAATTCAGCACCTGTCTAACCTGCTTCTTTTCCTAGTATTCTGGAACTGCTCGTTGTTAACTTGTAGAATTCATTTTCAGAAGCTGCAAAATAGCAAACAACATGGCTGATTTTAAGTTGGAAATTATCCAAATTCATGAAAAACAAGGCTTTCAATGATGGCCAGCAATTATGGCTGTTCATTATCTCCTTAAAAAGAGGCTTTAGACCAGTGATTGAGAACCTATAGCACAGGTGGCATGCAGAGCCATATCTGCTGGCATGGAGTTTTGCCATAGGTCAGCTCCAGCATTCATGTGTGCACCAGCCAGCTGATTTTTGGCTTGCACAGAGGCTCCGGGAGGGCCTTTTCGGCTTCCAGGGAGATGGAGGAGGGTATTGTTGCCCTCCTCGGGTTCCAAGGAAGGCCCTCGAGCCTTGAGAGGGCGAAAAGTGGGCTTACCGGGCCCACTGGAAGTTGTGAGGGCCTATGGGAATGAGACCGTTTTTGCCCTCCCCAGGCATTAAATTATGGGTGTGGGCACTTGCACAATAGCGCACGTTCACACACTTTCGGCACCTGAGGGAAAAAAGGTACACCATCACTGCTTTAGACCTTTCACAATAGACCTGATCCATTTTTTGTATTCTTATAAAGTATTCACTGCTATGGTCCTCACTCCCACTGCAGGAAGAGAGAGAACTGAAGATTAATATGTTAATATACAGATTTTTTTAAAAAAAATATGCAAATAGATTGGCTGAAGAATTGAGGTAGAGCAAGATGAACAGGTTTATAACTAAACAGATGCAGTAACTCCAGAGAAACCCTGCAGCTACTGCTGCTGTTGCCACTTTTTTGAAAGTCTTTAAAAAACAGATTAGAATGAAAATTCACTTCCATCTATGCCACATGGTTGGCTTCAAGATATTAAGCTACTGTTTTTAAGAGTAGTTTGTTAAAATAGCACAAAAGTTCACATATTGACTGATTGTGCCATCAGGTCTGTGTCAACTCTTGGCAATAGACTTTCTCCATTAATATCTGTGCATAAACTGTTTATTTCAATGCTACACCCATCTCCTTTGAGTAACTGAGTCCATCCACATTGCCTCTGGTCATCTTGTCTTTCCTTTCAACATTCCTAAGATTTACAGGCTCCACCAGAAAGCTAGGTCTTTGTATAACATGTCTAAAGTATGGTCGTTTTTGCCTCAAGTGAAAATCCTAGATTCATTTGTTCAATGTGGTATTTGTTTGCTTTCTTGGCTATCCATGATATTCCCCGGAATCTTTTTTAACATCAAAGTTTTAAAGCATCAGTAATTTTTCTATCTTGGTTCTTCAAAGTCCAAGTTTTCCCAAAAAAGAATCAAAGAGAAAAACCATTGATTGTACAATTCTGATCTTTATACATATAGATACAGCATAGTATCTAAATACCTTTTTCAAGACCCAGGTTTGCATATACCATTCCATACATTATTTTAAAACTACAATGATTGGGCTCATACAATTCATTATTTCAGAATTAATGAACTCCATTATGGTTTTTCGCAATTTCATTCCATCCAGTTCCTCAAAAGATCTTCTCACAATGGACAGGAGACAGGATGCAACTCCTTGATGAATCCAAATTCAGACTACCATTTAGGTTCCAATGAAAAAAAGCCAGTGATGTAGACCAGGGGTGTCAAACTTGCATCATCACATTGTCACGTGGTGTATCCTGACTTTTTTCCCCTTTGTTAAAATGGGGAGGGGGAGCAACATGTGATGCATCTGGCCCACAGATGGTCCACAATGTAGGCAGTAATAATATTGGGGGACAGTGGTGAAACTAGTTTTTACTCAGCCCTGGTGCCACTGAATGGTTAATGGTTAAAAATCTGTGTAGATAATAATGGAATTATGTAAAAGAAGGTCTGAATATGTGTTGCCACTTTTCACCTTGTGAAAAGATTCACCAAGATTCACCTTGTGAATACTTCACAAGGGGACACAATCTGAAGTTGGTTGGGGGAAAGATCAAAAGCAACATGAGAAAATATCATTTTACTGAAAGAGTAGTAGATCCTTGGAACAAACTTCCAGCAGACGTGGTAGATAAATCCACAGTAACTGAATTTAAACATGCCTGGGATAAACACATATCCATCCTAAGATAAAATACAGGAAACAATATAATGGCAGACTAGATGGACCATGAGGTCTTTTTCTGCCATCAGACTTCTATGTTTCTATGTTTCTATGAATATGCTTTGAAAATGATTCAGAAATCCTTTTGACCTTACACAGCAGAGCACAGCCCTTCTTTACTATTCATTAAAGCAGCCTGGTCTTTTTCAGGCTTCTGCATTCTGCTGTTTTGGAATTACACTGTGGACCATTTACAAAACATGTGCAACCCTAATATACAAAACTCTGAGGGGGGTGGGAAGGTTATAAACACATGTTTTTTAACATCTGACATTTTTCTTTGTCCTGAAGTTCAACATATTGGTCTAAAATTTAACCTTCTGGCTTTATAGAGGCTGTCCTATGTCCACTTCTCCATGGCCTGTCTTGAAGCAGCACAAGCAGGAGTCTTATTTATTCTTCATTCCACTGTAGAGAAATTGAATTCCAATTTTGCTTGACTGCAGCTGGGAAAAGAGGCCAGCAAGCAAGAAATACTGTATAATAACTACATCTTTTCTCATGACTTCATGGTTTTGCAGGAATCCACATAACTCCTCTCCATCCCCCAACTTTAATTATTTTCAGCTAGGTCTAAAAAAGAGCCAAGCAAGTTTGCAGGATATATATATATATATTTAAAATGCAACTGGAGAATTTATGACAGTAAAAGAAAACATTTGACTGCTCTCCACTCCCAGGGCTTTCAGGAACTTTATCTTTAGGCCTCATCAAGAATTCTGCACCTCATTTTAGTTTTTCACCATTAGCAGAGAAGTCTTGGTAGTAAGCATTATGCCTCTGCCCAAAAAACATTTTTATCAGTGAGAATAAAGATTTTATTCCCATCTGAGCTTTGGCCAATTTAACTAGTGTACCTCTAAACAACAACACATAATATCCCAATTCTCAAAGCAATTTAGTCTCTGTCAGATCCAGAAACCTATCATAGGGGCAGTTGATTCTTTTGCTATTACTAGGCATTCTTCCCAACAGTGAAGAGGTTATCAAACTTTTTAAATGGGGCCAATTCACCCTCCTTCGGACAGTTGGAGGGGCAGACAGGCTGGGTGGGTATGGCTAGGTGATCATGTGACTACGTGGGCATGGTTAATTTAACAAAGCACACAAATTAAACTTTAATTTGTTTTGCTCTTGGGGGTGTTTTATTTGCTTTTATTTGCATGCTGCTCTTTTGGTTGTCTTTTCTTTTTACTAGCTCATTTTTTTCAGTTGTTTAGAAGTCTAGTGGTCCAATTCAGGAAACTCAGTTTTGCAGCAATTCTTCTCAGCCTCAATGAGGTTCAGAAATCTCTGATTTCTTTCTTTCTTTGTCTCTCCCTCTTCCCCCTTCTCCTATATATATCTCTCTCTCTCCCCCTCTATCTTTTCTCATTCTCGTTCTCTCCCTCCCCCCATCTATCTATTTATCTATCTTCTAGAGGCAGGGGAGGTTAAAAAAAACCAGCATATTTTTGCCCATTTTTTGACCTCTTTGGGCATCTGTGCCAGGGGTGGGTTCCTGCCGATTCGGTTGGTGCTGGTTTGGGGGTACTGCCATATTTTTAAGGGGGATACTTTTTTTCTGAATTTTTTTACTGTTTTGGAAGTTTTTTTCATTTGCTGCTGCTTGAAAAAGGGTCCCCCCCCCCCCTTGGGTATATACTTACCTTTATTCCTTTGCCCAAAGCACAGCGGGTGAGCTCCTTAGCTGCGTTTTGGGCTGATTATAGCTACTAAGCATGCGTGGAAACAGAATTGCAGGAGGGGGTGTTGCGATGCAAACTGTTGGCAAAGGTAAGTGGAACCCATCTCTGGTTTATGCACCTCATTTTTCACCCTCCTGTCTCTAATAACATTATGCAGTCCAAAGCCAGGCAAAACCAGCTCATAGTTTTGACCAAAAAACAGTCCATTTTTAGGCATTTTTTGGACTCCTTTCAATATTACCCCACCTCCAGGAGCATTCTGCAATCCAAAATTAGGTGAAAATGGCTAATTTTCTGACCAAAAATGGTCCGGTTTTGCCTGTTTCGGGGGCTCCTTTCACATCCACACCCTTCCAGAAGTGTTCTGCAGGCCAAAATTACCTTTCAGTACCAGCTCCCAAAGTCTTGCAAGTTCTGGCTCTGCTGAAGGGTGGGCCAGGTGATGTGAGTGGGGCAGTCTCGTGGTCCCACGCAGGCCAGATTAATGGCTTTGACGGGCAGCATGTGACCCACAGGCTGTAGCTTGAAGACCCATGCTTGCAATAGTGGGTCCAAAAACACTTTACTATTGGTTTGCATGCATGTTCACATGCCAGACATGTTCTGCGCATGTACAGAAGTGTCCCGGGTGAGTGGGTGGAGCCTTCTGCCGATTCTAAAAATCAGTCCAAACCAGGAACAACCCACTGCTGATTCTTCCCCAGCTTTGTTGAATTGAGTTATGTTCACATAGGTGAATTAACCAAACTTTAACCATAGACTTCTCCATTCCCTAATCTTCCTGTTGATTTAATCCTGCACTGGCAACACCTTTTCTATTAACGCTACATCTGGTGCTCATTTCATCCTCTCTTCTTGCACTGAAAACCCTTTTCTAATATGGTTCTTCTTAGTAATCATTAATGTAGGTCAGGAAATTCTGTTTTGTTCCCTGGCAACATACAAAGAAGAGTTTTAGAGCACTGCAGATGGCCACTTAGTGCATTTCATTAAAAGTAAATAGTGAAATATCTAAGGAATTTGTATATATGCAGGGATGGGCTGCTGCCCGGATGGGGGGAACACAGTGGGGTAGCAAAACTGGAGCTCCATCCCAGAGCACCCAATTTTCACTGAAAGATGTTGAAAGAAAATGCAGGGTATCCTGAATAAGCCACACCCATAGTGTAGTAGTAAAATTTTTGGTAGGCCTTCACTGTATATATGTATATTATTTTTATATACAGTATATTCCTATGCCTATGATAACCAGAAAAAAAGGGTGGATACAATTTTACCCAAGACTATAAAAAAATATTTTTATCTGTGTACTGTATATATATTCTTAAAGAAATTAGAATAGGCTTCCTTTGTTTGTGGGAAAAGGAGGAGTACAATGGCTTTACTCATTCATTAATTCACTACTGCATTTATTGATTGATTTTATTTTATTTTATTTATTTTATTTTATTTTATTTCTATGCCGCCCTTCTCGAGGTGATTTACATACGTCACCTTACATTCCATAACGCAGTAATACCATTTAGTAAAAGTCCTCTTGTAAGTTATTCAACCAGTGACTATCGAAAACAGCTCCCTATGATAAAATGGCACTCCCTTGCTATGAAGGACCCCCCCAAAAAAAATTGGACGCAAAAAGATTGCATCAGTAATAAGCAGTGCTTTGAATTAGGCTCTGAAACAGCTTGCCAACTCAATGGAGTCCTTGACTACATAGGTGTCACTGTGCTGTACCAGCACCTGGAACTCCTGTGCCATCTTCAAGAGCACTCCTAGATAGAGAATATAGCAGTATTATCTATCAGAATACTGATAGAGCAAGAGATGTCTACTGCAAGAGTTAAAATAGTGAAAGGGGTAAACATTTAAATTGCATAAACAAACAAATCAGTAAAATGGAGAAGAAGCCAAATCCTGGAGTATCTCACACTGGAATATCCAACATCTTAATGTCTTCTCCTTCACTACCAATTGGAGACGGGGTGGCGCAGCAAGTAGAGTACTGTACTGCAGGCCACTGAAGCTGACTGTACATCTGTAGGTCAGTGGTTCAAATCTCACTACCGGCTCAAGGTTGACTCAGCCTTCCATCCTTCCGAGATGGGTAAAATGAGGACCCGGATTGTGGGGACAATATGCTGGCTCTGTTAAAAAGTGCTATTGCTAACTTGTTGTAAGCTGCCCTGAGTCTAAGGAGAAGGGCGGCATAAAAATCGAATAAACAAACAAACAAACAAATAAACCACCCACAAAGGAAAAGAGAGAGGCACTGCAACAACAGTGCCCCCAGGTTCCAACTCTGGTAGGTAGTCTGACACCATTCTGTGGTCAATGTTAAACAAATGAGAACCATCTAAAACGCGTAACAGAATAAATTGCCCGATAGAATAGCTGTTTTTTGTTTTCTGTGGATCTACTTTGTACCCACCATAGATGAAACTGCAAGTACACATGACATCTTCTAGGTCTGCCTATTTAATAATGATAAAATGGTATGGGGAGGATGATTCCTATGCCTATGATAACCAGAAAAAAAGGGTGCAGGATACCATTTTACGCAAGACTAAAAAAATATTTTTATCTGTGTAGCATCAGAAAAGCAACAAACTGAGAAGTCGGATTATTAAAGCAGGATGAGTAAAATTTTAGCCCTCAAAGGATGCACTTATTTCTACTGCTGGCGGGATCCCAATCATTTTGAGCAGGGTTGCTGTGAAGAAAAATAGTGCACATAATTTCTCCTTACTTTCAGCAGACCTGCTGCAGATCATTGGGTTCCTGCAGGTTGCCAAACAGTTGTGACTATTGGCACCACACTATCGCAACAAGAATGCATTCCCAGCATAAAAGCACTCTGTAGCATTCTGCATCACATTCAGGAAGGGGGAAAACACTCTATTTTTTCCTATCATTGTCCTAAAAGGGAATTTGCTTTGTCTCTCAAAGGGGGAAAAAAGATTTTGAGAGAATTTTATCAATGGAATACAGTGTGTTTACTTACTGTCAAGGTGGTATTTGTGAATGTGTTCTCCTTCATTGATTTCTTACCTTTTAAATAAATCAACTTCAGGTTCCTGGGTTTCTCATGATTCAGTTATATCCTCACTTCCATCAATAAAGTAAGCCTCAGAAGCATCCTTATAATACATTAAGCTTAGTAAACAAACAGAAGCACTTATCTATCACAAGTGGGAAATTTCAGCAGGACAGTATATAGGCCCCCTAGGCTACAAGTTGCCCAACTATGGTATGATAGATTACAGAAACTCTATATAATATTGAATGTAAATATCATTGCCGTCATTGTCATCATTTTAGCCATTGCCTATCCATTGCAAGCCTCTTTCACATGTTTCCAACCCATACGGTCCCATATAGTCCTGAGGTGTGTGTGTGTGTGTTATATATGTATAATATATTAATATACAGTGGTACTTCTACTTATGAACTTAATTCATTTCGTGACCAGGTAGAAAGGTTTGTAAGAAGAAGCGATTTTTCCCATAGGAATCAATGTAAAAGCAAATAATGCATGCGATTGGGGAAACCACAGGGAGGGTGGAGGCCGTTTCCTCCCAGGAGATTCCTAGAGAGGCCCTATGCAGGCTTCTCCCCACCTTTTCCGGCCCTGTTTCCTCCCAGGAGATTCCTAGATTGGCCCCATGGAGGCTTTTCCTTGCCTTTTCCGGTTACAGTTTCAGAGGCTCAGGTTTGTTAAGTGGAAAATGATTCTTGAGAAGAGGCAAAAATATCTTGAACACCCGGTTCTTATCTAGAAAAGTTTGTAAGTACAGGCGTTTGTAGGTAGAGGTACCGCTGTACTATACATATTATATATGTACATATACATATTATATATGTATAATATATTAATATAATATACATATTAATATAATTATAATTGGAATTCTTTCAGATAGAAGCAAAGATATGCCTTGTCTTTTTCTGTATAGTACTTTCATGGTTGCATCCATAAACTCTGAGGTTCATATGTCAAAGAGTGTTTCGTTTGGTTGAAACAAGCTGCTGCTGCTTTTTCACTTTTTCCAACATGTTCCCAATGTGAATGTTATATTCTTTTGAGATATACAAGATTAGCTAATTTGCACTTAATTTTCCTTATTGCCCAAAAGATCATGAGGCTATTTGAGGTATGCACACAGTGCAAACAATATGTGTAAGTGAAAAACTGGATATTTACCTGGCAAATACATTATCCTAGGATGGATTCCTAGCAAAAACTAATTGGTCCAATGTTTATCTGTTTTACTAAGTCCTGTCATCATGAGTCAAATGTTAGACTGGAATATTAGACTCTCCTAAGTTTAAGCCTCTCAGTCATTTGCTGAAATGAGCAGCTATAGAAACCCAACAAATCAAATCAAATAAACAAACCAACAAATGATGCAACAGATACTGATGCAGCTCCCTGTACCTTCTTAGATCTAGTATGAGCTTCAATGCAACATATTCAGTCTTAATAAATTGCCAGACATACAGGACATTATTGGATATATTCAGTGAAGGGCCACCAAAATATTTACTACCACACTGTGGCTGTGGCTTATGCAGGATGCCCTGCATTTTCTTTCAACTTCTTTCAGTGCAAATTGGGTGCTCTGGGGTGGAGCTCCATTTTTGCTACCCTACTGCGTCCCCCCCTCTGGGCAGCAGCTCACCCCCGGATACATTGTAATCAGGCAAGGGTTCCCTGTTGCCACTGCTACTGGTGTGGTTGCGTGCATAGCTCTGAGTGACCGGTGGATGCGCAGGCATGTCTGCGTGAGATTTGGCTTCTACGCATGCACAGAAAGTGAAATGTCACGTGAGGATGCTCACGCGGGCAAATTTCACCAATTTTTGATGGGTTTTTTTGCATTCTGTGCATGTGCGGAAGCAAAATAATCACTAAAAATTGGTGAACTTTCACATGCGTGAGCGTCCTCACACAACAATTCACTGCGAGTCAAATCTCACATGGGCGCATGCCAGTCACACAAGGCTGTGCTCAAAGCTCCTACCACACTATAGAGTGGCCCGTTTCAGTGGAAACCCAATACTGATTGTAATTGAGTTCTCGGGGAGGGGCGGCATACAAATCTAAATTATTATTATTATTATTATTATTATTATTATTATTATTATTATTAATCCCCACAAGTAACTGTACACAGTCTCATCTGAATGCAATCCATGTTGGTATCATTCATGTTTAACACCAGCTTTTCCCTTGGCATGTACATTTAGCTTTACTTGTGCTATGAACTAGTGTTAGTTGCGAGCTCTCTATATTTTAATGCTATGGATGAGAATACCAATGCCTTCTGCGGGCTTACAGAGATGGATTTAAAATGAGAATGGATCATGCCTGCTTTCAGCAAATTTTATCTGCTTCAAAGCTGCTTCACTTTGAATTGATTTTGATTTTTTATATCTTGAAAGCCTGATGTTGAGTAATAAAACCCAATTTAAACAAAATACATTTTAGCACAAGAAATGTCCAATCTGCTTTGCAGATCCGTGTGTGATATGCTCAACATTATCTCTGCTTTACCATGTATTCTCTCCCCAGATGGAATTATAATCTTTCTAGCATAAATCAGATCTTTCTTAGGCCATCAGGATTGCAACTCATACCCCCAAAGAAGCTTTGTTCTTGGCAATCACATTTTGTCAAAACAGTCAGCAGCTATCACAAATACAAAAAATATGCCACTCCGCATTCATCTTTTTCTTTCTTTTCCTCCTTCCCTCCATCAGTATGTTTCTTTTGGGTGAGAAATTGAGGGATTTCTTTAGCGAACTTGCTGATATTAATGCAGGCTGATATTAACCTGAGGCTTAAATCAGTATATGGCTGACCACAGCACTGATGGGACAAGGACATCACTACAAATGGCTCTCCTAGGTATAGCTTGCAAGCACTAATTAATGAGACCAGGTTGATGTAGCTGTGCTGCATAGTTTCTTTGCATATTGTAGGAGTCCTTATGGGCCATGTTGTCATCTTTCATTTCTTCTCCATTCATTGCATTTCATATCCTTGGTACCTGTATTTGATTATCATAAAACTTTCTGGAATGGGCAGCTATAGTTTCAGGTTCTATATAAATACAGTAGGTATTTCTGAGGTACTTAGTCTCCCAAGATTTGAAGTGCCGTTATAAACTACTTATAATATTGGTTAATTTGGATTTAACTTACCAGGAATTACCAGAAATATAAAAATTCAGGAATGATTTCTGGGCTGCTATGCACTAAAAAAAAAATATTACATCTTGCATAAAATAGGAATAATGTGGAAATAATGCACAGAAACAATGTTGATTTTGACTATTAAAAGTTGTATTTTCAAAAATGGTGGACTTGGTCTTTCTTTATTTGCAATTTACTTATCTATATTCCTGTCAAACTACCTGTGTTACAATTTAACACTAATTCCTCAACAACAGACTTCCCCAGATATATCTAATGTTTTTTTTCTTTTGTAACTTACTTAAGAATGCAATTGAGACAATGTCTCTAACATATGTAACACTACAGTACATTCATCTTGCCCATTTTCTATTTCTCCCCATCTCCCGATTAAATTAGTGTAGTAACAAAAGCTTAAAACTATTTTTTTAATGATTGGCCAGAAAGGTATTGCTGTAGATATCTGTTATCATCAAACTAAAATCAGATTTTCCCCAGAAGTATGAAATAGGCACTGTAGCAGAAACATAGAAACATAGAAGATGGACGGCAGAAAAAGGCCTCATGGTCCATCTAGTCTGCCCTTATACTATTTCCTGTATTTTATCTTAGGGTGGATATATGTTTATCCCAGGCATGTTTAAATTCAATTACTGTGGATTTACCAACCACGTCTTCTGGAAGTTTGTTCCAAGCATCTACTACTCTTTCAGTAAAATAATATTTTTTTCACGTTGCTTCTGATTTTTCCCCCAACTAACCTCAGATTGTGCCCCATTGTTCTTGTGTTCACTTTCCTATTATGAATACTTCCTTCCTGAACCTTATTTAACTCTTTAACATATTTAAATGTTTCGATCATGTCCCACCTTTCCCTTCTGTTCTCCAGACTATCCAGATCGAGTTCATGAAGTCTTTCCTGATAAGTTTTATGCTCAAGACCTTCCACCATATAGCCTTTCTTTAACCTCATATACATTTCTCATTATTTCTGCTTGCCATGCTGGCTGGATTTGGCAAAATAGTCCAAGATCCAAGAAAGACACAGGCTGGGGAAGGTTGTTCTGTACTGATATGCTAGGAATTCCAGAAGATGCTACATAGCTTTATTACTTTATATAGCATTACTATTACTATGCCCTATGCCCCATCTCCTCCCACTTATGACTTTATGGCTATAAGTTGTTGCTTGTATTCTTATGATTTATATTAATATTGATTGTTTCCTGATTGTGTATTTTTACCCTATGACAATCATAAAGTGTTCTACCTCATGCATCTCTTCTTTTATGTACACTGAGAGCATATGCACCAAGGACAAAAGACTTGTGTGTCCAATCACACTTGGCCAATAAATTATTCTATTCTATTCTATTCTATTCATCATTGCACTCACCAATCAGTGGTTAGCAGAAAAATTCCTAAAATTTCAAGCAAGATTTTTTTCATGCCTTTTTTGGGAAATATCTGGAGGTATTTGGGGGGCTGGAATTTGGATGTTTCATATGTGCTATTAAACTGTGTAGCTCAGTGATGGTGAACCTTTTTTCCCTCAGGTGCCGAAAGAGTGTGCATGCACACTATCATGCAGGCACGAGTGCCCCCACCCATAATTCAATGCCTGGGGAAGGTGAAAACAGCTTCCCCCACTGCCTGGAGGCCCTTTGGAGGCCAGAAACTGCCTGTTTCCCAACTTCAGGAGGGCTAAATAGTCTCATGTTTTACCCTCCCCAGGCTCCAAAGGCTTCCCTGGAGTCAGGGGAGGGTAAAAATGCCCTCCCCCATCCTCCCAGAGGCTCTCTGGAAGCTGAAAACGCACTCCCAGAGCATCTGTGGAAGCCAAAAATCAGCTGGCCGGCACACATACACATCCATGCTGGAGCTGAGCTAGGGCAACAGCTTGCATGCCAGTAGATATAGCTCCGCGTGCCACCTGTGGCACCCGTGCCATAGGTTTGCCATCACTGGTGTAGCTCATCATAGGTTTTAAATGACTATAATCTGATGGATGAGTCCATCTAAAGCCCAAACTGAGTCTCGTGTAACCTAACTCAGAAATGTCATAAGTTGTTTTTGTCAACAACTTCACTTTTTTAGAAAATGATATTTAATGACTTGCCACTTCTGACCTTTTCTCCTGATGGGCTCATGTTGAAGACAAAACAAAGTAATAGTGGCAGTTTCTTGCATCTAGAGACATTCTTGCCCTAAAGAATTCTCTAAAATAAGTATTTCTGTCCTCAGTGAAGAAAAACATTAGGGTTTTTTTGTGTGCATCTGCTAGTGTTCCTTAATTGATTAGGACTTCCTCTGCCAAGTTGACAGAGGTTTTGCAATGATGCCACACATTTGTTCATCCTAAAGAATCTTCTCATAAATCTATATATCTCTACATTTCAGACTAGCTGCTCCAGTCAAAACAAGTCCAGAAATCCATCAGAGTGGTAGTTCTTTAAGGGCGCAGGTATTCTTTCTAGTATTATATACCATGAAAAGAATGGTATATAAATTTGATAAATAAATAACTTTTATCTGAAGGTTGAAACATTTTTTTGTCCAATTGTCCAAATTATAATCCTGATCTTCTAAGGTCTTGTCACATTCAAGTAATTGGTGTGAAACTGCTGAGCTTTCCAGTACCTGCTATCTGGTAAGGAAATATTCAGTATGGCACATATTGTTAGTCAGGTCAACTAAAGACATTTGTTTTCTGATTCCTTCAACATTACACTTTCACATACTGTATTCAACTCAGTTCTATAACAGGAAGGAATAATTGCTAGAAAAGGTTTTCTAGAATCCTGGAAGATGGTAACTTGTATACAGTATTGCTGCAAAGAAACCTAAATGACTGTTTCCATAAATTCCCCAGTACCTGAAGTAGACATAAAACTAATGGTGATGGGCGAACCGAACCCGCACAATTCGGGTCCATACCGAATTTTGCAGTATTCGGTATGCCGAACACGAACCCAAATTTTTTTCAAACTTCGGGCAAAGTTCGGGGTCATGTTTGGTGTTCGGAGCTTTGACGTCACCGGCAGGTTGCTAAGGACGCCAAGGTGATCACTTCCTGGATTCCATGGAATCTAGGAAGTGATCACCTTGGCGTCCTTAGAAACCTGCCAGTGACATCAAAGCTCCGCCCCTGGAATCTCTTTGTGGGAGGGATTCCCCGTTCGGGTTCGGGTTCAGTTTGGGTTTGGCCAAATTTTGCGTAAAGTTCATCCGAACTTGCCGAACGCGAACACCGTTGGGTTCGCCCATAACTAAAAACTAATATTAAATTTAACTAATAATTGATGGAAAGGGGAGACTTCTTTATTTCTGTGCTATAGATGGGAAGGGTGTTTCCCTTGTTCCATACTTAAGGAGCCAGCAACATGATAGAGTGTTTCATGAATGTTTTAAAGGTGTACTGCCAAGAAACTTGTATCCTGGATAAGTTTCTATTAGACATGAAATATTGAGTTGTTTATAAAAAAATACTTTAAAACTAAGAAACTTTGTTTTTTAGTATTGTTTGCCGCGTGTTGAGATTCAGGGGTGAGGAACAAGAATCCTATATAAATGCATTGGCAAAGGCAGATTTGCTGTTTTGTATATTTAGAAGAAAACTTTGTTAAGAGGTTTCCTATATCTACTGTACTTTTCAAATATGCAAGAATGGTTTTTCCAGGTGCACCCCAGGTTTTAGCTGCTTTGTGTGTAATAAAAACCTTCTAGCAATAATTTAATTTTCTTCAGTTACTGGTATTGTTTTTGTGAGACAATATTCTTCCATCTAAATGATTTCATCAATTTATGCCTTAGCCTTTTTTTTTCAAAACTGTTAACAATGTCCTCCTGTAAAGCACCAACAGACTTTGGAAACATGCTGTAGCCAGAAAAATATTTCTGACAACTCCACAGAAGGCTCTTTATCAGTCCTTCAGGCAGCCATCAGTTCAAGCTACAATTTCCCATCTATCTCAATTCAAGACAATGCTGGCAGGAAATTGTCATAAACCCAGCTGCCAAGGACTTGTTAAAATGTACAATGGTTTGAACAAGAGGCATTCCTCTCCAACTTCTTTTTATTCATATCCAACAGATAAGCCATTTTGCTTAATAGCTGATCTAATGTTTTATTAAAATGAAATTTACATTTATATAAAAGTTATTGTCTAAGTCCCTTTCCTGCCTTTTTTCTGAAACCTGTTTACAATGAGCTGACAGTTGGGTATCTTTGGACATATGACAATATAATAGTAAATTGACATGAATTGTAATTCTGCTCCTCCTGAAGATAAGCAGAAAGCTCTCATTGTAGCAGCTCTTGCTATTTTTAATGTATAAGCCCTATTTTGATGGAACCTTTTTACATGGTTATATCAAAAACCGCTGTATCTAATTTAATAATTGACTAAAAATTACTGATGAGATTCTTCTAAAAGATCTCATTTTCCATTAGCAAAAATATTTTTCCCATACTTAAAATCACAAGTTGCCAAAGCAATTGCGGGTCATCCAACTAATCAGAATGTGTGCAAAATACTCAAAATCATACACTGGTTTGCACCTGGCTGTCTTTTTGTTGGCTCCCAATTGATTTTATGAGCCGGGGTGGTGCAGCAGGTAGAGTGCTGTACTGCAGGCCCCTGAAGCTGACTGTAGATCTGAAGGTCAGCAGTTCAAATCTCATCACCGGCTCAAGGTTGACTCAGCCTTCCATCCTTCCGAGGTGGGTAAAATGAGGACCCGGATTGTGGGGGCAGTGTGCTGGCTCTGTTAAAAAGTGCTATTGCTAACATGTTGTAAGCCGCCCTGAGTCTAAGGAATAAATAAATGAATGAATGAATGAATGAATAAATAAATAAATAAATAAATAAATAAATAAATAAATAAATGTTGCCTTTTAAAAAATGGTCCTATATGATCAGTTGATCACAACTTTTTTTTTCTAAAAAAAGAATGTCGTAGCTATTGGTTTTCCCAGCTACTTAAATACATTGGCTTTGCCAATGAACTACAATTCTTAGAATGTTACAATAATGTGCACTATGATATGCTGATGTCATCAAGCTCAACTAAAGTCACCCCAAGTATGTGGGGTTTTTATCATTTATATGCACTGTCATTGCAAAGGCACATTTGTTACAAATGTACAATGGCACAAATAGAAGATGGTTTCATATCAAACAGCTTTTCATTCCCTTTTCTTTCCTTGCAAGTCTATGTCAAAACACTGAAGAACTCTCTAGTAGTCCATTAGCGCTGAAGAACTCTTTAGCAGTCCTTTAGCATGCAAAATAGATTACTGGAACCAATTGCAACTGAAAGGGCTGTAATTCATTGTGTCCCTCACTTGTTTATCATGCATAGAAGGTTTCTTCAGGGGATGCCAGACTCAGATCTGTGCCGAGACCATCTGCCATTCACTGTAACTCTGCAGGAAGTTATGATCCAGTATAAAGGATGCACTGTGCATTTATATCAACTACTGTTCTCCATCTCAAACTGCCAAAAAGAAAGGGCAATGTTCAACACATTCTAACCATCATGATAGCTTTGACCTTCTCATCTTTTCATATGATTCATAGTCTGATTTCACTACCTGCCATAATGAGGCTGGCATAAGGACTCAAATAAAGTCAGTGTTCAGACAATATTCTGGCAACTAGAAGAGAAGTACAAGTTCTCATGCCCAATTACGCTGCCAAATGCTGTCATTTTCTATCAAATCTAAGGTAGGTCTACAGTTTGTTCCACTTTCTAATGACTCTACTTTCCTTTTTTTCCTGTGTTCTCAAAGAACTATGTAACATGCAGCCCCGATCTTTAGCACTTTGATAATGGATTTCGGTATCGTACATTTCAGATCTGTTGTTTCCCTGAAGCATTTTCATGGCTGTTTATCAGTTCCTGATAACAATATTAAATAAGATCCTTGCAAGAAGTTATGAAGGACCTGGACAGTCCTGAGATGACATTGGATGATCTAAAGAAATGCAAGAGAGGAGACACTCGTTTTAAAAGTAAGATGAAAGAAAAGGACAGATGCGCCAGGAATTCATAGCCTCCAAATACACTAACTACTTAGGTAACCTTTTTTCCCCAAAAACAAACTTTCAAGGTTCTACTTCTACTCTGAATAGTGCTTTAAAAATCACACCATTATTAGAAATATTTGTGCTAGAATCCTCAACTATAGTTCTACCACCACCAGGCAGACTTAGTAACTTCTAGCATTTTTTTTTTCTTGGAGCCTGTCAAATGCGTCATGATATGTTGTCTCCAACTAAACCTTAGAAGCCAAAGGAGCTCTTCGTTCTGTTGGGATTGTAACAGACAATTAGACCCTTGTTTCAGCAAACCGGATTATAACATACAGTCCAACTTGTTTAGCATTCTGCATATCCTAGTGCCATTTGGAAAACTCATATTGGGCAGGCAATCAGTATTTATTACATAATTGTTATGTCAGAAAAGGGGAAATAAGCATCCATATGAGTAGGAACTGGTAACCTCGTTCTCCATAGAGCTCTCCAAACTGGCTGCCATTACCACAACTTCTAACAGTGAATTGCATAGTTTATGCGCTATATGAAAACAGATTTCTTTCTGTAGACCCAGTCTCCTTGTAATTAGTTTTTGAGCGACCTTGTATTCTAACGTTGTGAGGGAAGGATGAAACCACTTCTCTGTTTATATTTAATCTATGCTATGCTGATTTTATTGACTTTGTTATATCCTTGCCACCTTTAATGCTACACTAAACGTTTCCAGTTTCCAATTGTAAGGATTTCTGTTCCATGTCTCTAAATATTTTGGATGCCATTTTGATGCCTTTCTAACTCTATAATATCCTTTTTAAGGTAGAAAGTATATTTTATATTAAGAGCTCAATCGAATGGCTACTGTCCTACAGCCAAAGTATTTTCAAACAACCAATTTTAACAGCCATCCTCAACAAAAGCAGAGTACCCACCAGCCTCACCTCCTCTAGGTAAACATTATGCCATAGAAATTACACACAGAGAGGCATTGTATCTGGGCCATTCCTCTACAAATGTCACAAATGGGAGAGAACTTGAATATCATACGGGCTACAAGAATGGTGGAAGGTCTTAAGCATAAAACGTATCAGGAAAGACTTCATGAACTCAATCTGTATACTCTGGAGGACAGAAGGAAAAGGGGGGACATGATCAAAACATTTAAATATTTTAAAGGGTTAAATAAGGTCCAGGAGGGAAGTGTTTTTAATAGGAAAGTGAACACAAGAACAAGGGGACACAATCTAAAGTTAGTTGGGGGAAAGATCAAAAGCAACATGAGAAAATATTATTTTACTGAAAGAGTAGTAGATCCTTGGAACAAATTTCCAGCAGATGTGGTAGATAAATCCACAGTAACTGAATTTAAACATGCCTGGGATAAACATATATCCATCCTAAGATAAAATACAGAAAATAGTATAAGGGCAGACTAGATGGATCATGAGGTCTTTTTCTGCCGTCAGTCTTCTATGTTTCTATCATTCCCTGGGAGAAACAGGTTACGACAGTTCTATTTGGAGGCAAGTTCTATTCTGGGAGTGAAGCCACATATGCTTTAATAGTTAAAACCAGCGTTTCAATTGGACCTGGAAGCCCATTGGAACACAAGGCAATACTCATAAAGTTCACTGTAATGATTGGCTACAATGTCCCGTCTGCATCTCCAGCAGTGGCCACTCCAGGAGAACCTCCAAGACTTTCAGAGGGAATATAATTCCCTTAGAGCTGTGCTTCTCAAATAGTGGGGTGCGCCCCCCTGGGGGACTCGTGTGACCCCAAGGAACATATATGGTCCCTTTCAATCAATTCCCCCAGGTGGAGAATGTTTTCCCAGTTGCCCAGAAAAGAAGGTGGCCAGGGGCAGGGCAGATGAGTGAGTTCTTGTTGTTCTCAGTGAGCTCCATGGTAGCTGTGCATGGCATGGCAAACCTTTGGCTGGACAAGGAGGAGCATCCTCTGCAGCTTGGTGAAAGCTTTGAATGGTACTCTAAAGCCTCTTTCTGCGCCATTTGCTGCAGAGATGATGCTTATGGCCCAGGCCGGCAACCCCAAAACATTGGCTTGATTAAGCTGGCCTGGCCCCATGTCAAAAGAGGGCCCTGACCATGATTGCCTATGCCTGCTTAACAGAAAACAGGCTCCACTGAGTTCAGTGTGACTTACTCCCAGGTAAGTGGGTAGAGCAGCCTTCTGCAGCCAATAGTTTGCTTGCAGCTTATAATAAGTAAAATAATAAATATTAACACTAAAATCCCATTGGGGCCCAGATCAGAGAATTGGAGGGGGGGGGGGAGGTTTACTTCTTCCTAAGGAGAGCATAACAGAAAAGGCTCCTTCAAGGCTGCCTGGAAGCAACCCTTCTCCCAAAGAAGTGACCTTTTAGGGGAGATGGGTGGTATAGTAAGTAAGTAAATAAGTAAATAAATAAGAGAGAGATAGAAGAAAGAAAGAGAAAGAAAGGAAGGAAGGAAAGAGAAAAAGAAAGAAAGAAAGAAAGAAAGAAAGACATAGGCAAACAAGCACTCCTGAATCATCCATTGCCCTAAGTGACTTAACAAGGCAAGAGGGACGTAGAACCAATTAATATGTGATAGAATTCAAGCTGCCAAGCACCTTCTTCAGGCAAAAATGCTCCCAGGTGAAAGATGTTGCTCCATTTACATTATAAGTCACTCTGTCTACATCTTGCCAACATGAGTGAATCTACCCAGGTCCATTACATGCCTGTATCAGACTACCTTAATTGTTCCATATCAGATGAAGTTACAAGATGTAACAAACCTCATTTGAATCAGGAAGTAACCTGGCCATAGCAAACAACAATAACAACAATCCCTGATGGCACATCTTCCTGATCACAAGCCAACTTGTCCAAGATGAACATAACATTCAAATATAGCCACTCATATGGATTAGACCAGAGATTATCTAGGACAATCCCATAGTTGCCATTGAGGCTATGAATTGATTCCTACCAAACCCCATTTTCATCAAGGAAATAAGAGTGGCAATAAGATTGAGGAGCTCAATAAGGAAACATTTATTATGTTTGTTTGTTTGTTTGTTTGTTTTGTTTGTTTGTTTGTTTTGTCAAGTACGTATTAATAATATACAAGAAATAACACTGTTTATATACATGATATTGGTAATAAAAGAGAAACGTAGGACAGGGGATGGAAGGCACTCTGGTGCAGTTATGCATGCCCCTTACTGACCTCTTAGGAATTGGGTGAGGTCAACAGTGCATAGTGTAAGGGTAAAGTTTTTGGGGTGTGGTGATGAAACAACAGAATCTGGTAATGAGTTCTGTGCATGAACAACTCCGTTGCTGAAGTCAGATTTTCTACAGTCAAGTTTGGAGTGGTTTACTTTGAGTTTATATTTGTTATGTGCTCGTCTATTGTTGTGATTAAAGCTGAAGTAGTCGTTGACAGGAAGAAGTCGTTGACAGAAAGAAATCATTGACTTACCAAGCAGCAGGGTGAAAAAAACATCTTTAACTTTTGCTATAAAGTAATCAATTTCATAATTTGTTGAATAGCACTCTGGTTAAGCTTTGGAGTTTTCTGAAAATTCCAAGCATATAACTCTTTGATCATCCATGTCTACATTGACATTCAAAAAAACAAAAAGATTAGTATGACATGATTTTCCTCTCTGAAAGCCATGTTGATTTCTTTTCATCATGACTAGTTCTTTGGTATTTTATTCTTTCTAGTGATACCTTTGAACAGGAACAAAAAAGGAAGGTTGATGTTTAGTTTAGTCAGAGAGCTTCTTCCATATTTCTCTAAAGAGCACTGCTCAAGCGCTAAGGGTCAAGTACAACCTAGAACCTATCTGGATGCAGTCCTTGGATTTTCACTAGTACAGACTTCTCTTTAGTATAGTTATAATCATTGCTGAATTCTTTAATTCATTTCTACAATTTATGAATCATTGGCCTTTTATTTGTTTGTTTCCTTTCAGGGCACTGATTTATCTTAGAAGCATCTGCCACTGAGCTTTTAAGGAAAATGGAAAGTGTGAGTGAACTTCAGAATCCACTGTTGGCCAAGAACAATGGACACCTTCATGGTAGCTGTACTTATCACCAGGACTACCATGGTCATCGTTGTCATGGCAAATTATATTCCTATATCTTCCAAAATTCAGGCAATGCAAGGACACACCAGTTGTTGGATGCCAGTTCTCTTCAACTAGCTGTTGAAGCACTGTATGGTCCAAATTTCATTCTGGTGAAGGATGAAAGCAGTGTCAAAGTCAAAGACAACAAAAGTGACAATTGTGAGACAACCTTCATGGAAAACAAAGACTCGTCCGCTGATGTTTCTGATGAGCAAGAAACACAAGGAAGATCTCTAACGGAAAATGATATCAAAATCCAGACAGTATCTTATGAAGTAGAGGAAGAGGAATTGCAGGAATATGAGGTAAATTTCTAAGGATACATTCGTAATGTACACTCAAAAAATTCTGAGTACACATTCTTAGGTCTAATTTTTAAATAACAATTCTAAATATTTAATATATAAACAATAATAATAGACAAAATTGAGGTTTTATATTATCTAGCACAATAACTGTTTCTACCCAAGAGACATCTCTCTTTATTTCAGAGAATTAGAAATTAAAGCATAATTAATTAAGAATTACACTACTAAGATGAATTTAGAATTTAGGAATGTGGAGTAGAATCTAAATGTGGAGTGTACTTAAATATGAAAAATGGCTCCATTTTACCAATATTCAGGAAAAATAATTTTAAATCCCAAATCCCTGATTAATAAACTGAGCATTCAGTTTGAGAAGAAAAACAAAAATACTTTTTTTAATTCAAGAACTTTTAATGTTAGCATTTGGCCCCCAACTAAGGGGAATGAGAGGATATCGCTTACAGAAATTATAAAATCCGTTTTTCCTCCCAGTATGAAACCACAGTATTAAGAGGGGGGGGGAACGTATGTGTGAAAATGCAGCTGGAAAGAAGGTCAAATGAAAATAAGGAGGGAAGGACTGCAAAATACTTCATAAAAGGAAAACTAGGAGGCTGAAAATGCTACTGTACTTAAATTGCAAGGTAATAATAGATGTCCCAGAAATATTATAGCAAGGTAATGTAGAAGAAGCAGGTTTCAGGGGGGAGGGAAAGAAAAATCAATAGGATGCCAACTGCTTTGCATCGGGGTGGAAGCTGATAGCAGTGAGTGCTGTTCTGTATTGCTGTTACCATGATCAACACTATTATTATTATCATTGTAATTTTCTGTGTTGCTAGTTCACACAGAGTTATTTAATAACAAAAGATTGCGACACTAAGTACGAATAATTAGAAAGCGGGTTCAGATGAAAGAAGGTGGACTTTTTGCTAACCTGTATATTTGACACTAAGCTATAAAGCAATAAAAGACCTCTAATATAGTACAACGCAAGCTGTTAACATTATCTTCTTTTTTTATTTTCCTAGAGGCCAGGTTTCTGTTCAAATCATGGGAATTCTTAAAAGAATAGCCCATAAAAATTGAAATAAATTATTTGAAGACATACATTTAAAATATCTTTGCTCCTGATATAACACTAAATTCTCTCCCCCCCCCCCTTTATACACTATCATTAGCCCTGGATTATTTCTATATTCTGAGTGCTTGTTTACCTACAGACACATGTTATGCTTAACACTTAATGTTACAGGGAGGGGCAAAGGATATATTGGTGGCTTGACGATGCGCAGAAAAAAGGGCGCAAGAAAAAAGCATCTCCTCACAAGTAAAAGAAGCGGGAGGTAGAGAAATCCATCTTGGTCAGTTCCAGTGAAAGTAGAGTGGGAGGATGAACTTCCAAAAACATTGGTATTAATGAAAGGAATGGGAAGTGAGACATGAGAGTGATATGGGTGCTTGTGTGAGTGGGAGTTTTTTTAATACCTGCCCAATAGTATTACACATGCAGTATGTGGTTGGATAAGTGAAGATTTGCAGGTTGGTAGGATCAGAATTTTGAACCTGAAGATATTTTTCTTGGTCATGGAAGCTGGCAACTGTTGGTAGATTCAGCAGAAAAAGGAGCCTGCGTGTTAGCAAATAAAAGCCCATTATTTATACATAGCATCTTCATTGCAGATATTGCATTGGATGGTCTAGGTTTGTGAAAACAATTTACAGTCTTAGTTTGGTCAATAAAACTTACAAGCACAAGCAACTTGCAGCACATTGGATTCTAACCAGACAAAAAATTTGGGAAACAGCAAGGAATTGATATTTTTCTCTACCAGGATCACACTCTGAAGCAGCCTTCCTCTGAAAACTTCCTGCTTTGGTTTTATTATTTTTATTTATTTTATTCAGCCTATTACTTTATTGCATTTTGGTTTTCAGCTTCAATTGAAAAATTCCTAATCATGCCCCACTTCATATACCTTTTCCAAAGATCATCTTTCCCAAGGAGAACAGGCTAGTCTGCTAAGTAGACTTTTAAAAAGAGAAGTAGCCAAATCACCATATGGCCTTTCCATATAGAAGCCACATGGTGCCATCCCAAACGTAGGTGCTATTTTAGAAGCAGCCATTACAGGAGGGCTGTTGGCTTGTCTCGGTTAGGCTATGAAACCTTCGACAACACCTAGCAGAGAATTTTAACAGAGCGTGGATGTGTGATAAAGCCAAGACACAGACTTAGTTAAATAAGTATTATTTACATATAAACAAAATATAAACAATCCAGAATAAACACGAAGCAAATACAGAATAATAAGCACTGAGCAATTACAAGATAGAACCACAAAGCAAAATACAATATAGATAATAAGCACGAAGCTTATACAAGAAGATACGCACGAAGTGTAAACACAACTCCCCCTCTCTCAGGCAAAAGTGAAAAGAAAGTGACTAAGCAAAATAATGAGCTTTTATAGCTTCAATGAGGAAGTGATGAAACAGCCTTGAATATTAACTCTTCAAGTACAAGTTAACTTTTTGAGTGCACATTAACTCTTTAAGCACAAGTTTGGTACAAATGTACAATATGCAGTTTACAATGGCAATCCCTAACAACCATGTACCCTGTACTAACAATCTCCCCCTTAGATGTTGACATTTAAATACAGTCCCATTTAAAGTCTCAGGTTATACCTAGTACAATTATCAATATGCGGTTTAGTCCCCTGCGCCTTGGTGAAATTGTCAGCAAGATTATCAGAACTTTCACAGTGTTCTAAGTGAATCAGGCCATCTTTAACACACTCTCTTACATTACAATACCGTAAGTCTGTGTGCTTCGAGCGTGTTTTTACAGCTCTACCCTTTGCCATGGCCAACGCTGACTGGTTGTCCTCATAAACAACAATCGGTTTATGATATTCCACACCAAGATCCATCAGCAATTGCCGGTACACTATTAGATCCGTACACAATTGTGACAAACTGGCAAACTCAGCTTCCATCGTAGACATACTGATGTGCTGCTGTCTAATGGATTTCCACCCTACTAAGGCACCTCGCTAATATCGCTAAACCTGTAGTAGACTTCCTGGTCACACAGTGTGAGGCAAAACTAGCATCCGCATAAGCCACCAGTTTCAAACTATCATCTGGTTCCAAAAACAAACTATGATGGACAGGTTTTCTAAGTGCCATACAAGATTTTTTTGACATGGTATCTAGTGGACTGATAACTACGGAGACCACCAGGGCCAATTTATGCCATAAGTTATCAACTATTGATTTTCAGCTCTTGATCTCTTTTTTTATTATTGTTATCATTATTGTTGTTGTTGTTATTATTATTATGATTATTATTATTATTATTATTATTATTATTATTATTATTATTATTATTCCATCTGTCTAAAAGTGTCTGGCATATCTGCCTAATCTACCCAAAACACATAAAATATTGAGGCAAGACTATATTCCTCATTTGGGAAGTTTCCTGCCAGGTGAAAATTATTTGCCTACCAGGTATCAGGAGAAATGCTGTATGTTGTCAAGACAACAACATTAAATATGCATAGTGTTTGGATTTCTAGTCCTGCTGGATGCTTGGTGGGGCAAGGTTACAGTTTACTATTGGTCATTTTTCTCAAATTAATTTACTTTCCAGAGTGACTCTTCAAGTGACAGCGAGAGTGAAGATAATTTTCTGATGCTTCCTCCACGAGACCACCTAGGCTTAGCCATTTTCTCAATGCTCTGTTGCTTTTGGCCCCTGGGAATTGCTGCCTTCTGTTTTTCTCAAGGGGTAAGAATTCACATCTATTAATATATGCTTGCATGTAAACTAGTTTTGGCTTACTAAATGTCTTTATATATGAACCCTGCCAATTTTAACTACTCATTATACCATAACTATTATGCAATAGCAGTAGCATTTAGATTTATATGCTGATTCATGGTGCTTTACAGCCCTGTCTAAGCAGTTTATAGACAGCATATATTGCCCCCAACAATCTGAGTCCTCATTTTACCCACCTCGGAATGATGGAAGGCTGAGTCAACCTTGAACCTGGCGAGATTCGATCTGCCAAACTGCTGGCAGCTGGTGATCAGCCGCAGTAGCCTGCAGTACAGTGTTCCCTCGATTTTCGCAGGTTCAAACTTCGCGGAAAGTCTATACCACGGTTTTTCAAAAATATTAATTAAAAAATACTTTGCGGGTTTTTTCCCTATACCACGGTTTTTCCCATCTGATGACATCATATGTCATCGCCAAACTTTCATCTTCCTTTAATAAATATTTTTTTAATAAACTTTAATTAATAAACATGGTGAGTAATAATCTGAATGGTTGCTAAGGGAATGGAAAATTGCAATTTAGGGCTTTAAAGTGTTAAGGGAAGGCTTGTGATACTGTTCATAGCCAAAAATAGTGTATTTACTTCTGTATCTCTACTTCGCAGAAATTCAACTTTCGCAGGCGGTCTCGGAACGCATCTCCCGCGAAAAGCGAGGGAACACTGTACTGCACTCTAACCACTGCACCACAATGACTCTTCTTAAATCTAATCTAAAATTACATGGGATTTTCCTGAGATGCAAAGTGTTCCCTGTATAGATTTTTTTTCTTAAAAAAAAACCCCATAGCTAGAGTCAATGGGTGACAGGGAGAGAAAAACATAATGTTGCTACTCAAAACATCGCTACAGAGCATTGCACACCAAAACAACTAGACACAAGAAAGTTTTTCTCGAACGCCATCACTCTACTAAACAAATAATTCCCTCAACACTGTCAGACTTTTTTCTAAATCTGCACTTCTATTCTACGATTTTTTCTCATCATTCCTATCATCCTTTTCCTCCCACTTAGGACTGTATGACTGTAAAGTGTTGCTTGTATCCTAAGATTTTTATTAATATTGATTGTTTCTTCATTGCTTATTTGACCCCTATGACAATCATTAAGTGTTGTACCACATGATTCTTGAAAAAGGTATCTTTTTCTTTTACGTACGCTGAGAGCATATGCACCAAGACAAATTCCTTGTGTGCCCAATCACACTTGGCCAATTAAATTCTATTCTATTCTTCTGCTGGTGAACAATATATACATGAAATAATTGATCTAGTATTACTTCTGTCTGACTAGGCTATGTAGAAAGCTCAGATCTTCTTCTCATGAGTAATGAGTAATGGCTGTGTCTGAACAAGAGATAAATATTGGACTTCTAACAGAGCAACCATTTGAACTTACAAAAAATGGAGTTGGAAATGTGTTCTGCCAGCATGTTTCAACTGCCCGTAATTACAGGGTAATTAGTCCAGGAAGACACACACCACACGATAAAAGGAAAACCCAAAAGTTTTTATAAACAGAAAAACAGAAACAGCTCCCTTTTTAAATGTCAACGGGATTTTCTGGTACACACAAGGCACAGGTTTAATGCAATCCAATTGCTCACCTAATAACTGGAAACTTGAGTCCAATTCTAAAGTCCAGAGAGTCCACACACAATCTTGAACAGTACAAAAACCACGATCTTGATGAAACAATGAATCAGATAAACTGCCATGAGGCTAAAACACCAGGCTGCAATTTTATCTGTAGCACTAATTACAGCAGCCCCACCCATCCACAGGTGGCCTCATTTTCTCTTGTAATAATCCTTCAGTTGTTGTCTCCTATGCATCACTTTACGCATGCGTGGATGTGTCATTAATTCTTGTTCAGAATCCAGGGATGATATGGATGATTGATCTCCTCCTAGGCTGTCTGCCAAACTCCCCTCTTCCCTGTCACTCATGCTTCCTTGGTCAGAGGAGGCTTCGTCGTCAGATTCCATCGGGAGCAAAACAGGCCTGTGGCATGTGGGTGTCTCCCCTACATCCACCTGCACATTCCTTGGGGCAGGAGCTGGGCCAGAGCTAACCACAACATAAATGAATCTTGAATTTTTACCATTACAGTGCCCCCATCATCATGTGATAAAAAATTGAGACAGCCTGCATTTGCATGCATACCCCCTTCCTCATCTTTCCCTGACTACTGTCTCCCGGGCCACCATCCTGATCAGTGTGGAAAGTGCCGCAACTCTGGGGTTTCATGCCACAGTCTTGTGGCTCTAGGGTGCCTGACACAGCCCCTTGCTTGACCCAACCTTGCACAGGCCCCATCTGCCTGCCAGCCTGTTTGCAAGGCACCTGCAACTTTCAACTTCCTGCTGGCGTCCTACTTAGTGGTTGAAAGCTAGCAAGAAGTTGCAAGGATGTCCTTGCTTAACCACCCACAATACTGACTTAACAATCCCATCACTAAGCCAGGAAGTCATGTGATGTGGTGCTGTATAATTGCATTGCTGAGCAACAGAAATTCCTTTCATAATTACCATTGTTAACCAAGGACTACCTGTAACATTGCCCCACAATGTATTATTTTATTCCATTTTATTTAATATCAGTTCTCAAAAGGCCTGGTACCATTCAGAGATTTTACTTGCATCTTCCTGTTTCGAAGTTTTTTTAATAGGTTCCCAGAATTATTGTTAACAAGTGCATTTGTTATCTTTTTAACCACAGAGGTAAAATAGGTGTTTTTTTAATCACCACTATATTCATTGTTTTCAGTTTAAGAAGTAATTTTCTTTCTAACTCTTACAAAAAGCTTGACTGATGTCAAGAGAATATAACTATTGTCTCTAAATTTGGGATACTGGGCTTGAAGTTTAGAGAGCTTGTTTTGAGATCTTCAAACAATGGCCGCTAATGGGGCTGGTTTGTTGTTTACTTTTTTAAAAATGTAAAAATTAGGACTGATGCTCAGTGAGTACCAAAAAAAGTGTCTATAAGATTTGTCAACACTATTGGCTATCAACTGGAGGGACTCCAGGATCATAAAGCTATATTTCTGCTATATGATAATTTTGCAAAGGTAAACAAAAGCAGTTTAAAACATTTGCAATATCTTTTTCTTTCTAGCATTTTTTTTAAGTGCAGGGTCTGCTTTTATCAAATCAACCAAGTGTTGATCTGTCCCAAAGGTGCTTTTTTCAGGAGGCAACAATACTTTCTTGTTTTTCTTTGAAGATGTTTCGCTTCTCATCCAGGAAGCTTTTTCAATTCGGACTGGATGGTGGGAAATGGAAGGATTTATATTCCTTGCAGATAGCTGGTCGTTTGAATCCTTTCTGAGGGTCATTGAAGCATTTGGATGTTTATCTGTGTCTTCAGGGTCACAGATTGTACTACTCAGGTCACCCTGAGTGTTAAGTCCTCAGACTTACGACAACACCAAAAAACCCCAAACTGGCTGCAAGTTGAGCCTGATTGGCTAAGACGCAAGTAGCCGGCAAGCGGGAAAATGGGGCATCCTGATTGGTTGCTAGTTTAACAGCTCTACTATAAAAGGAGCTGTCAGACAGCTGTTGCTGTTCTGTTATCTTGCTGTTGCCTCTGGTGCTGAAGTTTGGAATAAAGTGTTGCTGTTGCTAGAACCTCGTCTTGCCTCCATTCCTGTTAGCCCAGGTTCCCTCAAACTAAACACTGAGGACACTGATAAACATGCTTTAATGATCCTCAAAAAGGATGCAAATCATCAGCTTTTTGCAAGGAATATAAATCCCAACCACCCAGTGAGAGCTGAATAAACTTCTTGGATGAGAAGCGAATTGTCTCCAAAGAAAAACAAGAAAGTCTAGTTGCCTCTCTTGGAAAAAAAAGCATCTGTGGGACAATCATAACCTATATGATTGAGAATCTCTACAGATTTCAAGTGTTGTTGACCTATTGGTTGTTGCAAGAACTGACTGGCCATCTTGCCATCTTGAGCTTGACATTGTGGGCTGAGAGAGAGATAACCCCAAAACAACCCTATTGGCTTTCATTGCTGAGGAAGGATTAAGACTCAGTCTTCTTGCTTCTAATTGCCTTCTAACTGAGAGATCAAACTGGCTCTCTACAAACATTTGCGATATGAAGTTTATTTTTACATGTGCTTGCCAATTGATTTCTACTGAATCATGCTATCAGATTGATCCTGGAGAAATTAAAATCTAAGAAATAATAATATATAAATGCAATCTGTAAGCATTATTTTTACTCTTTCAAAGTATTTAAGTATGGGATATGCTAATTTTCAACTTAACTTTATATACAGGATTATTATTAAACCATATAATATGTAGTTTGAAAACCATTTATAATACAGCATTAAGCTATACAACAATCATTTCCAAAAGCAAAATTCTTTTGCATTACTGCCATATTGTCTGAATGGAGGGTTCATTCAGAAAGGTATCAAGAACTGGGGGTGGGGGGTGGGGAACAGAGAGAAAGAGAAATCCACCTTTCTTACCTCTTTTTCTCCTTTTTAGTCCTCCGTATTACCTTCACCTCTCTTCTAACCCTCCATTTAGAAACAAGAGAAGAGAATCAATCAAGACCACCACATTCTTTGCATCAGTGGGGCCTCTAAATGAGAAACCTCTTGCGGAAGGAAAGAACCTTTTATCTATAGGAAGCAGTCCGAATCACACTTACATGCATAGACATACACATACACAGGCATACAAAATGCATTAGAGAGGAGCAATAATAGAGCCTACTGTTAAACCTTTTAACACTGCAACCCAATTGCTCCAGGAAAGAGAGAATCAGTAGTGAACAAATGTGTACTTGTTACCTCAGAGCCAAAATAACAAATGTGTACAGTGATCCCTCGTTTTTCATGGGGGATGCATTCCAAGACCACCCGTGAAAAATGAATTTCCGTGAAGTAGAGGAAATATATATTTTTATGTATTTAACGAGTATTTGGACTTTTAAAACCCACCCTTTGCATTAAACAATCATTCTATAATGTTTCTCAGCTGGAACTACATGTGATATCCTACCAGTCTCTTTAAACAGCTTCTTACTACTGTAGAAGAATTTTATTAATTTTTAATGGATTTAAAATTTTCAATGGATTTAAGCCCCCTTTGAAAATCCGTGAAAATAACAAATGTATATTTGTTTCCCCAAAGCCAAAATAAGACATAAGTCAGTATTTTTCCTTTATTTTGAGCCTCGCTCTACCCATCAATGTGACACAGTCTCGCTCTGCATGAACCCACACTGAGGCCTATATACCTCTCACCCAAAATGCCAGATATAATTTACAATGACCAATTAGCAACAGGGGATGTAAGCAGGGGTGGGCAGCAGGCAGGACTGGGGAGGGGGAATGGACCTGCCTGTGCAGCTCCAGCTCACTGGTGGCAGTCACTTCCTGGATTACCAGTCTCCCCTCCTCCTTTTCCCCTTGCGAAGCCCTCACTCCACCTGCAACTGAGATGAAATGGCATCATGCAGCAATAATAACCTTGTGACTCTCCCTCGGTTTTCCAATATTTTTAAATCCCCCCCCTCCTCCTCCTCCTTGGAAAGCGGCAGGGAGACCAGTACTGGCAGGAGTTGCAGGAGGTTCTTTTCCTCCCCTCATCTTTTCTCAACAGCTGGTTGGCACCTGTTTGCCAGCTACCCAACCTGAGGCGGGGGGTGACCCAGGAAATAGAGGGTGGAAAACGCGAAGCAAATTGTCACCCCAGCGAGTGACACTGGTGAGGTTGTAAGTCAAGGACTTAACAGTTCACTTGAACGATGATGATTGTTCAAGCCACTCCCACATGGCCGACAAGCCACACCCACAAAATAAGCCACACGCATAGTGTGGCAGTAAATATTTTGACTGCCCATTACTGGATGTAAGGCCAAAAATTTAGTTAGCAGCCATTTAAACCACAAAGAGGATAGACTTTAGGATCATCCACATCCAGCCCGAAGTTGGCTTTACAGGTTCTGGTAGGGAAAATAATGCCTTCTCTCTTATCCTAGCAGAAGACCTCTCAGGTGGAAAATTAACTAGACATACACATGGATTCTGCTAATTGCGCCCATACCTGAACTGAGAGGCACCTAGGACTGTCACTCATGTTTGGTCATTTGCATTTGAACTATTGCAGTGTGTCGTACCTGCAGCTATTTTTGAAAGCCAGTTGAAGGCTGCTATTGGTTCAGAACACAGTGGAATGGAGACCATGGTATTCCTACCTAACACCTCTGCTTCATGATCTGCTCTCTTACTAGTAGGCTTCCAGATGTAATTCAAGGTGCTGGCAGCTCTTGAGTTGGAACCCAAACAAGTGCTTGTTTTCACCTATAAAACCTTTCATGTTATAAAGCCTAATAGTTATATGAAGGACTGTCTTCAGTAGTTTCTGCCCATCTTCATATTATCAGGCAACATATAGTGATAAGTAGAGATGGGCGAACCCAACGGTGTTCGGGTTTGGCAAGTTCGGATGAATTTTACGCAAAATTTGGATGAACCGGAACCGAATCCGAACTCGAACCCGAACGGGGAATCCCTCCTACAAAGAGATTCCAGGGGCGGAGCTTTGATGTCACCGGCAGGTTGCTAAGGACGCCAAGGTGATCACTTCCTGGATTCCATGGAATCCAGGAGGTGATCACCTTGGCGTCCTTAGCAACCTGCCTGTGACGTCAAAGCTCCCAACGCCGAACATGACCCCGAACTTTGTCCGAACTTTGAAAACATTTCGTGTTTGTGTTTGGCATACCAAACACCGCAAAATTCGGTAAGGACCCGAATTGTGCGGGTTCAGTTCACCCATCACTAGTGATAATCCTTGGGTTCCATCAATTTAAAAAGTTATCTGATGGACTTTCTTGATTGCGGTACCTGCCCTCTAAAATGATGCCCTCACTGAGATTTGTACACACACACCCCAGCCCTATTCAAATGAGCCCTTAAAATATGGTTCTTCTCCCAGGCCTTGAGTGGTTGGTTGTGGGCACAGGTTTGACATTCTTTTTTCTGGATGCTTAGTTTTGTCTTATTCTGCTATAATTGTTGCATGTTGTACAGACAAATTGGAATAGGCCTACATGTTTTAAAAATGTGCTTCTAGAACTGTCGTTAAGACATAGAAACATAGAAGTCTGATGGCAGAAAAAGACCTCATGGTCCATCTAGTCTGCCCTTATACTGTTTTCTGTATTTTATCTTAGGATGGATATATGTTTATCCCAGGCATATTTAAATTCAGTTACTGTGGATTTATCTACCACGTCTGCTGGAAGTTTGTTCCAAGGATCTACTACTCTTTCAGTAAAATAATATTTTCTCATGTTGCTTTTGATCTTTCCCCCAACTAACTTCAGATTGTGTCCCCTTGTTCTTGTGTTCACTTTCCTATTAAAAACACTTCCCTCCTGGACCTTATTTAACCCTTTAACATATTTAAATGTTTCGATCATGTCCCCCCTTTTCCTTCTGTCCTCCAGGGTCCAGACTATACAGATTGAGTTCATGAAGTCTTGAAGACACTGGCTGGGTTATGCTTATTATATGAACATAACGTACTTTGGTGACATTGGATCAATTTATTTCAAAAGAAATATTTGTAGAAGTATTAACATACCATTACCAAAGGAACAAATAATTGTTGGACCAGAGCGGAATCATTCCATATTATTTGGAAATGCAGCCAGCAAACAGCTCTCAGCATTCCCGGAAATCATAGCCAGACTTTAATCTTTATTAAGGATGTGCAATATTGATTGACATATATTGTGAAATGCGCAATTGATTTATAATTTATATATTTAAAAAAGGAGATGAGTGGTAAGAGAATATCTTCACAGGTGTCCTGTGAGCTTAGTGATATTGATTGACTCAAGCTAATCCAATAAAGTTTATCGCTGAGTGATGATTTGAACCTGGGTTTCTGTGATCTATGCCAGAATCATAACTTCACATTAGTTTCCTAATCTAAGACTATAATAGAATTAAATTGCTTTAATCATCTAATCCAGCCACAGACAAAATTAATTTTCAGTAGAGAAGAGAGATTCCTTTGCTGAAAAACAACTGATAGTAAGCTATAGTGAATAATATGCACTTCTAGTTTTTCTCATCATTCCTATCATCCTATTCCTCCCACTTATTATTGTATGACTGTAACTTATTGCTTGTATTTTAAGGTTTTTATTAATATTGATTGTTTCTTCATTGCTTATTTGACCCCTATGACAATCACTAAGTGTTGTATCTCATGATTCTTGACAAATCTATACAGTGGTACCTCTAGATACGAGCTGCTCCACATACTCAAACTCAATCCAGACAAGACGGAGTGGCTGTGGGTCTTGCCTCCCAAGGACAACTCGATCTGTCCATCCATTACCCTGGGGGGGGAATTATTGACCCCCTCAGAGAGGGTCCGCAACTTGGGCGTCCTCCTCGATCCACAGCTCACATTAGAGAAACATCTTTCAGCTGTGGCGAGGGGGGCGTTTGCCCAGGTTCGCCTGGTGCGCCAGTTGCGGCCCTACTTGGACCGGGAGTCATTGCTCACAGTCACTCATGCCCTCATCACCTCGAGGTTCGACTACTGTAACACTCTCTACATGGGGCTACCTTTGAAAAGTGTTCGGAAACTTCAGATCATGCAGAATGCAGCTGCGAGAGCAATTATGGGCTTCTCTAAGTATGCCCATATCACTCCAACACTCCGCAGTCTGCATTGGTTGCCGATCAGTTTCCGGTCACAATTCAAAGTGTTGGTTATGACCTATAAAGCCCTTCATGGCACCGGACCAGAATACCTTCGGGACCGCCTTCTGCCGCACGAATCCCAGCGACCGGTTTGGTCCCACAGAGTTGGCCTTCTCCGGGTCCCGTCGACTAAACAATGTCGTCTGGCGGGACCCAGGGGAAGAGCCTTCTCTGTGGCGGCTCCGACCCTCTGGAACCAGCTCCCCCCTGAGATTAGGATTGCCCCCACCCTCCTTGCCTTTCGCAAACTTCTTAAAACCCACCTCTGCCGTCAGGCATGGGGGAACTGAAACATCTCCCCCTTGCCCATGTTGTTTTGGTATTAGATTGATTGTATGCGTGTTTTGTTTATTTGTTTTAATACTCTGGGGTTGTTTTTTATGAATTTTAGCTTAAAATTGTCATTGGATTGGTGGGTATTGGATTGTCATTATGTATTGTTTTTGTCTTGCTGTGAGCCGCCCCGAGTTTTCGGAGAGGGGCGGCATATAAATCCAATAAATCTAATCTAATCTAATACGAGTATTCCAAGTTACGAGCCGCGATGCGAGCGAACTTTCTGTTCGACATCCGAGCTCAAATTCGGGATACGAGCCGAGCTTCCGCTAGGTGGAGCAAGAATCTCCTTGCTTCAGGTTATATTGGCGCGAAAAACAATGTCTAAAAGCATTCGTTCGAGATGCGAGTTGATCGACTTGCGAGCTCAGGTCTGGAACGAATTAAATTCGTATGTCGAGGTACCACTGTATTTTCTTTTATGTACACTGAGAGCATATGCACCAAGATAAATTCCTTGTGTGTCCCATCACACTTGGCCAATAAAGAATTCTATTCTGTTCTATTCTATTCTATTCTATTCTATTCTAGTAACTTAAGTATTTCTTTGTTTGTTTCCAGACAAGTAAGGCCATCTCCAAGGGGGACTTTCACCAAGCCAGCTCAGCTTCTCGACGAGCACTCTTCCTCGCTGCACTTTCAATTACCATCGGCACAGGGGTATATGTTGGAGTGATTGTAACACTGATTGCTTACCTTTCTAAAGGTGGGCATGTATAATAAGGACTGTTACATAAAATCCCCGTCATTCTTTCCCAATGGATAAGCCTCCTGGATTAAGTGCTTTAAATGCCATAAAGGACAACAAAGACTGAAAAAGGAGCTTATTTTTTTCCCCTCTCACACATTCAAATGAATTATATAGACTTTTTTTTTTGAATGAACAGTGACCTACTTTACAATTATAGCCTGACAAGCTATATTAAAAAAAAAAAATCATTCGTGCAAAAATGAGTGCATGCTTGAACAGCCTGGATTTTGAGACTGCCAAGAACAAAAGTGGGAAATGGGATTTTTTTAAAAAGTTTGCAGCGTGTTTTCAAACCAACTTTCTTGTGAGCTAAATCTGCCATTTGTGAAGTTCAATTTCCTATTGGAACTAAGCCCCGGTCGTGTTCAGAGCATATGGTAAAGAGAAGAAAATGGGGGAATGTTCATTGAAAAACTTTCATTAGGGTATTAGGGGTACGCAGTGATATTTGTCAAGATGTTTCTATTTTGAGCCAGAGATTCTACCTGCAAGATCAATTCATCTGTGAGTGTCTATCACACTAAGCCACCTTTCCCCAAAGTTCTCTTTCAGCTTGCCTCTCCCCATAGATTCTCTTCTATGTCAGACTTTCCCTACACTGTCATCTCATTCATCTTTGAAGATTCATATTCAGCTGTCACTTCAAGTTATAAGATAGCACCTGTTTAAAGAAGACACACACAAAAAGTATGTAATTATAGTAATTCAAATTGAACAGCCTTGGGAAAATCCTCTGGGCCTTCCATTTTTTAATTATATTTTAGAACGCATATTACAGTATCAAATAGAATGAATTAATATTATTTCAGATTTCATTATGCCATGAAAAACCCATCAAGAGATAATACAGCATGATTACCTTTTATCATACGTAAAAATTATATTTTGTGTGACATCACCTGGAATCAAATTCTTATACAGGTAGTTCTTGCTTAGCTACTATCATTGGGACCAGCAAATCCACCACTAAGCAATACAATTGTTAAGCACAATGTCACTTGACCATGCTGGCAGTGATGGCTATTCTGGTTGCTCTTGTTAAGTGATTCCTGTGTGGTCATTAAGCATGACATCATTTGTGACTTCCTGCCAGCTTCTTTGCTTGTCAAACGCTGACACTGAATGTCACATATAGGGGTTACATGAGCAGAGGAAACTGTGGCCATTGTAATTGCAAACCAGCCACCAAGCATCCAAATCATGATCATATGATTGCTAGGACAGCTGCAACTACAGGGACCCAATCAAAACTCTCCCCATTTTCAGCACAATAATAATAATAATAATAATAATAATAATAATAATAATAATAATAATTTATTGGATTTGTATGCCGCCCCTCTCCGCAGACTCGAGGCAGCTAACAACAATAATAAACACAACATGTACAATCCAATAACAAAAAACAACTAAAGACCCCTATTATAAAACCAAACATACACACAAACATACCATGCATAACTTGTAATGGCCTAGGGGGAACAGCTATCTCAAGTCCCCCATGCCTGGTGGTATAAATGAGTCTTGAGTAGTTTACGAAAGACAGGAAGGGTGGGGGCAGTTCTAATCTCCGGGGGGAGTTGGTTCCAGAGGGCCGGGGCCACCACAGAGAAGGCTCTTCCCCTGGGGCCCGCCAAACGACATTGTTTAGTCAACGGGACCAGGAGAAGGCCAACTCTGGGACCTTATAACTTCAAACAGTTGCTAAACAAGTGATTGTTAAAGTAAGAAACACCCATATTAAAATTTCCCACAGGCCAGATCAACTATAGGGATCAGGCCAGTTAAAAATGGTTCTAAAACCACCAGTAATATTTCTACATAAAATGACCACCTTGTAGTGTCTAGTGTTGTACAGACACCTAAATCATTACATTCCATATTGCTATTTCAGTTTTTTCTAAGTCCAGATATTTATTTCTATGGCTGTTGCAGCCTAAATAAAATCAAATATGGTTAATGTTGCAGAGACCTCTTCACATCTAAGAACTCAGAGCAATCATCAAGTTTTGCTATTTCTCCATTTTGAGATTTTTAGGATTCTATTAGGTCCACCATTTGGTAAGCATACATACATTTTTTTAGTGAGAAAATTCAGTATTGGAAGGCTCGGTGCATTGCATCCAATTAAATATAATTTCATTTTTATTGTGGCTTAAATCTTCATTCTGAATCTATCATTCGCCTTAGCCTTGTACTGAAAGAAAAGGATGGCATGGAAAAAACTTAAAAGTTGATTTAAAAATAAAAATAAAACTTGCCTGGTCACTGCTAGCAATGCTCCAGCAATACGCAGTATGCTTCTGAGTGACATAGAAGGTGCTAGCATTACTATATTAAAACCTATTCCCATGGAGCCTCATGGTAATAAGTTGAGTATGTCATAGTATTTCATGTTCATCTATAGTAGGCAGAATGACTTTCTCTAAATCAGCTTACTCTTCAGGCAAATAGAATTCCACCTATACTTTAATCTTCAGACCTCTTCACAATATTATAGGCCTTTTCTATTCATGCAATCACTGAATAGTAAAAGATGTGTACAGTGCATTTTTTTAAAAAAAGAATGTGTGTTCTCCTTTTTTATTATTGATAATTCAACTATTAATGTGCTGCCCCAATTTCTTAGAGATGGATAGTGTAACAATTGTAATATAAAACTAAGTAAGTACTCTTCCATAATCAAAGCAGATAGTAAAAAACAAACTGGATTCCGAACTGAGAAACAATATGCTAATAATTAACTCAAGCTATATATTTTCCCCCAACCTATGTTGCTTCAGCGTGAAGTACATTTCCAAATCCGTCCACAAAACACAAGTGTTTAATTTTACTTATCCTTCAGAAACTAAGAACTCTCATTTTCCGGGGGGCAGAAAATATAATTCTGCCTTTCACTGCTTGAGGGTAGTATTAGTTACTGAAGTATAGAAGATCATTGTCAGCTTAAATTTAGGAAGATCAGACGTACATTATAAGAAATGTGCAAAATCACTAAGAAAATAGTTGCTTTTATTTCAGAGATACATGTTTACACGGTGCATATATTTGGTTTGCTAACGCACTCAAAGGATGATAATTAAGGACAGTGATGTTTTTCTTATGCTTCTAGTGAGTCTTTTAGACAATTCAGGGAAATGAACAAACTAATAAATAAACTCTAAGTGCTAAGGGCTGCCATAAGAGATTTAATGTTGAATAGTAGTTCAACACTATCCCATCTATATGAAATCTGGAACTGCTGGCATCAGCTAGAGAATAATTTAATGATGTCCTAAAGATAAAAGGACTCTAGACATTTCTAGGTCAAGAGAAAGATGTTCAGGGACTGGGGAGATGAAAAAATAAAAACTGGGAATGACAAAAGTGAATGGGAAGAAAAGGTAACTGGAAATAAAATAGTAACACAGTAGTGATTGTTGAAACTTGTGAGAAAATGTTGTCAATGATATAATGGCTAGCAGAAGATGATCCTTTAACAAGCTTGTCCAACCTGATGTCCTTTAGTTTAAATGACAATTGGAAAAAGTTGGTGGGTGTCCAATATACAGTATCTGAGGGTACCAATATCTGAGGGTCCATTCTTACACAGTGAAATACTCTTGTGAATTAAGCCACAAATTGAAACATTGTAGAGAAATTTTTTAGTTATGCTTTCACCAAAAACGTTTAACATTTCCTTTCATTTTGCTCTCCTTCACGTCCGTCTTCAAGTTTCACTTTGGAAACTTTCATAATTCTCACTCTTTCCCCCCAGTTTTTCTCACTTGTACCTGGAGGTACAGGCTGGAATTCTTCTGTCTTGGATCCTTCTGCACACTGCAGTTTTTCTGTAAAAGGCTCAGCATGTTCTATGTAGTTGAGATATATGTCTTATTACCAAGTGGCATGTTAATGTCTGATATTTCTATTGTACTTGAGCCATAATGGAAAGAAGCACATAAGAAAAGAAATCTGTTCAAAAGAAACCTTTGAAGTGGCCCATTTTGTTTTATATCATTCAAGCTTATTTATGTAGCGTATGGCGATGGTACATTAGCCAGGATATTACAGTGTTAATACAAAGTACCAGTAGTTGTTTGGCTGCCTAAGATTACTAGTCCATTCGGTTCAAACTAAAGTGCTATCCAGAGTGCAGGGGGCGAACTAACTCCACACTCAAAATGCCCTACAGCAGTGGTGGCGAACCTATGGCACACGGGTGGCACAGGTGGCACAGGGAGCCATATCTGCTGGAATGCAAGCTGTTGCCTTAGCTCTGCTCCAACTAGCCAGCTGATTTTTGGCTCACACAGAAGCTCTGGGAGAGCACTTTTGGCTTCCAGAGAACCTCTAGGGGGTGGGAGAGGGCATTTTTACCATCCCCCAGCTCCAGGGAAGTCTTTGGAGCCTGGGGATGGTGAAACATGAGTCTACTGGGCCCACCAGAAGTTGGGAAACAGGCTGTTTCTAGCCTCCAGGGAGCCTCCAGGAGGACATGGGGAAAACAAGAAAAAAAATGTCCTGGATGAATGTCTTGTGTAATAAAGGGCTACCAAAAGTTTTACCCCCACACTGTGGACGTGGCTTATGCAGGATGCCCTGCATTTTCTTTCAACATCTGTCAGTGCAAATTGGGTGCTCTGGGGTGGAGCTCCATTTTTGCTAACCCCACTGGTGTCCAGGCAGTAGCCCACCCCTGGTTTCATGTCACCTGAAGAATAGGTTGGCATTCTGCAAACCTTCAGCCAGCCTGTCGCAGCATTGCCAAGGACCTCTGGTCATTTTGTAATAATAATAATAATAATAATAATAATAATAATAATAATAATAATAATTAGTAATAATAATAATTTATTAGATTTGTATGCCACCCCTTTCCGAAGACTCGGGGCGGCTCACAACATAACAGCAATACAATATAAATATAAATCTAATGTTAAAAAATTTAAAAAACGAATTTAAGATACATTGTTATAAAAACTTATCTACTACACAATCATACACACTCAGTTCAACTGAACATAAACATAATAAAGGTCAGTGAAAAAGGGAGGGGGGAGATTAATCCCCCCACGCCTGGCAGCAAGGGTGGGTCTTTAGCATTTTGCGGAAGGCGAGGAGTGTAGAGGGCAATTCAAATCTCCGGGAGGAGTTGATTCCAGAGGGCCGGGGCTGCCACAGAGAAGGTTCTTCCCCTGTGTCCCGCCAGATGGCATTGTTTTGTCAATGGGACACGGAAAAGGCCAACTCTGTGGGACCTAATTGGCCGCTGGGATTCATGCGGCAGAAGGTGGTCTCGTAGGTACTCTGGTCCGATGCCATGTAGGGCTTTATAGGTCATTACCAACACTTTGAATTGTACCGGAAATTGATTGGCAGCCAGTGCAAGTTGCAGAGTGTTGATGAAACATGGGCATATTTGGGAAAGCCCATGATAGCTCTCACGGCTGCATTCTGCACAATATGAAGTTTCAGAACACTTTTCAGAGGTAGCCCCATGTAGAGAGCGTTACAGTAGTCGAGCCTCGAGGTGATGAGGGCATGAGCAATTGTGAGCAGAGACTCCCGGTCCAAATAGGGCTGCAACTGGTGCACCAGGCGAACCTGGGCAAACACCCTCCATTACTCTTTTTAATGTCACACCTACAGCCAAAATTAGAGGACCAGATTTCCCTTTAGCTAAGATTTTGTGACTGGTGTAGGGCTTTAAGAATGTGGTTTACCCACCCAAGATTGGAAGAGAAGCTGGGAACCTCCTGCAATAGTTCCTCCCAATCAGACTGATTATAGCAATAGACATTTAGACTTATATACCACTTCATAGGGCTTTTACAGCCCTCTCTAAGTGGTTTACAGAATCAGCCTATTGCCCCCAACAATCTGGGTCCTCATTTAACCCACCTTGGATGGATGGAAGGCTGAGTCAATCTAGGGCCGGTGGTGAGATTTGAACTGTTAAATTACAGCTAGCAGTTAGCTGAAGTAGCCTGTAGTGCTGCATTCTAACCACTGCGCCACCCCGGCTCTTTCTCCTCCCCTGGCTAAGTGGCTAGTTCTTTTGACAGTCCAGACACTTCCAAGCAGCATGTTTTGACAATACTGGTGGTTCAAAAATAGGAACAGCAGATATCTAGGATAAATCGTACACAGGACTCCCTCCAAACCAGCAATGATAATTTATAGTGGCCCTAGTAGGGAAAAGGGAAGGCAATGGGAGAGCTATTTAACTAATTACTATCCAGAAAGTAATCAGGATTACTTTCTGTGCAGACAGCAACTTTCCTAGTCTCATTGCAGAAGTGTGGCAAAAAAACTTTCAAGGTTGGGATTGTGGGGTAGGCAGAAAAGGACAATTTCCTCCCATCAGAAATAGATAGAAAATTCTTATCAGTATTTGTGAACCTTTAGTCAGTGCAGAAGAAGAGAAATGCCTAGCCATTTTAATGCATTTGTACAGTGCTGACTTTGGATGGTGTAGTCTAGTGACCTGACAACCTCTCACATTGACCACAGGTCCAGATAATTATGCTTACATTCCTCATGATATACAAAGTAGCGGACTTGAACATATGGTGGTCAGAGATGTGATTGAAATGCATTCCCTACCCTATCATACATCCAATGTGCCCTATTTACGAAAAGTACTAGAGTACTTTTTGCAAAGAATTAAAGTCCAATCACTTTTGCTTCTTTTAAAGCTAATTTTCTGTTACAACCATAGCTTTGCAAGCCTAGGTTTGACTATGGTGATGTTTAAAATATCCCGAATGAATCCTCTTGCAGATAAGTGAGTTTAATGAAACATCACTTCTGTTTTGAATAAACAGGCTCTTTCAAAACATATCATTTAGGAAACTGTTATTGGTGCATTAACAGCTTTCGTTATTTCTTGCTATATCTTTGTTTGTCGGTTCCATATAATTCCATCTCCCTCACTAATCAATTTAAAACTAATGCAGTTTATAAAAGCATGGTTTGACAATGCTTGATAAATTGTTGAATGAATGCCACTACAAAATTGAATTTGGCAGTCCAAAAGCATATTATCAAATAGTCTTGCTCTCTTTTCATTTGCATATTTCACAAACTGCATAAACTGTATAGATTATATTTCCCAAATTATATATCATTTACAATGCCAACCCCAAAATGCAGTTTCAATTGTAGATCATTTCTGATTGCCCCATCTAAGTAACCAACACTTCATACTTGTTTTTATGTTAGCATTAGCATGCTGATCTTAGTTCCAAATAAATTTTTAACCTTTATGACTCCTCTATTTATTTCCTGGGAATCTCTTCAACATTACAGTTGAACAGCTTATAATTAACTGTGTAACACTTTGGATTCAAAGGGCCAATAAAAACTATATAAAATTATTAAGGGTAGGAAATGACAGTTGGGTAGGATAGATAATGGGGAGAAAACAGACATAAATGTTTCCTAGTTTAAAGATTCAGTGGATGGCTTCTGGCAGAGAAGCCCTGGGGCTGAAAATGAACCTGTCTGCTAAAAAGAAAGATATTTACCTGTATAATTGTTCTGCATTTGCCATTGAATTCAATATACAAATTGACAAATTTTCCAGGCAGAAATCCAGATTATTTGATAAAAACCAGCTGGATGTATATTTCAGGATGCCAATCAAGTTTGGATAGAGCCAAAATTAAAATTATTGGAATCTACAACATGGCACAAAAACCACGTAACATTGGACAGAGATATATTTTGCTACAGATTCCCTACTCTAGTTTAAATATTGTACAAGGCTTTCTGAGAATAGACTACAAACAAAAACAGTTATCTTAGATCTTTTGGTTGATGGCTGAAGACCACAGAGTATTATGTGTCTATTAAAGTGAATTAAGTGATTTTTCTTCACCAACCATTTAATTTTGCTACAAGGAAAGAAACTTGCTCTGAAAACCACTGACAGTTTCAAAAATTGTTTTCCATTAATAAGTTAAATTTTCTGTTAATCCCAGAAGGAGAGAGTAGCGTAAAAGTATTCCCTTGGGGGGTGTTGCAAAAAATGAGGATATTAGTTAGAAACAGTCTGGAGGGGAAAGTATGGAAATTGAAACCCATGATATCAGCATGGAGGCTGCCTTGGAATAACTCATTATAGATTCTGCAATGTGTTCTGCATCCCCTGGAGCAAAGGAAAGCATGAAAAAGAATAATCAGGTGAAGTGACAACTGTAGGAGTTTTTTCAGACCCTTTTAAAACAGAACTCCAGCCTCAAGAACCATTGTTTTCTAACTCGAAGCCTTCCTGGCCCATTATAGTAAATCTGCAGGATTATGTTCAATAAATAATCTTAATAAAACACACCAAATAATAAACATATATATACAGCATCTTTCCATTCACATTATTATTATTCCAATTATTCGGCTTCAATATTGGTTTTCCACACTCCCAAGTTAAGGTACTCTCTAGCTACCCTTTCCAGGAAATTATACTGTTATATAACATTTGCTGTATCCCTATCCTTATACTGTTATATAACATTTGCTGTATCCCTATCCTTAATCCTGTGTCGGGCCGAAGCCGGAATGCTTGGAAGTTTTGGCCTGCCACATTCTGCTATGTTCTTTTGGAATGTTTGTTGCTGTGGGAATTTGTGGGGATTAGCTGCATGCCATGACACATTCCTTTTAGGTTCTCAAGGTCAGCATCTGGCCGGAAGCTGCTGGGAGTTGCAGGATACATTACCAGAAGAGTGTTCATGTGATGGGCTTGTGGGAGGAGATGCAAGGAAATGAACTCTAACCGGGTGGAGATACCCTTGTAACTTAAGATTTGGGTTTCTCCATTTCTGCTAACATGGCCCTGATAATAAATCGTAACTTTGAAGAAGGCAAAGCCTTGGACTCTGATTTATTTATTTATTATTTATTTATTTATTAATCAAATTTGTATGCCGCCCCGCTCCGCAGACTCGGGGCGGCTAACAACAGTAATAAAACAATATAAACAAATCTGATATTTAAGTTAATTTTAAAAAGAAACCCACATTTAAGAGACCAATCATACATACAGATATACCATGCATAGTTTTTTTATAAGCATAGGGGACGAGAATATCTCAATTCCCCCATGCCTGACGACAGAGGTGGGTTTTAAGGAGCTTACAAAAGGCAAGGAGGGTGAGGGCAACTCTGATATCTGAGGGGAGTTGGTTCCAGAGGGCTGGGGCCGCCACAGAGAAGGCTCTTCCCCTGGGTCCCGCCAAATGGCATTGTTTAGTCGACAGGACCCGGAGAAGGCCAACTCTGTGGGACCTAACTGGTCGCTGGGATTCGTGATTTATTTCTCACATGCTATTTGGAACACTGACATCCTGTCTTTAAAATCTTTATTCTGGCCTGCTATTGGATGACGATGTCCTGATTCAGAATATGCAGGAATGTTAAGTGATCAAACCATCTGTCTTTTCTGTTCCCTTTCTGTCAGCAACTGGTTGGAAACTACTCCTTAATGGCAATTTTGATGATCTGTCATCAGTCAAGCCTGGCTAAAGAGGAGAATCTGCCCAATAAAACAGGGGAGGTTCTCCTCCTTTACTAGTGGACTTGTGTCCAAGGGTTATAAGAAAGAGACCAGTCTCATTGCTCAAAGAATGAGATTTCATTATTCAGGCACTAGCAAGTTGTGGGAAAGAGAGAAAGAATGTCTTAGCCAAAAATAGTTAACAGTCGTGGCGGACCTCACCTGTACAAATTAACCAAATGGCAAGATTGCATTTACAGAAAAAATGTCATGGTTTCTACACTGTTTACAAAGAAAAACTGAAACAGCTCAGGAAAACTTTTAAGGTGCGTCATGAGTTGCCTGTCAATGACTACTTCAGCTTCAACCGCAACAACACAAGAGCACGCAACAAATTCAAACTTAATATTAATTGCTCCAAGCTTGACTGTAAAAAATATGACTTTAGCAATCGAGTTGTCGAAGCGTGGAACTCATTACCGTACTCAGTAGTATCAACCCCTAACCCCCAACATTTCTCCCTTAGACTATCCACGATTGACCTCTCCAGGTTCCTAAGAGGTCAGTAAGGGGCGTACATAAGTGCACTAGCCTGCCTTTTGTCCCCTGTCCAGTTGTTTCTCCTTATCTCATATATCATATATCTTTTCTTCCTTTCATATATCTTCTCCTCTACTTTTATATCCTTTCTTTATATATAATACCTCATGTCTATCCTCTTCAATATGTATTGTGTATTGGACAAAATAAATAAATAAATAAAGAGTTGGGGATAAGATGAAAGCAAAGTCATGAGGTTACTAGGAAACAATGATTGTCTGAGTGAGTCAGATTTTTGATGTGCTGACTGGGATGCTTATCAGTGGTGGTGTTCTGGGTCAGTTTTTCCACTGCTCTTTGTGTCATTTATCATTCTGTTGCTCACTTACTCTGTTTTTAATTGTTAGTCACACAGAGTCATGCCTTTGAGAAGGTCAGCCCTATAATTTTGTGTTCATTCATACAATGCTAAATGGAAGTGGGGAAAAGTCTCCCAGGGGCACAAATGCTAAATCAAGATTGACATAAGATCTGTCTGAGGATTTCAATCATACAGTTCAAGAATAAAAAGAGGGACGTGATGGTTAGAACTGCATCTAGTTCAATTTCCTGTTTGTCAAATGGCCAGGCTCACATGATCCCACAGTCATAATGTCTTCAACTCATAATCTCATGGCTGAAGTGGATGAAAAAGGAGGCAGCAGTTCCAAGACCAGAAGTCTTGTAAGTCAGTTTGAACTCTTCTTTGCTCAGCAGCAGGTAATTGATTATTATGTTAAGGCTTTATTCCTGTCTGCAATAAGAATTCTAATCTAGCTGGATCACTTCTGAGAGCCTCCTGGAAAACTCAAGCCAAAAGCTGAATAAGGGGCTAAGCATTGATGGACAAGCTGTGATCAACTGGAAAGAAAGCCCTGTGTGAAGCCTGAAAAAGATGAAGGGCTCCATTTCAGAATTTAGATCACAAGAATTCAAAAAGTATTCACCCCTTTACCTTTCGAGCTAGCCCCCTCTGCTGCTATATTTCAAGGGATGTAGGAAGACCATTATTCAAAAAACAAAACCCAAGCATAAGCAACACAAATCAGGAAACAGATTTGACCAACAACAGTATACATTACAGTGTTTTTTTTCCCACTACATGGCAATGAAGGGATTTTTAAAAATTATTATTTGTTGTGGTTGGCTCTGGCCCAGCTCCTGCCCCAGGGAATGGGGAGGTGGATGCAGGGGAAACTTCAACATGTCACAGGTCTGTGTTATTGCCGACAGAATCAGTTCAGAGTTTAGTTTCCTCGGACGAAGAAGAAGGTGGGAGTGACTCGGCAGAGGAGGGCTTGGCACACAGCCCAGGCAGTCACTCTCCCTTATCTTCCGTTGATTCATATGATGACATTTTGTACCCACGCAAGCGCAGAATTATGCGTAGAAGAGACCAAGTAAGAACATATTACAGGAAATAAGGGAGGCCACCTGTGTTTGTGTGGGGCTCCAGTAATTAGGGCTGCTGCTATAAATAGCAGCATGTGGGTTTCGCCGTTGTGGAAGAATATCTGATCAGAGTTCGTCAGGAATCTTGTGTTGCTGGACTTTGTTGCTTTTTCACGCCTTTGAAACCAAAGCAGAGCAACGTGTGTGTGTGTGTGTGTGTGTGTGTGTCACTTTGTTGGAAGAAGAAGGGGTGTGAAGTTTCTTCACAGCTGCTAGCTAAGTAAATAATGACTGCTTAAGGGAAATTGTACAAACTACCCCGTTGTTTTGGGAAGAGTGCTCTTTGCAATACAAAAAGAGTGCTTTGTTTATTTTGAATTTTGTGATAAAGAACATTGTTTTGAATTTTCAAACCTGTGTGTGTCTGAAATTTGTACCTTTGGATTTTCGGGAGGCTCCTACCAGAGAGCCCGGCAGAACCATTATTATAGCTTTATTTTATTTTTACGCACTTAACAGTTATCTACAAAAGTTGTCTCAGATGGCAAAAAATTTAGAGAACTGGCTCAAGGCACTGGCAGTACAGACCCCCTGCCAAGTCAGAATTTGAGATCAGCTTCATTTGTTTCAACCTAAGGAAGTGGACATTACAATTGAATCAAGTCACTCCACAAGAGTAGATGTGACTTTTGCTCATTTTGGATGATTAGATCTAGTAAAGAATATAAGAGGTGACAAAGTCCTGAATGCCTGCTGAAGATGCATACCACTTTGACATAACTGGTAGTTCCTGTTTTACTTCTGTCTATTTAAATCTTTATTTATTTATTTATTTATTTATTTATTTATTTATTTATTTATTTATTTATTTATTTATTTATTTTGTCCAATACATAATACACATTGAAAAGAAAGATATGTAATAATATAAGTAAAGAAAAGAACAGAAGATAAGATATAAAAGTATAGGTGAACATATTTGAAAGGAAGAAAAGATATATGAGATAAGGAGAGACAATTGGACAGGGGACGGAAGGCACACTGGTGCACTTATGAATGCCCCTTACTGACCTCTAAGGAACCTGGAGAGGTCAATCGTGGATAGTCTAAGGGAAAAATGTTGGGGGTTAGGGGTTGACACTACTGAGTCGGGTAATGAGTTCCACGCTTCGACAACTCGGTTGCTGAAGTCATATTTTTTACAGTCAAGTTTGGAGCGGTTAATATGAAGTTTGAATCTGTTGCGTGCTCTTGTGTTGTTGCGATTGAAGCTGAAGTAGTCATTGACAGGTAGAACGTTGCAGCATATGATCTTGTGGGCAATACTTAGATCGTCTTTTAGGCGACGTAGTTCTAAGCTTTCTAGACCTAGGATTGATAGGATTGATAAATGAGGTCCCAAAGCACCTGAGGACGGGACAAGAAGTAATGGATGGAAGCTTATCAAACAGATCGAACCTAGCACTACGGAGAAATGTCCGTTCATTTTTTAGAACTTCGGAATCTCAAGTGTCAGCAAATACAATTCGCAGCTAAATCAGAAGTAAATCAAGTTAGCTGCCAAACAGAGAGCCTGCAGATGCTGATCTGATCTGGGACTAAAACGAAGTTCCAGTGCAGGTGTTTGCTGCTCAGTGAAAGAAGATCTCAGGCATTAAAATAAAATGCATGCAACCAGCTGAAAAATGCTACTGGGGGAAAAAAAATCAACCACTGAAGTTTCCACTGTAGAAATTTGGACCCTTAGCTGCAATGGAAATAAACATGCTTTTAACTTCGGAATCCTAAATAAGTAAAGAGTTTAATCCACTCAACAAATGCATTTGAAAGTCGTAGGGCAAAAACTGTGGATGAACTTTCATATGCTGCCTTATCCTCTGAGACGGAAATCAAATCCTCCCACCATACATTCTTCCCACCATAACAGGATAAAAGGTTCAAAAACACAAATTAGAATGAACTCTAGACAAGGAGCAAAGTGCAACGGGAAATACAAATGTAATCAGACAAATGTTTCAGAATAGAAGAGAACAGAACAGAACAACAGGACAGAATAGAACAGAACAACAGGACAGAAGAGAATAGAATAGAACATAATTCTTTATTGGCCAAGTGTGATTGGACACACAAGGAATTTGTGTGCACATGTTCTCTGTTCTGCCGGGCTCTCTGGTAGGAGCCTCCCGAAAATTCAAGGGTACAAATTGCAGACACACACACATTTGAAAATTCAAAACAATGTTCTTTATCACAAAATTCAAAATAAACTAAGCACTCTTTTTGTATTGCAAAGAGCACTCATCCCAAAACAATGGGGTAGTCTGTACAATTAACCTTAAGCAGTCATTAAGTACTTAGCTAGCAGCTGTGAAGAAACTTCACACCCCTTCTCCTTCCAATGAAGTGAGAGACACACACACACACACACACGTTGCTCTGCTGTGGTTTCAAAGGGGTGAAAAATCAACAAACAAAGTCCAGAAAACAGCAACACACAATTCCTGAAGAACTGCAATCAGATACTCTTTCACAACGGCCAAACCCACACGCTGCTATTTATAGCAGCAGCCCTAATTACTGGAGCCCCACCCAACCACAGGTGGCCTCATTTTCTCTTGTAATAATCCTTCAATTGTTGTCTACTATACATCACTCTACACATGCGTGGATGTGTCATTAATTCTTGTTCAGAATCCAGGGATGATACAGATGATTGATCTCCTCCTGGGCTGTCTGCCAAACTCTGCTCTTCCCTGTCACTCATGCTTCCTTGGTCATAGGAGGCTTCATCGGCAGATTCCATCGGGAGCAAAAGAGGCCTGCGGCATGTGGATGTCTCCCCCAAATCCACCTGCACATTCCTTGGGGCAGGAGCTGGGCCAGAACTAACCACAACACTCTCAGTGTACATAAAAGAAAAAGAAACATTTGTCATGTAGCAAAATGCAATGGGAAACGCAAATGTAATCAGATGAACGTTTCATTCAATAGTCTTCAACTTATGACCAGCCACTTAGCAACCATTTGAAGTCATTAAGGATCTATCTGGGGGCTACGTGTGACCTGGGTTCAAAGTTCCAACAGGCCCCACCCCTGCAGTCATGTGACTGAACTACAGGTGCTTGGCAACCAGGCCTCATTTACAGCTATTTTGTAGCATCCTGTGGTCACATGACTGCATTTTACAATGGTTTTGCTAGATGGGACTGCTGGAAAAAGTTATTACGGATACCATAAACCACCACTGGGGAAGAAAACCAGGAGCCATTTCAGGACATGAGACATTTACATTTCAAGAACCTGGTAAGATTTCTTTTGAACACTTCTTATATGTGATGCACACCAGTCTTCCTATAACACAAGATATACAGAAGAATTTTATTTCACTTCTTGACTGCCTGAGCTTGCTGCAAAACTGAAGACGAGGCCACAAGCATGCAGTGTTTTGCTCAGGTTTAATGAACTTCACTGCCGCCTTTGCCTCTCAAGATAGCAAAATTGGGAATCAATGCCATCATGGAGAGCCTCCTCCCCCCCATCCCCAGTATTAAATTGCAAGAGGCAATAGCAATAGCATTTAGACTTATATACTACTTCATAGTGCTTTTACAGTCCTCTCCAAGCGGTTTACAGAATCAGCATATTGCCTTTAACAATCTGGGTCCTCATTTTACCCACTTCGGAAGGATAGAAGGCTAAATCAACCTTGAGCCGGTGGTGAGATTTGAACTGCTGAACTACAGCTAGCAGTTAGCTGAAGTAGCCCGCAGTGTTGCACTCTAACCACTGTGCCACCCCAGCTCTTAGATGCACTTCTTATTCGCCTTGGACTGAAAATGTGCAGAGCAAGAAACATGGATCCTTAGTTAAAATAACTAACTATACTGTTCTTTCCTGCGGACAGCATGCAGTGAACAATCCATTTTTTATTGTTTACATAGCACTGTTACATACATGCATGTCACATTTATAGTTACTTTTTAAACAGTAACAGAGTTGGAAGGGACCTTGGAGGTCAACTAGTCCAACCCCTTAATTGTGCAAGAAACCTTTAATCAGGGGTGGGCAGCAGACAGGACGGTGTGGAACACAGTTCCACCGGCGGAAATGAATCTGCCTGCGCAGCTCCAGCTGACCGGTGGCAGTCACTTCCTGGATTACCAATCTCGGCTCAGCTCTCTTTTTTTCCCCCTCCTGCTGCTGCTGTGTGCCTTTCCTCCTTCCTGGCCTCGGACAAGCTTCTCTCTCTCCTGCCTGGCTCCCCTCCAGCCTCACGCGGCCACCTCCTGAAGTCAGGAAGGAGGAAAGAGGAAAAAAGTGAGGAGTGCGCAGCAGCAGGGAAAAAAAGAAGAGTTGAGCCGCACCAAAGCAGTCTGGGCTGCGGTACTTTTCCCCTTGCGAAGCCCTCACTCCACCCACAGCTGAGATGAAAAGACATCATGTGGCAATAATAACCTTGTATTGCTGTGAGCCGCCCCGAGTCTACGGAGAGGGGCGGCATACAAATCTAATAAATAAATAAACTCTCTCTCGGTTTTCTGATATTTTTAAATCCCTCCCCCTCCCGTCCTCCTCCTCGGAAAGCGGCAGGGAGAACAGCACTGGCAGGAGTTGCGCGGAATCCTTTTCCTCCCCCATCTTTTCTCAACAGCTGATTGGCACCTGTTCGCTTAGATACCCAGCCTGAGGCAGGGGGTGACCCAGGAAGGAGAGCATGGGAAATGCGAAGCAAATTGTTACACCAGCGAGCGACATTAGTGAGGTTGTAAGTCGAGGACTTAACAGTTCACTTGAACGATGATGATCATTCAAGCCACTCCCACCTGGTCACATGGCCGGCAAGTCACTCCTACCTGGTCACATGACCATCAAGCCACACCCACAAAAGTAAAAATTTTGGCTGCCCATTACTGCCTATACTATTTCTAAGAAATGGTTGTACTGTACAGTCTTTTCTTACAAGCCTCCAGGGATGGTTCACCCACCACCTCTGAACAAGTTTTGGGATATTACAATCTCAGTTCCCATATAACCATTATGCAGATCTTTTATTTTAAAGATGTATTATACCAATGATATATAGAATTGAATGTATACTATTAAATAAATGATATAGAGAAATGGAAGAGATATGCAAAAGGTAATAGAGATGGAATACGATCTGTAAAACTTAAACAAAACATGTGAGAAATATTTTTGAAAACAATAAAGAAATTTATCAAAAAAAAAACCATTATGCAGATCTTATCAAAAAGACTGAATTCAACAAAAAAACAACCAAAGAAATTAAGAACTGTAAATTTTGATAAATTTTCATCTTACGAAATCTGAACATCTGCATATTTCCTGTAATATTAATGAGCTTTAAAAAAGAAATACACACACACACTCACACACACACAAACAGGGGCAGGGAGAGCACCAAATCTTCTGGGTGCCTTAAAACTAGACACCGTGCAAGTTTGCATTCAATTTATCTCTAACAAGAAATCAGCCTTATCCCACTGGGTCAGTGCAATTAAAATTCATAGCTTTTGCTGATAAATGTTTTTTTCACCTAACTTATTGTATCTGTATTAGAATATATTTTCAGAGAGACTGTACTCTACTTTAATGATTCCAGATTTTTTAAAAGTACAATAATGTTTCCAATATTTATGTACAGTGGTGTTGCAAAATAATTAAAAGGTTGTCATATGGGAATAATAGTACACAGTAGTAGTTAATCTGGATAAGTTATACCTTAATATTTTTGTGCTTATTTGAACCAAATAGCCTCCACAGAGAACCTGCAGTTTTGGAAATGTTCTCTCTGCTCTTAGTTGTTATTTCCTGACACTGTAATTTTAAAGTAAAAACCAATTAATTTTCGTTATGCTAATCACAATCTGCTAAACATGTATCTAAATGTCCTTATTTGTACCTGTTGCTGTGGAAATTAAATTTTCCATAGAGGAAAAGGGTTGTGTTTGAGAATCCATTATTTTTGTCAGCATGTATTTATGCGATCAAAGGGAGATATTTCAAGAATTTTTTAAAAGGTTTTTTGCATAAAGGAGCCTGAGACTACCAATTGCTGGCTGACAAGAATAGATTCCAAATATCTTTGTAAATTTGGGATGCTGTTACAATCTGATTTCATAATTTTTCAGAAGATTGAAATGGACTTGTGCCAATTGTGGCTAAGACCTCCTGAAATTGAAATGATACCTGTATTTTCCAAAGGAATATATTAATCCCTAAAATGTCATCAACTATAAATATTTATGTCAGACCCAGTCAGTAATGGGCTGCTGCCCCACAGTGGTGATGCAGTACGTTTATGCACTATTTATGGAATACCTAATAGTTTTTTTATTGTCCTTACTTCTCTAATACCTTAGTATGATCCTTAATTACTTTAAAAATAGAAAATAATTAAATACCATATATACTCAAGTATAAGTCAAGTTTTTCAGCCCAAAAAATGGTAATACTCGGGTGACTGACAAGTCACCACAACAGGGCGCCCGCGGGAGCCTGGCAGGCATTGCTGGCTTGGGCGGGTGAGGGAGCTATTGCCTCTTCCTGGCTGAGGTAGCTTGCACGAGAGGGGGAAAAAGCCGGTGAGGTGTGGGGGGGTGGATTCTTGCTTCTGTATTCTCGCCACCACCACCCACACCTCAATGGCTTTTTTCCCCTCTTGCGCGCAAGCAAAGGAGCCAGCCAACCACTCGAACACCGCGCAAGAGGGGGGGAAAGCCGGTGAGGTAGGAGGGGTGGCGAGAATACAGAAGCAAGAATCCACCCCCCACCCCACCGGCTTTTTTCCCCTCTTGCGTGGCGTTCGAGTGGTTGGCTGGCTCCTTTGCTTGCACGCAAGAGGGGGGGAAAGACGGTGAGGTGGTGGGGGATGGCAAGAATACAGAAGCAAGAATCCTCCCCCTACCAAGCCACAGCCACAGAACTGGTAGGGAAAATTTTTGAATTTCATTCCTAATCAGGACCCAGGAGGATCATGACAAGCTGGAACAATGGACAAAACCCAGACAAATAAATGTACTGCAGAAATATTGAGCTTTATGACAAATGTTATCTATCAAGTGCAAAAAAAAGATACTGAAAAACAACTTGGTTATTGTATTTCTTGCAGATTTTTAATACGAAGTATCTAGTTTTTACAATCCACACTGGTGTAATATATCAACTAAAAACAAAACAAAATCATGGCTTGAATCAATTTTCTCAGAGTGCAATATTTGCAGTGAATTTAATCTTCCATTGGTATACCCATTGTGGCATATCAGTGGTCCAGCTTAGATTCTGCATTATTTAATCATTACATCTTTGATTTGTTCAGTTTCTGAATCAAACTTCAGTAACAGCTAACAAATAAGCCCCAAGAGATGTTCTCAATTTTATAAGCTTTTCAAATTTACTGATATTTGAATGTTCTACCTGGTTTTGTAGTTTCTTTTAACATTGCTATTATTTATTTGAATACTTTGTAACTGGGGAGGCATTTTTGAACCTTCTGGGGAGGGGTATCTCCTGTTTTATTAAATCTATCTATATGAATTATCATTAACAACAACATATCCCGATTAAGAAGAATATCAATAGAAAAAATGAACATATTACCAAAGATTTACTTTCTGTAGCAAATAAATTCAATACAAATGGGAAAAAAATGAGTGCTCTGATTCTTTTCGCCAATATGTAAGGCAGAGCATTTGTTGACTGAGATTTGAAGTTGCCATTTGTGTGATCATTTCGATACATGGTCAAGGTCTCTTTGAAAGGTAGCAGTGTTATCAGTGGTGTTGAATAGTTTAACGTCATCAGCAAAGAGAACATCTGCAAGAAAACAACTAAGCTTTAGAGAGCACCAAGGACTCCTAAAATATACTCACCAATATATAACTATTATTACAAACTATCATTCCCAACCAACATAATAGTTAATCATGCTATAGCATCATCAGGAAGTTTTCCAAGTATCTTGTACAGTAATTTCAACCCGTATTCTAAATCAGGGGTCTCCAACCTTAGCAACTTTAAGACTTGTAGACAGTTTCGCTGGCTGAGGAGCTCTGGGAATTGAAGTCCACAAATCTTAAAATTGCCAAGGTTGGAGACCCCTGTTCTAAATGACAGCTTTTAAAAACAAATAATGCTATCTTTCTGAAATGGAATATGAGGGTGAAATTTCTTTTAACAATGTAGGTTTGTTTTGTACACTGCTTTCCATTAGGATGCTATGGAAGCACAAAGTTACCAAACAGACTGGCTCGGTTTGACTGTCTCAGATCTAATATAAGGATTCAGCTGAACCGAGGCTGACAGCTTGGGCTTTTGCTCTTATTTTTTCCCCCCTCTGTTATTATTCTTTTTGGCATTTGTCCCAGATGACTTCATAAGACTCTACCAAGAAATCCCAGATTTCATACAAGCCAAGACACTGGTGCCTGCTGTGTGGATAATTTTTGGACTGAATCTATTTTATTTACTAAGGAATATTGCTTTGAGGCAGCAGAAAGCCAGATGGTCACTAAAATGGTAGAACACTGCCAGATTTCCTCAGTGAACTATTATGAATGATAACTTAGGAATCCAATTCAGGGCATTGATCATGCCAGTGAGTTTTTCTGGTTATTGTATTCTGCATTTTTCTAAATAGGCCAGAAGAGAAAGAGATAAATTATCCAAATCTGATGTATCACTGATGCTAAATTTTTCATGCATTCCTTTCCCCCTTACTGCCCTTGAGTTTATTTTATCTTTTTAGATTTCCTAGCTATCTCACAGTTATCATACACTCAGCTTTTCTAGGACATGTCCTCATTTTTATTCCTGAAATTTCCAGATGGCTGGATTGGATTCTATTATTCCTTAAATTAAGAGATGGAGGGTTGCTTTGCATTTTTCTTGTAGAAAACCACCATCTGCTTCCATTCATGTCATGCCATGTAATTTATGCTCATGCCCACCTAGTCTTTCTAGAAGCTTTAGAATCTGTTTTCTAGTTCTCTACTTAAGAACTTAATTCGTTCCATGACCAGATCCTTAAGTAGAAATCTTTGTAAGTAGAAACAATTTTTCCCATAGGAATCAATGTAAAAGCAAATAATGCGTGCAAACCCATTAAGAAAGAAATAAAAGCTCGGAATTTGGGTGGGAGGAGGAGGTGAAGGAAGAAGAGGAGGAGGACAGTCACTGCCGAAGGAAGAAGGTGAGGTGAATCAAAAAAATCCAAAACTTTAAGGCTTAAAAAAAAAGAGGGACTCTGAGGCGGCGAGGAGGAGAACGCACCTCTCACACACCCAGCGCAATGCTGCCTCCCATACACTGCGCCAAAGAGAGAAAGCCAGGCAGGCAAGAGAGGGGAACCTCCCACTCCTTTGACCGAAAAGTGGCTACTGCTGCTGCTACCTGCTTCCTCTTCCTTCCCATGCTGAAGGGCTCTCCTCTCACTCACTCGCTTTGTAGCCAGTGCCTTTCCTTCGCTGTGGTGACTCCTTGGTTTGGCTGAAGCCGAGTTGATCCAGCCGGGACGAAGTACCCCCTTTTGCCTTTTTGCGCTCAGACACTCCGGGAGGCAACCTCGTGCCGGGTGTATGGGAGGCAGCGTGAGGGAGTCACCACAGCGAAGTGGTTTATTCCCTCTCCAAGCGCCCAGGGAAAGGAAAACGCTCCGTTCACTCTGGGCTGCCAAAGCCTCCTTAAGCGCCAGAAAAGCCTGAGGTGGCTGGGATAAAGGGGGAATGGCAGGAAACTGGCCAGGCCTTCATGCCGTTCTCAATTTTCCTGGAAAATTTTTCCGGGCTCAGGTTCTTAAATAGAAAATGGTTCTTAAGAAGAGGCAAAAAATCTTGAACACCCGGTTCTTATCTAGAAAGGTTCTTAAGTAGAGGCATTCTTAGGTAGAGGTGCCACTGTACTTTTCACAGAAGCATCCTGGGTAGGGGGGTGGAGAGTCCTGAGAATGTGGGCGGAGCCTCCCACCACCGCTACTGGTTCTAAGAACCAGGCCGAACTGGGAGCAACCCATCACTGGCTTTGATAAACCAAATTGGACCATTGTGAAACAAATTTATGATAAGTTTCAAACATTATTCCATTCAGAGTTCCACTCAGTATAAATTCAACCCATTTTTGCAAACTCAAATATGCCTTCAGTTTCTGTCAAATCAAACTGGTATGTGAACTTTTCATGATTTGATCACCAGCAAATGCAGTCTTATGCATCTATACTTAGACTCAAAAGACAATGCAGAAATATTCATGGCTTAATTTATGTCAACACAGCTAAAGAATCGCCAAAGCAACGAATCAAGTCAGTGTAAGGTTTGTCCCTTTAAAACAGGGATGGGCAAAGTTGGCTCTTCTATGACATGTGGACTTCAACTCCCAGAATTCCTGAGCTAGCATGATTGGCTCAGGAATTCTGGGAGTTGAAGTCCATATGTCATAGAAGAGCCAACTTTGCCCATCCCTGCCTTAAAATAAAGGTGGAGGCTATTGATTTTGCATAGAAAGATAAATCTTTTATTCTCATCAGTGACCATTATTTCATTTTCTTTTATTGTCTTTTGAAAATGTGTTCTTAATAATTTTACACCCTTTTTATAATTATACCAATATAGCTTTCCATTGTTGATTTAATTTAGTTTAATGTAATTGATTCAATTTCTATGCCGCCCAATCCCATAGGACTCACAGGGTGGCTTGCAACAATACAAACAATACAATGATAAAAAGAAATCAAATATTAATAATAGTTATGAAACCCCATTAAAACATTAATGCTAAATATACTTCATATAAGACATGGTCATATTGTTGTGGAAAGGATTATTGTTGCATTGGCACCTAGATGCTGCTACCAATAATTATGATGTATATATGTTTTTTTACCTGAAACTTTTTTCAGTGCGAATATTTATTTATTTATTTATTATTTATTTATTTAATTTATTTGGTTTTTATGCCACCCTTCTCCTTAGACTCAGGGCGGCTTACAACATGTTAGCAATAGCACTTTTTAACAGAGCCAGCATATTGCCCCCACAATCCGGGTCCTCATTTTACCCACCACGGAAGGATGGAAGGCTGAGTCAACCTTGAGCCGGTATTGAGATACGAACCTCTGACCTACAGATCTACAGTCAGCTTCAGTGGCCTGCAGTACAGCACTCTACCTGCTGCGCCACCCGGGCTCTATTATTTAGATTTCTATGTTGCCCTTTTCTCCGCAGATTCAGGGTGGCTCACAAGAAAGATAAATACATAAATAGAGCTTATAAGCAATCTAAACTTAAAATATAACAGAGAAAATGTAATCTTATTAAAGAGAAAGTGCCAAAATCATATCCAGTATTAGAGTGACAGACTGAGAAACATTAATAGTTAAGAACTGGTTCTTCACCTTTCTAGCATATGCCCTTGATTCAGTCTCTTTGGGAATATTTTTGGATGTTCTGATGTACATAAACAGTGCTTTCCAATTAAGCAGTTCTTCTGCTAACGTAGCTACCTCCACCAGTGAAATGGGACTGAGGGATTCCCATCCCTGCTTGTATCCTCCACATCTGTTCTAGAGACTTGGGGGATCTAGAGATTTCAGCGAGGGTGTTGAGAACAGCATGGAAAAGAAAATGAAAATAATGTCCCATAATAGATTTCTGTTCGCGTGACTGGAATTTCACCCATTCGAAGTAGGAGAAAACAAACAGTTCTGACAATTGGAACTTTGTTTTAATCAGCAGTACACCATCTCCATTAAGTATCTAATCATGGTAAACTATTGAAGCATGGAAGAGAATAGAGGTAGCTCAGGCCAAGGACTCCACTCTTAAAGAACCCTTTCAGCATTCTGCAATCAGTAATTATCATCTGATTTGCAGCACTTTCTTTCTAGCCAGTGTGTAAGAATACATCTACCAAATTAGTTAAATCTTATACATTTCCACATGGTTTGCTGCATGATCAGTCTGAGAGTAATTGATTTCTTAAGTGTGGTGAAATATTCTTGACTTGCAAGGTTATCTTCATTCCATTTATGGAAGGATTTGGCCTGCAGCATGCTTGGAGGGGAGGGAGAAATCCAATCAGCCTATTGCTTTTTATTGTCTTTTATATTAAAATACTCGTTTGCATTTTTAAATAGGTGTGGATATGGGAAACTGAAAAATATAAGGTTAACACCAGAGCCTTCTGAGCATTTTGCCAACGTCAGCATTCCTGGGTGGAAAGAAATCTTGTCTCAGCAACAGTTTTAGGAGTGAAACTTTATGCCTCTTATTCTACCTGGTTTATCAAAGGGTAATGGAATTTGGATAACATTATGCTCTTTGATTCCTTGTTTTAAAACAGGAGGAGTAACATTCAATCTTAATTTCAGAACTTGCATCAAAAAAACAAAAATAGAGAGAGAAGTATCCCCTGATTACATAATCAATATTTTAGTTTCAGAAACATAAGAACTCATTATCATAAGATACATTTTCTTTCCTTTTAAAAAAAAAATATTTTTATTGATTTTCAAAAAGACAGACAAGGACATACAACACTAAACATTTAAAGAGCTACCATTGCTCCGCTTGCCGTAGAAGTCTAACTAATACAGAAATATAAAAAACCTAACTGTAGTCAGATCAAAACAGAAATGCCACACATGTAAGTTACATTCTTGTTGGATTCAACTCTATATTTATAATATTAAACTTATTAATTAAATTTCTTTATATTTTAAGATATTCTATACTTATACAAAAGGAAAAGGGAAAGATTATTAGGAATACAAAAGAAAAAGAAATGAAAGAATATACACCTCTAAGTTAGTTATACTATATACTATTTCATTCTATCTTATAGTTAATTGTTAACACCATTTTTAAAATTCCACCAGTCATATACTTTATTCCATATTTTATAAAATTCTGTTTCAGTTTGATTATTTAAATGTTTGGTCATCATATCTAGTTCTGCACATTCTATGATTTTTTTAAATACTTCAATGTCTTTTGGAATTGTCTTTTCTTTCCATTTCTGTGCAAATACTATTCTAGCCGCAACCAATATATGTATCATTAAATAATATTATTTAATAAGATGCATTTTCTATAGTCACAGAAAAACTTTCAAAAAATAGAATCACCTGCCTTTCATTCCCACCCTTTCTTCTCCAGCTCAGCTGGCAAGCAAGAAAAAGAGGCTCAGCCTATGGCACCACCATGTCCTCTATAGAGAAAGGTGCAGGGCTTATACACCGAAAAGCCAATTACAGACAACATTCAAGTCTCAGCTGTTAGAAAATCAGGAGACTCGTAATCAACCCTTTCCCAAAGGACTCAGTCAGGATCGTTCTGTGTAAAGGTTTTTAATAGCAATGCACAAATCAATCATTAGCATTGGGCAAACTGACTGAAATTCTGCCACCTGCCATTTACACGGAGCTCCAAATGGGGATCCCACTGACCCCAAATTCTCTGTTCTTCTTTTTTAAAATGGTGTTTTAACCCTGATAGTTACAATAGAAAGAGGCAGAACAGTGTACAGTGATACCTCGTCTCACGAACGTAATTCATTCCATGACCAGGTTCGTAAGTAGAAACATTCGTAAGAAGAAGCAATTTTCCCCATAGGAATCAATGTAAAAGCAAATAATGTGTGCAACCCCATCCCAAAAGTCACCCCTTTTGCCTTGCGCCGCTGGGAATCCCTGCCTCTGGACTTCTATTGCCAGCCGAAGCACCCGTTCTTGCATTGCTGGGATTCCCCTGAGCCTCCCCTCACTGGGAAACCCCACCTCCGGACTTCCATTGCCAGCCGAAGCACCCGTTCTTGCATTGCTGGGATTCACCTGAGCCTCCCCTCACTGGGAAACCCCACCTCCAGACTTCCATTGCCAGCCGAAGCACCCGTTCTTGCATTGCTGGGATTCCCCTGAGCCTCCCCTCGCTGGGAAACCCCACCTCCGGACTTCCATTGCCAGCCGAAGCACCCATTCTTGCATTGCTGGGATTCCCCTGAGCCTCCCCTCGCTGGGAAACCCCACCTCCGGACTTCCGTTGCCAGCCGAAGCATCCGTTCTTGCATTGCTGGGATTTCCCTGAGCCTCCCCTTGCTGGGATTCAAAGCAGCACCAGCAAAAATGAAGGGAATCCCAGTGAGGGGAACCTCAGAGGAATCCCAGCAATGCAAGAACGGGCGCTTCGTCTGGCAATGGAAGTACGGAGGCAGGGATTCCCAGTGAGGGGAGGCTCAGGGGAATCCCAGCACTTTGGCTGGCAATGGAAGTCCAGAGGTGGTGCATCCCAGCAGCGGTGGCTCGGGTTCTTAAGGTGAAAATAGTTCAGAAGAAGAGGCAAAAAAATCTTAAACGCCGAGTTCATATCTCAAAAAGTTTGTTAGTAGAGGCGTTCGTAAGAAGAGTTACCACTATATCTATTTCTATATCTATTTAGTGTGGTGACACAAAAGCAACATAGTACAATCAAACACACATACCTCCTTCCAATATCTGATACTTACAGCATTTGCTCCAAGGCAAAACTAAACAGAATTCTAGCTAAACACTATAAATTTTGAAAATCTCATCAAGCAGTTGGAGGTTTTTGTTGTTGGTGTTGTTGTTTTAATAATTAGAGAGGGAAATACGAGGGTTATCCAGAAAGTAATATTACAGAGCACATAGCTCTCACGGGGAATGTACGTGAGGGAAGTTGGGATTACTATTGTATAACGGGAAGCCAGTGGAAGAGAACAAACAGTTCCAGTGGTCAGTAGATCATTGACTGGCATTATGGTGAGGGTTAGAGATTTGCATCCTTATTCAGTTTCCCTCCAAGTGCGAAGTGCGCGCTGTAATACGCTACCTGGATACTAAGGGCATGAACACTGCTGCAATGGGTGCCCAAGATTTGTGAGCGATGGGTGCCCAAGATTTTTCTCAGCGATTGCTGAGTTCTGAATTTTTTGGCCGAAGGAGAATGGGTATGGTACCACTGCATTGTTTGACATTTGTTCCCTGGAGTATGGTGGTGCATTGATTGCCGATCAGTTTCCAGTCACAATTCAAAGTGTTGGTTATAACCTATAAAGCCCTTCATGGCATGGGACCAGAATATCTCCGGGACCACCTTCTGCCACACGAATCCCAGCAACAGAGTTGGCCTTCTCCGGGTCCCATCGACTAAACAATGTCATCTGGTGGGACCCAGGGGAAGAGCCTTCTCTGTGGTGGCCCCAACCCTCTGGAACCAGCTCCCCCCAGAGATTAGGATTGCCCCCACCATCCTTGCCTTTCATAAACTTCTTAAAACCCACCTCTGCCATCAGGCATGGGGGAACTGAGACATCTTCCCCAGGCCTATATAATTTATGTATGATATGTTGTGTGTATGTTTTTTAAATTATGGGTTTTTAATCTTTTAAATATTAGATTTGTATTGAACATTGTTTTCTACTGTTGCTGTAAGCCGCCCAGGCTCTATGGAGAGGGGCGGCATACAAATTTTAATAATAATAATAATAATAATAATAATAATAATAATAATAATAAACCCAAGTTTCATCTCCTGTCACTATACAGTTGAGAAAAGCCTCGCCTTCAATCTGAGTTGCTTAATCAGCTCTGGAATAAATGGGTTCCAACTCCTCTGATCCTGATTTTTCTTGGTTAATAGTTAACTGCCTTTCAGCTTTAGAGTGGTTGGAGATCAGGAAACTACTTGGTTTGCTTCCATATGAGTCTCTGCGCATAGATGTTTTTTGTGTTGTTCCTTTCCTACTTTGCAGTGACTTTTGCCATGCTGTAATTGACAGATATATTCACAAATGCTTTCACTTGACTTTCTTTTCAGTCATGATAAGTCATGTTACGAAAGTGCTGCTGAAGTGCTGTAAGAAGAGATTGAGAAGTAGCTACATGTGTTATGAAATTATGAATTACCTATTCTGCCAAGCATCAGGGCAGTGATCAGATACCCAGGCAACTGGTTCCTTTTGATCAAGGAACAATGAAGAGTTTTTAAGTTTTATTATTAACTCGGGCAAACAGATTTAAAAGCATAATATAAACAACTCACATATCAAGCAAGTTGATAGCCCAATCTCTAACCAGCTGCTAGGAATTCCTTAATAATGACAGCAGACATATCCAAGGATAGCTTCTTAAAACCCACCTCTGCCATCAGGCATGGGGGAACTGAGATATTCTTTCCCCCTAGGCCTTTACAATTTACGCATGGTATGTTTGTATGTATGTTTGGTTTTATAATCAGGGTTTCTTTAGTTGTTTTAGTATTGGATTGGATTGTTACATGCTGTTTTTTATCACTGTGGTTAGCCTCCCCGAGTCTACGGAGAGGGGCGGCATACAAATCCAATCAAGAAAGAAAGAAAGAAAGAAAGAAAGAAAGAAAGAAAGAAAGAAAGAAAGAAAGAAAAAAGAAAGAAAGAAAAGTTCTGTGCAGAAGCTCCCACAATCCCAAGATTTTTTTTTTATCAAACTATGATTTTATGGTCCTGTTATGGTCAGGAGATTGCAAGACCTTACTTGGATTGGGTGACCCAGGATTTTGGGATGGGAATCAGAAGGCTGAGATTTTCACAGTAAGAAAAGCTTTGAAGTTATTTAAAGTTTCTCCCTCTTCTCTTTTATTCAGTAAAGAAGAGTTAATAAAAATCAGCAGGCTGATTGAATGAGCTATAAACTTGTAGACGTCTGTTAATATATGAAGGAGAAATCAAAACGTGTCACTAAACTCTTGGAATAACACTGGCTTTCCACATTGCCACATCATTGCTTCAGTTTGTGATACAAATGTTTACTGCAAGAATTGTATATTTTAGAACAGCGGTCATCAATCTTTCCTGCTTGGCATCCCACCCTGCCGTGGAGGAGGGAGTGAATGGCAGGCACACACACGTGGACATAGCTCCATTTATGTGAGTGGCAGGCATGGGTACCTTCCACTCACACCAATGGAGCTTCAAGGATGAGCAGAGGGAGTTTCAAGGGGCAAACACTTGAGCAGAGGGCTTGAGTGGTGGGCATTTGTCAGTGAAGGGCTGCACAAAATTGTACTACCACATTGTGGGTGTGGCTTATTTTGTGGGTGTGGCTTGCCAGCCATGTTACCAGATGGGAGTGGTTTGATTATCATGTGACTGGGGGATGGCTTAAAGGTCATGTGACTGTCCTAACGGTGGTCAAATTGACGTCACTCACATCAAAAGTTTGGGTTAAGGTGCCTGGCTTCTCCTCGCCTCAAAGAGATACAATTTCTCTATTTATTTAATATTACTGAACATCCAAAATATACTATTTAATTCTATTTATATATGCCATATGTGTATATTACTATATTACTCATAGGCACACAAAAATATACATTATCTACTATATAAACTATATGTGTATGTACACACACGCACACACAACTCTTCTAAAATTATACACATTCAACCTCATATACTGTGATAGGAAAAACATACCCAGAACCCAGAAGGGGAAAAAAAATCAAAATGTTTCTACTGGCACTGTGTACATGACCATACCCGTAGGAGCCCATCACTGGCATTTGTGCTCACAAGTGAAGCTCAACTCATGCAAAGTTTGTTCTCTGTTCATGCAAAGGCCTCTGAAGGGATCTGTAATAATCTGTATAGTCTGGAGGACAGAAGGAAAAGGGGGGACATGATCGAAACATTTAAATATGTTAAAGGGTTAAATAAGGTTCAGGAGGGAAGTGTTTTTAATAGGAAAGTGAACACAAGAACAAGGGGACACAATCTGAAGTTAGTTGGGGGAAAGATCAAAAGCAACGTGAGAAAATATTATTTCACTGAAAGAGTAGTAGATCCTTGGAACAAACTTCTAGCAGACGTCGTTGGTAAATCCACAGTAACTGAATTTAAACATGCCTGGGATAAACATATATCCATTGTAAGATGAAATACAGGAAATAGTATAAGGGCAGACTAGATGGACCATGAGGTCTTTTTCTGCCGTCAGTCTTCTATGTTTCTATGTTTCTAAGGCCTCTGTTCACGCAAGTGAAGCCTCGCCTATGTAAATGTCAGCCCAACACTTGCACAAGTGGAATTTCACACATGCGCACTTACCCATCTCTCCCAAGGCCTGATTTTGAACAGACCTCAGCCCGGTAGTTGGCCCCAGCCTGGAGGTTGAAACCTTTGTTTTCCAGTACAGTAATATTACGAACCTATAAACTTAATTCATTCCAGGACCAGGTTCTTAAGTAGAAAAGTTTGTAAGAAGAAGCAATTTTCCCAAAAGGAATCAACATAAAAGTAAATAATGTGTGCGATTGGGGAAACCACAGGGAGGGTGGAGGCCCTGTTTCCTCCCAGAAGTTTCCTAGAGAAGCCTCATAGAGGCTTCTCCCCACATTTTCCAGCCCTGTTTCCTCCCAGGAGATACCGAGAGAGGACCCGGGAGGCTTCTTCCCGCCTTTACGGCTCTATTTCCTCCCAGGAGATTCCTAGAGAAGCCTCATGGAGGCTTCTCCCCACCTTTTCCAGCCCTGTTTCCTCCCAAGAGATTCCTAGAGAGGCCCCACGGAGGCTTCTCCTCACCTTTTCCAGCCCTGTTTCCTCCCAAGAGATTCCTAGAGAGGCCCCACGGAGGCTTCTCCTCACCTTTTCCGGCCCTGTTTCCTCCCAGGAGATTCCTAGAGAGGCCCCACGGAGGCTTCTCCCTGTCTTTTCCAGTTACAATTTTGGAGGCTTGGGTTTGTAAGTGGAAAATGTTTCTTGAGAAGAGGCAAAAAAATCTTGAACACCTGGTTCTTATCTAGAAAAGTTCGTAAGTAGAGTTATTAGGTAGAGGTACTACTGTATTCTGCAAGTTATTGATATAAGGTACAGGCAGAGGTGGGCTATTGAGGTGGAACAGTGAGGTGTGCTCGCCCTTGTGGCTCTGAGTGCTAGTGAGGGGCAGCACAATTATGCTACTGCACCTGGAGAAAAGGACAAAATGATGACTGGTTTGAATGAACCAGGATTTGGAGTGAAATTGTAGCTGATTATTGTTATTCCTTACATACAGGGTAGTACTATTCCACACCAGACATTCAGGGAAATCAGCTCAATACTAATATTCCAGTATACCTATACACATAATACTATATTTATTTTATTTTATTTTATTTTATTTTATTTTATTTTATTTTATTTTATTTTATTTTATTTTATTTTATTTTATTTTATTTTATTTTATTTTATTTTATTTTATTTTATTTTATTTTATTTTATTTTATTTTATTTTATTTTATTTTATTTTATTTTATTTGTATGCCGCCCCTCTCCGTAGACTCGGGGCGGCTAACAACAGTAAAAAACAATATAAACAAATCTAATATTAAAAGTAGTTTAAAAACCCCAATTTAAGAAACCAATCATACATACAAATATACCATGCATAAATTTTGTAAGCCTAGGGGGAAGGGAATCTCTCAATTCCCCCATGTCTGACGGCAGAGGTGGGTTTTAAGGCAAGGAGGGTGGGGGCAACTCTAATATCTGGGGGGAGTTGGTTCCAGAGGGTCAGGGCCACCACAGAGAAGGCTCTTCCCCTGGGTCCCGCCAGTTGACATTGTTTAGTCGACGGGACCCGGAGAAGGCCAACTCTGTGGGACCTAACCAGTCGCTGGGATTTGTATGGCAGAAGACAGTCCCAGAGATATTCTGGCCCGATGCCATTATAATGTCCATTTATTTTTTGCCATTTTCATATAGACTGGGAAGCATAAAGGAAATTCTTTTAAAAGTCATATATACCCTGAGGAGGAGAATATCAGGGAAAGGTTTGTCAGGAGCTTTTTTTTTTAGAATTGTTTCATATATACGGTTCCTAATGTTAGTAATTGAGAACCAATTATAGCTATCCAGATGTCCTTTTTAATGGATTTTCCGTGATAAGAAAAAATATAGAAGAAGCAGAAGGTTACTCAAGAACAGGCATCATAAAATCCAATGAATGAGCAAAGAATAAAAAACACTCTTTCCAAAACATTCTAAATGATTTATCTTATGGGTTAAACTTGTAAAACTTCATATCCATTAAGCATATGTAAACGTCAGATTGCTCAAAGCAGATTGCATTGATGATCTAGGCTGATCTTAGAAAATGTTAAAGTTACTACTTGGAAAGAAGATAATCAAATAGTTCTGGGGCTATAGGTTAGATTGGGAAGTCCCAAAATGTTTCCCAGAAGAAAAAGAAATTATAATGCATTTCCATATTATTGCCAAGAAAGCTACAAAAATATGTCCATATAATCATTAGATGCTTAACTCAAGGGAGTTTTTATACTAAATGTCATATTAATTATGCAATTTGAGTCTAAGCGTGGCCAACAAACAGGTTCCACTAATAATGTGTTTTATTCCCTAGCCAAAATGAATGACACTGTAGCTATTTTACGAATAGGTTATGTGAAAGCCAGCCAGAAAGTATTTCTTAGATACAGCTACAGCTACATGAAAGTTCTTTTCATTTGTCCCAACAATCATTCTGTGGATTAGACTGGACAGAGAGAAAAACTGGCCTAAATTTCATCTAATGCTGAGTTCGGACTTGAACCTGAAATCGTTCCACCAGAGATATTAACACTGAGGTGGCAAGTAATCGGGGCTTTGCGTTATCCAGATATGCCTTGCAACGTTATCATTTACCACTCTCCTATGATATTATTCAATCTTATATGACAGTAGCGTGATCATATTCTCATGGTGATGGCTAAGGTTACATTTTTAGTTCCACTCTGGGAGTTCACATCTATACTTAAATAACTATATTTATAAAGTCTATTGTTACGTCCCCGCCCACAGAAGGGAAATTGCCTGGAGACAAGCCTGATTGGTAGATAATCGCTCATTCCTATAGGCTATGTAAATCGCGTTGTGACAGCCGGGAGCGGGAAGTTCTAAGGTAACTGATTGGTCCTTTCCTCAGTAAGCTGTTATTATATAAGGGATTACTTGTTGTTATGTGCTTGTTCGGTTCTTGCTTGTTCTCAATAAAGCGTTGATTCTGACTGAATGGTGTCCGACTCTTCATCTATTATCTTCAAGCCAAATCTACATTCAATTTTTTTCTGATGTGTAGAACATCAGTTTTCATCTCATTCTGTTTTAAGTGTCTTCGGTGAGTTATTAGGCGTAGGCTTCAGATAGCTTTTAACTACCTATATCTATTATTTATTGCTTTGTCTTTTACAAACTAGTTTTTCCAATATTATCTCTCTTGATTTTTTAATAAACTGGAATTACAATTCTTTTACTTCTTTTAATTATCCTAATTGAAAGATTAATATTCCCTTTATGCCAGACTACTTTACATGCACACCATCTTCAGTACAAAAGTTGCACTGAAAACAAAGCCTCCCATGAGTAGTGTCACACAGAAGACCTTTGTATGAAGAACTAAATTTCGCAGGGTATAGACTGTTGTGTATACTCCCTTGCAGCTTGAGCAATATTCAGACTCAGATGAGGAGGATGTTTTAGAGATAGTAAATTTGTCAGATTTAGCCACAGAGGGCACGGTTAGTGGAGACCATGGAGCTAGTGATATACAAATGGATTCACTTGAATCAAATGGGGGAGATAAGAGATGGAGAAATGCTTGTTTCAGAAGGTTTCACAAACGCTTAGAGGAGAAGGGGAGGAGATATTAGAGTGATTAATTGATTAATTACCTTACATCCGGGTGTGAAACGGAAGAGAAGCTGGTTTCGTCAATCTTGCAATCTAAAGATGGTCGAGTCCAGGACTTTCTCTAGAACGTAAGCTATCGAGTGTGGTTTATTACTTGCTTTTTTTATGACTCCTGGCTAGCCCTGATTAGCCCATAAATTTTAGAATGACTTGTGGAATGTTTTTTATGTTACTGCCAAGCCACTTAATTGCTGAGATAGAGATGAGGAGAGAAGAAGACTGCATGCAAAGTTGATGTGTTAAAATGAGAAATAAAGGGGATGTGTTTTACAAGGAGACACATTGAGAAATCATTTATTCCAAGTATTATCTGTATGAGCCTGAAATCAGAACATAGACCAGCAAAGGATTGCAGTCTTCGGCACTACCGGTGTGCCCTCCGAAGCTGTTGTGGGTATGCACACATCCAGCGGGCGGGTGGGCGCATGTCAGTGTGAGATTTGGCCCCTATGCATGCACAGCAAGCAAAATCTCATGTGAGGGTATTCGTGTGAGCGAGATTTCACTGATTGTCACCAATATTTTTGCTTCTGCGCAAAAATTGGATAATTGTCACTCAGACACCGCCTGATTATTCCTAGGCCATTGTTTTCTATGGTATCTCACCACAATTGTCTTGCTGACTTATTTCACTCTTATTAACTTATTAACTCAGGGAGGTGCATCAGCTGAATACTGAAATAAACAAGTGTTAAACCACTGGAATTTTTCAAAGAAATATTTTTACAGAGCTTTCTATAACGGAGAGAAAATACAAAATCATTGAGATCTCTACCATCACTATATTACAGATATACATCTTTGTGTGTGTGTATATATAGTATATAAGGAATGAAATCAAGATTGTGGCAGTTATTCATGTTTATACCTTCAGAAATGCTTGTAAACTGGCAAAAAAGGCCCTGAGAAAGCAGTAGCAAAAATATATTCAGCTCACTCTCTCTTCCTGCCAAGTACTAAGCTAAGGATAAAAAAAAATGTAGTGAAGCCTAAACTCTAATCTAAGATGGTATCTGTCACAGTCTGTGTGCTCTAATGAAAGGATCACAGTGTAAATATAAAACTCTTCTTCCATGAGATTTTCTTGCATAAAGAAAGAAAGGAAAATTTAAAAAAAATGGATATTTTTTTTGTTTGCTGCACCCTAAACAACAATAACAAAAAAAAAAACCAAAGTGGGGTGATGGGCAAAACAACTTAGCAAAGAATTGTGGTGCAAAATCCTTAGAATATCAACCTCTGTAAAAACTCAATGACTTTCTTATTGCATTTGTCTCTCCATTAGCTTTCCAAACTGCTTGAAACCTTTACCTTCCCCTCCATACCCTGTTTTCCTAAAATAAGACATCCCCTGATAATAAGGTCAATTGAGCGTTTGCGTGCAGGGCAATAAGGCCAAGTGCTTATCTCAGGGTTCAAAAAAGTGTAAGACAAGGTCTTATTTTCAGAGAAACACGGTAAATAACAAAGCTCTGACAAAATCCTAATGAGAAAAGGCTTATTATATAGGTGACAAAGGTGCTTTAGGAATTCTAAAAATAAAAATTCCCCAGGGATGGGTTCTAATATAGAGATAGAGGTCATGTAGAGGTTGTGTATAGCAAATTGTCTACCTCAAGTAGGCCTTGCATACCTACATGATCTCACCCAGTTCACATCACCAGGATGATGTAGGACACTATCCCTGGCCGGTACGTGATCTCATCTAGATTGTATCAACAGGATGTCCTTAAGAATTGGTAAGGAGAATTCACCAATAAAAATGCTGTTGCTCTTTGTTACCTTTTGCTGGTATATTAAAGCAATAAACACTGAGAAGGCAGTCAGACATCTTAGCATCCTACAATGACTGGTCTCTAATTCCATCATTCTAACTAAGTTTGCTGCTGGTTCGCTTCCTCCCACACCATGGCAAAAAAATCACACACATCCCCCAAAAAAATTTAAGCCAAAAACAAGATGGCAAACACATGCACAATGCTGGAAAATTGGCTTCTGTGCATATGTAGAAGACAAAAACCTGGAGGAGAATATCCAGAAATAATAATGCTAAAATAATAAACCCTCCCCCAAAAGCCAAAAACAAGATAGCAAATGTATGCACAGTGCCAGAAACCTGACTTCTATACGTGTGCAGAAGAAAAAAAACCTGGAAAAAATCCCCCCCCCCCAAAAAAATTAAAAATAAATAAAGACGGGCTACAAGAATGGTGGAAGGTCTTAAGCATAAAACGTATCAGGAAAGACTTAATGAACTCAATCTGTATAGTCTGGAGGACAGAAGGAAAAGGGGGGACATGATCGAAACATTTAAATATGTTAAAGGGTTAAATAAGGTCCAGGAGGGAAGTGTTTTTAATAGGAAAGTGAACACAAGAACAAGGGGACACAATCTGAAGTTAGTTGGGGGAAAGATCAAAAGCAACGTGAGAAAATATTATTTCACTGAAAGAGTAGTAGATCCTTGGAACAAACTTCCATCACACGTGGTAGATAAATCCACAGTAACTGAATTTAAACATGCCTGGGATAAACATATATCCATCCTAAGATAAAACACAGGAAATAGTATAAGGGCAGACTAGATGGACCGTGAGGTCTTTTTCTGCCGTCAGTCTTCTATGTTTCTATGTTTCTATGTAAATAAAATAAAATGAATTTTAAAAAAAGAGATGGCAATGCCCATGGGCCTGTACCAACCAAATCAGTTCCATGATGTCATCATGACATCACCAGCGGATTGTTACCGGTTTGAGCAAACTGGTGCGATCCGTAAGGAACCCACTTCTGAAATTCCCATCTCAGATTCCCACTAAACTGAGAATGAGACAAACTCTATGAGTTCATCTGACTTTCTACTCCGAGAAGAGGCCTCAAGAAATTATGCATTCCTCTGCTCTATTTTTTAAATATATGTTCACATGAAAAAGACAATTTGGACACACCAAACCTGCTCTCCATTTTCAGGAGCAAAGAATTCATTCAGTTACTTTGCTAATTCCCTATCCTAGTTTAATTCTTAATGCCTCCAGTGTTATCTAGAAAACAGAATTGTTTGTTAAATTGAGTAAATGAATGCCTAAGATTTTAAAGAATATTTCGGATTTGGAGCATAAAAAAATAAAAAGTGAAAATGGTTGCAAGCAGCCAAGGGCAGGGGAGGGCTTATTTCTGATTTTTAAAAAACAATAAGAATCATTTCTTTCAGTTCATTTATATTTTTCTTATATTCAGAAATGTTCAAACTACCAATCCCACACCAATTTTAGTAAAATTGAACACATTTTGTAAGCTAAACTATCTATAAATTGAAAAAAATTCAGAAAAACGGGGGGGGGTGCCTTTTATAACCAAATTAAAGCAATATGCATAGTTTTTTTCAGTTCAGTTTTCATACCACTGTGTGCAGAAATGTTCAGACTACTTTTCAAGTGAAAAAGGTTTTCAAATTGACCAAACATAATTACTTCAAATGAAGAGGTTTTGGTCCGGGTCAGGGTGACCCGGGAACAGAACAAGTGTGACTTTTTGTTTTTCAGCAAGAAAGAAACCCCCCACCCCCCAAAAAAAAATTCTCATAGAGAGAACCCCTGAAATGATGAAAAGTCATGAAATTTCAAGTTTCAGATATGCAGGGAAAAATTATTACAGGGACTCAAACTTGGCTTCGGGTCACATACGACCCGAACAGAACAGCACAGCAGGATTAATATTCTTTGTTCAACTTTTTGATATTTTATTAACTATTGCTAGGTGTTCGCCAATTTCCTCTCCTTTATGTTATGTTCTAAAAAGAAATAATCAGTGTTTTCATTTGGCCAAGCCATCCATTTTTGAAAGACACCTTGTTTTTAATATCTTCTCTGACCTCTAACCATTATGGCATCCTTTCAGATATTTTGATACTTTTTCCGACAAGAGCTATTTATATATTCTAGCTGAGATTCTCTTCTTGTGCCTTTGAATAATCTCCAAGGAGCTTGGAGAAAATTGAATGTCTTGACTCTTTCTTTTAGATTTACTTTCTTCAGTGTCCTCATTTTGGGGAGGTTTGTTCTTCGAAAGCCAAACATAATGGTACTGAACTTCTTTTGGCAAGTGTCCACTTCTATATTGAAGATTGTGTAAGAATATAGTATTACAATCCTTGTTCACAAAGAAATGCAATAATGTTTAGTCACCTGGGCTTTTGAATAAGAAACATTACTGGATAGTGTTGCGTTGCATTGCTATTATCTAGATTCAGGTTTCAGCCAGTAATTCAGTACCCTTAGGTGCCCTAATTATGCAAATATAAACATATTTTTATAAGAAAAATAAGTTTTTTCTTATTAAAAAACACCCTTTGCAAACATTAAAATAATTAAAACATTATATTAAAAGGGTCCAAGCTTACCTGTTCCCTCTTGCTCTAGTTTTCTGTTTGCAATTTGAATGTAGAGACACTTCCACTAACGTGATCCCATAAACTGCAGTTGGAAGTATACATATCATTCCATCTCCTCTCCTTCTCCTCATATAACTACCTTCATTAACCATGCCACAAAGAATCAGGACACCCTTAATTTATCTGCAAAAACTGTAAGAATGTCAGCGGACTTGCTAGATAAATCAAAAAGCTTTCTAGTTCACTTCCCACTTCCCATTCTGGTTAGATTGCTTAAATCTAAGCAGGACATGGGAGCAATTCTGTGCCACTGAATTTAGAATTTAATCGTTATGGCTAAATGTCTACATAATTTAGTATGATCTTCCCGGTGCTGCACTGTATTTCTCAATATTGTCACCTGCGAATCACCAGATTAGGAAATTTCTGCTTTTCTTTATGCATTTAATCCAATTCTATTTTCATATTTCTGTTCTAACCCAAGTTTTCTTTTGGAAGGATCCCCAGAAGTGCTTGATATAGAGAGAGGTTATAATTCTATATGTACCCTCAAACATTTAACATTGTGTTAAGGTTGGTGCAACTGTGAATGAGGTAAGTACACTTGAATATTTTGTGGTTCAGCCTTTGGTGGGAATTCAGTCATTGCCTTATGTTGTTATATGAATCAAGACATAACATTTAAGATATTGTTGGACCAGCAGAGTTGATGGGGGGAGGTTATGCCAGATTCAGGGGTCAGCATTTATTAATATGAACTCAGTTGGTGTCTCAATATAGTATATGATATCTACAGTACCTTCTTCCAGATCACCAACTTTATGATGGGGAAGGCCAGGGATTCTAAAATTCACAATGTTATTAAATCACTCAAGTTTTCCTTTAGTCTATGCCCCAGCAATTGTTGTGGTTAGCTCTGGCCCAGCTCCTGCCCCAAGGACTATGGATGTGGGGGAGACATCCACATGCTGCAGGCCCGTTTTGCCTCCTGTGGAATCTGCTGCTGAAGGCTCCTCTGACCAAGAAGACATGAGTGACAAGGAGGAGGAGAGTGTGGCAGACAGCTCAGAAGGAGATCAATTATCTAGCTCCTCCTTGGATTCAGAACAAGAGTTAATGATACAGCCACGCATGCGGAGAGTGATGCATAGGCAACAACAACTGAGAGATTATTATCAAAGAAAATGAGGCCACCTGTGGTTAGGTGGGGCTGTGGTAATTAGTGAGGCTGCTATAAATAGCAGCCTGTGGGTTTGGCCATTGTGGAAGATTATCTAATCCTTGTGTTTCGTGACTGCTTTACTGACTTTGACCTTTTGTGTGCTGATTTTTCCCCGCTTTGAAACTAAACCAGGGCAAAGTGTGTTTCACTTTGTGAAAAAAGAAGGACTGTGAATTGCCTCACAGCTGCAAGCTAAGTATCACAGAACTGATAAGGGACTTGTACAAATTACCAGTTTGTTTGGAGACAAGTGCTCTTTGCTATACCAAAAGAGGGCTTGGTTTAAGTGAATTTTCATTATAAAGAACATTGTTTTGAATTTTCAAAGGTGTGTGTCTGAAATTTGCACCTATGAATTGGTAGGAGGAGTCTACCAGAGAGCCCGACAGAACAGCACTATATCCTGTAACAGTAGTTTAGAATAGCTTCTTTTATTACTCTTTTAACTCAAGCACCCATCACAAAACCCACACTCACTGGGTTATGCATGTGGGATCCTCAGCTTGTTTCCTATAATTTGTATCCTTCCCCTGAAGGCTAAATGTCAATCCACCATCCCAAAGCAAAGTACATGAATATAGACCCTACTTCAATGCTCTGAGTTACAGCAGGTGGATGGTTTGGCCGCTCATTTATTTTTCTTATGCTTTTTCCCTCACAGGATAACAAGTCTTAAATACTCAAGGGCATACAGATTACAAGTTCTGGGAAGAAATAATTTGTTATGTCTGCCCTGAATTTAATGCTCATTTATTTCACAGGATAGTTTTAGATTCTGGTGACAAAAGGGCAAAAACAATTCTGTTGACACACTTTCTTTGTCTTATGTACCAAAATATTTGACCTAAAAGCTTTAATAACAAATTAAGTAATCTGATCTGAGGTTGTGTTGATATGTTTTGCTTCTCCGTAAACGTATGTATTCTCAAAGCCCAATAGATCATCTTTGAATATTAGAACTATGTAGTGGGCACTCCTACAAATGGGTGCTATTAATCAAGAAATGTCCTCTTAATCCCCTAAAATGCTTTGTCTTATTTTTTTTTTCCGCAGATAGGGTGAGTGCAATTCCAATTTTCATTTTCCAAAAACTGGGGTGGGAAATGATGAACATGGCAGAGCTTGTGGAAATGGCTAAACTAACTTGTTTAAGGAGAAAATAAATTGCTTTTATAAAATATTGGAAACCTTTTGTGGATTTTTGTGCTGAAAATGAATTTTAAAAAGAAAGGATTTTAGGGTGTATTATTTAAAAAGGTTTGTTTATGGGAAGAAGGGAGCCATGGTATACAATTTTGGGCGGTAGAGATGGTAATTACTGTTTGTAACTGCTACAAAGATCAGAAGTTGGTTCTGTTGCAAGGAATATCCTTCAGTTTCAAGGTTCAGGGGAGAGACACTGGATTCATGGAAGATGTTTGGAAAGAAAATTTAATGGTGGACAGGAGCAGATGGTTTGAGCTCTTGAACAGAATAGGTGGATCACATGCTTCCAGATGTTGGGTGTTGTTGTGATTCAGCCTGAGGCTGCTCAGGGACCAGCGGTGTCTCTGCTGGCTCCATGCCCAGAGGAGGAGGACAGCGAAGAGGACGGGGTGAACAGTTGGACGGGGGAGAGGAAAGTCAGGAATGGGACGAAGTAGAACAGCATGAGAGCCCCAGGGGGGGGGCTCTCCCCAGCCAGTAGCTTGGAGTCATTAGGTGAGGACGCACAAGCCGTCATTGACATGCGACAGAGACGTTCAGAGCAAAGAAAGGAGTAATTAAAGAAGTATTATCAGCACTGAATTAGGAACAGCTGGGCTTGGGTGTGGTCCTCCTTAGCAGGGTTTAAAAGGCAGGCAAGCCCTTGAAGCCATGTGGAGTGTTATCAATTGGAGTTACGGTGTCCTGGTGTCCTGCTTTGTTCTCGGCGTCTCTGTTCCTGGCTTGTGGCCCAGCAGTTTGGAAGACCCGTGGGAGGGGTAGGTCTGCTATCTACAGTCTTGTCTTGGCAGCAAGAATCCTGTATTGCTGCATGGACGTTTGCCTTCGTGGATATCTCTGAAGATACAGCATTTTCATGTTTGTAAGGACATTTTCTGTTACCTGTGTTTTTCTTGAATTTTATAAACTGCCTTTGCCTTTTACCGGTGTGTCTGGCTTCTATTTTTGGGTTGGTATTGGCTTCCGGAGTGACCCAGACAGAACAGGTGTAGAAGAAGAAAAGGCAGATATGCTGAGAGTGGGCTAGTTTATACCCTCTGTTGGGCCCTACCTTGAAAGTTTCCTGTTCTTATGTAGGAAATGTATCCCATTGACTGCCAGACTGCCAAGGCGAAATTCTGTAGACTGTCTTGAGTCCAGGTTTGCTTGACCCTTGTTGGCTGATGCAATCTTCCCAGGTGCTATGTGGTGAGATGGATAGAGGGCTGATCCTATCATATTCTAAGGGAGAAGGTCTTAATGCTATCACCCTGGAGCTGAAGGGGGGGGCAAGGAGCTGCAAGAAGCTGGTTTGTATTTAAAACATGTTTCTCCTTCCCTCAACACTGTCAAACTATTTACTAAGTCTGCACTACTATTACTACTAGTTTTTTCCCATCATTCCTACCACCCATTTCCTCCCATTTATGACTGTATGACTGTAACTTGTTGCTTGTATCCTTAAGATTTTTATTAATATTGATTGTTTCCTCATTGCTTATTTGACCCCTATGACAATCATTGAGTGTTGTATATCATGATTCTTGACAAATGTATCTTTTTTCTTTTATGCACACTGAGAGTATATGCACAAAAGACAAATTCCAATCACACTTGGCCAATAAAGAATTGTATTCTATTCTATTATCCAGGGAAACATATTCTTCCTATTCAATATTTCCTAGGATATTTCATTTTTCTAGGAGAGAGGAGGGGGCTAACTTCCTTCATTTCTTTCAATGGCTTTTTTCTTTTGTTTTACATATCCTATTTCTATACTTCCTTTTATGTTTCTGTAGTTTTTAAATCTTCTGTAAATCTTTTAATAACAATTACACATTAAACTAAAAATGGCAAGGGGGCGATGAATACTTCATAAGATGGTAGCTATTACTTTTAATTTAAGGAAAATAATGTTAAAATATGCAGGGTATGCTGTCTGTCAGACAGCAAGAAAGATGCAGGAAACTTGGTACCTACAAGCAGATTGGCATCTAAGATAACTTAAAGCCCTGTCAGAGATGCAGACTTTTAGAAATGTTACAAAGGAATACAGTACAGCAACCAAAGTTCCTATGTTTTATTCACCAGAAAAAATCAATTTACAACTCATTTCTATGGACTATAATTGTAAAGTGGTGGATTATTTCCTCATATCGTGAGGAAGAGCAAAGCTATGGATTGAATTCAAGGCACTTATCAATCTTTCAACCACCAACACTGTTTTAAGGAGCATGACTAATGTGGTACAGGTAAATTAGGCAGAAGCAGCAGTTCCTGAAGTCAGACAAGCTACAGGTGTTGCTTTTAATCTCCGCCCATTCATTTTCCCCATTCCCCGTCAACTTGTGCATTTAATTTCTCTTTATTGTTTTCATTTTCACCTTTGCTGGAGTTTATGCTTTTAAGGACTACCTTGTCTGGGTTTTCATGGATGGCGGTTGAGCTAAATCTTATTCCATACATAAAAAAAATAAAATAAAAGATTTATTGAGCTACATTTGACAGCAATGCAAGGAGCAGCTGGAACTGTTTGAAATTCATCTCTTTCCCATCAGTTCAATGAGAGTTCAGTGTGATGAGGATGAATAGTATGTGATGTTTTTCCTCCCAATTAGGCTCTGCTGAGCTACAAACTACCTCAATAAATAAAAAATGGTCACAAGTGTACATCAATACCAAAAAGTATATCTTCCCATATCTTCCTGGACAGGCTGGGCAATAAAATACTGCTTTGTTACAGTGAAACTGAGAAGTTAACAAATTGTGGCTAAGACAAGAAAGGGAAGTTTATTAGGTCAAATACAAATGACAGCTTAAAGGAATCCGATATGATACTGGCGTGTTTAATATATACAAGGTGCTTTAACTTACTTTCATTTACAAATTATTCATATGGCCGATCAGCTCTGACAACTCATGGCTGGTGTTCACCTTCCCTTATGGGCATAATTTACATGTTAATTCCTTCTTTATTAAAGGTATTGGTCGCCCATGGCAACGCTACACTAAACACTAAGTTATAGACAATAACCAATGATTTATTAGTGCTAAATATCCATGTGGGCCATCTATATCTACAATAACATTCCTTTTCATGACTCTTAATTATAATAATCCCTTAATTCAGGGTAGAGGGTTTACTGGCTGGATGCCCTTCCATGCAGTAGATATTTATTTTTTCTTTGCACTCTGGGAGATAAATATTTGCCATTACCTAGGATTGAACTCTCCATCTGCTTAGTGGGAGACCAATGTCTTGACCACGAGGCCACCAGCCACTCAATTATCTATATCCACAATATTATTTGAAGTACTATATATGGATTCCTGAAGGGAACCATAGGGATCACAGCTGTGGGATGGACATAGGAATGTATAACTCCATTGAAAAGTGGTATGTTAGAAACAATTCCATCATTCTGAAAATATTGTTTGATACGGAATGCCTTATTTGTGTGTTTGACCGATTTAATGTTAGAATAGAATAGAATAGAACAGAACAGAACAGAATAGAATAGAGTCTGCAGAGAGGGGCGGCATACAAATCCAATTAATAATAATAATAATAATAATAATAATAATAATAATAATAATAGAAGAGAAGAGAAGCGAAGCGAAGAGAAGAAAAGAGAATTTTATTGGCCAACTGTGATTGGACACACAAGGAATTTGTCTTGGTGCATATGCTCTCAGCGTACATAAAAGCAAAAGATACATTTGTCAAGAATCATGTGGTACAACCCTTAATGATTGTCATAGGGGTCAAATAAGCAATGAATGACAAAAATCTGATATATACGCTTCAGAATTATTCCTGCGATAGCCAATTTCACCATAAAATTATACCAATGAAACAAAGGTCTTTCTAGTTTAATTCTAGTTTAATTAGGCACCACAAATATATTTCTGTAGTCAAATATTTTGATTAAATAGCCGAAACAGTTCTGAAAGTGAGAAGAGATGCTCTCTAAGAAATATACTTTGTCAGCAGAGCCCAATCACAAGGTGAACAGGAAATATTTTATTGAGACCAGAGGGTAGGAAGTATAGGATATTAATCCGTTACACTGAAGGGAAAACAACAGTTAAATTATAGATGATGCCTGAGGATATTTTGTTATTTCCAAATACTGTATCTTTGTAAAGCAAGTTTCCCAATGCATTTCAGTTATATTGTACTAAAGTGCAATCAAACCTGGCCTGCAGAATCAAGTTGTAAAGTATTATATGCAGTACTGAGTTGCTAACGGTACAGATAAGGAGGGCGCACTGGTAGTGAAAATTGAGCTGCGCATGCAGCTTCACTTCAGATGTGGACGTGTCACAGTGAGATTTTGCTTCTGCACATGCACAGAAGCAAAATTTTGCTGGGATGTGCCCGCACGCCTGCAGAAACAAGGCTGAATCGTGAATCCACCAGTAGCGGCAGAATCGGGAATCCGCCTCTGATTATATGGTTATTCTCACTGGTGATTCTAGGTATTATAATTTAATATATCTGGAGAGTAACAGGGGATCTAATGTCTGACAAACTCCCAAAATAAAAAAACCCCAATTTTTTCAAGCACTCAATTTAATGTTTATTTAAATAATTACGTAATATTAATCAGGAATTCAAACTACTATAATTTCCAACTTTCTTGGTTGGTCTATTATTAGTATGTAAGAATAGAACATAAACTCCACATTTATTTATTTATTTATTTTTGATTTGATTTGATTTGATTTGATTTGATTTGATTTGATTTGATTTGATTTGATTTGATTTGATTTGATTTGAATGCCGCCCCTCTCCGAGGACTCGGAGCGGCTCACAACATAAACACTACAAATCCAATACTAAAACAATTTAAAATCCTTAATATAAAAACAATCATACATCTTATACAGACCATGCGTAAAGTGGAAGCAGCCCAGGGGAATCAATTACCCCATGACTGATGACAAAGATGAGTTTTGAGGAGTTTGCAAAAGGCAAGGAGGGTGGGGGCAGTCCTAATCTCCGGGGAGAGTTGATTCCAGAGGGCTGAGGCCGCTACAGAGAAGGCTCTTCCCCTGGGCCCTGCCAGACGATGTAGTTTCGTCGACAGGACCCGGAGAAGGCCAACTCTGTGAGACCTAACTGGTCGCTGGGATTCGTGCGGCAGAAGGCGGTCCCGGAGATATTCTGGTCCAATGCCATGAAGGGCTTTATAGGTCATAACCAACACTTGCTTTACAAACAGCCCACTTTCTTGTCATTGGCCATGCTGTTTGGAGCTAATAGGAGTTGAGGTCTTAAAAAATATGTACAGTGATCCCTCATTTTTCGCGGGGGATGCATTCCAAGACCACCCGTGAAAAATGAATTTCCACGAATTTTTGCTTTTCTGCTATTGTTGTATGTATTTAATGACTATTTGGACTTTTAAACCTCCCTGTATTGTTAACAACCCACCTCTGCTGACTGCTAATAGAGACCAGCTCCTCTCAGCTACCATGCTACACACACACAAACACACACACCAACCGTCCCTGCCCCGGTGTTCTTTTCCCTTTGCAAAACCCCGTGAAATAGCGAATCCGCGAAAAAAGAACTGCGAAGTAGCAAGGGATTACTGTAGATCTTCTGAAAAATCTATAAAGACCATCTTGCTGGGCAGAGATGGAAAAGGCACTCTGTGGTTGTGCCAATGGGATGGGCAAAACCTTTTAGATGAAACTGGATTTTAAAAAAAAATCCTCCCAGACCCAAAGCATTCTGAAACCAGGCATACCATTGACTTGAAATGCTGAGAACAGACAAGGAACATTGTTAGTCAAGCAATGCTCTTTTCAATCAGGCAATAAAGAATGTAAAAAGGTGACATTGATCCAGAGCCCATCTGTCTAAGCCGCAGTGCTTCCTTACTATACAGTGCAAATCCTCCTTTATCTCTGCTTTGCATAGAAAGAAGAAACACTGCAACCTCACCCACAATCCACCTACAATCTAGGTTGGGTGCATTTTCCTGGCCATTTGGCAAAACCAAAAAAATGATAAAACAACCCTGGGGTGTTGGCATAAAGTTAAATACATTCTTCTGGCTTCCAAATTTATCCTGAAGGCTATGATGATGGCCATGACACTTAGTTTTTCAGCTAAAAAGCTGTCCGCAATTGCAGCAGCAATAATGGTTATAGGCTGTAATGTAGAATTTTTATATCTGGGACAAAAAAGGATGAGGAAAAAAGTAATAGCACATTTGAACTCATAAACTTGATGTCAGAATGATTTACTGTGGGGTATTTATATAAGCAGGTAAAATTACGTTTGTTTTGTAATTGCTTAAAAGACTTAAATTCTGTTTGCTAATAAGGTTGCTTGTGAAGTCTACCAGAGCCAGGTAACAGGACGGTGTAGGAAAGGGCTGTCAAGCTCTCATCACACGGCCCTGATGCATCACGCACTGTCCATGCCAGGTTTAGTGAAGGAGGGAAAAGTCATGATATGCCACTTGATGCTGTGACGAGGCGGGTTTGACACCTCTCGTGTAGGATGAGACAAGAGTTTCTGCAAAAAGAAAACTGACACATTCTCCAGGTCCCCAAAACTTCAGCAAAGCTAAGTCTCTTGCCACATATCTCCCAGAGACCAATTAGAGCACACAGAGTCGGCCTCCTCCAGGTCCCGTCAGCTAAACAATGCAGGTTGGCGGGGCTGTGGGGGAGGGCCTTCTCTGTTGCGGCCCCGACTTTATGGAATCAACTCCCCCCTGAGATCTATATGGCCCCCACCTTGCTGGCTTTCCGTAAGGCCACGAAGACCTGGCTATGCTGGCAGGTATGAATGACCAGTATGTATATTGTTCAATTGTCTTTAGTTTTAATTAATATTTTAGATACATTAGTTCTTTTTTCTTGACTTCTTTTTATTGTTGCTGTTATTTGTAATTTTACACTTGTTGTAAGCCACCCTGAGTCCTCCAGGATTGGGCGGCACAGAATTAAATTAAATTAAATTAAATTAAATTAAATTAAATTAAATTAAATTAAATTAAATTAAATTAAATTAAATTAAATTAAATTAAATTAAATTAAATTAAATTAAATTAAATTAAATTAAATTAAATTAAATTAAATTAAATTAAATTAAATTAAATTAAATTAAATTAAATTAAATTAAATTAAATTAAATTAAATTAAATTAAATTAAATTAAATTAAATTAAATTAAATTAAATTAAATTAAATTAAATTAAATTAAATTAAATTAAATTAAATTAAATTAAATTAAATTAAATTAAATTAAATTAAATTAAATTAAATTAAATTAAATTAAATTAAATTAAATTAAATTAAATTAAATTAAATTAAATTAAATTAAATTTTAACTTACCATGCTGCCAGTTCGCTTCCTCGCATGCCAAGTGCTAAAACTCAGAAGCAAAAAAACCAAGATGGTGGCAACTATGGCGGCACCAAGAGATCCAGTTTGGGGGCATGGCCAGTCAGCCATCACTGCCAGTTTGATGAGCAGTTCTATGGAAGCGGTCTGAACTGGTCGCAACCCACCTCTGAAGTGAAAATTCATTCAATTGCTCACGGATGATGAGACCTTAGGAATACACCAACATGATGCTAATGCCTATAAATATAATAAGAATAATATAAAAATAAACATAAACACTCTAGAAAATGTCCAGAGATACTTTACTAGAAGAGCCCTCCACTCCTCCACTCGCAACAGAACACCCTACACAACTAGACTTACAATCCTAGGTTTAGAAAGCTTTGAACTAAGTCGCCTTAAACACAATCTAAGCATAGCCCATAAAATCATCTGCTACAAAGTCCTTTCTGTCAACGAGTACTTCAGCTTCAACCATAACAACATATGAGCACATAACAAATACAAACTTAAAGTAAACCGCTCCATCTCGACTGCAGGAAATACGACTTTAGTAACTGAGTAGTTGATGCATGGAATTCACTACCTGATTCTGTAGTATCATCACCTAACCCCCAAAACTTTATTCTTAGACTATCCACTGTTGACCTCACCTGATTCCTAAGAGGTCAGTAAGGGGTGTATATAAATGCACCAGCGTGCCTACCGTCCCCTGTCCTAATGTTTCTCTTTTACTAATATCATGTATATAAACATTGTTATATTTTTGTATGCAACCAATATGTACTTGACAAAACAAATGTAAATAAATGCCATGAATGGTGGGCCTAGAAGGGACAGGGCCACTGAGAGGATTATTAAGTGCTGGAACAAGAGTAATATGGGCCCCTGGTGCTTTTTTCTGTTTTTCTTCCTTCACCTCAGCCTCGTTGGTGTCAACTTTTCCATCCAGTTGGGGCTCTGACTGAGCTTCCCGTCCCTCAGACAATGCTGCCAGTGGCTGTTCAGCCTCTGAGACGCTGATACTGCTGCCGCCTCCCGACCTCTCTGCATCGGCAGAAAGGATGTTGGAGGTTGTGGCTCTCCTTGGTCTCCTGCATGGGAAACTCAAGGAGAGGCTGTGTGGCCTTTCCCGCTCACTTCATGTGCACCGCTCTGAGAGAGCTTGACCAAAAAAAGGAAGGGAGAGTGCAATGGACACATACACACACGCCACATGCCACCAGCTGGGCCATGTGTGTAAGAGCGCCGCCGCTGCATTTAACGCCAAATTGAAAAGGCATTTGTCGCCCCTTTTTATTAATCTCATCACTCCCCCCCCCCGAGATTCGCACTGCGACCTTCCAAACGGTTTTAAAAACACACCTTTGCTAGCAGGCCTGGGGCCGTTGAGCACTGATACCTCGCTCCGGCCGAATACTATGACTTTGATGAGATGAATGTTGGTTGCATGGTTTGAAATATTTTGGGTTCTTAAGAGTAGGTTATAAATATTTGGATTTTCAAATGTAGCTTTTAGGGTAGGATTTAATATTGTCGATTTGTACTTTTTTATGCTATAAGCTACACTGAACCCTCTGGAGAAGGGCAGTTTAGAAATCCAAATAATTAATTTATAAATAAGTAAGTAAGTGAGTGAGTGAGTGAGTGAGTGAGTGAGTGAGTGAGTGAGTGAGTGAGTGAGTGAATGAATGAATGAATGAATGAATGAATGAATGAATAAATAAATAAATAAATAGTTTCTGTTTTCCCTTAGGTTGTTTGAGCTCCATATTTCTGAGATGACATTTCATAACCATTCATAAACTGAAATGAAATACAAAATATATTCATTCATAAATGAAGAAACTTTTTCTTTTTAAAAAAATGATTTTTTTAAAAAAAATATTTTTTCCCTTCATGAGCCCCCTTTGAGCTCCATGGCTCCGGAATAAGGTACCGGCTGCACACACCCCACCCCCTCCTTAAGCCTGAGGAGAAAGAAGAATGCTGCAAATATAAAGTCAGAATTTTTAAATATTATTTTTAAGATTATTTTTATGGATATTAATTGGATTACTATGCTATTATGTCTTTGTATATGTTGTGAGCCGCCCCGAGTCCTCGAAGAGGGTCGGCCTACAAATCCAATTAAATGAATAAATTAAAAAAATACAATTTCCCACTTTTGAAGTTTCTTTAAATCTTGCTGGTATTCAATATGCTTAGGCTACATAGGAGACATACACACACCGTGTTGCCCTTTCTCCATCTCTTCAATAGGAACTATGAGGTAAAATTCAATGTAATATAAATAGAAATCAAAACTCCAGAAACTCAGCTAACATAAGGCAAACAAATCCTCCAATTTTACAGAATAAGCAGTCTGAGATGGAAAATCAGAACTCAGAGGAAAGTTCAGACAAATGGGGGTTCAATATTGGCCACCAGCAACAGAACAAAAAATCTACTTGTGATTACATTGCTTAATAGGGCCAGGGAGATAGTGTGTAAACTATCAATTGAGTGAAATAACGAAGAAGAAGAATGCACTGCTATGATTTACTGTGAAATAGAAGTCTACAGTGTTTTGTTGATACAAAGGGCGAGAAGAAAAATTGTATGATATTATGAAAGAATCTCAAATTGTAACAGAAGGTACAGGACCACCTTAGAAGAAGCAGAATTTGGATGAAAAAGAGAAAAATGTTTAACTGGAGCCCTAAAGCAACCCGTAGGCCTATCTGTCCGAGATCAAATTATTACCCAGTCAGTGTCCAAAGTTGGCAACAGTCTTGTTTCTATCTAAAGGCATTGTGCAATTTAACTATACAGTGATACCTCGTCTTACAAACGCCTCGTCATACAAACTTTTCGAGATACAAACCCGGGGTTTAAGATTTTTTTGCCTCTTCTTACAAACTATTTTCACCTTACAAGCCCAAGCCGACGCCACTGGGATGCCCCGCCTCCAGACTTCTGTTGCCAGCAAAGCGCCCGTTTTTGCGCTGCTGGGATTTCGCTGAAGCCCCCCTCCATGGGAAACTCCACCTCCAGACTTCTGCATTTTTTCAATGCTGCAGGAGAATCCCAGCAGCGCAAAAACGGGTGCTTCGCTGGCAACGGAAGTCCGGAGGTGGGGTTTCCCAGCGTGGGGAGCCTCAGCGAAATAGCAGCATCACAAAAACACGGAAGTGCAGAGGTGGGGTTTCGAGGACTTCTGTGTTTTTGCGATGCTGCAATTTCACTGATGCTCCCTTCGCTGGGAAACCCCACCTCTGGGCTTCCATTGCCAGTGAAGCACTCGTTTTTGCGATGCTGGGATTCCCCTACTGGGATTCCCCTGCAGCATCGCAAAAACACAGAAGTCCAGAGGTGGGGTTTCCCATGGAGGGGAGCCTCAGGAGGAACCCAGCAGCGCAAAAACAGGTGCTTCGGTTGGCAAAAGGGGTGAATTTTGGGCTTGCACGCATAAATCGCTTTTCCATTGATTCCTATGGGAAACATTGTTTCATCTTACAAACTTTTCACCTTAAGAACCTCATCCCAGAACCAATTAAGTTTGTAAGATGAGGTATCACTGTAGTTATTGAACCGATTTTCTACATAAATGGATATTTATTATCTAAATAGCAAAATATTTGGTGGCAACCAGACATTAAAAGCTTTCATTATGGATTATTTAGCCAATGAATTATAATCAACACATTTATGCTTTAAAGAAACCAGTGAACGGATGTCACTGTCATTTATGCCAATTATTCCTCTGGCCCAATAGACTTTTTTTGGCAATGATTGATTAAACCGCTATGTTGTCACAGACAGACTGAGCAGCTAAGAGAAGGAAACTTTTCAGACAGTGAAAGCAGACTCTGGTTGTTGATGGAATACTAACAGGGCAAATGTTCAAAGATTCTGAATAAAGGCTTAATACACTTTTTCTGTAGAAAAGAAGTTTAGTAAATGGTCCTTAAGGAAAAATGAGCAAGGGTAGCTGCGGAACATGAAAAGAGGTGAAGGGAGATCTAAGACTAGAAGATCTAAGGGTGGAAGTAGAAGATAGGGAAGGATTGATGTGAAAAGAGCCAATTAAAGTGAACTGCAATTGTAGAACATGGTTAAAAGCTAAAATATCTAGTGGCTTGTTCAATAAATACCATCCACACAAAGTTTTTTGCTGCCTCCTTAGAAAGTCTAAGAAATCTATCAAAATTTAAATTTAAAAGGTAGATTTATGTTCCTCCATATAAACAAAAATCTTGCCAGACGTGAAATAGAGGTAGATCAAGCATTCTTTCATGATAATTAATTTCTAATTGCATGAGTTATCTTTATAATTAAGGGTTATTCAGACCAAAAGCTGCCATGTTTTATTTCCTTTTTAGTCATCACTGCTCCAGAACAGATCATTTAGATAATTTTAATGGAGTAAAGAAACTGAGAGGAAATCTAAGACTACATTGTTGCTGAATTATAGTCATAGAACAGTGTTTAGAGCCTTGTTTTCTTAACAAGAAAAACAAACAAGAAATAAACGCTCCAGAGTTGGGCAGAGTTTCATCCAGATCAGGCAAACAAATGTTTGGCTAGTCTACCCAAGTATATGTGTCTCATTTTGTAAAATAATTTTACCTTTTATGATCTTGGTTGCAGTTATGCTCCAGGAATAAAATGCAAATTTAGCTCTAGTCCTGTCTATAAAACTTAGCTGGCTTATACTTTTGAACTTTGTTATGCAAATAATTTACCTGACACTTCCCCTAACACTCACAAATAAAAGAAGATTAATGCAGTGGCTGAAATATTCCATTACTAAAGGGGAATCAGAGGTCTGCCCCTCAGCTCAAACATATCTTCTGTTTGATCATATTTATGATCTAGCTATTGTAGTAAGAAATACTGTATTTCTGAGTTGTAATAGGTACTCTTACAATATGCATTTGCACATATGAATAAAGCCCTAACATATGCAAGAGTTACCCTTTTTTTTGTTAAAATATGTAACCAGCCTCTTTAAATAATGGGCTGAGGTAAATAAATTACATCAGTCCTAGTAAGCACTAAAACAGAATGTCTCTTGCAGCTATGGTTACCAAACTCCTCCAAAGGAACAATTGGTTTTGTTCAGCTCTGGGTAGAAGAACCCCCAAATCAAAATAAGTTAAATCCTTTATGAAGCAGTTTATTCTAAATCCCTTCTCCTATGTTAGAAACCACATAGGATGAAGGAAACCAAAAGAAAAACCAAATCTAGACCTATTTCAAATTCCAGTATAACCACAATTTTACAGACCAGCCCTTAGTGTCCATTACACTCAGGGAGCTGTTGTAAATCATTAAAAAAAAGGGAAGGGGAATAATAACTAGAAAATGTTAAAGTATATGCATTCTAAATTATGCAACAAATTCAGAACAGAAATAAAAGTTCTTTTAGATACAAGTATAAAACGGACTGTAAAATTATGTATGTAGGTAGTAAAACCTATTTAACTTACTGTTGTGGTTAGCTCTGGCCCAGCTCCTGCCCCAAGGACTGTGGATGTGGGGGAGACATCCACATGCTGCAGGCCTGTTTTGCCCCCCCCCATGGAATCTGCTCATGAAGGCTCCTCTGACCAAGAAGACATGAGTGACAGGGAGGAGGAGAGTGTGGCAGACAGCTCAGAAGGAGATCAATTATTGAGCTCCTCCTTGGATTCAGAACAAGAGTTAATGATACAGCCACGCATGCGGAGAGCGATGCATAGGCAACAACAACTGAGAGATTACTATCAAAGAAAATGAGGCCACCTGTGGTTGGGTGGGGCTGTGGTAATTAGTGAGGCTGCTATAAATAGAAGTCTGTGGGTTTGGCCATTGTGGAGGATTATCTGATCGTTATGTTTCATGCCTGCTTTGCCGACTTTGATCTTTGTGTGTTGCTTTTTCCTGCTTTGAAACTAAACCAGAGCAAAGTGTGTTTCACTTTGTGAAAGAATAAGGACTGTGAATTGCCTCACAGCTGCAAGCTAAGTATCACAGAACTGATAAGGGACTTGTACAAATTACCAATTTGTTGGGAGACAAGTGCTCTTTGCAATACAAAAAGAGGGCTTTGTTTATTTGCATTTTTCGGTATAAAGAACATTGTTTTGAATTTTCAAACATGTGTGTGTGTCTGAAATTGTATCTGGGCATTTTGGGAGAATTCTACCAGAGAGCTCGACAGAACACTTACTGGTGCTTACTCCTGAGTAGAGAAGGGAGAGTCATTGCATAGCATAGGAACATTACTGTACTGTGTTGTCATGAAACTAAGCATATCAGGATGTGATCAGTGATTAAATAAGAAACCTATATACAGTAATACAAAACATTAGACCCTGGTGAGGGGGGGAGAAAGCAGAATATACCAGTGAAATAAATAATCCTAAACAATGAGAAAAGCATTGGCAGGCGCTATAAGTAATTCTGTGGGCTTGCATGGGACAAAATACAATAAATCTTTTGATGCTTGGTCATTCTATGCACACATAAACACGTACTCTGCTTTCAACCAAGATATTCTGTAATTATCCCTCATGGGGTTTCTTATAACATTCTCTGAATACCAAGCCATGGAGAGGGGAGACTACGTGTCAAAGATGCTATTATGTTTTCATATTTCCAGTTTGCTCTTGAAAGAGTTAAGCCCAGTAAGGCTCTAAGGATTTGCACAATCCTTTTGCTATACCTAGGGTTACAACACCTCGACTTCTACAAAGGAAAGCATATTATAGTAAGTTATTTCACAAGCACAATATGGAACATAATATATATTTAATTTTGCTCTTATTCCCTATCACTGAAGCCTAAAGGGATAGAGGCAACAAAAAAAGCCCTAACATCATTAATTCATAAATCCAAATGAAACATACATCATGAAATGAGTGAGAGCTACCCATAGGACTCTTTTGACTTGCTCTACACCAGACTTTCTAGCTAACTCTTAAATGCAGGTTAGCAAAACAAATGTTATGCCCAAACAAATGGCTGGACAATCAAACAGCATGCTAAGTTTATTTTCCTCATCTAAAACTGTCCAACTACTTAGTAATGAGGACATGCTTCATGTTGCTTTGGTGATGGCTGGGTGATGCTAGGAAAATAATCTAATGGGGAAATGGCATGAGACTACAGCTGAGTTCTCGCAATACACTGAAACAATAATGACTGCATCCCATTTGAGCCCGCAAGAGTATTGTGCAAGTTCTCCTTCAAAATTTAAGAATTTGACATCCAAGGAATTGTTTTCTGCATGGAATTGACTGGAACTTAAGCTTACATCCTTTTTTCATTTCTGCATTATTTTTAGAGAAAGTATGTGTTGCTTTTCTTTCCTTTAAAACCCAAACTCCTGTATACCATTTCTGGAATTTGATGGCAGCGCATACATTTCTTGATATGAATGGTACACATGATTCCAAGATATTTACTGATTTATAGGGCTGCCATATACTGCTCTATATCTCTGCAGCTGCCAGCGTGAAGGAAGGAAGAAGGGATATTTACTTGGGCCAAGCTGGTCAAAGCAATGGAAACTGCAGTTTAATGTTTCCAAATGTAAAATAATGCACTTGGGGAAAAGGAATCCTCAATCTGAGTATTGCATTGGCAGTTCTGTGTTAGCAAAAACTTCAGAAGAGAAGGATTTAGGGGTAGTGATTTCTGACAGTCTCAAAATGGGTGAGCAGTGTGGTCGGGCAGTAGGAAAAGCAAGTAGGATGCTTGGCTGCATAGCTAGAGGTATAACAAGCAGGAAGAGGGAGATTGTGATCCCCTTGTATAGAGCGCTGGTGAGACCTCACCTACAAAAAGATATTGACAAAATTGAACGGGTCCAAAGACGGGCTACAAGAATGGTGGAAGGTCTTAAGCATAAAACGTATCAGGAAAGACTTAATGAACTCAATCTGTATAGTCTGGAGGACAGAAGGAAAAGGGGGGACACGATCGAAACATTTAAATATGTTAAAGGGTTAAATAAGGTTCAGGAGGGAAGTGTTTTTAATAGGAAAGTGAACACAAGAACAAGGGGACACAATCTGAGGTTAGTTGGGGGGAAGATCAAAAGCAACCTGAGAAAATATTATTTCACTGAAAGAGTAGTAGATCCTTGGAACAAACTTCCAGCAGACGTGGTTGGTAAATCCACAGTAACTGAATTTAAACATGCCTGGGATAAACATATATCCATTGTAAGATAAAATACAGGAAATAGTATAAGGGCAGACTAGATGGACCATGAGGTCTTTTTCTGCCGTCAGTCTTCTATGTTTCTTTGTTTCTCTAATGGAAAGGAGGATCAACTCCATTATACATGCAGTTGTCCCTTTTTTTGGTTATTGTGTTTCCACTGAAGGACTTCCCTGTCAGTAGGAATCCTTCCACCTCTAACTTTCCATCCTTCATCTTCATTTTCCTTTGGGAAACTCACTAAACACTAATCACAAGATTACTTGTGGGACTGCCTCCTGCCCCATGAGACCCAGCAACAGGTCAGGTTCCACAGAGTTGGCCTTCTCCAGGTCCTGTCAACTAGACAATATCATTTGGCCGGGCCTAGGGGAAGAGCCTTCTCTGTGGGGGCTCCAGCCCTCTGGAATCAGCTCCCCCCAGAGATTCATACAGCCCCCACCCTCCTTGCCTTCCATAAGAACTTGAAAACCCATCTATGTTGCCAGGCTTGGGGTCACTAGACCCTAGCTTCCAGCTGACAAATGTGATGCATGCTTGTTGTCTGAATGTGAATGAATGATTTTTAATGTTCCTGCGTTTTTAGAGTAGTTAGTTATATTAATTGGATTTTAGGTTTTTGATATTGTCTACAGTTTTTTATTATGTTGTGAGCCGCCCCGAATGTTCGGAGAAGGAAAGCATACAAATGCAATCAATCAATCAAAAAATAAATACTGTCTCTTGATCTATCAGGCAGCTTTTCCTCTCAATGCCTTGAGCAGCATTGGCGGCATGACAAGAGTGATGATGGGAAAGCCAACTCAGGCAGGCACTGTAAAAGTTTAGTCAAATTAAAGATTAATGACAAAACTACCAGATTCACTCAGATTTATGTGGCTTGTAGCAGAAGAACGCACAATCCAGAAAAACCCAGCAAAAAGCTCGAGAAATGGGTACAGCCAATCAGTGACAATGGCTTCAATGGGTACAGCCAATGGGTACAGCCAATCAATAGACAATGGCTATTGAGTCAGCAGCAATAACTAACTAACTAACTAACTAACTAACTAACTAACTAACTAACTAACTTTATCTATCTATCTATCTATCTACCTACGTACCTACGTACCTACCTATCTATCTATCAAGTGAAGGGCTGCCAAATTTTTTACTACCACACTGTGGGTGTGGCTTATGCAGGACACCCTGAATTTTCTTTAACATCTTTCAGTGCAAATTGGGTGCTCTGGGGTGGAGCTCCATTTTCGCTACCCCACTGCGTTCAGCCCTGTCCTGGAAGTAGCCCACCCCTCTATCTATCTATCTATCTATCTATCTATCTATCTATCTATCTATCTATCTATCTATCTATCTAGCTAGCTAGCTATCTATCTATCTAGCTAGCTAGCTAGCTAGCTAGCTAGCTATCTAGCTAGATAGCTATCTAGCTATCTAGCTATCTAGCTATCTAACTATCTATCTAGCTATCTAGCTATCTAGCTATCTAGCTATCTAGCTATCTAGCTATCTAGCTATCTAGCTATCTAGCTATCTAGCTATCTAGCTATCTAGCTATCTATCTAACTATCTATCTATCTATCTATCTATCTATCTATCTATCTATCTATCTGACTTCTATGCCACCCACTCCCAATGGGAACTCTACATTTCTGGAACATGGCAGAACCCCCAAGTTTGCCAGAAACTTGGAGAAATAGCATTGAAGATGAAACTACATAAGGATGAATAAATGATAATCTTAGCTCTACCTGTCGTCGTGTTCTTTTCAATCACAGCACAATAAAAAGGGAATGGGAGGTTTAAAAAGTGTTATCCAGGCAGTTATCAAGAACTGAGCTTGATTCAATGACATTCAATTAACTAACTTGAAGTGACCAAAGTACTCCATGGAAAGTTGTCTCTCCCGTAGCTTCCTCAACTGTATGATCCTGCAATGCGGCAAGAAGAATTTCAGTACTTTTTAGGTATAGGTGCGGCCATTCCCTGAACACACAATGAAGCTATCTGTTGACCATTTTAGCACAAAGCTGTATCCATACTTTTGGGCAAATACTATCAGAGGTGTAAGAATGATTCATCCTCACAAAACCTAGCTGAAGTTTTGTTTAGTGGACAAGTGAGAAGATCAGGCCCTAAAGCCCTAACACAGAATTATTTTGATGACACTCATCAGACGGTTGAACTATAGCTACTGAAAGAAAGAGTACTGTGACCTTAGCAACCTCAATTCTTATATAAATTATAGGATAACCTAAGAGTCTGGACCAAGAGTTAATCCCAAAAGGCAGAGCTACTGCTTGCAATATATCTGCTTACTGGGGAAGACAAAGAATCCTTGAAGCCAGGTCAGCAAAGGCATTATGTTTCCAACCTTACAATAATATACTGCTCAAAAAAAATAAAGGGATCACTTAAACAAATCAAACTTCTGTGAAATCAAACTGTCCAATTAGGAAGCAACACTGAATGACAATCAATTTCACATGGTGTTGTGCACATTTAACTTTGTACAGAAGAAAGTATTCAATGAGAAAGTATTCAAGGAGAATACACCGGTACCTCTACTTACAAACTTAATCCATTCCATGACCAGGTTCTTAAGTAGAAAAGTTTGCAAGAACAAGCTATTTTTCCCATAGGAATCAATGCAAAAGCAAAAAATGTGTGCGATTAAGGAAGCCACAGGGAGGGTGGAGGCCCTGTTTCCTCCCAGGAGATTCCTAGAGAGGCCCCATGGAGGCTTCTCCCCCTTGTCCAGCCCTGTTTCCTCCCAGGAGATTCCTAGAGAGGCATCACAGAGGCTTCTCCCTGCCTTTTCCAGTTACAGTTTCGAAGGCTCAGGTTTGTAAGTGGAAAATGGTTCTTGAGAAGAGGCAAAAAAATCTTGAACACCCAGTTTTTACTTAGAAAAATTTGTAAGTATAGGCGTTCTTAGGTAGAGGTACCACTGTATTTCATTCTTTCAGATCTGGGATGTGTTATTTGAGTATTCCCTTTATTTTTTTGGAGCAGTACATATACTGTATCTCAAGTCTTTGAAAAGTAATACGTGAATGACCTTAAAAAGTAAAGGTTTGAGGCTAATATGGATGCAATTGGTAGAAAAAGTTCAGGTTACTCAATCTCTTGTAATTTTTTTTTTTTGCTTCTGTACTTTTACCAATAAAAAATGCAGCGGAAAAACGGAGGGAGGTTTCCCTAAGGAATCCAGATGTCAATTTTAGAGCAGCTGTTCTGCTGCTGTAGCAAACAGATGAACTTAAAAAGCCTCAGGCACAAAGTTCACAGACGTGGATAATCATTCTAGAGTAATTACCAGCTTGCTCCCTCAGGATTTCACCTGTGAGAAATCACTGGGAGCTAATTACTCCAATTACTCTCTTGATACCTGCCGCCAGCAGAGACAGCAAGCAAGCAAGCAGCAAGGCTCGGTAGGAGCTGAAAAGTCAACTCTCCCACACACACTTTGCATGTTTTCATAGCCATTCCAGTTCACTTACATTTTGCCCTCTCTTCATCAGTGTTTCCCAACCTTGGCAACTTGAAGATATTTGGACTTCAACTCCCAGAATTCCCCAGCCAGCGAATGCTGGCTGGGGAATTCTAGGAGTTGAAGTCCAAATATCTTCAAGTTGTCAAGTTTGGGAAACACTGACCTACATTGATATAATAATACTTATTATTATTATTATTATTATTATTATTATTATTATTATTATTACTATTACTATTATTATTTATTAGATTTGTATGCCGCCCCTCTCCGAAGACTCGGGACAGCTCACAACAATGATAAAAACAATATTATAGTGAAAAAAATCTATTATTAAAAGAAATATATAAAATCCTATCATATTAAAACCAGACAACACATACATACCAAACATAAAATATAAAGATATAAAGGTGGGTCTTGAGTAGTTTACGAAAGACAAGGAGGGTGGGGGCAGTTCCAATCTCCGGGGGTAGTTGATTCCAGAGGGCCAGGGCCGCCACAGAGAAGGCTCTTCCCCTGGGGCCCGCCCGACAACATTGTTTAGTCGACGGGACCCAAAGAAGGCCAATTCTGTGGGACCTTATCAGTTGCTGGGATTCGTGCGGTAGCAGGCGGTTCTGAAGGTACTCCGATCCAATGCCATGTAGGGCTTTAAAGGTCATAACCAATGGAAGTATCCCTACTCCAAGTTCTGTCTTCTGCCTTTCTCTTTTCCACAAAAATTATGAACAATTCCGCTTCAGCTGTTTAAGTAAATTATGTTGAAAACAAGTGTTGTGTTTGCTTTCTGTCAGCCATTGGGATGCTCAGATTCAGAGGGGGAAAGTGAAATGGAACCTGTCGATTTACCTGATTTAGGAGATGAAGAGAATTTTAGTGAGGAAGAGGTCGAAATGGGGGAATAGGCTTCGAGTGAAAGCTTGAACACAGATCTCTCCTCAGACAGCTCTAGCTGTCAGGACTTCAGATGGTTGGATCCAAAATTCAGAAGGTGGCACAAAAGATCAGAAGAGGTTACTGGGAAAAAAATTTTAAGATGAAGTTTTGAGCGCAGTTAATTAATTAATTAATTAATTAATTACATCATGTCCAGGGTTGGACGGAAATGATGATTGCTTTCGTCAATTTGACATCCAGCCAACATGATGTTTTCAGAAAAGCAGTGAAAGGTTAAGTTTTATTGTGTGAGTTATTGCCCTTTTTATTGCCTTTCTAATCAGCCAAGATCAGCCAGGTTAATTAAAACATGGCTCCTTGCAGCCGGTGTAGCAATTATAGAGATTTATGGTCTAGTTTAGCATGAGAAAACCGAAGAATAATTCTGCTGCTTCACGGAAGTATATTGTACTGAATGAAGTATAAGAAATAAATAGATGTATTACTGTTTGAACATTAAGTGTCTGCAGCAAATTATTCAACTAGATTAGATTAGATTAGATTATTTATTAGATTTGCCCCTCTCTGAAGACTCATTTGACTGGCCTGAACCAGAACAGCAAGGTATGTAGAGAGATGATAAAACGTGTAACAAATATGGCACCCCTGAAGGAAGAAACGGTACAGTTGCTAAGAAAAACATAGAAACATAGAAGATTGATGGCAGAAAAAGAACTCATGGTTCATCTAGTCTGCCCTTATACTATTTCCTGTATTTTATCTTAGGATGGATATATGTTTATCCCAGGCATGTTTAAATTCAATTACTGTGGATTTACCAATCACATTTGCTGGAAGTTTGTTCCAAGCATCTAGTGTAGGAAAACTAATACAGATACGGCACATAGAGATATCAAAAATAACACTGTAGGTCCTCCATTTTCATAAAGAATTCTTTGTACTCCAAAGTTTTGCCAAAAGCAGCAGCCATTCCAACAAATTAATGTACTCAAGATTATTGAGTATTCTCTATTGATAGAGAATATGCCCGTATTACTCCAACTTTATGCGCGCTGCATTGGTTGCCAGTCAGTCTCCAAACTCAATTCAAGGTGTTGGTTATCATATTTAAAGCCCTAAATGGCTCAGGGCCAGACTATTTACGGGACCGCCTCCTCCCTCATACCTTGCTGCGGCCAGTAAGGGCCCACAGAGTTGGCCTTCTCCAGGTCCCATCCGCCAAACAATATCAGTTGGCGTGACCTCAGGGAAGAGCCTTCGCTGTGGCAGCTCCAATCCTTTGGAACCAACTGCCTCACTATCTCCACCCTACCAGTCTTCTGGAAGGCTGTTAAGACCTGGCTTTTCTGGAAGGCCTGGAATTAAGACTTATTCTTAGTACGCATGGTTTTTTTTAATGATATATGTGATTTTATTTTATTTTTTTTACTGTTTTTTACTTGCATTGTATTTATAAATGTTGTTAGCTGCTCAGAGTCCAGTTTGGAGTGAGTAGCATATAAATGCAATAAATGAATGAATGAATGAATGAATGAATGAATGAATGAATGAACGAACGAACGAACGAACGAACGAACGAACAAACAAACAAACAAACAAACAAACAAACAAACAAATAAACACACAAACCCTTTATTAAATTTATACTATAGGGAAAAATATGATTTCAAATTTCTAGCCCTCAGAATAATAGGTATCTTATCTTACGCTCCCATTCCACTGTGTCTCTGGTAGTCTTACAAGATATCCTTAATGTGTGTTAATAAGCTATTAGATACATTATACCACCTGCAATTTTCCGGTCAAGTAGAGTATTCAATATACAGGCAACCACAGATCTACTGATATTTTTCAACCATTAAAATATAATGAAGAGATTTCTGGGATTCAACTACTCTTGTGAAGAAAAAGCTGGAAAGGCTTTTGAATGTAGACTACACAAGCCAGCTTATATTAGCAAGAGACTGCTAGCACTATGACTACTAAAAATCAAGAGCTGATGAGAACTGTAAACTTCTCTTCCTATCTGCTGTCAAGTTTTACGGAAGTGGAACTCAAGACTTCCAGAGTTGTTGACACTTGGGAATGTAAGTAATTGAGCTGCTACCAAGAGTCTTATTCTTTTTTTAAAAAGTTGTATGTATTTTGAAAACATCCAGCCCTCAGAGAAACACAGTTTTTATTCAAGCTACCAAGTCATTTAGGCTGATGGCCTCAAACCAAGCTAGGAACTAAAGAAAAATGTCTAGCAAAATCTTATAACTCCTGAGAGTTATACGTATGTTAGACTTAACAGTGATCAGAGGAGCCCAAAGTGAGGGGGGTTTCTTTTCTCTTTTTCATGATAAGAAGAAGCAGGATCTGTTTGTTGTTAACATTTCTATAGCACTTGATTCCAGCTGGTTCAGAGTACAGTGTTCCCTCGATTTTCGCGGGTTCGAACCACGGTTTTTCAAAAATATTAATTAAAAAATACTTTACGGTTTTTTCCCCCTATAACAAGGTTTTTCCCGCCCGATGATGTCATATGTCATCGCCAAACTTTCATCCGCCTTTAATAAATATTTTTTTAATAAACTTTAATAAATAAACATGGTGACTAATAATCTGAATGGTTGCTAAGGGCATGGGAAATTGCAATTTAGGGGTTTAAAGTGTTAAGGGAAGGTTTGTGATACTGTTCATAGCCAAAAATAGTGTATTTACTTCCGCATCTCTACTTTGCGGAAATTCGACTTTCGCGGGCGGTCTTGGAACGCATCCCCCGCGAAAACTGAGGGAACAGTGTATAATCAAAAATATTAAAATTCCTTAAAGGTTATATATACTGCTCAAAAAAATAAAGGGAACACTCAAATAACACATCCTAGATCTGAATGAATGAAATATTCTCATTGAATACTTTCTTCTGTACAAAGTTGAATGTGCACAACAGCATGTGAAATTGATTGTCAATCAGTGCTGCTTCCTAAGTGGACAGTTTGATTTCACATAAGTTTGATTTGCTTGGAGTTATATTGTGCTGTTTAAGTGTTCCCTTTATTTTTTTTGAGCAGTGTAGCATTTTGGGAGAATTAAGAATTAAGCTGAATCTTAGGCATGTTTCTTGCATGATTTGATTAGATTGACTGCCACCCTCTTGGCCTTCCATAAGGCCTTAAAGCATCGGTATCAAACTCGATTGTGTCATGAGGCATCATAACTTTTTTTTTGCCTTTGTGGAGCCAGGGTGGGTGTGGCCTGGATGTGCAGCCTGCAGGCCTGCCTTAAAGGCATGATCTGGTTGTGTGTCACAGACTATACTTATAGCTGTGTTGATTTGTTTTGTGTTTTACTATGGCTGCCAAGTTCCAACCATGTATAATTTTCATTGTTATGTTATTTTTATGGTCTTTTTAATTGTTGGTAGCTGCCCTTATAATGAATTTGAGATGAACAGCCACATAAACTCAATGAATAAATGAACATTCGCTTGATGCAGCACTTGGGCAAAGAAAACCCAACAAAAAAGCATCCACCAGCCCCATATTTTCCTTTCTTGAATCAAAAATGTCATAGACCTAATCTTACGTCTTACAAGATTCTTTCTTTGTCCTACAGAACTTATGTGATATTTGATACAAGGTTTAAAGGACTGACAGTAATATGAGAGACGGAGCATGATCAAGCCCATGGAGGATGTCATTTTTTTACAGAATGCACTCTATGAGCTCTAACAAAACAGCAATCATGAAGAATATACTGGGTTAAGGCAAGGATGACAAACAGGTACGGTAATCCTTTTCAGAAGGACAATAGCCAAGCTACTCTGAGAAACTAGCTATGTCGATTGGACGACATACCATAATTCAGTAATGGTGAACCAATGGCACACATGCCACAGGTGGCATCCAGAGTCATATCTGCTGGCACACAATCCGTTGCCCTAATTAATCTGAAGTGTGCATGTGCACACCAACCAGCTGATTTTTGGCTCGTGCAGAGGCTCTGGGAAGGTGTTGACTCTGGGGTGGCAGGGAAGCCATTGTTTGCCTCCCCAGGCTCCAAGAATGCCTCAGGAGCCTGGGGAGGGTGGAAAATGGGCCTACCAGGGCCACCTGAAGTCGAGAAACATGGGAGTAGGGGGATTGTGCGTATGTGCACAGGGGGCGGGGCAGCATGATAGATCACATGTGCATGTACAGGGGGACAAGGGACATTATGGTTGTCGGTATTCTCATGGGCACAATAGCGTGTGCACACGTGCCTTTGGTAAGCGAGGAAAAAGAGTTCACTGTCACTGCCACAGTTTATACAGGCAAGCACCTGTTCATTATAGGAAAGTAGTATAGATCAGTGTTTCCCAACCTTGGCTACTTGAAGATATTTGGACTTCAACTCCCAGAATTCCCCAGCCAGCAAATTTGTTTGTTTGTTTGTTTGTTTGTTTGTTTGTTTGTTTGTTTGTTTGTTTGTTTGTTTATTTATTTATTTATTTATTTATTTATTTATTTATTTATTTATTTATTTATTTATTTATTTATTTATTTATTTATTTATTTATTTATTTATTTATTTATTTATTTATTTATTTATTTATTTATTTATTTATTAGATTTGTATGCCGCCCCTCTCCGAAGACTCAAATGCTCCAAATGCTGGCTGGGGAATTCTGGGAGTTGAAGTCCAAATATCTTCAAGTTGCCAAGGTTGGGAAAAACTTGTATAGAGCACTGCTGATATGGAATGCAGGTGTGAGAAGTTCTACACACATGATTGACAGCTGCTTGGAAATCGAGAGAGAGAGAGAGAGAGAGAGAGAGAGATGAGCATTGTTTTCTGGAAATGGAAAAAACATTGGTAGGGATTATTGGAATTATTGGAAACAGAAAAAAGCCAACTGCTACCATTGTTTGTCCTTTGGGGTGGGTGGGGGGCATCCTGAATGTCAAAAATATATTTTCCCGAGCCTGCAAAGCTAGGAAGCTTAGGAAAAGGCACACTTTTTAAAGAAGCAACCAGCAGGAAAAATGACACTAGGCATACTTGATCTGAAGCACCAGATCCACAAACGCCTCATTCTAGAATCAGCCGTTCTCAACTTGAGTTTCATGAGAGGCTCAGTGGGGATGTGTTCTTAATTAAAAAAAGCTTTTTTAAAAACTATGCCCTCTGTGCTATGCAATGTCCCTTGCAATAAAGGATATCCTTGTGCACCTCGACTCAGCTGCCAACCTGCCTCTTGATTAGATTAGATTAGATTTATTGGATTTATATGCCGCCCCTCTCCGCAGAATCGGGGCAGCTCACAACAATGGTGAAGAACAATACATAGTAACAAATCTAATATTTAAAAATCTAGGTTACAGTTTTAGATTAAAAAGTCCAAAAAAGTAACCCCAATATATAAAAAACAACACACAATCGAATCATACACAAAAACTACATGGGCCAGGGGGAGATGTTTCAATTCCCCCATGCCTGACGGCAGAGGTGGGTTTTAAGAAGTTTACGAAAGGAAAGGAGGGTGGGGGCAATCCTGATCTCTGGGGGGAGCTGGTTCCAGAGGGTCGGAGCCACCACAGAGAAGGCTCTTCCTCTGGGTCCTGCCAGATGACATTGTTTAGTTGACGGGACCCGGAGAAGGCCAACTCTGTGGGACCTAACCGGTTGCTGGGATTCGTGCGGCAGAAGGCGGTCTCGCAGATATCCTCTCTTGGTTAATATTTATTAAATTTAGATGGTATGCTGCCTGATTCAGAGAAATTTGGAATGGTTTACAGTTTTCAAATAAATAAATAAATCTAAGGAACAAAACAAAAGCAACAGAGCTAGGAGGAAAAAACAAAACAATCCCAAATGGGAACAAGGAAAAGGAACAAAGGTATGTCACCTGTTTTATGGGCAAAGCCCAGGGCAAAAAGCTACATCTCCAGATGATGGTCCCTTTGGAATACTAGTTAAGTAGATGCCATTCAAATCTTTGGTGTAGCCTCTTTCCACAAGGTAGGAGCTCCTACAGAGAAGCTAAGCTTCCATTATCTGTATAGATGGCTCTATATTTAATCGATGGAACCTGGAGTGCACCAACCCAACTAGGCTAATTATATCACCAACACCTTAAATTGCACCTGGAGACCAATCAGAAGCCAGTGCAGTTCGCAGAGAATTAGTTGGTGAGGGTGTACAGTACCTAGGTGTAGTCACAACAGCTCCCACGGCTGCATTCTGGATCAGTTGCAGTCTCCGAACACTCTTCAATGTAACACCTCTGCTTTGGAAGTTGCACTGGGTGACAGTTTGCTTCTGGGTACAATTCAAGGTGCTGATTACACGTGACATGGGGTCTTATTATTTTATTTATTTTACTTTATTTGTTTACTTTATTTATTTTTATCCCATCTGTATTATTTTTTTACAAATAGTTCAAGGTAGCAAACATAACCAACACACCTTCCTCCTCCTATTTTCCTGGGAAGTGAGTCGGGCTTAAAGAGAGAGTGAGTGACCAGATGAAGGTTACTCAAGGGATTGCCTGTCTCTCATACGATTAGCCTAGTTGGGTCTATCTGCCAGGTTTGGTGCATTCCAGGTTCCATCGATTAAATATATAGCCACCTATATTGGAAGCATGGCTTCTCTGCAGCATCTCCTGTCTTGCTAATTAATTAACAATTAATTGTTAATTGTTGGTTTTAAATTGTTGTTGCACTGTTTTTAGTGGGATTTATATTGCATTTTATGTGTATTTGGTTGCAAGCCACCCAGAGTCCTTTGGGAGTAGAGCGGTATATAAGTCCAAACAAGCAAGCAAACAAACAAACAATACATTGGTATACCAAAGTATGTCTGTCATTGTCTATGCCCATGCATTCTGAACCAGCTGAAGATTCTGGATGGTATTCAAAGGCAAAGCTATATATATCATATGCCAGTGGCTGTCTGAATCTAGGAAAGAGAACATCTAGAACCAGATGAACCAGATGAAACTAGCCAAGGCATTTCTGGTCACAGCTATCTCCTGTGCAAGGGATTTCCTGAGACCTAAAAAATATTTCAAGAGTTCCTTCATGCTAAAAAAAGTTGAGAAAAGACCCAGTAGCATATCATACACCTCCTTGTTTATGGGATGTGGCTAATAGTATTTTGGTGTATAAGGTAGCTTCTAGATGAGGGAACCTAGCAAAATTGTCCAGAATTGTCTTTACTATTGGCAGTTAAAGATGAGACATTGGTGCAACTATTTATTTATTTGTTTGTTTGTTTATTTATTTATTTATTTATTTATCAGATTTGTATGCCGCCCCTCTCCGTAGACTCGGGCCAGCTAACAACAATAATAATACAATGTAAACAAATCTAATATTTAAGTTAATTTTAAAAAACCCAGTTTAAGACACCAATCATGCATACTGACATACCATGCATAAATTTTATAAGCCTAGGGGGAAGGGAAAGCCTCAATTCCCCCATGCCTGACGACAGAGGTGGGTTTTAAGGAGCTTATGAAAGGCAAGGAGGGTGGGTTCCAAAGGGTCGGGGCCGCCACAAAGAAGGCTCTTCTCCTGGGTCCTGCCAACCGACATTGTTTAGTTGACGGGACCCGGAGAAGGCCAACTCTGTGAGACCTAACTGGTCGCTGGGATTTGTGCGGCAGAAGGCGGTCCCGGAGATATTCTATATAGCTAACTAGTCTAAAATTTATCTTCATAATAAACCAAGTCTCAATTGATCAAACTCGTAATGGCTGGAAAAACTGAATATCTGCGGGGCTAGCTGGTTGCCTATAGCGTATGGAACTTTGCAAATTGGAATATAAATGCAATAAATTATAATAATTAATAAACTGAGGGAAAGCGCCTGAATCTAAGAAGAATGTAATAAATCTGAATGAATGTATATGATCTTGTGGAGTGAAGGTAATGACTACATGCACAAAAATGAAGTGTTGTGAATGAAAGATCTAAATATTGTTCTGTCTGGGTCCCCCCAGACGCCAACCCCAATCCAAAAGAGTAGGCACTGGTAAAAAGCAAAGGCAGTTTATATACTGGAAAGCAAACACAGGTAACAAAAACTGTTCTTACAGACAGGAACACGATGAAGCTTCACAGAGGTTTCACGAAGGCCAGGCAATAAAACAGGATTCTTGCTGGCAAAAACAACACTGGAGATAATAAAACCCATGCCTCCCCCAAGTCTTTCAGCCTTCTAGGCCACAAGCCAAGATCAGAGACGCCAAGAATCGAAGCAAGGTCACAGGACTCCCAGTTGATAACTCTCCACAAGACTGTAAGGGCGGGCCTGCCTTTTCAACCCTGCTGAGGAGAACCACACCCAAACCCAGCTGTTGCCAATTCAGGGATGGAAATATCTTTCTAATTGGCCCCTTCTTTGAGCTGCTCGTCGCTGCCTCATGTCTATTATAGCCTGTGCATCTTCATCCAATGAATCCAGGCTACTAGCTGGGGAGAGGCCCCCCCCCCGGGGGGTCTCAGGCTGCTCTCCCTCCTCCTCTTCCTGATGTTCCTCTCCCCTGTCTGCCTGGTCCTCCCCCTCCTGGTCACTGTCCTCCCCCTCTGGGCATGGATCCGGCAGAGCTCCAGCCGGTCCCTGAGGAGCCTCAGGCTGAATCATAACAAATATATGTGAGAAATATAAACTGACGTGATGTTTGTTGCGGCTGCCTATGAAGGTAAGAAACCATTAGGGTTGGTGACACTTGCAGTTTATGCCCCATTGATTGGTGATAATAGGAAGCATTGTGCTACATCCTCAATGAATGTGTTCCAGGAGAATAAATATTCACTTACATCATGTCGTGAAATATATAAATTGAGGGTATTAAGTGAAAGTGTCTGGTCCATTTGCAAACCCCAAAGTGAATGAGACTAGTGATTATTTACGGAACAATTGCTTGGAAAAAGTTCTGCTAAATGCAGACACATCTGCAGTAAGAGAAAGAATTAATCAGGTGGCAAAACTTTGGAAGGAAACTGCTCTCCCAACAGAATAAATTGAAAAAGGATGAAGGGAGAGGATCTGGAAACTGAATGGAACAAAGTACAAACACTTAACGTTACAAAGTGCCATTAAGTTATCTTAATGTGGAGTATGAAAAGTACATTTAATTAAATTATGAAAGAGACTGTAGGTGAGGGGGGAAATGTGCGTAAGACAATGAAAATGCAAAGAATGTAAATAGAGAGAACAAGGGATAGTAAAGATTAAGAGACAAAGAAAATGCAAAGCAATTTTGGTAGAAATAAAAATCCAGTTCTGTAAGAGGGTGAAGAAGTCGAGACAAGAAACTTCTGATAGAGTGAATGAAATTAAAAATAAAAGTGGCAAGTCGGTTCCAGGAATTTGCATGAATTTGCATGAAAATATACTTTTAACACATTAAGAACATGATTAAAAAACACTATAAATGCTAGCGTCCAAGAAAAAAAGTTGACAGACAGCAAGTAATAAAAGTGGTTAGAATGTTGCAAAACAGGTTGCTTGTGTAGATGGGGTAAGCAGAGAAATATTTAAAAATTGAATGGCTGTGTGATTTAACACATATGTGAAAGCTATGTTCCTAATTATTGAAATGATGCTGCTATTGTTCCCCAACATTAATGGAAAGAAAGCAGGGGCGAATGCAAAAACTATTTAACTGTCTTAGAAACACTTTGACACAATTTCTATTTAAAGAGTCAATGAGCAAAATTTGGTAAGTTTGGTTCAGTTATAGACTGGTCAGAAAACGTGTGGACTATATTTTTACTCTTTAAGACAGTGGTTCTCAGCCTTTCTAATGCCGCGACCTCTTAATACAGTCCCTCATGTTGTGGTGACCCCCAACCATAAGTCAAGTGCCAATTCTCCCTACAAATCTTTAAGCTGATTGGCAGGAAGGTTAGAGGGACACTCCCCACTGTAATCCTGATTGATCGGATTGTAAAAATATGTTTCAAGGTGCCAGAATAGAAGCTTTAGTTTCTAACACCATGGGAAATTTGTATTTTCCCATGGTCTTAGGCGACCCCTCTGGAATTGTCATTCAACCCCCAAAGGGGTCCCGACCCCCAGTTTGAGAACCACTGCTTTAGGGGGTTATTGAAAAATAAAAATGAGAATACAGTATACTCCTTGACTTATGAAACCATATGATAAAATTATTAGGCTTGAATTGTGGAATTATAGATTTTCACAAAGCATGCAGAACCCTAGCACTAAACATGTATATCAGTTATTATCTATTCCAAGCAATCCATAATGGAATGTTTTACATGGTTATAGATTTGAAGATTGGTTGCGGAACGCAAACAAAGCTGTATATAATGGAAATAAAGCATAATTGGAAATAAGCAGAATGCTTAGAAAATGGTTCAATATTGAGCAGGTATGAAGATGAAAATATGTAATATCCACTTAATTGTTTAATACATACATAGATGTATGTACATACATAGATACAGGTAGCCTCAACTTATGGCAGTTCATTTAGTGACTGTTCAAAGTTATAACGACACTGAAAAAACAGATTTATGACCATTTTTCATATTTATGGCCTTTGCAGCAGTCCCATGATTCAGATATTTATGACCATGGCTTTGTCCCAAGGTTATGTGATCACCTTTTGACAAGCAAACTCAGTGGGAAACATTTACCAACTTCAGTAACAAGGAATGTCACAAAAATGGGGCAAAACTCATTTAACAATAACATAAATGCTGGGCTTAGTTGTGGTTGTAAGTTGAGGACTACCTGTATAAGGAAAGCTTATGATGATGTGCATTGAGGACATGAATATACACCCTTTCTCTTTAATCAGATGGTGCTGTGTTGGCTGGTTGAGAACACAAATTATTTGCAGGAAATATAAGATAGATTGCATAATGCAACATTAAGAGTATAAATCTGAAAATCTAGGTATCGAATTCCCCAGTCAATTGGTCTCAATGAACAGAAATGGTGAAAAGCTGGAGCAAGTAAATGAATTTATGTTCCTTAATATACTTACTAAAGATGGGAAACTGTATGGATGAATTTTAGAACATACAAATAAAGCCAAATACTGTACAGCAAGAATGAGATACTTAAGAAGTTGTTTGGTAAACAATAACGGTAGTAAAAGAACTAATGGGTGCTGTGGAATATGATTTCAATATGAGAATGAGTCTCTGTATAGAGGAGTGTGGAGTTAGCCTTGAAAAGGGTTTTCAACAACCATTAACTGCCATTAAGCTCATCTTACCTCATGGTTTTGCCTTGAAAGGAGGGAATGAGGCAGAAAGTTAAGACTGCTCTTTTTTCATTCTCTTAATATAGGAAGATGGAGATAAAATCTTTGTCATACTTCCAAATTCTGTTGTTATGCCCTGCAACAATAGATTTACAATAGCCCTTATGGCGTGCCTATCTAAAGGGCCAGCAGTCTAGTGCAGAAGTAATAGGCTGAGGAAGTTTATAAAGAATGAGAAGTGAAATTACAAAATATAATGGGAATGGGTCATGAGGAAGATTAGGAAAGGTAAAGATGCATAGAACTGATAAAATCCTCAGAACGACAAAGAAAAAATATAAGATAGTGTGTGTGCTTTGAAGAAGTAAGAATGGTAAGGATTGAAAGTTAATAGTAGTACAGTGTTCCCTCGATTTTCGCGGGTTCGAACTTCGCAAATAGCCTATACCACGGTTTTTCAAAAAATATTAATTAAAAAATACTTCACGTTTTTTTTCTATACCACGGTTTTTCCCGCCCAATGATGTCATATGTCATCGCCAAACTAATATTTTTGCAAATAAATAACAAATAATAATTATTGTTAATAAATAATTATGTTTATAAATATCAGGATCACTAAGTGCCTTATTCAATGGTGAGTTCCAGTAATAATGGTGAGTAAATGGTTGTTAAGGGAATGGGAAATGGTAATTTAGGGGTTTAAAATCTTAAGGGAAGGCTTGTGATACTGTCCATAGCCAAAAATGGCGTATTTACTTCCGCATCTCTACTTCGCGGAAATTCGACTTTGTGGGTGGTCTCGGAACAAATCCCCTGTGAAAATCGAGGGAACACTGTATAGTGAATGGTGAAAAGTGGTGATGTAAACTGGGAATGTGGTGGCTCAGTGGCTAAGATGCTGAGCTTGTCTATCAGAAAGGTTAGTAGTTCAGCGGTTCAATTTCCTAGCACCTCATAACAGAGTGAGCTCCTATTACTTGCCCCAGCTTCTGTCAACCTAGCAGTTGGAAAGCATGTAAAAATGCAAATAGAAAAATAGGTGCCACCTTTGGCAGGAAGGTAACAATGTTCCATGCACCTTCGGCATTTAGTCATGCCAGCCACATAACATAAGAAGATAAGAAGAGCCATCCTGAATCAGGCCAAAGCCCATCCAGTCCAGCATTCTGTGTCACACAGTGGCCCACCAATTGTCCATGGGGATCTTGAGCAGAAAGGGAAGGCAAAACTCTCTTTCTCTTGACCCCCAACAAGTGGTACTCAAGGGGATCCTGCCTGCCTCAACCAATAGAGGTAACACTTGGACATCCGTTTCAATAACCACCGATACACTTGGCATCCACGAATCTGTCTACTCCTGCCTTGAGGTTATCCAGGCTGACAGCTGTCATGACCTCTTCTGGAAGTGAATTCCATAAACCAAAGATCTTCTGGGTGAAGAAATATAACCATGGAGACTTCTTTGGACAGCGCTGGCTCTTCCGCTTAGAAATGGAGATGAATACTTCCCCCTAGAGTCGAGAACGACCAGCACGTATGTGCAAGGGGATCTTTTACCTTTACCTTTATACTGGGAATATACAGCACTTTAGATCCAAAGGTTCTTAATCAGAGCAGCCCCTTAGAAAAAGCTGTATCTTTTCTTGTACACAATAGCCATGCGATACTAGGAAAATATATGTTTGAATTAAACAGTGTGCATACCTATTACGAAACATGATTTTGGCTGTAGACCACAGATGCCCTGCAACTTAAATGTAAATAGATTAGTGTATCTTCTCCTCTACCTCATTTCTTAAAACTATTTTGCTTACTATTTATCATTTTCTTTGGGGAGTTATTTGACTTTCTTAGCATTTTCGGTAGAGAATGGAAATAATAGATTGGTGGATATATATGCGCTATCATTTCTCAATTTCGCAATACAAGATTGCCACCTGCTGAGTCTGTAAGTTTGTAAAATCATGTTTTTATTCTGACTCTGACAATATAGGAGCTTACTGAAGGAAATGTCCTTCCCTACTGCAAATAGGTAGTTATCAAATATACAGTAGCTACCATGTGGAAATTACATATTTCAAGAGTATCTAAATGACGCATAACCTTATCAGTTACCTATTCAAACATTCTTATTAGCGTATCTACCGTATATGATAAATTAAGGGTAATATGGATTTTAAGTCATTTTGCTAGATGTGCCATCTTGAATTTGATAGATATAAAGCAAAATTGTCTCCGAAAGTTCCTCTATGGCTATCATCATAGGAAGCCTTTTTTTCAGAATAAAAATGACAGTTAAATCTACTTGGTTGATCTATAATATACTGAGTTAAAATTTGTTGAAAAGAGAGTGTATCTTAAAAACAAGGGAAAACTTGGAGGAGGGTTTTACTTGTCCATGGTTACATATGCTCAATTGCTTCAACATTTTAAATTGGACAAAAATAACTTTATTTTTACAGATGAAAGAACTGGTTTCAAAAAGGATTAATGTGTCACGCTGGAAATTGCCAGCCCCCATGACATTGAGAAACATCCAGTAGTTAGAGAGTTAATTCTGTCTAGTAAGGTAGCTCCTCCTGTGTGATGTAACCTTTTGCTCACATCCTGTCTCTTCTCCAAGAAGAAGGGCTGTCCTTAGTTAGAGGACATTATTCTTTCTCTATACATCCTAGCCAGAGGATGTGCTTTTCATGTCTCCTCAGACATTTATTGTTTTTATACTTTTCTAATAAAAAGTAACTTGTTCATTCGAACATGCTTGTCTGTACTTCAATATCCATCACCTCTGGAAGCTCCTGGCTCACTCCTCATGGGCTGAGCGCCTTGTCTAAGGTAAGGGGGTCTTCTAATCCCGACATAATGTACCAGTAATGAGCAGCTTATTGCTAAGGTATATAAATTGTTTCGGATGATGAATCAGGAAGATGAATATATTAAAGTATATTAAATGTACACTGAGCACATGCACCAATAACAAATTCCTTGTGTGTCCAATCGCACTTGGCCAATAAATAATTCTATCTATTCTAAATATTATATGACTAAATGAGCAAAACATTCAGGGATGTAATATAATGTCAAACAGATTTTGGAAATGTAACCAACATGAGGTCACATTTCCTCATGAGGGGTAGTTTTTATTACTTAAAATGAACCTGTAAAAATGAAAGTGTTGTGTCCACCAGCGGCCTACAGAGCTGGCAGTAGTCGTACAGCGAGAAGGCTGGAAAGAAAAATGGGCCAGGCCTGGAGTCTAGAGAAGGCTCGGTGCCTGAGGCAGGGATCCAGTCCCAGCCTATTCCCAATACGCGCATATGCAGAGCTGCCAGAAGGCAAGAACAGTTACAGAGGACTACTCAGAAGTAAGGCTTGAAGATTACTGGCCCTTAGCATAGGTTATAAAAGTGGAGCAAACGGATGTGCTCATTGCAGGAAGCAACTTAGTTCATTTTGTATCGCCATGAACTGACTCTGTGTTTCTGTTTGGCCTTGCAAAGCTCCTTGCTATTTGGTCTTTGGCAGCATGTTAGGAGTGATAAAGGTTGGTGATATCAACCTTCTTCCAAAAGACTTTTGTCAGACTCATTAATATTGTTTGGAACTTATTACGGCTGGGAATGAACATAACTCACAGCTGTTAAAATAAAAGAGGTTTTTGGGACACACTTTGTGCTGCATTATTTATCAGGAAACCTAAGTCAGAACAAAAATGAAATATTGGGATCAGTTAGGTTTCTAAATCTAAAGACTCTTAAAAACAATGTATGGTTGAAACCAGAAGTTTTAAGTCTAATGGAGAAACAGATTGAAAGAAAACATGGAACTTTATTTTCATATTTGATATCTGCTGCAAAGGTTTTGTACGCACAGATGGAAGAGTGTACAAATTCCCACAAATAACAGCTTAATCTAGGAACCACCAAGGTGGTCTATGACAATTCACCACAGCCAACTCGCCTTGGCCAATCACTATGGCTAACTCTCCAGAGTCAACTTTTTGCAAGACAACTCTAATGAGCCGAGGTGGCGCAAAAGGTAGAGTGCAGTACTGCAGGCCGCTGAAGCTGACTGTAGATCTGCAGGTCAGCGATTCAAATCTCATTGCCGGCTCAAGGTTGACTCAGCCTTCCATCCTTCCGAGGTGGCTAAAAATGAGGACCCGGATTGTGGGGGTGATATGCTGGCTCTGTTAAAAAGTGCTATTGCTAACATGCTGTAAGCCGCCCTGTGTCTAAGGAGAAAGGCGGCATAATAAAATTGGAGGGAGGGAGGGTGGGAGGGTGGGTGGGTGGGTGGGTGGGTGGGTGGGTGAGTGGGTGGATGGATGGATGGATGGATGGATGGATGGATGGATGGATAGATAGATAGATAGATAGATAGATAGATAGATAGATAGATAGATAGATAGATAGATAGATAGATAGATAGATAGATAGATAGATAGATAACTCTCCACAGCTATCTCACCACAGGACAACTCAGTGCAGGACAAGAGTTACAATAACATCAAATAAATTGTGGAATAGAATCACTAAAATAAGGATGCAAAAGGAGGAATAGAATGAAATGCAAATGGCAAAAACTAAAATAATTATTTTAAATAATTAAATAGAATTGTCAAATTGTCCCACAGCAAGTTGTCTCATGGTGGTAAGACAAATTGGTCATGGCAAGCTGGTTATAGTGAATTGACTGCAATAAATTGGCTGTGGCAAGTTGTTCCATTCCCATACCAAAATCACCTTCCACCAGCACTGATAGGGTACGCCACTAGTATATAAAATGAGAGTCTCCCTTCTGGCACTGTTGTCACTTAGTTTGATAATAAACTCTGCAAGAAAACACCAAGCTCCGAGATCAACAAGGACATCACCATTTATGGAATTTTTATTATGACGCATTTCTGAGTTATCGATTTTATTTACAGTAATAAAGTGTGTGCGTGTGTGTATTATTTCATGATTAGAATGTGGGAGTTAGTATTAACTAATAAAAGTGCCTTTTTTGGAGCAGATTTTATTTCTGTGTTATAATGTGTTCATGAACTCAACACAGAGATGGTGCCGGATTTCAGAGATAATTTTGGAGTAGAATAGGAGAACTCTCCTGAGGAAGGTATCTGTGTACCTCTCTTTTTCAAGATGAGCTGAGCTGAGCTGGGTTAGTCTTTCTTCCATCATTTTAAACCAAGTTCAAAAAGTAGGTCAAGAGGAAAATCCTTATCTGGATATAGGTGTCCACTGGTATTCCTCTATACCCGGTGATGGCAAACCTGTGGAACACAACGCCCTGTGAGCATGAGAGTTCAGCTCCACCACACATGCACATGTGCCTCCCGCTGGCCAGATATTTGCCGGGTCTCTGCTGCAAATGCTCGGCAGACAGGCCACAGGGAGGACCATGCACAGTGGGGTATGCACAGGGGTCATGTATGCATTGCATTTTGGAGGTTCGGGCATGCACGCGCTATGGGCACTCAGTCTGGAAACGTTTCGCCATCACTGCTCTATACCATACTAGATTGTATCACAGAACGTTTTCTCAAATATTTTGTGAAAAAGAAAGTAATGTTTTATTTCTCCTCGTTATCAGCTCCTTCTCAACTTTCACTCCAAAAAAATATTTATATTCTCTCCTTCACAACTGAGGTCGTAGTCCACTTTCTTTCAAAAGACAAGACAACTTGATTCTGTTTTTTTTTTAATGGATCTCTCTTTTTATGTGCATTTACAGAAAACATATATACTGGAAGAACCCACACCATATATTATATCCATCAGTTGGATCAGTAAAACTAATAACTTGTCTTGTGAAAAGAATACATATCCAAACCTAAAGATTATCAGTGAGAATTTCAGTGAGAATTTCATAAGAAGCAAAACATAGGTCAAATTCATTCAAAACATAGGTCAAATCCATTCGAATTTCATAAGAAGCAAAACATAGGTCAAATCCATTCGAAAGTTGAGCAAAAGAATACAAACTTAAAAATTTCAGGATTTCCTAAGAAACAAAACATAGGTCAAATTCATTCAAAAGTTGAGCAAAAGAATGCAAACTTTAAAAAATCATGAATTAATAAGAAACAAAACATAGGTCAAATTCATTTCAAAGTTGAGCAAAAGAATGCAAACTTTAAAATAGACGCAAAATATTTTCACAGATACCTTGCCGGCCTATTCACTTTGTAAAAAAAATTAAAGAAAAAACTGTATTTATGATATACAGAAAATATTTTTTCTGTAAATCATAAATACAGCAAACTTTAAAATAGACCCAAAATATTTTCACAGATACGTTGCCGGCCTATTCACTTTGTAAAAAAAATTAAAGAAAAAACTGTATTTATGATATACAGAAAATATTTCTTCTGTATATCATAAATTTAGGGAATATATTTTTATATCTTTCCCTAATCTAGGGGGGAAATGGGTGTGTACCTCTGGAAACCAAAGTAATCAATCCCCAAAGGCCAAAATAGCAGCTTGTATAACATTTCATTGATGAGACAGCATATCTTAACTATCCCTAAGCATCAACTAGAGTAAATCCATCATGAAGGGCACGTTTCCACATGTAGTAAGTGGAGCGTGCTGTTAAGGGAAAGTGGGCTCTGAACTCCTTGTATGTTGGAAAGGTCTTTGATTCAAAACGTTGCTGGAGAAACAGCTTGGCCTGGGCTTTGAACTGAGCTGTGGCAATCACATCCATCACAAACATGCTGCTGTTGACTTTCTCAGACATTTGATAACCTGGAATTGCAGCACTATAATTTGGCATCTGTTCATCACCCACAAGCACTGGAGCAAACTCTTTTGGGTTTGCAGAATGGAATTTAAGTTCTGCCTTTCTAGTAATCTCAGAAGATGTGGGCATCTGTTGCAAAATTTGGGAACCCATTGTTGAAGGGAGGCAATGCTTTTTGGTCTCCTGGAGACCTGTTTTCTTCCAAAACCAATAGGTTGTCGAAGAAATACTAGGATAACGCAAGCGAAACTTACAGAAAGGCATCTTCCATTGGCAAACACGTTTCCTGGCCAACCCACGAGTTTGCTTTTGCCAACTGTAGAGAGATTGCTTAATACCCATAAAAATTTGGGGCCCTGGATGTTGCCCGTTGACCATCTTCACATTAAGCAGGTTTCCTGACTTTAGTGACAGAGAGATATTCCTGGTCGGTTTCTGGGTTACAGAAAGAGGTTGATGTATCTTGAAATTTTGATTGCCTTTGATGGCTTTTCTTCTCCAGTTATAATACGTTGATCTGGAGATGCCAGGAAACTTACGCTTAAAGTTTCTGTATGGCACCGGACTATTCATGGAAATGCATTTTTCTAGGTAAGACTTGGCTCCTTGCATGGAAGTTCCATTTTTCGTATGATTCAGGAAATTTTTTGAGCCCTGGCCTCCTTCAGATTTTGCTGCACCGTCTGGACTAGTGTAAGGCTTGTACATTTGAGGATCCTTAGACAAGTTAGCATCAGAAGAGGAAGAACCCTCTCGGCTGATCACACTTTGCATCTCGTGTTTCCAGGTATAGTAGGTGGAGCGAGAAATTTCTGGGAACAACTGTCGGAATTGTTGAAGAGGAATAGTGGCACCTTCCTGAAAACAGGATTGCAAAAAATGCTTGGCTGCAAATCTAGTAGCTGCTTTCTGCCTGTGCTCTTGTGACTGGCGTTTCCATCGATAGAAGGTGCTTTTAGTAATGCTGTATTTTTCACGTAGGTTAGAGTAAGTCATCTGGGGATCTGTGTTCAGCAACTCCAGTGTCTTCACAGGCAGAACCTGAGGTTCCGGAACGGATGCTGCGGGTTCCAGTTCTTCCAGACCCATGACAGGGACAAAGTACTGAGCTTCAAAAACTTGGGAAGAAACCTGCTTCCCTGACCACATGATGTGAAGTGTGGAGGTTTGCAAGTGACACGTTCTAGGTCGGATGAGTCGGTTGAAGTATGGCCGTATCTTAAGGTTGCTCATTGGGTAGATGGAATAAATGTTGCATTGCAATACAGATGCCAGAGCGTACACATGCCACATGTTGACATAACTGCCAGGGAAGCAAGAGGCTTTAATGTCAACATCAAAGATCGCCTCGATGGTAGCCAAAGGTAACTTAGTCATCTGAGGATTTTTATCTGTGCAAAGAGAATAACGAGCAGCTTGCAGCATCACCTTAGAATCAATCATGCCATTGAAATAGTATTGCTTGTGGAGCAACATCTCCACAACTGTCCGGACCTGTAACTCCAAAGTTAAGCTAGTGTTGCCCCACAACAACACACTTGCTGCCTCAAACAAGTGGTTCCCATCGCCTTTACAAATGAAAGGCAACATATTGCGAGGAGCATCTTCCGGGTAAAGATTTTTTGCTACACGGTCCACTTCTAGCTCTTCCTGGAGCTGCCTCCCAGAGTAGCTGGGTAGTGAAAAAGAGGACAGCATGCTCTTGAATTCAAAGGCTGTCTTAATTAAGTGATTTAGCCCAACGCATTCGGATGCCTCCTGCAGCTTCTCCAGCATGGACTGCACTAGTTGGTGGCGTGGGATCATTCTGAAATATAGAAAAGTTTGAAGAATTAGAATGTCTCGTTTTGCACAGATTATCCCCTTCATGGTTCCATGAACTACAGTGGTACCTCTACCTAAGAACGCCTCTACTTACGAACTTTTCTAGAAAAGAACTGGGTGTTCAAGATTTTTTTTGCCTCTTCTCAAGAACCATTTTTCACTTACAAACCTGAGCCTCTCAAACTGTAACCAGAAAAGGCAGGGAGAAGCCTCTGTGGGGTCTCTCTAGGAATCTCCTGGGAGGAAACAGCCGGAAAAGGCAGAGAGAAGCCTCTGGGGGGTCTCTCTAGGAATCTCCTGGGAGGAAACAGAACCGGAAAAGGCAGAGAGAAGCCTCTGTGAAGCCTCTCTAGGAATCTCCTGGGAGGAAACAGGGCCTCCACCCTCTCTGTGGTTTCCCCAATCACACGCATTATTTGCTTTTACATTGATTCCTATGGGAAAAATTGCTTCTTCTTACAAACTTTTCTACTTAAGAACAAGGTCACAGAACAAATTAAGTTCATAAGAAGAGGTACCACTGTACTTAGATAGGTACAGCAATGCAGTTTTGTCTTGGCACATAACTATATTTCTTGAGCATATCAAAAATCCATATATAATTAGAAACTGGTGCACAATCCTGTGGATTAGAATACTGAATTAGACCTTATAAAACTATACTATGGTTAATTTTGCATTGGACTGCATATTTTATAACGTTAAATTTAATCAAGTATGTACATTATCCCATTGTTAACATATACCAAATTAAGTTCTAATATTATCCACCTGAACCTACTTAGCAGACTTTGTCATTAAACAGAAGGATTAACATTTGAAAATATGATCTGCTAAAATTCACTAAAGAGCACAGCAATATTAAAAGATAAATGTACGCTTTCTAACATACTCACTCACTTTACTTTTCATCATTTTCATCATTTTAATGCTGCCTTTTGGCTCTTCAAAGGACAAATATTTGATTTAAAGGCAGCTAGTTCCTATGCTATCCAACAAAATCTCTCATCCTTTGTTGTTGTTTTTCATTTTTCAGATATTTATTTATGTCCTTTAAAGAAAGAATTTGGGGTGTTTTTTTAAAATTTGTGTTGCATCGGTGTAGTTTTTATTCTTGCTAGCCAGCCAAATGCATAGCAAGCATTGCAACTGCTGATTCAAGGGCACATATCTAGTAGGCTGAGTAAAGCTGAGGGAATGCAGTAATAAGCTGTTTTGCTTTAATTTTTCATAAATAATTCAGCACAATAGTTCATTTGTGTTTACATTTATTTATGTTTTAAATGTAACAGTACCTGGACTCTGAGAGCTAGCTATTGTACAATTGGTTGGATTTGCAAAGTCAAAAAAACCCCCAACCTAATATAATGCAAGACTTAAGAGACCTCTTCTGGCGATTTGACAACATTGCATTTGGATCATTCACAAAGTGGTTTATAAAGTAAAAAATAAATACAAGAATTACTGCAAGATGAGAACATTGTGCATATCACAAACACTTTGCAAAATTAGGAAATAATATTCCCTTTCACCGGGGGGGGGGGGGGAGTCTTCACGGATTCCTAAGAGGTCAGTAAGGGGCGAGTACAAGTGCACTAGAGTGCCTTCCATCCCCTGTCCTATTGCTTTCCTATATCTCCTATACCTTTCTTCTATTCCTATATCTCTTCTTCTATTCTTTCATTGATATGTTCTATTACTATACCTTCTTTTCTATTATTTCTTAGATGTATTTTACTATGAGTATCTCCTCTATAACCTTCATCATGTATTTTACTATGTGTATATAGATATATACCCACTAAAACCCTCATTGTGTATTGGACAAAATAAATAAATAAAATAAAATAAACATGGATATGAGGTAAAATTGTGTTCGTTTTTCCTAGCTGAGATCCTTATGTGGGTTTAAACAAAAAATCCTAACAGTATTTTGCAGTAATTTGAGAAGATAACAATGTGGTTTCAGCCACTTCAGGATTATATAGCACTGCTTGCAAAATTCAGCACTTGTGGGAAATTCAGTTCTGAAAACACAAAACTAAAATACCATTCTTCATATAAATGCTGCAAATTCTAAGGCTTTTCTCATAAGGTTTACAGGATGTAGCACTGAGTTATATAATAAAGGTATAGTGTTCCTCATTTAATTTGAACACTTCAACAATGGGCAATATTCAATGTAATATATGTCATTTTTTCTTTCCCTTATACAGTGTTCCCTCGATTTTCGTGGGGGGTGCGTTCCAAGACCGCCCGCGAAAGTCGAATTTCCACGAAGTAGAGATGCGGAAGTAAATACACTATTTTTGGCTATGAACAGTATCACAAGCCTTCCCTTAACACTTTAAACCCCTAAACTGCAATTTCCCATTCCCTTAGCAACCATTTAGATTATTACTCACCATGTTTATTTATTAAAGTTTATTAAAAAAAATATTTATTAAAGGCGGACGAAAGTTTGGCGATGACATATGACGTCATCAGGCGGGGAAAACCGTGGTATAGGGGGAAAACCCGCAAAGTATTTTTTAATTAATATTTTTGAAAAACCGTGGTATAGACTTTTCGCAAAGTTTGAACCCGCGAAAATCGAGGGAACACTGTATATTGATTTTAAAAGGCATAAATGGTTGCAAAATCTATCATGGAAGCTCTTCTAAGTAGAAAAGAACCTCTAATGTCTTATTCAGTTCTCTTCCCTTTCTCATGTATGAAATTCAGCTTTCCACATCTAGACTCCTAAAGTTCTGTGATCCTAATTATATTTATCAAAAAATGCTTGTTTGAAAATTTGATTTTCTTTCAACTTGACTTTTTGCTATTAATCATCTTTAGTAATTCTTCCAATGGTCTTCCCCTCACAAAATCTATTTTATTACTGTACACTTTGCACATTGTACAGACCTTTTGTGTAGTACGTAGTAGTATTTAACTGAGCTTCACCATTCGTTATCTAATAACTTAATCCTCCAGCAGACCTTAAAATCTGCTGATCTTAAAAACTGCTGATCTGTTTAGAAAAATGAGAAAAGGGGGTCTCAGTATTGACATATATTTTCCTGACTTTTCACAAAAAGTGCAAGTCTTAGTCTGCTACATTTTGCCATTCTAATCTCATCTCCATAACAAGGTATTTTAAGTCTTATTGCATATAAAAATATAGAACACAATTTCATAGCTTCTGTTTTCTTCTTCAGGAAAGTACTTTAAATATATATATATATATAATGTACATGTATGATTTTATGAGTTCTGTGTTAGCAAAACCTTCAGAAGAGAAGGATTTAGGGGTAGTGATTTCTGACAGTCTCAAAATGGGTGAAAAGTGCAGTCAGGCGGTAGGGAAAGCAAGTAGAATGCTTGGCTGCATAGCTAGAGGTATAACAAGCAGGAAGAGAGAGATTGTGATCCCACTGTATAGAACACTGGTGAGACCACATTTGGAGTACCGTGTTCAGTTCTGGAGACCTCACCTACAAAAAGATATTGATAAGATTGAACAGGCCCAAAGACAGGCTACAAAAATGGTGGAAGGTCTTAAAGCATAAAACTTATCAGGAAAGACTTAATGAACTCAGTCTGGAGGACAGAAGGGAAAGGGGGGATATGATTGAAACATTTAAATATGTTAAAGGATTAAATAAGGTTCAGGAGGGAAGTGATTGTAATAGGAAAGTAAACACAAAAACAAGGGGGCACAATCTGAGGTTATTTGGGGGAAAGACCAGAAGCAACGTGAGAAAATATTATTTTCTGAGGTTAGTTGGTGGAAAGATCAGAAGCAACGTGAGAAAATATTATTTTACTGAAAGAGTAGTAGATGCTTGGAACAAACTTCCAGCAGACGTGGTTGGTAAATCCACAGTAACTGAATTTAAACATGCCTGGGATAAACATATATCCATCCTAAGATAAAATACAGGAAATAGTATAAGGGCAGACTAGATGGGCCATGAGGTCCTTTTCTGCCTTCAATCTTCTATGTTTCTATGTACAGGAAGTCCTCAACTTATAACAGTTCATTTTGTGACTCTTCAAATTATGCCCAATTTTCAGTTACAATTTTTCTGGTATCACCGTGATCATGTGATCAAAATTCAGATGTTTCGCAAGTGGCATGTGTTTATGACCACTGCAGTGCCCTGGGATTCCCTTCTGACAAGCAAAGTCAATGGGGAAGCCAGATTCACTTAACAACCAGGTGACTAACTTATCAACACAGTGATCCACTTAACAGCAGTGTCCAGAAAAGTGATAAAATAGAGCAAAACTCACTTAACAAATGTCTCACTTGAGAATAGAAATTCTGGGCTCAGTTGTGAGAATTACTTCTATTCTCTAAGGATGTCTAATGCTATCACTAAAACAGTGACAGAATCCTTCTCAAAAATGTTAGGAAATGTTCAGCTCAAACAAAAAAGAATCTTGTTGAAAACAAACTGAGAAACATAGATGAGTGAATTTTTGGAATCTATTGTGTGAGTTAGAGGTCCTCGGAGTCCTCAGAGAGGGGCAGCATACAAATCTAATAAATTATTATTATTATTATTATTATTATTATTATTATTAATAATAATAATAGTAGTAGTAATTATTATTATTATTATTATTATTATTATTATTATTATTAATTAGATTTGTATGCCACCCCTCTCCGAGGAAAGGCACTTTTGATCTTAGTCTAAACCAGGGTGTCAAACTTGATTTCATTGAGGGCCACATCAGGATTGTTTGACATCAAGGGCTGGGGTGGGCCTGGTCAGAGTGGGTGTGGCCAGCTTGACATCACTCCTGTCAGGGGCATCTCTGGTGGCCTGAGTGCTCTGCCAGCCAAAATGGGCTCCCAAGCCCCGTTTTCAGTCGCAACAGCCTCCTGCCGCCCTCTGCCAGTAAAAACAGAGCTAGGAGGGACCCACGTGGGGAGGTGCCCAAGCTCCATTTTTGCTGACAGAGGCACCCCAGGCTGGTCCTTTGCTTTTTCCTGGGCAGCCCCACAGGCCATATGGGGCACCCTGCGGTCTGGATCTGATCCCTGGGCCTTGATTTTGATATCGTTGGTCTAAACAAGTAGCCCCCAAACCTTTGGGCACAAAAGACCAGTTCCATGGAAGAAGGTTTTTCTGTGGACCACAGGAAGTATGATTTTGCATGCTGCCTGCCTCCCATGAATGGGGCTTCATTGACTACCTTGATGTAGGTTTTAAAGAGCTTTAAAGAGCCATGGTGGCACAGTGGTTAGAATGCAGCACTGCAGGCTAATTCTGCTAACTACTGGCAGTTAGCAGTTCCATCCTGAATGGCTCAAGGTTGACTCATTCTTCCAAAGTCAGTAAAATGAAGGCACAATTACAGAAGGATATAATATAATGATATAATATGATATAATATAATATAATATGATATGATATGATATGATATAATACGATATAATTAATGTAATGTAATGTAATGTAATACAGTGATCCCTCTATTATCGCGAGGGTTCCATTCCAAGACCCCTCGCGATAATCGATTTTTCGCGATGTAGGGTTGCGGAAGTAAAAACACCATCGGCGCATGTGCGCCCTTTTTTCTATGGCCGCGCATGCGTAGATGGTGGAGTTTGCGTTCCCCGCCGCCCACGCAAAGGGGAAACCCCGATTCGGCTCCTCGGTGCTGCTGCGCTACCGAGCAGATCAGCTGCTGGGCGGCCGAAGGAACCTTCCCTGGGTCTTCCCCCTCTTGCTGGCGGGCGGGCGAGCGGCGGGCAGCAGCGAGGAGCCGGGGTTTCCCCTTTGCGTGGGCGGCCGGGAAGACCCAGGTTGGGGGTTCGGGGGGGTGCTGGGAAGCCCCCCAGGCCGGCTGCGACCTTTTAAAACAGCCGCGCCGCTTCCCAGCTGAGTCCTGAAGCCAAACGCGGAAGTTCGCCTTTGGCGTTTGGCTTCAGGACTCAGCTGGGAAGCGGCGCGGCTGTTCTAAAAGGTCGCAGCCGGCCTGGGGGGCTTCCCAGCACCCCCTTGAACCCGGGTTGGGGGTTCGGGGGGGTGCTGGGAAGCCCCCCAGGCCGGCTGCGACCTTTTAAAACAGCCGCGCCGCTTCCCAGCTGACTCCCGAAGCCAAACCCGGAAGTGGTTTTCTTTTTAATTAATATTTTTTTTAAAATCGCGATATAGCATTTCGCGAAGATCGAGATCGCGAAACTCGAGGGATCACTGTAATATAATATAATTATAATTATAATTATAATTTAATTATAATTTAATTTAATTATAATATAATTTAATTTATTAGATTTGTATGCCGCCCCTCTCCGAAGACCAATATAAAATATAATGACAATAAAGTAGTTATTATTTATTACTTATCCTTCGGTAAGTAAAAGTACTGCCATATTTCTCAAAAGCACAACAATATAGTAGCTTTAGTTCCAAATACTAAGACAGGATTGTCAAACCCAAGGCCCAGGGGTCAAATCTGCCTTGCAGGGTACTTAGATCTGGCCCAAGGGGCCACCCTGGAAACAGCAAAGGATCAGCCTGCGGTGCTTCTGCCAGAGAAAATGGGCTCCCAAGTTCCGTTTTCAGCTGCCACGGCCTCCTGCAACCCTACCAGTGAAAGCAGAGTTCGAGCTCCGTTTTCATGGCAGAGCGCTCAGGCCACCACAGGCAGCCCCAGCAGGAATGATGTGTTAGCCACACACCTCTTCCAACCCCAGGTCAAACACAATCCTGATGGGCCATCAATGAAATAGAGCTTGACACCCCTATACTAAGATCACCAAGATAAGGGGAATTGCTAACACTTTTGAAAGATAGCCTCAAGATCCAGGAGGACTTTGCCCTTGATAGACTTGAACACTGGACCCTAAGAAGTAAGATAAGTAGTAAGATGAATTCCAGTGGTCAAAAAAGTAAGGTCCTGCACTTAGACACAAACAACTAGTGCATAGGTTGTATCCAGCTCAATAATATTAACTTTAAGAGAGGTCTAGGTATCCCAATGGAATACCAAGGTAGCTGGGGTGGTACAGTGGTTAAAGAGCAGAGGTGGCACAGTGGTTAGAGTGCAGGCTACTTCAGCTAACTGCTAGCTGCAGTTCAGCAGTTCAAATCTCACCACCAACTCAAGGTTGACTCAGCCTTCCATCCTTCCCAGGTGGATAAAATGAGGACCCAGATCCTTGGGGGAAATATGCTGATTCTATAAACTGCTTAGAGAGGGCTGTAAAAGCACTATGAAGCAGCATATAAGTCTAAATACTATTGCTATATCACTGCAGCTGTGCTTCAGCTGCCAAAAAAGACTAAAGCTGTCCTAGGTTCCATCAAGAGAGAGATAGCATCAAGACAAAGAGAAGTGACAGTACTGCTTTACACTGCACTAGTGAGGCCACACATGGAATATTGCATCCAGTTCTGGTCACCACAATACAAAAAAAGATGTTGAGTGTTCAAAGAAGAGCAATAAAGGTAATGAAGGGACTGGAGGCCAAATTGTATGATGAAGCTAGGGAGCTAGGTATGTCTATTGAAAGGGAAGGATTAGGGGGGACATGATAACTATCTTCCAGTTCTTGAATGACTGTCATAAAGAAGAGGTTGACTTATTCTCTAAGGCATGAAAGGGCAGAACAAGAAATAATGTTTGGAAGCTTATTAAAGAGAGATCCACGTAAGGAGAAATTTTCTGAGAGTGACAATAGTTAATCAATGCAATCTGAGCTTGCATTCTGGGATTCTGGGTTTGTTTGTTTGTCTGTCTGTCTGTCTGTCTGTCTGTCTGTCTGTCTGTCTGTCTGTCTATCTATCTATCTATCTATCTATCTATTTATTTATTTATTTATTGGATTTGTATGCCGCCCCTCTCCGTAGACTCGGGGTGGCTAACAACAGTGGTAAAAACAACATGCGACAATCCAAAACTAAAACAGCTAAAAACCCTTATTATAAAACCAATCATACATACAAACATACCATACATAAATTGTAGAAGCCTAGGGGGAAAGAATATCTCAGTTCCCCCATGCCTGACAGCAGAGGTGGGTTTTAAGGAGCTTACAAAAGGCAAGGAGGGTGGGGGCTATTCTAATCTCTGGGGGGAGTTGGTTCCAGAGGGCCGGGGCCACCACAGAGAAGGCTCTTCCCCTGGGTCCCACCAAACAACATTGTTTAGTTGACGGGACCTGGAGAAGGCCAATTCTGTGGGACCTAACTGGTCGCTGGGATTCGTGCGGCAGAAGGCGGTTTCAAAAAATAGATTGGACAATCGCTTGACTGGATAGTTAAGGCTAGTAGACCTCCAGTCCTGATTCTACCGTATGAACAGGATCCATATATCTTGACTGTGTGACTATTGCTTGAAAAATAATACTATTTAAAGTATATTAATATTATTGCGACTATTCTGAGATTGGATTGGAATTGTGATCTATCGACCATACCTGGACACTATAGGGCAATAACAGTCAAGTATGAAATGAAGTTGCAATTTTTTTTAATAATTTCCTGTGTAAGCAGGATCACTTGTTGCAAAGAAACAAACATCTGGAAGTATGTGAAAGATTATATCATAATAGCTTTATTAGTCTTAAAGTTCCAAGTAAGCTCTTCATTATATTTGCGTAGCTTTTGTTCTTTAGCTTGAAAAATAAAATTAATAGGTAATAGGTTGATACTGGTGTCATGGAATAGAAACCAAGGAGAATAGTTTTTGAATAAAGTACATCTTGACTTGTAATAATTATTGAATTATATTTTAAAATGTAAACCATTTAACATTATCTGAATATTGGTGCTGCAGATAAATAACTTTTGTTTTAGAATACCCGACAAAAGTTATATACACTGAAAACTCTATATAAGCTATTTTTTTACAGATTCATTTTATATTTATTTATTTATTTATTTATTAAATTTGTATGCCGCCCCTCTTTGTAGACTTCGTATACAAACACTCACTGTGCTTACGCTTACTACTTATGCAACCAGCATCAGTCAATATTGAGTAATGCGATAAGGCAACTTTCTATTTATATTATCTAAATTTTCAAGATGCCCTAAACACATTTCTCAGCAATTCTACATTATTAATTCAACAGCATTTGATTGAATGGATATTCTTTTAGAAAAACTATATATCCACACCCATATCCTATGAAGTACTACCGCCACACACAAACTATTTTTATTATTTTCAATACAGTGTACTCAAATAATAGTTTGTGCATGCAATGGTGCTTCATCGAGGGTGTGGATAGTTCATTTTCCTAAAGGAATATCCATGTACTGTATTTTTAATCCTAAACTCGGCAGTCTAGTTTCATCATTAGTATAAAAGGACCACAGTTGCTGTGCAAAGCACTAACCTTGGTTTTTAAAAAATGCATACATTCACAGGTTAACACAAACTTTGAAACTGCGGTAACAAACTTGCTTGCTGCCCCAAACATTATTACCCATTAAATCAAGTGCAGGAAGAAGAAAAAAACCAAGTTGTGGGGAGGCATTATCTTGGAGTCAGTCCAATTAAAAGCTTTTTCTCACGTTTCTCTGAGGCCAGGTGAGCGTTCCGGTTTGGAATTCAATGTAAGGGTTTCGCGTTTCGCCCGCCCCCCCCAAAAACACCCCCAAATCCCAGGCAAGACCTTGGAAATGGCACTTTCCATGCCCTCGCCGTCATCCAAGAGCAAGGCTTAAAGTAAGGTCACGAACGCCGGCCCAGGTAATGCAAAATAAAGCCGGGTTTCCCTCTGCCGGCAAACACTGCCTCGCTCCGATCTCAGGGCGAGGCGGGGAAAAACCTGAAGCGGGAGCTTTAAAAAAAAAAAGATGGAGGGGAAGTAACAGAAAACTAACCTGAGAATGACTTTTGATGAGCTCCCGATCAAACCCAATGTAAAAACAGAGGGTGGGAGGGAAGGGATCCGCCATCCTGGAAACCCGGCGCCGTTTCCAAAATTACGAACGGCCCATGGAAATGAATGGACTTGCTCAGCGGTTTGTTTGGGGTTTGTTTGGTTTTTTTTTACAAAAAGTGGTCTTTTGTTTGTCCTAAGAAACTAACTCCATCCCGCAAGAGGGCAGACAGAAGCCCCGGGGCATTGGTTGAAGACCTTCTCTTGAAACAAAGGCGGCTGCACATGGAGGGAGATTTTTTTTTTTTTTAAGGACATAAATGAGGGCTTGGATCAGAAAGGCAAAGCCCATGGAGGCCAAATTGGAAGGAAAGCTTCCTTTACTGGGGCTTTTCCTTCCCAAGGCCCCGGAGCAAATGCAAAGCAAGGCACCCTCTTTTTACTTCAGCTGTTAAATACCAAGGACCTCAAATTGCAACTCCACTTCTCTGCCTTGCTAAGGAAGGTACTTGAGGAGTTGCAACTGGAACAGCACAATTCCCATTCCTTTCCATTTTCCTGGACTCAGGCTCCAGTTTGCACCGGGTGTGGGTTGTAGAGTACTCAAAAAGCTCAACTCAAGCTTTATGGAGGGTTTAAGCCCCATTCCCTCAAAGAAAATGGGTTTGCAAAGGTTAGAAGTTTTCTCCCAACTCACCTTGAGTTGTTGGGAAAGCCAACGAAGTTCTCAACTGCAACTGCTCCCAGTTCTTGCCTTTAGTCTCCCTGCAAAGCCTGTTTCCTGATCATTTAAATTCTGAATCAGGAAGCTCAGCAATCTCCACTTTCCCAGCTGTGTCCCACATCCAGACTGGAATTGGTTTCAGAACTGGAGTGAACCAATGGGAGTGGCTGCTTTTAGGTGTGCAAAAGAGGCTAGGCTCCACCCCTTTCCCCTAAGGAAATAGTTCATTCCCAAGTACTCTTGCATCCAACATGAAAGGAGCAGAGCAAATTATGGGGGTCACCTCCTAGGCTTAAGTGATCATTGCCTGTTGTCTTAAGACTCCCTTCTTAAAGAGGCAAGCACCTTTAATGTGAATGTGTTATCATACTTTCCAAACTTGATTAAGAAAACAGTATGGCTAGGCTGGACTAAGGGGGAGAAAGCCAAAATATACAGTGAGGAATGAACTCAGATAAAAGTTAATTGTGGCAGTTGGAGGAATCATTTAGAGGCAAATTGGTGAGAACTTCTATAATTGCCTAGAAAAAGGCAATTATATTATTTCTATAACTGCCTAGAAAAAAAACCAAACCAAACTACTAGATTCCTTTTATATGAATTTTAGTTTAGCACACATAGGGGGGTTTTTCTGAATGGAAAAAAGAAATCCAAATGCTGAAACTACATTAAGAAAAAATAGTGGCATTTTGTCCACACAGACACCTTCAATTAATCAAAAAAATTAATCAATTAAGCCTGGTTCTTAAAAGGTTCAGGTTTGCAATTTTTTTAAAAAAATAGAAAGAAAATGAGGAGTAAATGTAATTTAAAGAACTGCGTTCCATAGCTTTCATATGAGATACCTTCTACTTTGTGCTAAAGTGGATGCCTAACTAATAGTGGAAGGAGGTCACTTTTATCACCACCACCACCCAAAATGTTTTGCCTTATAAAGATCAGGATCACTAGTTTAAATTATGCCTGGTCAACAATTAGCAATTAACAATTAGCAATCTTTCAATACAGGTATCATAGAATCCCTATTCTTGTAATAATTAGCAGTCTAGTTGCTGTTTTTTACACTGATTGCAATTTCTGGACAGTTTTCAATGGTATCCTAAATAGAGGCCATAGTAAGTAACAAGGTAGGATGTAACCAGAGCCTGGATAAGTATTGCTAAATCTAACGGTCTCAGAAGGTTTGCAGGTGAAATAATTTTAATTGTGAATAAGCCACTTCGTGTCGCTGTGGACTCGCCTACATAAATCCAGTGAAAGCTGGGCTTAACAAAGCACTCCATAATTGCAGAGTGCTCTTTCAGGTGAAGGCATCTGTATTTCTATCTCAACCTGAGTCTTGTTTCCCAATCATGTCCATTTTGTCTAGATTTGATTTGTTTGTTCTCCATAAGGAGAGGGAAAAGGGAGTTCAAGCTATTCTCCAAAGCACCTGGGGGTAAAATAAGAATCAATGGGTGGAAACTAATCAAGGAGAGAAGGAATTTAGAATTAAGCAGAAATTTCCTGACAGTTAGAACAATTAATCAGTGGAACAGCTTGCTTCCAGAAGTTGTGAATGCTCCAACACTATAATATTTAAGAAGATACTGGATAACCATTTGCCTCAAGTAGTGTAGAGCCTAAGCAGGGGGTTGGACTAGAAGACCTCCAAGGTCCCTTCCAACTCTGTTATTCTAAATTATTCTATAAACAGGATGACTTTTGAAAACATTGTCAAAGATTCAACTTATGTTGAATCTAGATATTCTAGATATTCATCTAAAATATGATTGATTTCTTGGTGCTAGATGGTAAGCAACAGCATGCTATGAATATTTTGATGTCAACCAATTCCAAAACTCTGGAAGACCCTAGAGATTTCACATAGATTTTGTGATTTTGAATGAGAATAAGGGAGAACTCTTGGGATCACAATAAATCATGAACTAGTTGACCAACTGTAGTTCTCAAACTAGGCATGGCCTGACACTTGGCAAAACCATTGGCAAAACCTAGTTCCATGAGATTGTCCAGAAAAATACTGTGAATTGTGTCAACTAAAACTCACCAAGAATTCTAGGGAAATCATCTGCCTCTCTGTATGTCACCAGGTCCCAAAGGTTCTTTTTCCAAAAAGCAACTGGATTTTCTTGTTGTTGTTTTCTTCTTTGAAAATATTTTGCTTCTCATCCAAGAAGCTTGGTTGATAAGCAAAACATTCTTTTTTAAAAAAGTATAGTTCTCTTTTGGAAAAAGCACCTTTGGCACAACCATTACCTGGATACAAATACAGATTACTAAAGTTGTAAGGGACCTTGTAGGTCATCCAGTCCAACCCCCCATGAGTCCCAGGTCTCAAGTGTTGGAGATCTCATAACCTCCATAGGCAAGCTGTTCCACTGGTTGATCTCTCTCCCTGTCAGAAAGTTTCTCCTTATTTCCAGGTTGACTCTCCCCTTGGTCAGTTTCCCTCCATTATTCCTTGTCTGGCCTTCTGGTGCCTTAGAAAACAGCCTAGCCCCCTCCTCTGCATAGCAGCCCCTCAAGTATTGGAATGATTGGATGATTGAGAATATCCATAGATGTCCATCATCAAGGTAATCAAAGCAGTCTTTGTGCTATATTTTTATCAAAAGCCTGACTGAAATTTGTTCAAATCATTGATACTCTCCATCTGTGTCTAAAACTGAAAGGTCATCACATCTTTCTTGAAAATTAAATGTTTAAAATTGGCCTATAATTGAACAGACTTTCAATAGAATTTTACTATAGCCTTGGGGGGGAAAGGGAACATTTCTTATACCTGTAAGAAAACTCTGGTCTCTTCTCTTAACCATGAATTAAATCCTGAGGGGTTTATTAACCATCATTTATTTATACATTCACAGGATGAAGCCCTAGCTTTTAAAACAGAGTTCTTCAAACTTGGCGACTTTAAAACTTGTGGACTTCAACTCCCAGAATTCTCCAGCCAGCTAGATAGATAATTCTGGGAGTTGAAGTCCACAAGTCTTAAAGTTGTCACCTTTGGAGAACCCTGTTTTGAAATCCTGTCTTTCTAATCTCTGTTTTAAAACAACATCTAATCTCTGTTTTAAAACAATCTCTGTCCTTCTAGGGTTTTAGACACACCTTCCACTGTCCTTTTTTCTGCTAATCTGGGAAAGGTAAGAATATAGGCACAATACTAAAAGCTTGTTCATTCAGATAATAGGAAATCCTGCCAGTGAGACCTGCTTTGATATCAAGGATTTCACCAAACTTTTCTCTCTCTTCAAACTTATCTCCCCGATTAGAAGGGCTAGAATTCTGCATTGCATATGAATATAATTTTGGAAAGTCTTTCCCACCTGATGCTCAGGTTTAATTCTTCAGAATTGAAACTTAGGCTCATAACAGGGAAGTGATAAAGGAGACATCAACTCAATGTGCAGTTATGTAGAAAGCAGAAAAGGAGGAAAATAAAAAAAGAATCATACAATCTTGCTCCTTTCCTATGTTAAACCCTTAACTTTTTCAGATCATTACCCTTAAGCATTAAGAAATTCATCTTTTCCTTAGAAAATGTTTGAATCCACAAATTTAAATACAAGCAATAAAATATTGTGTATTATTCACAGAGAATGTAAGGTCTGGCAGCATATAATTTTATCATGCATGTTCTTTTAGAACAACAGCTGGGAACAATGCATGTTGAAAGCATTCACAGATGAACAGTATCACTGACTTAAACTCTTAAATATAGCCATTGAGACCAGGCTAGTTTGTATCTGCTTAGACATAGTTTCTAATCATGAGACTTTGGTAACAGGAGACCTCTTTGATTTTCCTACACTACTGCCAGCATCTCTGGCTACTCTCTTGAAATCAGGTATATAAATGAAACAATTGCTAGAATGCAAAGACTGACCAAAAGAATCCCTGAAAGCATTTACTCAACTCTAATCAGAAATTTAATAGCAATAGCACTTAGACTTACATTTGGCTTCGTAGGACTTTTTAGCCTTCTCTAAGTGCTTTTACAGAGTCAGCATATTGCCCCAAACAATCTAATAACAATAATAATAATAATAATAATAATAATAATAATAATAACAATAACAATAACAATAACAATAACAATAATAATAATAATAATAATAATAATAATAATAATAATAATAATAATAGAGTTTGAAGGAGGTCTTCTAGTCCAACCCCCTGCTTAGGCAGCAAACCCTACGCTGTTTCAGACAAATGGGTATCCAACCGCTTCTTTAAAACTTTCAGTGTTGGAGCAGTCACAATTTCTGGAGGCAAGTTGTTCCACTGATTAATTGTTCTAACTGTCAGTAAATTTCTCCATAGTTCTAAGTTACTTCTCTCCTTGTTTAGTTTCCACCCATTGCTTCTTGTTCTACCTTGAGGTGCTTTGGAGAATAGGTTGACTCCCTCTTCTTTGTGGCAACCCCTGAGATATTGGAACATGCTATCATATCTCCCCTGGTCTTTCTTTTCATTAAATTAGACATATCCAGTTCCTTCAACTGTTCCTCATATGATTTACCCTCAAGTTCTCTATTCATTTTTGTTCATCTTCTCTGCACTCTTTCTAGAGTCTCCGAGTCCTCATTTTACCAACCTTGGAAGGATGGAAGAGTCAATCAACCCTGAGCCACTCAGAATTGAATTCCTGGAATGAGCAGTGAATTACCTGCAGTGCTGCATCCTAACTTCTGTGCCATCGCAGGTTTCAACTAATATCAACATTGTATTTAAAAAAATAATTGCAATAGTATCATTGTCATGATTTGGGAAATCAAAGTGTACTCTAGTTAACTATTGCTCTTTACAGATTTGGAAGGTTTCTCAACTTTGGGAATTATTATTATTATTATTATTATTATTATTATTATTATTATTAATTAGATTTGTATGCCGCCCCTCTCCGAAGAGGGGCGGCATACAACAGTAATAAAAAAACAGTATAATAATGAAACAAATCTAATAATAAAATTACATTAAAAAAAACCAACAATTTAAAAAATCATACCGCACATACATACCAAACATAAAATATAAGAAAGCCTGGGGGAGATGTCTTAGTTCCCCCATGCCTGGTGATATAGGTGGGTCTTGAGTAAGTTGCAAAAGACAAGGAGGGTGGGGGCCATTCTAATCTCCGGGGGGAGTTGATTCCAGAGGGCCGGGGCCGCCACAGAGAAGGCTCTTCCCCTGGGGCCTGCCAAACGACATTGTTTGGTCGACGGGACCCGGAGAAGGCCAACTCTCTGGGACCTTATCGGCCACTGGGATTCATGCGGTAGAAGGCGGTTCTTCTTCTTGTAAGATGTATGGACTTCACATTATGTTCATTCATTCAACATATCTGGCTGGAGAATTCTGTGAGTTGAGATCCACACAAGTTTGAGAAATACTGGCTTATTGGATAGGACAGTGATGGCAAACCTTTTTTTCCCTCGGGTGCCGAAAGTGCATGTGCATATGCTATCTCACATGCATGAGTGCCCACACCCATAATTCAATGCCTGGGGATGGTGAAAATGGCCTCCCCCGCCCCCCTGGAAGCTCGGAGGAAATAGGAGGCCTACCGGTTCGTACGTGCACAGGTTCTAAGAATTGGTCCGAACAGGGAGCAACCCACTGCTGGTGTTAGAGGAGTAACATACAAATCAGTTTTTAATGTTTACAGCCTAAGGTGCCATGAAAACATCATCAATCTCATATACGTTTTTCAATAGTAAGTCTCACGGTGCTTAGTTAAATTCATTCCCACATCAATAGTATAAAAAACCCTCCTGATACTAACTTAAATGTTCTTACATGTATTTATGGTCAGAGAATCACTATAAATTCATATTATAAACTTATTTTCCAGCACAATCTTTAGAGAAAGAACTTTATTTCAGTGAAACTATAACTTTTTTCAGTGTCAGACAGATTATGGCTGAGTCAATATCCATAGAGCAGATCAAGCTTTAAATTGAATTAATGCCTCCAGTTTAAACAAAAGCCTTTCTCCATGTCTGGACAATTAAATCAGTCAATTATTTACTTCGATGTGATACAAAAAATAGATTGCCAGGAGAGTCAGTCTTTCCTTTTATAAAGCTGAAGGTTACTGATAGTTAAACTCTAAACTGCTAAATTCTATTCTTACCAGATCATGATCAACCATGTATTGAGAGCATCTTCAGATGTTTTAGGCCAGAGGTCTTCAAATTTGGCTACTTTAAGACTTGAGGACTTTAATTGGCTGGAGAATTCTGGGAGTTGAAGTCCATAAGTCTTAAAGTTGCTAGGTTTGGGGACCCTTGTTAGGTTTTTGCAACTGAAAATAACATTTGATGTATCTACAGATTATCTGCATCTTGTACTAAAACATGCAAAGAACAGAATCTTCAGAAAGGGGCAATTTATATTCATCGTTATTGAGCTATTAATAGAAGTTTTAGAACTATGATTAGTGATCTGAAAATTATCAAGCTGTTGATAGTAATGAATCTTCATTTCATAAATATTTGTAGTTTGAGATGTTTTTCTGGACATATGGTGTCTTTGAATCTCCAACTGAGTTTAACCATTTTTCAGTTGTGAAGTGTATGGAGACGTAAGCACACTAATGGATACTTACAAATTACAGTATGAGTATTGTGTCAATAATTAAATTGAAGCACTTGAAAGAGAAGTAAATACAATATACCCACTCCTATGATGTAGTGCCACATTGCAATAGAAAGAGTCCTGGAATCCAGAATAATAATAATAATTTAATTAATAATAATTTATTAGACTTGTATGCCGCCCCTCTCTGAAGACTGGGGTGGTACAGCAGGTAGAGTGCTATACTGCAGCCCACTGAAGCTGACTGTACATCTGCAGGTCAGCGGTTCAAATCTCATCACCGGCTCAAGGTTGACAGCCTTCCATCCTTCCGAGGTGGGTAAAATGAGGACCCAGATTGTGGGGGCAATATGCTGGTTCTGTTAAAAAGTGCTATTGCTGACATGTTGTAAGTCGCCCTGAATCTAAGAAGAAGGGTGGCATAAAAATCGAATAAATAAATAAGTAAGTAAGTAAGTAAGTAAGTAAGTAAGTAAGTAAGTAAGTAAGTAAATGGATGAGCAGTGTGGTCGGGCAATAGGAAAAGCAAGTAGGATGCTTGGCTGCATAGCTAGAAGTATAACAAGCAGAAAGAGGGAGATTGTGATCCCCTTATATAGAGTGCTGGTGAGACCACATTTGGAATACTGTGTTCAGTTCTGGAGACCTCACCTACAAAAAAATATTGACAAAATTGAACAGGTCCAAAGACGGGCTACAAGAATGGTGGAAGGTCTTAAGCATAAAACGTATCAGGAAAGAATTAATGAACTCAATCTGTATAGTCTGGAGGACAGAAGGAAAAGGGGGGACATGATAGAAACATTTAAATATGTTAAAGGGTTAAATAAGGTTCAGGGGGGAAGTGTTTTTAATAGGAAAGTGAACACAAGAACAAGGGGACACAATCTGAAGTTAGTTGGGGGAAAGATTAAAAGCAACGTGAGAAGATATTACAGTGATCCCTGTATTATCGCGAGGGTTCCGTTCCAAGACCCCTCGCGATAATCGATTTTTCGCGATGTAGGGTTGCGGAAGTAAAAACACCATCTGCGCATGGCCGCGCATGCGTAGATGGTGGAGTTTGCGTTCCCCGCCGCCCACGCAAAGGGGAAACCCCGATTCGGCTCCTCGCTGCTGCTGCGCTACCGAGCAGATCAGCTGTTGGGCGGCCGAAGGAACCTTCCCTGGGTCTTCCCCCTCTTGCTGGCGGGCGGGCGAGCGGCGGGCATCAGCGAGGAGCCGGGGTTTCCCCTTTGCGTGGGAGGCCGGGAAGACCCAGGTTGGGGGTTCGGGGGGGTGCTGGGAAGCCCCCCAGGCCGGCTGCGACCTTTTAAAACAGCCGCACCGCTTCCCAGCTGACTCCCGAAGCCAAACCCGGAAGTGGTTTTTTTTTTAATTAATATTTTTTTAAAAATCGCGATATTGCGTTTCGCGAAGATCGAGATCGCGAAACTCGAGGGATCACTGTATTTCACTGAAAGAGTAGTAGATGCTTGGAACAAACTTCCAGCAGACGTGGTTGGTAAATCCACAGTAACTGAATTTAAACATGCCTGGGATAAACATAGATCCATCCTAAGATAAAATACAGGAAATAGTATAAGGGCAGACTAGATGGACCATGAGGTCTTTTTCTGCCGTCAGTCTTCTATGTTTCTATGTAAGTAAGTAAGTAAGTAAGTAAGTAAGTAAGTAAGTAAGACAGACTCAGGGTGGCTCACAACAGCACAACAACAGCAATAAAACAGTACAGTACAAATCTAATAGTTAAAACTATGACTAAAAACATGCTATCTTAAAAAATAATCAATACTATACAATCACAACCACACATAACTCTTAATGGTCAGAGAAGGGGATACATTAATTGTCCCATGCCTGGTGACATAGATAGATAGAAACTTATGAGGTTAGTCAGATTCTTTTTACAAGCATTATTGATGTTATTTGTTGTCTTATATCAACTGCATTGCCAATTTATTGATTGATTGATTTTGTCCAATACACAATAAGGGTTTTAGTGGGTATACACATAGTAAAATACGTAATGAAGGTTATAGAGGAGATACTCATAGTAAAATATATCTAAGAAAGATAGAAGAGAAGGTATAGGAATAAAACATATCAATGAAAGAATAGAAGAAGAGATATAGGAATAGAAGAAAGGAATAGGAGATATAGGAGAGCAATAGGACAGGGGACGGAAGGGACTCTAGTGCAATTGTACTCGCCCCTTACTGACCTCTTAGGAATCTGGATAGGTCAATCATGAATAATCCAAGGGTAAAGTGTTGGGGGTTTGGGGATGACCCTATGGAGTCCGGTAATGAATTCCACAATTGATGACATTTATGTAGTAATGGGTAAAATGGGTGGAATGCACTATAACAGTGTTGACAGATCTTTTCGGCACCGAGTGCTGAAATGGGAGCACGAAAACCGAAAACACAGCTGCCTGATGCATATGCACATTCCAGGAATATGATCTTCTGGTTCCCTGCATGCGCACTGACCACCTGGTCTTCTGGTTTTTGGTGCACATGCATGAAGCTCAGCTGGCTAGTGCTCATGTATGTGCCAGAAACCAGAATATCATCTTCCCAGTGTGCGCATGCACGTCGAGAAGCTGCTCTTCCTGTTTCTGGCTCTTCTGCGCATGTAAAGACCAGTTGGCCAATGCGCTGGAGCCTGTTGTTCATACTCCTGATCAGTTGGAGGATGATGAAGATATTGAGGACTCAGATTCAGATAGTGTTTATGAATTACTGGGGGAGCGGGGTTACAGGTAATAGAACAGGTGGGAGGCCAGCCACAGGATGGGGCTATGAGTTCAGGATCTAGTGAGGGAGAATCAGATGCTCGCTGGGTTAACCCTAAATTCAGAAGGGCCCAAAAACGTAGAGAACAGAGGTCTGGAAGAAGATATTAAGGAGAGGAATGGGTTAAATATTGTAGTGATGTATTTGGCACGTCAGGGAGTCAGTGGAGAAGAAGGGTGGCATTTCAACGTTGCCGAAAGGAAAATGGATGTGTTTTTGCCACGCTAAAGTAAGACAAAGTATTTTGTATTGTTATCAGTCAGTGCTGCTGTTTTTCAAAGTTATGTGGTTAGGAAAATAAATCTTGTTTAAGTGAAGCAGGAGGAGGAATGTGAGAAATGCAGCTAAGAGAGATAACGGACCGAGTGCTGTATGGAATGCGTTTGAATTACAGGAGAGCAGAGAAATAAATGGAGTTTCTTTATTCATGAAATGATGCATTTAATAAGAGTTATTTGTAATTGCTAAACTTCTACCAGAAACCAGAACAGAGCCCAGAAGAAAGGAAAGACAATTGGACAGGGGACGAAAGGCACACCAATGCACTTATGTACGCCCCTTACTGGCCTCTTAGGAACCTGGAAAGGTCAATCATGGAGAGTCTAAGGGAGAAATGTTGGGGGTTAGGGGTTGACACAATTGAGTCCGGTAATTCCACGCTTCGATAACTCGATTGTTGAAATCATATTTTTTACAGTCAAGTTTGGAGCGGTTCGTATTAAGTTTGAATCTGTTGCGTGCTCTTGTGTTGTTGCGGTTGAAGCTGAAGTAGTCATTGACCGGTAGGACCTTGCAGCATATGATCTTGTGGGCAATACTCAAATCATGTTTTAGGCGCTGTAGTTCTAGGCTTTCTAGGCCCAGGATTGTTAGGCTATTTTCGTAGGATATTCTGTTTCAAGTGGAGGAGTGAAGGGCTCTTCTGGTGAAATATCTTTGGACATTTTCAAGGGTGTTGATGTCTGAGATGTGGTATGGGTTCCAGACAGATGAGCAGTAGTCTAGGATGGGTCTGGCAAAAGTTTTGTAGGCTCTTGTGAGTAGTGTGAAATTGCCTGAGCAGAAGCTGCATAGGACCAGGTTAACAACTCTAGAAGCTTTTTTGGCGATATAGTTGCAGTGGGCTTTAGCACTTAGGTCATTCAATATTAGTATTCCAAGGTCTTTTACTGAGTGTGGGTTAGCAGTGTTTGATTGTTTATTCAGTTCGTATGTGCGGTTTGGATTCTTTTTGCCGATGTGGAGGGTAGAGCATTTGTTGGTTGATTCAATACAAGTTACTGGGAGAAAATTCATCAATAGTTAGAAACGATAACTGAGCAACATATTGCATTCACACCAGAAACGTGCCTTTAAGTATATTGCTGGAAAGTTATGGCAAAGCAACCATTTATTTAGTGTTACATATATTGATGGCCTCTAGAATTATATATGCTAAATTTTGGAAAAATGTGAACACCCCATCTTATGATGACATAATTAGGAAAATTTGGGATTGTGCTGAAATGGACAGATTAACTTTAAAAATTACAGATAAAGAAGACTCTAATTATTATAGGATGTAGAATAAATTTTATGACTAGAGATAAGAGGTAGAAATGAGAGGGAAATTTATGAATGTCAGTATAACAAAGATGTTTAAAATCGGAATATAATATGGAAAAAATTGTAAATAAGATAATGTAAGTAGAAATTTAGTTTTCTTCCAAATTTGAAGCCAACATGCTGGAAATGTAATAAAGAAATAGGCACCTTCTTTCATTTGTGGTGGACGTGTCCCAAAGCAAAAGGATTTTGGAAAACAATTCATAAGTGGCTATTGGAGATAACAGAAATAGGTATAGAACTCACTCCAGAATGTATGCTTCTAGGAATAAGGACAAAAAAGTACCCCCAAAAAAATACAATATTTAATTACCCATATAACTACGGCAACAAGAATATCCTATGCACAACTCTGGAAAAACAAAGAGACCCCGCCTGAAAATAATATCATAGACAAAATCTTTAGATGTGCAGAAATGGATAGGATGACCATGGAGATTAAGGAAATTAGCAACTCAGAATACTGTGAGATTTGGAATAATGAGTATACTGGTAATTGGATTAGCAATAAAGGCAAAAGACTGGGATAAAATGTGAAAGGATGTACAAGAAACGAGAAACATATAAACATGCAATGTAATATATGTTCTTATAAAAAGGTGTTAATAAAAAAATGTAACAAACTTTAAAAACCGGGCTTAGATCTGTATTAAACTATAGAAATGTTTTTAAAATAAAAAAAAAAGAAATTTAGTTTTCTTTTTCTCTTTTTTTGGATTGCTGAATTTACTGTTAACATAATACAGTTATAGTTATTAGCTTATATGTTAAGATTTGCCATTGATCTCTTTCTGGCTTTGATTTATTTGCATTGTTATCCTGACAGAATTTCTCCTTTTGTTTACTATATGGAGAAGAAAATGAATTGAGAAACAGGGTAAGAAGTGACTTTTTGTATCATGTACCATTTTATGGACTTAAGCATGTGTCACTGCAGCGGCCTTGGGTTCCAGAAACACAAAGCAACTTCTCTAAGAACAGGGAAGGGTTATTCATTCCTACCTATTGTTACTTCACGAGATATGGGCCAAGTCGGGAGAGATCAAAGTCTGGCTTAAACTGTTCCAGTTGTTTATGGCTAAAGATAAATTACTTTATCCAGCTTATCTGTACTTCAGTGATGACTAAAAAGGAAGAATAAACAGATTTCTGGAAGGTGTAAATCTTGGAAGATGAGTGCAATGTGTACCTTATGAAATATAATAAAGAAGTAAAAATATTAACTGAATTTCAGTAAACCTTTCCTGACAATGAAAATAATTAGAGTTTTGGAAAGATCGATTATCCCAAAAGAATCAGCGGGTTAGCAGCAGGATTCCATTGTCTTTATAGTTAGAGTGAAGTGATGCATTTGTAGCCCCCACCACCACCACAAACCAGATTATTTTTGAATTGATAGTAAACTCATGCGAGAATCCTTGGGATTCCATAGTTAATTTTTAAGTAGTAAAATTATAGTTCTCATATTGCAGAGAAATATTCGATAATAATAATAATAATAATAATAATAATAATAATAATAATAATTTTTTTTTAAAAAAATCCCAGGGGACAGCAGACTTGAGGAGAAGCAGCTAGAGAAATTAGTGAAATATGAAGATCTAAAAATCAAGCTGCAACGACTCTGGCATAAGCCAGTGAAAGTGGTCCCAGTGGTACTTGGCACGCTGGACACAGTGCCAAAGGATCTCGGCGGACATTTGAAAACCATCAGAATTGACAAAATCTCCATCTGTCAATTGCAAAAGGCCACTTTACTGGGATCGGCAAACATAATTCGCCGCTACATCACGCAGTCCTAGGTGCTTGGGAAGCGCCCGACTGGTGATGAAATACGAAATCCAGCATAGTGATCTCATTTGCTGTGTTGTATCGACATCATCATCATCATAATAATAATAATAATAACAACAACAACAACAAGCATTGGAAGGGACTTTGGAGGTCTTCTAGTCCAACCTCCTGCTTAGACAGGAAACCCTACACTACTTCCGACAGATAGTTATCCAACATCTGCTTAAAAACTTCCAGTGTTGGGGCATTCATAAGAACATAAGAAAAGCCATGCTAAATCAGGCCAAAGCTCATCGAGTCCAGCATTCTGTGTCACACAGTGGCCTACCAATTGTACATGGGGTATTTTAGCAGAAAGAGAAGGCAAAACCCTCCCTTTCCTTTGACCCCCAACAAATGGTACCCAAGGGAATCCTGCCTGCAGTTTTTCTTTCACTGCAGGCAAAGTCCTGTGGCATATTGGAAACACAAGCAACTGGTGAGTTCACAGTCAAGATCAAAGTGCTTGCCTTCTGAATTGTCCTGCTGCTTTGCCCTCCCTATAAGAGTTGACAATGCTCAGCAGAATTCTAGCTCTGGAAGAATCTGGATGCTCATTTTACTCCTTTGCCTTTCCTGTGTTATCAACAGCTCTGTTCAAAGATGCTACAGAAGCCTAGGAACATTCTTTCCTCATAACTCTTATGGATTTATCAGATAGGTATCAAAATTATAAAAGGGATTATTTTACTGGACTCAGAGTAACATCAAAACATCTGCTGAATGTAGGAGTTTGTCTAGTACTGATAAATCTTATCATTATAAAGCAATTATATTTTATTTTATTTTATTATATTTGTACACTGTATTGCACTCCATGTGTTACTAAACTAAAGATAACCATGAAATGTAGAAAATATACCCAGTGAAGTTCATCGACATTTGGAGTAGACACAGCTTCCAACTAGAGACTCAAGTGTACGTGTGGACATTTGTCCTTATTTGCTGTTGCATAAAATAGCCCTGTGAGATAGATTGGGTAACAAATAGTATCTGGCCCAAGTTATGCAAAGAGCTTTGTAGTTTGATTCCTTATCCTCCCGTGACTCCAATATGTGGATTTTCCTTATCTCCAACAATAGTACTACATTGCCACAGAGATCTTAGATACCATATTTAGAAATCACAGTTACTTGTACATATTCCCAAACTGAGAAACTAAAACACGATACTTTTGTCTCAGACTCTGCCTATTTCATTCAGTTTTAATATTTTCCAATTTTAGTGTAGGGAGGGGAAATACACTTTTCAAAAAAATAAAGGGAACATTTAAACAACACAATATAGTAAATCAAACTTATGTGAAATCAAACTGTCCACTTAGGAAGCAACACTGATGGACAATCCATTTCACATGCTGTTGTGCACATTCAACTTTGTACAGAACAAAGTATTCAATGAGAATATTTCATTCATTCAGATCTAGGATGCGTTATTTGAGTGTTCTCTTTATTTTTTTGAGCAGTTTATTTCAAGGCAATTGTAGGTTCTTTTTAACTCTTCTACCATTGTCTAGTAGGAGCATGCAAAAGATAGACAGATCTTCTAAGAAATAGTTGCATGCAGTGAATCAATAAATTGTATAACAATATCCATAATAAAATCTTTCTCCCCATAATTATATTGCTGAAATAAAAGTGGTTTGGGGTAAACAAATGTAGTTCTTTATGTAGGAGCCCAATGAATTCAGATCACTTTTGGAAATCAAAGTAAATTCCTGAATGGTAAATCTACATAATTGTTGTTTGTATCTGAAACCAGATATAAATATCAACCAATTTTCATTAAAGAGAGCTTAAACCTCTAATAAAAAGAGATAAACACACAAACACATCTGAAGTCTCCTCATCCTGGTGATATAGTGAAGTATGTTAAAATAGGACTAGTTACTATATAAAGCCTATCTATAGCATTGTTTTGAGGGGATCCATAGGGAGTGAGGGGGAGATGACTTAAAACAAACCACATGCAAGCAATTGGCTTGTATGTTTGTTTGCTTAAGAAGTTAAGAAGTTAAGAATTTAAAAAGGAAATAATGATGTATAGCCGAAAAGAAATGTAGTTCCAGATAATTATTCTTAAGACAAAAACAATCAGATTTTAATCCATTGATAAGCAGTTCAAATGTCTTTGCAAGTGATCTAAGTATTGCCCACAAGATCATATGCTGCAATGTCCTGCCTGTCAAAGACTACTTGAGCTTCAACCACAACAACACAAGAGCACACAACAGATTCAAGCTTAATATTAACCGCTCCAAACTTGACTGTAAAAAATACAACTTTAGTAATCGAGTTGTTGAAGTGTGGAACTCATTACCGGACCCCGTAGTATCATCCACTAACCCCCAACACTTTTCCCTTAGACTATCCATGATTGACCTCTCCAGATTCCTAAGAGGTCAGTAAGGGGCGTACATAAGCGCACTAGAGTGCCTTCCGTCCCCTGTCCTATAGTCTCTCCTATATCTCATATATCTTCTCTACTATATCTCTATAAGCTTCATTGTATATTATTGTGTATTGGAATAAATAAATAAATGAAGGAAAGAAAGAAAGAAAGAAAGAAAGAAAGAAAGAAAGAAAGAAAGAAAGAAAGAAAGAAAGAAAAAGAAAAGAGTGGAAAAAATAGCTTTTCGCCATATATAATGTAACTGCTTGAGGCAGCAATGTAATTCTATTTCTTCATGTTGTCTTATTCTGAAATGCAGAAGTGATGTTTTGATCAGGAAGTCGCTCCTGATTGGCTCAGACGCGGCTGCTCTTGCTTTGGCGGGAACCGCAAATGTATAAAAGGAGCGGTTTCTCCCAGGTAGAGCAGACGGTACTAGCTGAAAGTCACTTACCTTTTCTGAGCTGAAATAAAGGTACCGTTCTCACCTAACCCTGTCTCTGGGTCTACTTCAGTTTTGGTTGATTATGAGCTTCTTCAGAGTACTAACTACACACACACATACATACACACAAACACTGCTCAAAAAAATAAAGGGAACACTTAAACAACAGGATATAACACCAAGTAAATCAAACTTCTGTGAAATCAAACTGTCCACTTAGGAAGCAACACTGATTGACAATCAATTTCATTTTGTTGTCAGCACATTCCACTTTGTACAGAGCAAAGTATTCAATGAGAATATTTCATTCATTCAGATCTAGGATGTGTTATTTGAGCATTCCCTTTTAAAAAAAATTGAGCAATGTTTGTGTATGTGTATGTGTGTGTGTGTTTTCTTGTTCTCTGCAGTGTTTTCTGCAATGTACTGCTATTCCTGTTACATAGGAAACTCTGTACTCCCCCTTTTTTGGTCTCAATAGAAGAGAATACAGTATTTGTAATTCATGGTTGAACTGTGGAGTCCTTGGTGTTCTCTAAGATTTGTTATTTTCTTCTAATCTGAACTACAAATATTCTTTTTTATTGAGGCAAAAGATTAGTACATGCTTTGCTATTAAACAGGAATGTAAAGTTTGACGTATATTTAGCTATACATTTTTTTCCCCCCCAGTGGGATATGGAAGATATTTTTTCCTCAAAATATGGTTAATTACAATCTAGTATTTATAAAACAAAATAGATATATCAAAGCCAACAGCAGACTGAGCTGTTTTACAAAGAAATTATTGCATCGGAAGCTGAGAAAAATTAGGATGGCAGAGTCTGAAGGAGAAAACATGTTAATTTTAAGTGATGGTAGGAAAGCCAGCTGTGTTGCGCTATGATGAAGTCTCTGATAGCTGTAAATTATGGGAGATTATGTCCCACCATCTGTAGTGTATAACATTGGAACTATATTATGAGCTTGAATTGGTGGTGATTCAATAAATAGATCCATATATCGTCAATGGAAAAGCTCTCAGGTTGCATCAAGACATTCTGGATTTTTTAGAAAATACAATGGTAGTCTTTATTTAAAAATAAAGATACCATACATTTATTTGTATTATTATTTTAAAGTTACTTTTGCAGAATGATTTAAGATTTTAACATGCTTTTATATAATTATCTGAATCTCTCTCTAATATCTCATGTATAAAAATGCATTTTAAAGTAATCTTTATTTTTTTTTAAAAAAATTATGCCATTCAGCTCTCCTGCAATGTAATTCTGTGCAGCTTACAAATTATAAAACAAATAAAAACAATTAAACAATTAGAATGCTTATGCTTTGAGGCTATTACATGATTGCAATACACAGCAATGTATATATTAATAAGATTGACTTATTGACGTATGGAACCAAAGTCACAGATCTAAACTGCTCAAGGAGGGAAAAAGTTTTTGCATTTATGCCTCTGTGGCATCTGTCCTGCAAAGGACAGTTTCATTACCGATAGCGAAGTGAGAGGTGGGTGGGAATATTTCTGTTGTAAAATATGCAAATGCTTTGGTAATGTGTTTGGCTCCAAAGGGCTATGACACCAACCCTTGGAGGAGGGGAAAAACTGGTAGAGAGGCCCAGAAAACGCTCACTTCCTTTGTTCTTAAATTTGGGTGCGTCAAAAGGGGTCATGGAAATTTTTTGGAACTTACACACTAAATGGAGCTCACAGCAGGTGTTTTATCTGGCACCAAAAAGACAAAAAGGATGGTGGGGAAGTGTTTGGAATGGACAATTGTGGCTCAGCATGTACTGTGTGTGTGTGACAAACCTCTCCATTCCAAGGAGCAGATGCCTCCTCCAAGTGGTCCAGTTTTTTCACATCTAGGCTGTGCATATCAAAGGAAACTGGTCTCCCAAAGAAAGGAAGAACACAAAAGAACTAGAGTAGACTTGGAAGCTTAAGTAGAAGTCAGTGCAATCAAGGGAATTTAATGACACGAAATAACAGAAATTCTGCCATCAGGTTAAATAGATTCTTTCAAACTGCCTGGACTATGATCAGAATTGCAATTTATGGAAATGCCTCAATATTATTATTGTACAATATGCACACCTAACATACAGTATCTTCTGCAATGAGCCAAGAAGTTAGTTGGATTGTGTATATCATAGAAAATCTTACACAATTATCAATGTTTCCCAATTCCAAATTGTTACTTTAACACAAATATGCAATGTGGTGATTGAATACAAATCAATTGATGCATGTGATTGTTTGGGATGTGGATTCATGGGTGAAGAAAGTGAAATTACTATAATGTTGTTTCATATAAAAGCAATGCTTTTGTAAGAGTGTTTACTTTCCATTCTAGTTCAAGTTTTCTGTTTGCCTTGTGCTCATTTTTCTAGTTTGCAAACCATTCTTCAGCTGATAAGCTTGTACAGAAAAGATAAGTTCATCAAGAACCATAAGGTACAACACCTAATGACAGTCCGCATACAAATAAGCAATCAAATCATATTAGGAACCAGTCAATATAAATTGTAAGGATACAAGCAACAAAGGTACAGTCATACTGTCATTTGTGGGAGGAGATGGGTGATGGGAGCGATAAGAAGATTAATAGTAGTGCAGACTTAGTAAATAGTTTGACAGTGTTGAGGGAATTAATCAGAGCAGTGGAGGTCCGACTAAAGGATTTGGCCACCCAACCCTCAGTTCTTTCTCATGTGTGAAATACATCCCATTCTCTCATAATTCAGACTGAATTTATTTATTTATTTATTTATTTGAATTTGGATTTATTTTATTTATTTATTTATTATTTAGATTTGTATGCCGCCCCTCTCCGCGGACTCGGGGCGGCTCACAACAAGGCATAAACAAATCGTAACAAATCCAAATAAATTTAAATATTTAAAAAAGTTTTAAAAGAACCCCAATAGACTAACAAGCACACACACAAACATACCATACATAAATTGTACATGCCCGGGGGAGATGTTTCAGTTCCCCCATGCCTGACGGCAAAGGTGGGTTTTAAGAACTTTGTATGCCACCCCTCTCCGAGGACTCAATATTAAATAATATTGAATAAAGCTAAACAACACACATCTACATAGACAGAGATCAAAACCCCAAAAGCACATTTATTAGTGTTCTGCCGGGCTCTCTGATAGGAGCCTCCCGAAAATTCAAGGATACAAATTTCAGACACACACGTTTGAAAATTCAAAACAATGTTCTTTATCACAAAAGTCAAAATAAACTAAGCACTCTTTTTGTATTGCAAAGAGCACTCTTCCCAAAACAACCAGATAGTCTGTACAATTTCCCTTAAGCAGTCATTAAGTATTCAGCCAGCAACTGTGGAGTAACTTCACACCCCTTCTTCTTCCAATGAAGGGAGACACACACACACACACACACTGCACTGCTTTGGTTTCAAAGGCATGAAAAAGCAACAAAGTTCAGCACACAAGATTCCTGAGAAACTGCAACAGATATTCTTCCACAATGGCCAAACCCGGCTGCTGCTATTTATAGCAGCAGCCCTAATTACTGGAGCCCCATCCAAACACAGGTGGCCTCTCTTATCTCGTGTAATATGTCCTTACTTGGTCTCTTCTACACATAATTCTGCGCTTGCGTGGGTCCAACATGTCATCATCTGAAGCTATAGAAGATAAGGAAGATTGACTGCCTTGGCTGTGTGCCAAGCCCTCCTCTGCCGAGTCACTTCCACCTTCTTCTTCGTCCGAGGAACCTAAACTCTGATCTGATTCTGTTGGCAATAACACAGGCCTGTGACATGTTGAAGTTTCCCCTGCATCCATCTCCCCATTCCCTGGGGCAGGAGCTGGGCCAGAGCCAACCACAACAATTAGGATTTATCTTTCCTTCTTTCTTTTCATTTCATTATATAGACAATAAATTCCAACTTCCTTGGTGCTTTCTTCAAAAGAGAGTACCCAGTGGAGGGAAGGTAGTCCTATAATTCCAGTTACAGTACAAGTAAAATGATTATAGCATGCCATATGAGTCTAGCACTACTCTTCAATTCCGGTAGAACGCTATTTAAAATTTATTGGCCACTATCCATCAGCAGTGTAAAATAGTTCCCATCCATTTACCCTACTGTTATACAGGTAGGCATGGATTTGTGATTCTGTTCATTAAATGAAACACAGATGCAAGAGACTACTGGCACCGGGTCCAGCTCTGTAGCAAGATCCTCGCAGAGTGGTGGTGGACAAAGCTATCCGGGGACCAAGAAGACAGGAGGCGTGCTCCCATCAGCCTGAGAAGCCCATAATCGCTCTTTGATTATACCTTGTAGGGGTCACTTGGTTTTATTGCCAAGATAATGGGCGGCAAAAGATAATAGTTGTCGTTGGATGCTCTCCCAAATTATTACATCAATATTACTTGCCTCAGTACTTACCTAATTAAAAGTCATATTGCTGGAAACAGTCCAAAGCCAAAGTGGATGTTCATTCATTTGTTCCTTAAATGATGAACATATAGAGCAGCAGCATATGGAAGGAGTGAGGTCGGAAGAGGGTTTTGATGTCCCGAAATGGCTATGCATGTGAGAAAAGAACATTTACTGCTTGCACAGATAAGCAGCAGATGAAGCAGAAGAAATGCTATCTATGTGAAAAGACAGGTCTAATTTCTGATGTATGTGATTTCTATAAATTCTTGCTTTCGATTACCCACAAGATGATGACTTCATATTGTGTTTTGTTCCCAGCTCACAAAATTCCAGCCAGCTACCAGTAGTTACTTTGGGATTTTATTTGTTTTTATCCCATTTTTATTATTTTTATACGTAGAAACATAGCTGCCCTTATACTATTTCCAGTATTTTATCTTAGGATGGCTCTATGTTTATCCCAGGCAGGTTTAAATTCAGTTACTGTGGATTTACCAACCACGTCTGCTAGACGTTTGTTCAAAGCATCTACTACTCTTTCAGTAAAATAATATTTTCTCACATTACTTCTAATATTTCCCCTAACTAACCTCAGATTGTGTCCCCTGTGTTCACTTTCCTATTGAAAACACTTCTCTCCTGAACCTTATTTAACCCTTTAACATATTTAGAAACATAGAAACATAGAAGACTGACGGCAGAAAAAGACCTCATGATCCATCTAGTCTGCCCCTTATACTATTTTTTGTATTTTATCTTAGGATAGATATATGTTTATCCCAGGCATGTTTAAATTCAGTTACTGTGGATTTACCAACCATGTCTGCTGGAAGTTTGTTCCAAGCATCTACTACTCTTTCAGTAAAATAATATTTTCTCATATTGCTTTTGATCTTTCCCCCAACAACTCTTCAGATTGTGTCCCCTTGTTCTTGTGTTCACTTTCCTATTAAAAACACTTCCCTCCTGAACCTTATTTAACCCTTTGACATATTTAAATGTTTCGATCATGTCCCCCCTTTTCCTTCTGTCCTCCAGACTATACAGATTGAGTTCATTAAGTCTTTCCTGATAAGTTTTATGCTTAAGACCTTCCAACATTTTTGTAGCCCGTCTTTGGACCCGTTCAAATTTATCAATATCTTTTTGTAGGTGAGGTCTCCAGAACTGAACACAGTATTCCCAATGTGGTCTCACCAGCGCTCTATACAGGGGGATCACAATCTCCCTCTTCCTGCTTGTTATACCTCTAGCTATGCAGCCAAGCATTCTACTTGCTTTCCCTACTACCTGACCACACTGTTCACCCATTTTGAGACTGTCAGAAATCACTACCCCTAAATATGTAACTCAAAGCAGCAATCATACCTTATATTTTTTTCCTCCTCCTATTTTTCCCCACAAGTCTTGAAAGTGGGTTGGGCTGAGAGAAACTAATCGGCCCATAGTCACCCAATTCATGCCTTAATCACTACACTGACTCTTTGCCGATTGTTCAAGTAGCTGTCCTGGGAAACTTAGTTACTGTACTGTATAGAACAATGCTTCCCAACCTTGGCAACTTGAAGATATTTGGACTTCAACTCCCAGAATTCCCCAGCCAGCAAATGCTGGCTGGGGAATTCTGGGATTTGAAGTCCAGATATCTTCAAGTTGCCAAGGTTGGGAAACACTGGTATAGAAGACAATTGTTCTCCTTTAAAATGTTTCACATTTCAAAATCTAGTAACAGCCTTGTACTCATTTGTGTCTAATCATGATTTCTTTTCAGAATGAGGGGAGAAATAGAAATAGCAAAGTCACACTTGGATGCAACTATGAAGGGAAGTGGGAAATGTGATGGTGAAGCATTCCAGTCCCCTGCTATTTGGCAGGAGAGATAATTCCAAGGATCTTGAAAGAGGCAGGTTTTCCCAAGAATACAGTAGGAGACATCCTGCCTGTTGTATCAAAAGTGTCACAACAAAACTCAATGTGGCATTTCCTCTGGGGCAGGGACAGAAGCTAAACCCAGCTTTCCAAGACTCACATTATCTTGGGGTCTGAGAAGGCTGGGTCAAAATTGGAGTGTCAAAATCCAGTACTTGTGTCAAAATCCAGTACTGATTTTTTTTCTTAAAACATGAATGAAGAAAATAAATTATTTTGAATCTTTTTGTAGAAAGCATAAAATGTTATAAATAAATAAATGTGTTAATTATATAAATCAATTTTGGGAAAACTACTGAATAATAATTATTGTAGAAATAAAACACTAAATGTGGATATTTGTCTTTACTGAATAGTTATTTTTATCAATTAAGTTATTGTCACCTCTTAGTGACCACTTAAAAATGGGTATTTTCTACAACAATCTGTCCCTAACCTGATTTTTTGATGGTACTATCATCTCTCACAACTTAAAATAGGGAATGGCAGCTAAATACATAAGCAAATTTGAGGTAAAATTTGAGGTAAACTACAGGAATTTTGTAGGGCTATAATGGTTAGGTATTTGATCTAGCCTCACTGTTTTAGATAATCTGCAATTCAGATCAAGACAAATAAGTCTAATTCGTTAAAAGTGTGTTTTTTGCCTTAAAAACTCATCCATGCCAGCAGGCCTGAGGCCGTTGAGTTTAACATTTTGCTCTGGCCTGTTATGAATCTGACTGTGGTATAAATGAGTGTGAGTGTATGGTTTTTTTAATGGGTTTTGTAGATTGTTAATGGGGCTTTTAGATTATTTAGTATTGGACATTTTGAATCTGTTATTGTAATTTGTATTTTTTATATGTTGTAAACTACCCTGAGTCCTCGGAGAAGGGCAGCATATAAGTCAAACAAACAAACAAATAAATAAATAAATAAACAAACAAACAAACAAATACATAAATACATAAATAAATAAACAAATAAATATTTAAGTCAGAACCCAGTTTTAGACAGTTTCAGGAATTTTAAGATACTCAATTGCCTCCACAACTTAAAACAAAAACAAACAAACAAACATTGTTCCACTTTGGTTATCATAGAAATGATGCTGGTGGGCTGCACTTTTTGTAACTCTGAAGTACAATCTTTCACACCTCTTGTTCCAGATGTGCTGATGCAGCTTTAGAGTCTAAATGGATGCAGAGTATTTAGCCATCATAGTCTTCCATTGTTAGTTTCCCTCCAGGCAGGGAAAACCTTTCATTTTTTGTGTGTGATTCTATACAGCATCGAGCCCAAATGGAATATGAAGCTCTGCATTAGAAAACATTAGAAGTGTTTGTTGACATAGCTGTGTCAAAAAATAGGAATAGGGTGGAGGCAGTAGAGCCTGGGGGGAATTTGCCAAGAGGCAAGGAAATCATTCAATCCTGCATATAGCTGGGAATTAACTTTCAACTGAATACTTTTAGTAGATGTTTATCAGTATGCTATGGACTCATAATGTGCAGTAACTACAAATACAAAGCATAATTCTCAGAGAATATATTGTTATAAAACACTAGCCCTCTTACATTAGAGCCATTTGGATAATTTACTTTTAAATGCTAGAAAAGATAGTGGGGCAGAAAAGGCTTAGACACTAAAGGAGAAATGATATGCAATGCAAGTAATGGTTTGTCTTTTTCTCTTCAAAATACTCCACATGCAACACAAGAGAGGATAAAGCAGATATCAACTACACACATTATTCGCTAATGATCCTTATCTACGAGGATCAAAGATAAAGTATTTCAGGTTGTGTTATCAGATCAGAATTATTCTCCTAATAGCCAGAACAAAATGGTATTTGTACAGTGTGTAAAATTTACCCTTAGAATCTAATAGTAGTAAATAAGATAATAGCATTTATTTATTTATTTATTCATTCATTCATTCATTCATTCATTCATTCATAATCCACATTTCTGAGGCAGAATTAAAAACAAAAATACAAAACATTAAGTAGGACAGAAGAGGAAGGTGGTCATCTCATTGGAAGGATCATCTATTAAAAATCTGGAAAACCTTTCATTGAGGGAGCTCATGTTACTGTAAATATTAAAAAAGCCTTCAAAGCATGTTTTAAAGCAGGGAGTTTCAAACTTTTTAAAGGGGGGCAGTTCACAGTCCCTCAGACTGTTGGAGTGGCGGACTGGGTGTGTGTGTGTGGCTAGGTGGTCATGTGACTTGGTGGGTATGGCCAATTTAACAGTCCATTAAACAATGCACACAAACTCTGATTTGTTTTGTGCCTGGGTTTTTTTTAATTTGCTTTTGTTTGCATGCTGCTCTTTTGGTTTTCTTTTTACTAGATCCCTTTTTCAGTTGTTTAAGAGTCTAGCGATCCACTTCAAAAACCTCCATTTTGCAGCAATACTTCTCAGCCCTAAGGACCTTGAGAAATCTCTCTATGTCACTCATATCTCTCTCTTCTCCCCCTGTCTTCGTCTCTCTCTCTCTCTCTCTCTCTCTCTCTCTCTCTCTCTCTGTCTTTCTTTTTTTTCTTTCTCCCTCTGTCTCCCTCTCTCTCTGTCTATCTCTGTTTTCTGAAGCTGGGGGAGGTTGAAAATGGACAGTTTTTGCCCATTTTTTTGACCCCTGGGGCATATGTGCACCTCCAGAAGCATTATGTATGGTATGCTTGTGTGTATGTCTGTTAGTATATGGGGTCTTTTTTAAATCTTTAATATTTTAAATTGTCAGATTATTTATGATTTGTTTCCACGTGTTGTGAGCCGCCCCGAGTCTTCGGAGAGGGGCGGCATACAAATCTAAGTAATAAATAAATAAATAAATAAATAAATAAATTCTGCAGGTCAAACATAGGCAAAACTGCCCTTTTTTCTTTTTTACCAAAAATGGGCTATTTTTGCCCTTTTGGCTTCCTGGACATCTGTGTACCCCATTTTATACCTCCCTGGCCTCCAGAAGCATTGTGGAGGTCAAAAACGGGCAGAACAGCCTTTTTCTCTCCCGAGACCACTGTCATTGCAGCTGTGCTGGGACAGGGGGGCAGCCCAGCAAGCTTCCTAGCCACATGGCTATTAAATTTTCCAGGCCTGCAGCCCCTTCCTGCCAGTGGCCTCCAAAGTCTGTGCAGCTGTAGCTAGTAAAAGAAAAAGGGAGAGAGGGGAAAAAAATCCATTATTTATTATGTGTTAATATTTTACACTGTCCCTATACCTAGAGTGATTTTATTGCCTTTCTTTTGCCACATATTTTTCAGGGATCTACATGCATTCAATGTCTATAGTCCAGATCATAAATATGTTTGTGTTTATTTTGTACATGAGGTTGCATAAGTCCAGCTTTATATTCTATTCCTGATATGTGATACAGAGAAAGAAGCACTCGTGTGTGATCTTTGACTTTTAGGCTTGCTGTCAAACATCAGCCAAACATCAGCCGCACGAATCCCAGCGACCAGTTAGGACCCACAGAGTTGGCCTTCTCCGGGTCCCGTCGACTAAACAATGTCGTCTGGCAGAATCCAGGGGAAGAGCCTTCTCTGTGGCAGCCCCGGCCCTCTGGAACCAGCTCCCCCCGGAGATTAGGATTGCCCCCACCCTCCTTGCCTTTCATAAACTTCTTTAAAAACCCCTCTGCCATCAGGCATGGGGGAACTGAGACATCTTCCCCAGGCCTATATAGTTTATGTATGGTATGTTTTTTAAATTATGGGTTTTTAGTTTTTTTAAAAATATTAGATTTGTATTGTACATTGTTTCTACTGTTGTTGTGAGCCGCCCCAAGTCTATGGAGAGGGGCGGCATAAAAATTTAATTAATAATCATAATCATAATCATAATCATAATCATGACTGTTTTGAATGATGTACAGGTTGTATTACATGAATGGCTATTTTATATTTGAAATTATGACTGAAATATTTCTGCACCTATATTGGTTCTCACTGTCAGGAAGTTTCTCCTTCATTTTAGGTTGCTTCTCTCTTTGTTCAGTTTCCATCCATTGCTTCTTGTTTTGCCTTCTGGTGCTTTGGACATTAACTCCCCACACCCACACCCACACACTTCTTTCTGGCAGCTCCTTAAAAGCCTGTTGCCTATCACACTCTTGAGCAAAGCATGTGACCCGATGGTGAAATCCATTTTTTTATTACTGATTCTGTGGGTGTGGCTTGGTGGGCATGGCTTGGTGGGTGTGACAGCAGAGATACTGCAAAATGTCCATTCCCACCCCACTCCAGGCAAAGGATACTGAAAAATGCCTATTCCAGAGGTGGCATTTGCTGGTTCTCTGAACTACTCAAAATTTCCACTACCAGTTCTCCAGAACCTGTCAGAACCCGCTGGATTTCACCTTTGATGTGAGCCATTTCCTCCTTTCAGAGGTCTATGAAAGTACATTTAAAGTATGCAAATAATAAGGTTGAAAAAAGGTGAGCAACATTTTTACAGAACTATAGATAAGTTGAGGTTGGGTGTGACAGGGAATGGCTGGGAGGAGAGAAGCCAGACAAGGTACCCCTTAACATTTATCACAATCACATTTCTCATTTCATTTTATCCCATTTGTGTTAAATTAATATTAAAAACTTAATCTATATTCTTTTTTTGAACCAGTCATAAAATTTCACCCAAACTGGGACCTTCTAGTTCTATATAGCTTATTAGTTATTTGATTTGGCTGGCTGGCTGTAAAGTTGATTTTGTAACTTTTTTCACATGAGTCTTATCTGTTGCGGGATGGTGGTTAGTAAAGACACAATCAGTGAAGGGCTACCAAAAATTTTACTACCACACTGTGGGCGTGGCTATGCAGTTTCTTTCAACATCTTTCAGTGCAAATTGGGTGCTCTGGGGTGGAGCTCCATTTTCGCTACCACACTGCGTTCCCCCTGCCGTCCGGGTAGTAGCCCAGCCCTGGACACAATACTGTATTAGAAAGTTGGCAAATAAGGTTACTGATTCCTGGCAATTTGTGCTCCTCTAATATGAAATATTATAGTGTAATTCCAGCCCATTTTATTTCAGAGTGGTTTTTATAGCACTGACTACTCCTAGAGTCACTGGTCTAAATAGCTTCAACAGAAGTTGCTATTGTTGGCCAGAAAGTGTGAAGAACCAATGTCTTCACAGATTCGAAGAAAGACAAAACTCTTTTATTTCACTATAAAAGAGGATACCTCTGGCTTTCATACTCAAGGAGAGCGCCAGAATCAGATGCAGTTATTTTTATACAATCTATTATAGGAAATAAGATTTGTTACAAAGTTACATGAGAGTTACACATGCACACAAAGCCATCACGTAGTACTTCATAATTTAATTTTGGGAAAAGCTAATGTAAGCCATAATCAGTATGTAATCATGGGTTTGCTAAATATGCTGTAATCTGATTGGCTGTAGACTATATAACAGGAGTAACACCCTTGCATGGGTGTGGTTTGCTACAGAGTGGTTTGTGCTGGGTAGTTTGTAGTTAGTGGTTAGTGCCTAGTGGCTATATAAGAAATTTTCATGGTCAGTCCATGCAAGGTTTGTAGTCAACCATTCTAGCTCCCTACCCACCCCCCCACCCCCCGGGTGTTAAAAAACTGTCGCCTTATCAGGTAAAGGAACAACTTAAAACTTTGGCTAACATTAATTAATAGATTACATAAAACCTAATCATTTAATAAGCTAATAAGCCATCAGACCCTCAAACTGAAGGGTTGTCATAGGTATAAATTAAAGCTATTTAATTTCTACTCATCTGATTCTATCATGTTATTATATCTATGGAAGCAAGCATTGCCCTCCTATCCACAAGTCTAACTGACTACTAAGAGTCATAGAACGGGGTTTTAATCTTATCCAATAGAATGATTTAATTCTTAGATAAGACACTATTAAACTTCAGCTTCAACTGCAACAATACATGAGTACACAATAGATTCAAACTTAATATGAACCGCTCAAAACTCGACTGCAGAAAATACGACTTCAGCAACAGAGTGATCAATGCCTGGAAGGTACTACCTGACTCTGTTGTTTCTTCCCCAAACCCCAATAACTTTAATCTTAAAACTGTCTACAGTCAACCTCACCCCATTCCTATAAGATCTGTAAGGGGCGTGCATAAGTGCGCCATTGTGCCTACGGCCCCTGTCTTAATGTCCTATTGTCCAAACTGGCCTGTACCTACTTCAATTTTGTTTATGTTTATACCAATACCTGCTGTCTTGTACAGTATATGTTTTGACTAAATAAATAACTAAATAAAATGTCTACAAAATAAATGAAAAGGCTTGGATCTTTCACTTTGCGTTTTACACTTGTCCTTACAGAATGAGTCCGATAGAAGGCGCTCTAACTTCATTCTCTCTCAAACAACTCTACGTAAAAACGTGCAGGAGCCTAATTTCCGGTTCCCTTTAGAATGGGAAACATCTTCCATTTGAGGGGCAAGAGAGGTAGAAATGAATGAACTCATCCAAGTTTGGCATTTCTCTCTTTTCTAACGACCATTTTCTAACTCATTTAAAAAAATCAGGTCTCCGACTCTTCTTTAGTACTTTGGGATTTATTCGCCCCCCCCCCCCCAAAAAAAAGACGCTGCTTCAGAAATGTGCTGCTTCGTTTTATTTCGGTTAGCAGAGTTAAAGGATATTGGAACGTTTTGTCATCGTTCGTTCGTGTGGAAAAGGAGGAAAAACTCACGAAATTAAAAGCAAAGAAAGGCTTGTTTCTCTGTGTATTATTGAAGATATGTCTTGGAAACCCGGTTTTAAAGTTTTTCCTAACGCAAATTTTCAAACGAAATAACTGCTGCTAATCGGTTGCAAGGAAGGAAGGGACGAAGGAACGAGGGAAGGAGAGACGGGGGGAAAGGGAAGGACGGAAGAAGAGAGAAAAAGAAATAAAAGAAAGAAAGGAGGGAGGAAGGAAGGAGAGGGAAAGGAGAAAGAAAGAAAAGGAAAGAAAGAAATGTGTGAGAGAAAGAAAGAAAGAAATACGAGAGACAAAAGGAAATAAGAGAAAAGAAGGAAGGAGAGGGAAAGAAAGAAGGGGAAAAGAAAGAAATGTGAGAGAGAAAAATGAGAGAAAGAAAAGAGAGGAAGGAAGGAGAGGGAAAGAAAGAAGGGAGAAGAAAGAAAAGGAAAGAAAGAAATGTGTGAGAGAAAAAGAAATGAAAGAAAGAAAGAAAGAGAAAGAAAAACCGAAAGCATTTTTGTATCATAGGTTTTTATAGACTGAACTTCAGGGCACGTATTACATCGTTCAAGCAATGCCAACTGAAGCATTTCCGCCACTCTTCGACCCTCGAAGGACTTGAAAACTGCAATCCGGGACCGGAAGTATACATTAAGTCCATGCAGACGGCCGTGAAACAGGACGCTTAGGGATACAGACAGAAAATGAGAGTTGGAAGGATCGGTAGAATCCTGCACTGTGTAGTTCTTTGGTTATTCCCACTAAAATAACTTCGGATATGAATATCTGGCCATCTCGGCCGTCTTTTTTTTTTGTAGCTTGCTCACAACTCAGTTGTTGTTTTTTCCTCCAATGATGACACTCCGGCAATAGCTCTTTCTGACTTGCTAGTGAATAATCCAAAACAATAATGAATGATCATCAAAACCCCTGGACTGGGGTGGAACTGGAATCGAAGCCTTGAAGGGACGGGAGGCTTACATCCTCTAGCGCGATCCGGAGTGGACTCTGGGAAGCGCTTTTTTTTTTTCTTTGCAAGGAAAGAGCAGCTCCTTCCATGGCTCCAGGGGAAACGGCTAAGAAAACTATCCGGTAAGTCCTTTAAAAATAGTCCACGATCGAGTACGGAAAAAGGGGTCACTGTATGGGAGCTCCTTATGAACGGAGGCGGTTGTGGTCAGGGTTCCGGTGCCGAGCAGGGTGGGGTGGGGTAAGAAGCAATGGTGGTTTCAGATTATTAGAGTTGTGGGACCCTGTAGGTCAGGGGCGCTCAAACTTGGCAACTTTAAGACTTGTGGACTTCAACTCCCAGAATTCCTGAGCTAGTATGATTGGCTCAGGAATTCTGGGAGTTGAAGTCCACAAATCATAGAAGAGCCAAGTTTGCCTACCCCTGATTTCTAGTCCAACCCCATCTCACCCCTATTTCATTTCAGACAGATAGTCCAATTTCCTCTTGTTTTTTCCCCAAATGCCCTCCCTCTGCTGAACAAATAATTCCCTCAACACTGTCAAACTATTTACTAAGTCTGCACTACTATTACTACTAGTTTCTTCTCATTGTTCCTATCACCCATTTTCTCCCACATACAGGATCCTGTATGACTGTGACTTGTTGCTTGTATCTTCACTATTTATATTAATATTGTTTCCTGATTGCTTATTTGACCCCTATGACAATCCTTAAGTATTGTACCTTGACCAATGTATATTTTCTTTTATGTACCCTGAGAACATATGCACCAAAGACAAATTCATTGTGTGTCCAATCACACTTGGCCAATAAAGAATTCCATTCCATTCCATTCCATTCTATTCTATTCTATTCTATTCTATTCTTGAAGGTCTCAAGTGTTGAAGCTCCCACAACTTCCGAATGCAAGCTGTTCCACTGGTTGATTGCTCTCACTGTCAGAAAGTTTCTCCTTATTTCATAGAAACATAGAAGTCTGACGGCAGAAAAAGACCTCATGGTCCATCTAGTCTGCCCTTATACTATTTCCTGTATTTCATCTTACAATGGATATATGTTTATCCCAAGCATGTTTAAATTCAGTTACTGTGGATTTTCCAACCACGTCTGCTGGAAGTTTGTTCCAAGGATCTACCACTCTTTCAGTGAAATAATATTTTCTCACGTTGCTTTTGATCTTTCCCCCAACTAACTTCAGATTGTGTCCCCTTATTCTTGTGTTCACTTTCCTATTAAAAACACTTCCCTCCTGAACCTTATTTAACCCTTTAACATATTTAAATGTTTCGATCATGTCCCCCCTTTTCCTTCTGTCCTCCAGACTATACAGATTGAGTTCATTAAGTCTTTCCTGATATGTTTTATGCTTAAGACCTTCCACCATTCTTGTAGCCCGTCTTTGGACCCATTCAATTTTGTCAATATCTTTCCAGATTGAATCTCTCCTTGGTCAGTTTCCATCCGTTATTCCTTGTCTGGCTTTCTGGTGCTTTGGAAAACAATCTGACCCCCTCCTTTCTGTGGTAGACCCTCAAGTATTGGAACCCTGCTATCATGTTTCCCCTGGGCCTTCTCTTTACTAGACTGGCCATGCCCAGTTCTTACAACCGCCTATATTATAGTTCCCAGTCCTCCCAATCATCCTGGTTGCTCTCCTCTGCACTTTCTCTAGTTTTTCAGTTTAGAAAAAGCAAAAAAACACCCAAAAAACCCAGTAGGTTTAAGGTTAGCACTCTTTTTTCTGAATTTTAAGTAATGCTGCATACTTCAAAAGGGGATGAGCAAGGGGTTGGACTTGATGACCTGCAAGGTCCCTTTCAACTCTAATAATAAAATAAAATAAATAAAATAATAAAAAATAAAATAAAATAAAATAAAATAAATTAAATTAAATTAAAATAAAATAAAATAAAATAAAATAAATAAAATAATAAAAAATAAAGTAAAATAAATAAAATAATTCCGCAGGGGCGGATTGCTATTACCGCCGCTATGAGTGCACTGTGTGTGCAGCTTTGGTTCTCTTGCATGCATGCTATGTGTGTATGTCCTAGTGTGTTTTTGCTTCTGTGCATACGCAGGAAGCAAAAATTCACTGAAAATATCACGAGGAGATTTTTGTGGGAGTTCAGTGGTTTTTTTGTTTCCGCGCATGTGCAGAAATAAAAAATCACTGAAATATCACGCGTGTGCATCCCCTCACGAAAAAAGATGGTGGGGCTTCTGTGCATGCGCGCAAAGCAAAAATACGGAAAAAAGATGGCGGCGCTCATAGGACTGGTACCGTAATGGCCGCACGCAAATTGCGCAATCTGGCGGCCACTACCGGTGTGCCATCCCCTACCGTAACAGTAGCAACCTACTACTGCTCCCAAGATCAAACCCCATCCTGATGCGGCCTTTAAATGAAATCGAGTTTGACATCCCGGGCCTAGAGGCTAAACCAGTGATGGCGAACCTTTCTTCGCTCGGGTGCCGAAAGAGTATGTGTGTGTGCGCGAGTGCTCACACCTATAATTCAATGCCTCAGGAGGGTGAAAAAGGCTTCCCCCATCCCCTGGAGGCCCTCTGGAGGCCGGAAACGGCCTGTTTCCCAATTTCTGGTGGGCCCAGTAGGCTCGTGTTTCACCCTCCCCAGGCTCCAAAGGCTTCCCTGGAACCAGGAGAGGGTAAAAATGCCCTCCACCATACCCCAGGAGGCTCTCTGGAAGCCAAAAATGCCCTCCCAGAAGCTCTGAGTCAACCTTGAGCCGGTGATGAGATTTGAACCACTGACCTGCAGATCTAGCAGTCAGCTTTAGTGGCATGCAGTCCTGAAGTCTACCTACTGTGCCACCCACATTGTGGGCGCTGGAGGTTTTTAAGAAAAGACTGGACAACTATTTGTCTGGGATGCACTTTGGGAAGGGGATCGGACTAGAAGATCTCCAAGGTCCCTTTCAGACTTTAAGATGTGCAGACTTCAACTCCCAGAATTCCCCAGCCAGCATGCTGGTTGTGGAATTCTGAAAATTGAATCTTAGAAGTTGCCAAGTTTGAAAATTATTGATACAGATGATTTACAATTAATAGAATGAAATACAGATTAGAAACGTCATCTCAGGCTTGGACAATTTTATTCATGAGTTGTTGTTCCTGAGTGATTGCCGGAAAGGGTCAATCTGACCTGCAGAGAGGCAGGCCAGAAGCCAAGAGCTTTGACTGAGAATGCCTGTTTGCAGTTTCCACTTTCACCATATTCCAAAATTGGATGGGCTAGGAAGGCAGAGCCACTGAGCACCCTTCTTAACTCTTTTATACTACTATCGTTTATTATGTCTTTTTATCATTGTTTACATTGTTATTATTATATTATATTATTTGTATTACTGTAGGCTGCCCAGAGTCCGCAAGGAGTTGTGTGGCTTATAAGCCTAATAAATTAAATTAAATTAATTCTGTCCAGAATTAATTGCAAGAGGAGATTCTCCCTCTTGAGGACCCAAGCCATTAAGTCCTTGATAAGTAATAGCCAGCGCCATGAAGTGGATTTGAAAGCCCATGGCAGGCAGTACAGTAACACCAGAAAATTAGTGTTATTCTACTACAAGTGGTTGTTTTTTACAGTTCTTTTCTTCCAGAAAAAAAATCACTAAACAGGTAAAACTCTAGTGATAGAAAATTGTGTTTGAGTGGACTTTTCACACCTTTGTTTTCCACTGAACCTCATCAAATTCTCACAGTTTCAAAAATTCTACTCAAAACTCTGCATCTTGGGCCAACATGAGGGCTGCTGTGTTTTGCACCAGGTGCACCTTCCAAATCATTTCCAAGGGCAGCCCCGGGTAAAGCAAATTGCAGCAAGCTAAGCAGCAAATAAGGAAGGCATGAGAACTCATGGCCAATACACGTAATCTTCGACTTGTGAATTGTGCCCGGGGACCAATTGGCAGCCAGTGTAGTGCACAGAGCAGTCTGCGAACACTCTTCAAGGGTAACCCCATGTAGAGTGTGTTCCAGTAATCAAGATGTGGGGGTGATGAGGGCCTGAGTGATCGTGCACAGAGCCTCCTGATCCAAATAGAGACGCAACTGGTATACCAGGCGAACCTGGGAAAAGGTACCCAGGTTCCCCTGGCAAAGCCAAAGCTGTTCCCCAGACCAGCCCAATATTTATTATTATTATTATTATTATTATTATTATTAATAATAATATTAATAATAATAATAATTTATTAGATTTGTATGCCGCCCCTCTCCGAGGACTTGGAGCGGCTCACAACAGTAGTACAATATACAAATCCAATGTTAAAGCAAAAACAGTTTTAATATTTGATCTTTGTGGAAGTTTGCAGACAGTGTTCTATCTCAGAAGCCTCCAACACTCAGTCCATGGACTGGCACTGGCCACAGCATGCCAGAAACCAGGTCATGGAAATAAGTGAAGCCCCATCTGTGGGATGCAGGCAAACACGCAAAACATGCTCCTTCTGGTCCACAGAAAAAAAAATACTCACTCCACAGAACCGGTCCCTGGTGCCTGCAGTCCTACATAACATACATCTGAAACAAAAGTGCAGCTATTCTACATGTTCTATGTCCAGTGTTGGCCTCAAGTGGGACTGATGCAGGGGTGGGCTGCTGCCTGGGGGGGGGGGACGCAGTGGGGTAGCGAAAATGGAGCTCCACCCCAGAGCACCCAATTTGTACTGAAAGACATTGAAAGAAAATGCAGGGCGTCCTGCATAAACCACGGCCACAGTGTGGTAGTAAAAATTTTGGTAGCCCTTCACTGGACTAATGTCTAAATTTGCCAAGATATCTGGGCCCCCTCTGTGGTTGTTCTAATCTGTATAGTCTGGAGGACAGAAGGAAAAGGGGGGACGTGATCGAAACATTTAAATATGTCAAAGGGTTAAATAAGGTTCAGGAGGGAAGTGTTTTTAATAGGAAAGTGAACACAAGAACAAGCGGACACAATCTGAAGTTAGTTGGGGGAAAGATCAAAAACAACATGAGAAAATATTTTACTGAAAGATTAGTAGATCCTTGGAACAAACTTCCAGCAGACGTGGTTGGTAAATCCACAGTAACTGAATTTAAACATGCCTGGGATAAACATAGATCCATCCCAAGGTAAAATACAGGAAATAGTATAAGGGCAGACTAGATGGATCATGAGGTCTGTTTCTGCCGTCAGTCTTCTATGTTTCTATGAAGCTTTCCCCCCGCCCCAAATTTCAGTTAGCTTAGAATGCATAGAATGGAGGGTTTAGCAGTGTGGCAGTGACATTTCCATAGTAGCAGTTCAGCTTTATAACTTTTCTTCTCCTCTTATCTTTCTTCTAGGCCCCAGCTGGATCGTCAGTTCCTCCACCGATTCCTAAAGATCCAAAGAATTTTATTTCCTACCTTCACCTCTAAGAATGTGTTGATGTTTCTAACCTTGCTTGTCGTCGCTTTGTTGAGTAAGCGAACAATTTTCTAAAACAAGTCATTTTATATGTTTCTTTTTTTGCCATAATGCAGGGTTATTGTCTCTTTTTATTGACATGCCATTACAGCTTATGCTTTTGAAAATGTTTCTCCTATCTCTCCTAGCTCAACTGATCATTTACCAGGTGGGACTGATTCCCAGTCAATATTTCTCAGTTCTGGGAAAGAAAGATCTTTATGGGTTCAATAAGCTGACAGGAGTTGCTCTGATTCTCATTCTACTCAACTCCTTGGTAAGTGATTTTTTTTTCCTTATGAGGGGAGGAAAAGGTTGGGAAGACAACTGGAATAAACATATAAAGTCTAATTTTAGATGTCAAACGATGGGCATTCTGTCAGTCTTTGAAATGTCTGTATATTGGAAGAATGAGAAAATGGAGCATTACCCTTTTATATAATCTGAATTCAGTGACATGATAAAAATTCAGCTTGGTATATGTTAATATTCTTCAGTCTGCACTGGTTGCCGATCAGTTTCCGGTCACAATTCAAAGTGTTGGTTATGACCTATAAAGCCCTTCATGGCATCGGACCAGAATATCTCCGGGACCACCTTCTGCCGCACAAATCCCAGTGACCGGTTAGGTCCCACAGAGTTGGCGTTCTCCAGGTCCCGTCGACTAAACAATGTCATCTGGCAGGACCCAGGGGAAGAGCCTTCTCTGTGGTGGCTCCGACCCTCTGGAACCAGCTCCCCCCAGAGATTAGGATTGCCCCCACCCTCCTTGCCTTTCGGAAACTCCTTAAAATCCACCTCTGCCATCAGGCATGGGGGAATTGAAACATCTCCCCCTTGCCCATGTAGTTTCTGTGTATGATTCGATTGTGTGCTTGTTTTTTATATATTGGGATTTCTCTTGGATTTTTTAACCTAAAATTGTAATTTAGATTGCTAAATATTAGATTTCTTACTATGTATTGTTTTTTACCATTGTTTGAACCGCCCCGAGTCTATGGAGAGGGGCGGCATCTAAATCCAATAAATCTAATCTAATGTAATCATTGGGATATTACCTGGGTTTGCTTTCTCTTTTTTTGACATTTTAATTATTATTTTTTATTATTATTGATATTGAGGTGGAGAGGATATTTATAAAATAATAAAATTTAATAAAAACCAAAACAAAACCCCGAACTAGAACACACATGAGGCTTAACATACATACATAAGCTACAGAAAGTGAGATGACGACTAGAGAACAGCAGAGAAATTTAGGCATTTTGTATCCTTACTGTTCTGCCGGCGTGTCCCAACCGCCCGTAATTACAGGGTAATTAGTCCCAAACAGACACACACCCCACGATAGAAGGAAAACAAAAGGTCTTTATCAACAGAAAAGCAGAAACAACTCCCTTTTCAAATGTCAAAGGGATTTTCTGGTACACACAAGGTACAGGTTAAATGCAATCCAATTTCTCACCCATCTGTGTATAGATATAGATCCATATATGTATAGATCTAAATTGGGTTGTGTTGCTTTCAGCTTTATATGACTCCTTATATAAATTAGTCAGAAATATACAAAAAAAAGTTCCTTGAGTGCATTTGTTCAATACTATGCATCAGATTGAATCTGACATGATCACTTATCGGAGAGGGGCGGCATACAAATCCAAGTAATAAATAAATAAACTTATGCTCCCACAACATTCCCTGTGATCCTGCTTTCCAAACTGACCAAAAGAACAAGTTGCCTGTACATTAAGGCAGTGTTTCCCAGCCTTGGCAACTTGAAGATATTTGGACTTCAACTCCCAGAATTCCCCAGCCAGCATTCGCTGGCTGGGGAATTCTGGGAGTTGAAGTCCAAGGTTGGGAAACATTGCATTAAGGAATTAAAGATATTTAATTATTCTCAGAGTTGGGCTGCTGCCTGTTCAAACCGGTTGTTTTGATTCTGCATAATAAAAATAATCTTTATAACCTGCTTTAGGAAATGTAGCTATTTGCTCACCAAACATCCAAACCATTCCTTTTATATGTTGTCTCTCCCCATGTTTGATCTTCAGTATTCTCTCTCTCTCTCTTTCTCTCTCTCTCTCTTTGTCAGCTGAAGAGTTTAGACCAGTTTATATGCAATCTGATGTATGTCAGCTGGAGAAAGACTCTCACTGAATACCTCCATGGCTACTACTTTCGGGGCCAGGAATATTATATTCTGAATGTTCTACATGAGGAAATTGATAATCCGTAAGTGTCTAACCATTTTCAATTCCGTTCTAGCTATTGTTAGAGATGTTTGTGCATCTAGACTCATCCAGGTCTGTCTTATATGTGCTTTTTTTCTCATCTCAGTGTCCATGGACACTTATTTATAGTCACAGGGAGTTCATTTCATTTTAATTCTATCACCACCTACTATGGGTTACTTTATACTAGTATTGCAGCATATTTCAATCTAAAATGCACCAGTCAGATTGAGGTTCTCCTGAAATGGACATTTTTATTAATGGGAGATATATTTTGGGATTGTATATTTTAGAAGTTGGGCTTCAGACAGTCAATTCTGCATACTTCCTTGATAAAATATTTGAGCTGTTATATAATAACTATAATAACTGTAATAAAACTGAGGTAGTTGCATTTAGATTTAAAATGTTCTGTGTCAAACTAGGTTTCTGGTTTTAAAAATACAGTGATACCTCGTCATACAAACCCCTCGTCGTACAAACTTTTTGAGATACAAACCCGGGGTTTAAGATTTTTTTGCCTCTTCTTCCAAACTATTTTCATCATACAAACCCAAGCCGCCGCCACTGGGATGCCCCACCTCCAGACTTCTGTTGCCAGCGAAGCGCCTGTTTTTGCGCTGCTGGAATTTCCCTGAGGCTCCCCTTCATGGGAAACACCACCTCCAGACTTCCGTGTTTTTGCGATGCTGCAGGGGAATCCCAGCAGTGCAAAAACAGGCGCTTTGCTGGCAACGGAAGTCCAGAGGTGGGGTTTCCCAGCGAGGGGAGCTTCAGCGAAATCGCAGTATCACAAAACATGGAAGTCCGGAGGTGGGGTTTCAAGGACTTCCGTGTTTTTGCACTGCTGCAATTTCGCTGAGGCTCCCCTCGCTGGGAAACCCCACCTCCGGACTTCCGTTGCCAGCGAAGCACCCGTTTTTGCGCTGCTGAGATTGCCCTGCAGCATCACAAAACACACAGAAATCCGGAGGTGGGGTTTCCCATGGAGGGGAGCCTCAGGGGAATCCCAGCAGCACAAAAACGGGTGCTTCCGCTGGCAAAAGGGGTGAGTTTTGGGCTTGCACACGTTAATCGCTTTTCCATTGATTCCTATGGGAAACATTGTTTCATCTTACAAACTTTTCACCTTACTAACCTCGTCCCGGAACCAATTAAGTTCCTAAGATGAGGTATCACTGTATATGATATTAAATAAAATTAAAAGTCTTATGCATCTTAAATATTAACACAGATTAGTTACGTATTACAATTTTGTGGAGTATATCCAGTTTACTAGCTAAAGAGAATATAACCTTGGAGAGGAATTATGTGGGTTTGGTTTTCAACATGATGCCCAGAAGTACCAGTACCAACACACCCATTATCAGCAGGGTCTCTGCAGATCTCCCTTTTTCATTTTAAATTTTTCTTTTAATTTAGAAAAATGGGAAGCTGCAACATTGTATATTCTTTATAGTCTAGTTAACACTTACCAGCATAATCGTTTATTTCCAAGACTGCCTCTCCAAGTAGCGTCCTCACACTCCTTGATAATACAGCTATTTCTCAATTTATGACCAAAATTCCAATTAACTGTAATTGTTAGTTGTTGTAGTCATTAAGTAAGATTACAGAATGGGTTTGGTCTCTGGCATTTATTTATTTACCCCATTTATTAATGTTCCCTCACTTTGTTCTGAGGGAAACCTGAGGGAAAAAATTATATAACAAAAACATTTTACAGTCTGACAGGTCACAAAATATGAGAACATATATACAGATAAACACCCATAGCCAAGCAATTCAAAGCCTGCTGGGGTAGGAAGTTCTTAATAATCTTCTAGAATGAAGGGAAGGGACTGCCTGAACCTGGAAGGAAGCCATAGTACATCTATGTTGGTTATGACCTATAAAGCCCTTCATGGCACCGGACCAGATTACCTCAGGGACCGCCTTCTGCTGCACGAATCCCAGCGACCAGTTAGGTCCCACAGAGTGGGTCTTCTCCGGGTCCCGTCAACCAAACAATGTCGCTTGGTGGGACCCAGGGGAAGAGCCTTCTCTGTGACGGCCCCAGCCCTCTGGAACCAACTCCCCCCAGAGATTAGAATTGCCCCCACCCTCCTTGCCTTTCGTAAGCTGCTTAAAACCCACCTCTGCCGCCAGGCATGGGGGAATTGAGATACTCTTTCCCCCTAGGCCTTTACAATTTTATGCATGGTATATCTGTATGTATGTTTGGTTTTTTATTATAATGGGTTTTTAACTGTTTTTAGTATTGGATTATTGTCATATACTGTTTTATTACTGTTGTTAGACGCCCCAAGTCTGCGGAGAGGGGCGGCATACGAATCCAATAAATAAATAAATAAATCAAGTCCCATGAGCCCTATCACGGAAGGTGATTTTCATCAGGCTGCCTCAGGATGAAAAGACCAACCAAGTGGAATCAGTTTGGAAAGCAGGACCACAGGGAATGGTGTGGGAACATAAGTGATCATTTCCACTTTGAATTGAACCCAGAAATTTAGAGAATTAATAATTAACATTGATATATAACTTAAAAGACTGTTGATATTCATTACTATTCTAACCTAAGGCATGTTTCACTTGAAATAGCGAATGAATTATTTTGTTCATGACACATTAATTTTTCTCCTTTGCTGTTCTTGTCACGGCGGTATTGTCAAGCTAACATCTCTTTTTTGCACAATTGTTTAGAGACCAGAGAATCAGTCAAGATGTCGAGAGGTTCTGCAGACAGCTGAGCTCCATGGCCAGTAAGCTGATCATCTCGCCTTTCACCCTTGTTTATTACACCTATCAATGTTTTTACAGGTAGGAAAGTTGCCTGCACTGGCTGCCGATCAGTTTCCGGTCACAATTCAAAGTGTTGATTATGACCTATAAAGCCCTTCATGGCATCGGACCAGAATATCTCCGGGACCACCTTCTGCCGCACAAATCCCAGTGACCGGTTAGGTCCCACAGAGTTGGCCTTCTCCGGGTCCCGTCAACTAAACAATGTCATCTGGCAGGACCCAGGGGAAGAGCCTTCTCTGTGGTGGCTCCGACCCTCTGGAACCAGCTCCCCCCAGAGATTAGGATTGCCCCCACCCTCCCTGCCTTTCGAAAACTCCTTAAAATCCACCTCTGCCATCAGGCATGGGGGAATTGAAACATCTCCCCCTTGCCCATGTAGTTTCTGTGTATGATTCGATTGTGTGCTTGTTTTTTATATATTGGGATTTCTCTTGGATTTTTTAACCTAAAATTGTAATTTAGATTGCTAAATATTAGATTTATTACTATGTATTGTTTTTTACCATTGTTTGAGCCGCCCCGAGTCTATGGAGAGGGGCGGCATATAAATCCAATAAATCTAATCTAATGTAATCATTGGGATATTACCTGGGTTTGCTTTCTCTTTTTTTGACATTTTAATTATTATTTTTTATTATTATTGATATTGAGGTGGAGAGGATATTTATAAAATAATAAAATTTAATAAAAACCAAAACAAAACCCCGAACTAGAACACACATGAGGCTTAACATACATACATAGGCTACAGAAAGTGAGATGACGACTAGAGAACAGCAGAGAAATTTAGGCATTTTGTATCATTTCCGGTCACAATTCAAAGTGTTGGTAATGACCTTTAAAGCCCTTCATGGCATTGGACCAGAATACCTCCGAAACCGCCTTCTACCGCACAAATCCCAGCGGCCGATAAGGTCCCATAGAGTTGGCCTTCTCCGGGTCCCGTCGACCAAACAATGTCGTTTGGCAGGCCCCAGGGGAAGAGCCTTCTCTGTGGCGGCCCTGGCCCTCTGGAACCAGCTCCCCCCAGAGATTAGAAGGGCCCCCACCCTCCTTGTCTTTCGCAAGTTACTCAAGACCCACCTATATCTCCAGGCATGGGGGAATTAAGACATCTCCCCCAGGCTTTCTTATATTTTATGTTTGGTATGTATGTGTTGTAAGGTTTTTTAATTGTTGGGGTTTTTTAATGTAATTTTATTATTAAATTTGTTCCATTGTTATACTGTTTTTATTGTTGTTGTGAGTCGCCCCGAGTCTTCGGAGAGGGGTGGCATACAAATCTAATAAATTGAATTGAATTGAATTCAATTGATTCCTATAATGAAGAGCCTGCTTGCAGTGAACCCTGTCACATGGGGATGTTCCCCTGCGCTAGCTCCCTGGTAGTTATATGATACTGACGGCAGTCCAGGACTGGCTCATTGCAAGCAGCAAAGCAAACAAACAAGTTCACCCACAATCTTGTGGCTGTCCTGCAACCTCAAGAAACTACATTTTCTTCCCTTTTCCCTCTTTGATTGAAACATGCATTCCAATGTGGTTCATTGCAGATATATGGGCCCTACACACCAGCACACAGTTCAAAGTCATTCAATAGTACCTGAAAGCCATTGCAATTTTCATTTGGTCAGGACAAAGCAGAAAAAAGCAAGGCTAGGATTACAGTGTGCTGTGGAATGGCTTGTAAATCAAACTGATCATGTTCAAGTAGGCTATAATATTGTCCACTCACCTACTGATAGTAGCATGGAAGCAGCGGTGGGCTACAAGCCAGAATGCTAAATTGCGCTCGCCGCCGCGGCTCATAGGTTCTTGCGGGAGCAGCACGATTTTGCTGCTGCACCTGTGAAGGTAGGAAAATTGCGCATGGAGCCACAGGTAAAACCTCGCTGAAACACAGGTGCAATTTTGCTACCTCCACAGGTGCAGCAGCAAAATCGCGCTGGTGTCGCAGGAATTTACCAGCTGCGGCAGCAAGCGCAATTTAGCGTCCCGGCTCGTAGCCCATTGCTGCATGGAAGGGATGAAAATACTCTAAAACTAAATTATTTATTTATTTATTTAATTATTTATTTATTAGATTTGTATGCTGCCCCTCTCCGCAGACTAATAATCCCTCCCATCTTGCATGTCCTTGAAATTAAGGGATTTAAACTCTGATAAAGTGACTGTGCTGATTGGACATTGTTGGTCACACACCTAGACAGTACCTAGTATGGGGAACACTGGGAAAAAATAACAATAGTACTTAGACTTATACAGTGTACTGTTTCGTAGTGCTTTACAACCTTCTCTAAAATGTTTAAGAGACAGCATATTTCCTCCAACAATCTGGGTCCCCATTTTATCTACTTCCAAAGGATGGAAGGTTGAGTCAACCTTGAGCCGGTCAGGATCGAACTCCTGGCAGTTGGCAGAATCAGCCTGCAATATTGCTTTCTAACCACTGCACCACCATGGCTCTTACCTTTAACTCTTTATTTACCAGATCAACATTTTCCAGTAGAGTTTTGTAGCCTTGTAGCCATCGAGGTTAAAAGGGAAGGGAAATCAGTGATGATGGTTACAAGATACAGTTGGAGACTATCAAAACTCTACTGGAAATGGTTGGTTTGATTGACAAGGAGTTTAAGGTACAAGTACAAATTTTTTGGGAAGGGTAGATTCAAGAACAGTGTATGTATAAACAGCTTTTATACATGGGAAACAAAGATTGTGTGGGAGGAAAAGGGAAGGACTGAAAAGAGCAAATGCAGTATGTTTCTTGTCAATTTAAAATATTTACGTGGTTTCCAAGTTGATATGTTTATGATATTCTTCCTAATTCTCTATGCTTATTTCCAACAATTTTTCAAACTGCTATTTTTGCCTACAGCATGTCTTCAGATAGGATGTGTTTACAATTCAGTGAATAACAAATGTCAGGATTAGAAAAAAATAAGAATGGAATGGAATGGAAGCTTTCACTTGGTGCTTCTTTAGGGACAAAGTGAGCATCAAAAAAAATATTTGGCAATTATACAAATGCCTTGCAAAGAGCATTTCTCAACATCCACTTATCCCAGATAGCCACCCATCTTGGATAGCTGAAACCACATTGCAATAGCGCTCAAGGGTTGCAGTGTTTCCGAATACAGTTGAAAGAGATGAATTTGGGTGGGTATCTCTTAGGTTCAGGAGACATTACAGCTCTTTGCACAGTAGATTTAGAGGAGGCTATGAAAAGTCAGTAAAATGCTATTTTATTTAATCTTATTGTATTTTAATGCCATGGAAGGAAATTAATGAGTTTTCAGCATCAAGTACAAAAATATTCTGATCACCATTTGCTTCTTTTGAGCAAATGGAGTGGAAAAAGACTAGAAAATTTTCAAACTAATACAATTGTATATTTGGAGAGTCTCAGTTTAGTAGAACTCCATAGAGCAGGGGTCCTCAAACTTGTCAACTTTAAGACTCGTGGACTTCAACTCCCAGAATTCTCCAGCCAGCATAGCTGGCTGGAGAATTCTGGGAGTTGAAGTCCACAAGTCTTAAAGTTGACAAGTTTGGAAACCTCTGCCATAGAGTAACATTTCAACTTCACTTAATGGCATTTAATCTATTTAATATTTCCAGCTCAGGATCTATCTACTCGACTACTAGCAAACCTCAGTTAAGTCATAAGCAGAAAGAGTAGCAGTAACTATTCTTCAGATTGTCTGCCCACAGATTCCATGTCATAATATATTGAATACATGAAGAATTCTCCTAGTTTAAAATGGGGTGGAGGCAGCAGTAGCTTTTCAATGACAGTCACTATCCTACCCTACGGTATTTGTAATGCTCTTTGATGAAAGGTGATTCTAACTTAACAAGGATACTTGAGTCCAGAATTTCCAATGCAGTCGTAAATTTATTATGCAGTCATAAATTTTAATGTCACATGATTGCACATAGCAACAGCAGTTCTGGTAGTCCCTGTTTATCATTCAGCAATTCACTAAAATCATTAGACTTTATTGTGATTGCAACTTCCAACTTCCTGCATTCTTTCCCATGAGCTCTGTTGAAGAAACTGGAAGGAAATGTTGCAAATTGCAATTGCATGACCTGGGATGATTGAAAATCTGAACTGATTACCAAGAACTAGGATCATGAGCATGAGATCACGGGATGCTGTGATGGCCAGATCTTTGGGGACCAGCTGTAACTACCACTTGTTCTGGACTCTTGCCAGTTTCATTGAACAAGTACGGTAATCATTAACTAAAGACCACTTATTTATTTATTTATTTATTTATTTATTTATTATTTAGATTTGTATGCCACCCCTCTCCGCAGACTCGGGGCGGCTCACAACAAAGTGAAACAATTTACAACAAATCTAAATTACAGTTTAAAAATATTTTTAAAAACCCATTTTCTAAATAAACATACATACAAACATACCATTCATAAATTGTATATGCCCGGGGGAGATGTCTCAGTTCCTCCATGCCTGACGACAAAGGTGGTTCTTAAGGAGCTTACGAAAGGCAAGGAGAGTAGGGGCAGTTCTAATCTCCGGGGGGAGTTGGTTCCAGAGGGTCGGGGCCGCCACAGAGAAGGCTCTTCCCCTGGGGCCCGCCAACCGACATTGTTTAGTTGACGGGACCCGGAGAAGGCCCACTCTGTGGGACCTAATCAGTCGCTGGGATTCGTGCGGCAGCAGGCGGTCTCGGAGATATTCTGGTCCAGTGCCATGAAGGGCTTTAAAGGTCATAACCAACACTTTGAATTATAGATGGTTAGTGTTAATAACTGTGACACTAATAACTGCTGTCCATTTATAGTGTTACAAAAATAAGCCTCCTAGTCCTAACTTTTCTGCATTTCTCTCTTTTAGCACTGGTTGGCTGGGTCCTCTAAGCATCTTTGGCTATTTTATCATTGGGACAATTGTCAACAAGTTCCTAATGAGTCCCATTATTTCAAAATTGGTGCACCAGGAAAAGCTTGAAGGTGATTTCAGGTGACTATATTGAACAGATCTTATTAATTGGTTGACATCTAAAATGACTTGTGGTGTTATTTCCAATACATCAGCTTAGTTGTGATATCAGTTCAAGTGGTTAAGATACAGGACAAACAGGTCAGAGATGCTATTAATGTTTTTATGCCTCTTGCTTAAGATGCTGCACAATCCTTGTACTTATTACTGTCCTTCTGACCGGACAAAATTGAACGGGTCCAAAGACGGGCTACAAGAATGGTGGAAGGTCTTAAGCATAAAACGTATCAGGAAAGACTTAATGAACTCAATCTGTATAGTCTGGAGGACAGACGGAAAAGGGGGAACATGATAGAAACATTTAAATATGTTAAAGAGTTAAATAAGGTTCAGGAGGGAAGTGTTTTTAATAGGAAAGTGAACACAAGAACAAGGGGACACAATCTGAAGTTAGTTGGGGGAAAGATCAAAAGCAACATGAGAAAATATTATTTTACTGAAAGAGTAGTAGATCCTTGGAACAAACTTCCAGCAGACATGGTAGATAAATCCACAGTAACTGAATTTAAACATGCCTGGGATAAACATATATCCATCCTGTTCTGTCTGGGTTCCCCCAGACCTCAACACCAACTGGAAAAAACAGCCAGACACGCTGGTAAAAGCAAAAGTACTTTATAGCTTGAAAAATAAACACAGAGAAAAACCTGTTCTTCCCAACAGGCAGGCTAGGAGACTTTACAGCAGAGTCCTGATGTCCAGACAATACAGCAAACTTCTTGCTGGCACACCCACCACTGTAGAGCATAAGACCCCCACCTTTCCCCCCCAAGGTTTCAGTAGTCAAAGTCACAAACCAGAATTCCAAGATACCAAAGATCACAGCCAGGTCCCAGGACTCCCAAAGATAATACTCCACAAGCCAGGAAGGGTGGGTCTGCCTTTTAGCCTTTCCAGAGAGCACCACACCCAAACCCAGCTGTTGCCTCTTTAGTGCTGAAAGTACCTAGCCAATTGGTCCCTTCTTTGTGTTGCTCTTCTCTGTCGCAGATCGATTATTGCTTGTGCATTTTCCTCTAAGGAATCCAGGCTGCTTGCTGGGGAGAGCTCCCTCTCGGGGGCCTCTGGCTGTTCCCCCTCTTCCTCAGCCTGGGATTCCTCCTCCTCGTCTGCCTGCACCTCCTGTTCCTCATCCTCCCCCTCTGAGCAGGAAACCGACAGAAGATCAGCCGTTCCCTGAGGGGCCTCGGACGGAATCACAACACATCCTAAGATAAAATACAGAAAATAGTATAAGGGCAGACTAGATGGACCATGAGGTCTTTTTCTGCCGTCAGACTTCTATGTTTCTATGTTTCTATCTGTAACATTATGTTGTAGGATAATTATGAAAGGGGTTTTTTTTTGAAATTCTGATTGTTTCATCTAAGAAATTGTCACACACAAAAGAAAAGGTTTTCCTTTTTTCTAACAGGTTTAAGCATATGCAGCTGCGGGTGAATGCTGAATCTGTTGCTTTCTACAGGTAAAATATTTTTCCCTTTTTTCAGTATCTCCTGTCTGTCTTCAAAAGCAAGAAAATTGTATATTACATTTTTATGGATAATACATATTCCATATACAGTAAATAGAATTTCATGTAGTTGTCATTTTCCCCCAAATTATTTTCGTCATGCCTGTTCATGCTTTTGAATGATTTTTCTCCCTTTTTTCAAATTTAAGTTCCCTTTTCTTAAGTTATACATGCATTCATAACCATCACTGTATTCTTTTTGAGATGAGCAGTATTATACTAAATGCAGGAAGAGGATAAAAAATAATAAACCAAGGTAATTAAAGCCACATGATAAGGAAAGGAAAAATATACTTAAATTAATTTATACCAACTATATAGCTTTTTATATATTTCTGTCCTTGCTTTTACCATATATGAATTCTATTTCTACTATTTAAATGTGTCATCTCTTTCTTTTTGAGGGTTAGATCAATTTCATCCAACAATGTGTGACCAGGTTCTATGTCGATCAATAACTTCAAACAATTTTAACAAAAATGATGGAACTTCCTTTCCATCCATTTGGTAGTCATCAGTTCTCTATCTTGATTGTAGGTTGTAGGTTTTGTTTTTTAATTATTTGTATAAAGTGGAATGAATCTATCACCTCATATGTACAAAATTCATTCCACTTTGTACAAATAATTAAAAAACAAAACCTGCAACCTGGTGACCTACTTGTGAGTTTTGATGTTGTATCCCTCTTCACACAAATACCAATTAAAGAAGCCTTAACAGATATCCAAAACAAATATAAGCCCCCCAAATATATCTAAGATCTGACCAACCACTGTCTGACAAATGCATACTTCATCTATAATGAACAAAGATATAAACAGATAGAAGGAGCCCCCATGGGATCACCCCTCTCACCTGTCATCGCAAACCTCTACATGGAATATTTTGAAAACAATGCATTGGAGCAATCTAAACACAAGCCTAAACTTTGGCTGAGATATGTAGAAGACACTTTTGTAATTTGGCCACATGGAAAGGAAAAACTAGACAATTTCCTCACACATCTCTATAGCCTACACCCCAAAATACAATTTACTATGGAAACAGAAGCCAATGATCAACTTCCCTTTCTGGATGTCCTAATCTATAAAAAACCCAATGGCACCCTAGGACACACCATCTACCAAAAGAAAACCCACACCAACCGTTATTTAAATGCACACTCCCACCACCACCCCGCACAGATCACCTCAGTAGCCAAAACTCTCATCACCAGAACCAAACGCCTAGCTGACCATGAGCACTTAAAAACAGAATTGAACAAACTCAAAGATGTATTAATTTCTAATGGATTCGAAAGAAAAGCAATTACAAACCTAATAAAAAAAGAGACATCCCCCAAAAATCAAGACCAAGAACAAGATAATGGCACCACCCTCCTCCCTTACATCAAAGGCACCACAGACAAAATTAGTAAAATTCTTCACAAACATAATATCAAAACTTCATTTGTCACTAACCAAAAAATATCAAACATCCTAAGAAACCCAAAAGATAAAATCCAACTCGAAAACCAAGGAATCTATGAAATCCCTTGCAAAACATGTTCAGCCACATACATTGGACAAACTAATCAAAGAGTAAACGCACGCATTGCAGAACATAAGAATGCAGTCAAAAAAGAAGAAAAAACTTCCTTCCTTGTCCAGCACATTAAAAAAACAGGGCACGAAATTGACTTTGAAAAAACTAAATTACTTTCCAAAACAGAAAATGTATACAGAAGGATAATTATGGAAGCCATAGAGATAGAGAAGCACCCCCTCAGCATGAACAAAAGAGATGACACGTCCTGCCTACCAGAGATTTGGAAACCAGCCTTAAACAAAAAAACATATCATAATCATCACCATGTCAATCCTTCAACTAAATGTGATTCCACCAACCAATCAAATCATTAAAACATAGTCACCCAATCTATTTGCTACATTCAAACCAAATCTCCACCCCCAACACTATATATAAGGAACAAATGGCAGTTGCAAACATTCCATATTTTCAACAACACGAAGCTTATAACTTCAGCCTGATGATGGTGAATGTGATTTCACCGAAACGTCGGATAGACACTCAAAATATTACACGGGGCAAAACCCGAACTCAGAACAATCTACATATATATACCCGTGAAAATCTACGAAAACAAATGTGTCACATGTTTAAGCTGAATTTGAAAATTAAGGGAGACTAGGATAGATCTATTTTGGCCTTATTTTGGCCTCATCAGCTAGCCATACCCACTGGGACTTGAACCTGCAACCTTTGCCTTGTAAGGCAGAGAATTATCCTCTAGGCTACAGTATCCAATCCCTTCAGCTCTGTACCAGGGAAGGGTTACATTTTGTGTCGAATCACCCTGGTATATTGAAGGAACATCACAGCTCCTTTTTTGCCTCTCGGCCCAACACAGGGCCATTTCCAAGGCAGTTAATTTTATTGATAGCCGACAATTCTATCTGTATGTGTATACACACACACACACACACACATAATAAAAGACATGATGAAGGTTATAGAGGAGATACTCATAGTAAAATATATCTAAGAAATAATAGAAAAGAAGATATAGGAATAGAACATATCAATGAAATAATAGAAGAAGAGATATAGGAATAGAAGAAAGGTATAGAAGATATAGGTGAGCAATAGGACAGGGGACGGAAGGCAATCTGGTGCACTTGTACTCGCCCCTTACTGACCTCTTAGGAATCTGGATAGGTCAACCATAGATAATCTAAGGGTAAATTGTTGGGGGTTTGGGGATGGCACTATGGAATCCGGTAATGAGTTCCACGCTTCGACAACTCAGTTACTGAAGTTATATTTTTTACAGTCAAGTTTAGAGCGGTTAATATTAAGTTTAAATCTGTTGTGCGCTCTTGTGTTGTGGTGGTTGAAGCTGAAGTAGTCGCCAACAGGCAGGACATTGCAGCATATGATCTTGTGGGCAATACTAAGATCTTGTTTAAGGCATCTTAGTCCTAGGCCTTCTAGGCCCAGGATTGAAAGTCTAGTCTCGTAGGGTATTCTGTTTCGAGTGGAGGAGTGAAGGGCTCTTCTGGTGAAATATCTTTGGACATTTTCAAGAGTGTTAATGTCTGAGATGCAATATGGGTTCCAAATGGATGAGCTGTATTTGAGGATGGGTCTGGCAAAAGTTTTGTAAGCTCTGGTAAGTAGTGTGAGATTGATCATGCGCTGGAACCACTGCATCAGAGGGACATTTTGGTGGAAGGGCAAGGTAAAGGGCCACAGATCAAAATAGAAGGAACAGGCATGGCCCATCTGACTTTCTGCTTTTTGCCACACGAGGTCACTAGTGGCAGTGTTTCAATGTGGTTTGAGTCTAAATGCTTCCCGGAGATGATGGAAGCTGAAACTGAAGTGATATATTGAATTACAGCAGCAAACAGGGCTCCTTTTTCCATCTTTTAATTATGGCATTGCCTGAATGCTGGGAATTCTAAGTCCACATACCGGTATATTAAAATTGCTAAACCACGGATTTAACATGTTTTATGAACACAAAATAGGAAGAGTTCTCTTATGTTTTTTCTAATGCTACATTTGATTTCCTGGCCCACAAAACTGAGTTTGTAGAAAGGACCAGTATAACTGACTGACCGTGTTCTTTTTATTTTGTTGTTTTGCAGAGCTGGGGAAGTTGAACACATGCGAACCAACTACAAACTTCAAAAACTTTTAAAGACGCAAAGGGAACTGATGGGAAAGGAACTGTGGCTATACAGTAAGGAGAAGCTTTTATCATCTTAACTTGTACATTAATTATTTATTTTATTTATTATTTATTTACTTATTTTGTCAAGTATGTATTTGTAAATATACATAGATATAACATTGTTTATATATATAAGATGGATTCTGCTAAGAGGGAACAATTGTACAGAGGCAATAGGCACACTGGTGCACTTATGCACGCCCCTTACTGACCTCATAGGAATCAGGCTAGGTCAACAGTGGACAGTCTAAGGGTAAAGTTTTGGGGGTTTGGTGGCAAAACCTAACCAAGCTTCACTAGGGATAAACTTTAAATCTTGCATATTGGAAATATTTTGAGGACAAAATATTTCAAACACTAAAGTAGTCAAGCATCAGCTAACTCTGAATCAGAAGATGAATTCTAAGGCTGTCCAAATGCAAGTGGAAATATTTGATTTCTGACCTTGAAAGATAACAGTCTTTAGGGTGAGTGTTAAAGCAAGACACAGCTTTTAACGTTTTTGAACAAAGTGCAGTGTTCCCTCGATTTTCACGGGAGATGCGTTCCGAGACCGCCCGCGAAAGTCAAATTTCCACGAAGTAGAGATGCGGAAGTAAATACACCATTTTTGGCTATGAACAGTATCACAAGCCTTCCCTTAACACTTTAAACCCCCAAATTACCATTTCCCATTCCCTTAACAACCATTTACTCATAATTATTACTGGTACTCACCATTGAATAAGACACTTAGTGATCCTGATATTTATAAACATAATTATTTATTAACAATAATAATTTTTTTTTGCGATAACAACGCTGATTGGTCGAGATTTTGGCCAATCAGCAATGACAGACAAAAGTTTGGCGATGACGTATGACGTCATTGGGTGGGAAAAACCGTGGTATAGAAAAAAACCCCGCGAAGTATTTTTTAATTAATATTTTTTGAAAAATCGTGGTATGGGATATTCGCGAAGTTCAAACCCGCGAAAAGCGAGGGAACACTGTATTCAGCACTTGAATTTTATGGGATTTTCTGCGTCTATTCAAAGGACATTCCCAGTGTTTTGCTATTCAGAGTAATGTAAAAGTGTATCTGTGCTGTTGATATGTATGTCCCTAAATATCAGAATCTAGTATGGATCAGGGATATTTCTTCCAGGCTAAAACAAGCACAATGTCAAACATATATCTAATGATGTAGGATCATGGCTATAAGTGGGTCAAACTGGTCTGTCTTCATAGGCTGCCTTATCAAAGGCTAATTAGACTTTAATTATACATCCCCCTAAGTCATTTTTGTTTTGAATAACTGCAAGATTTGTGCAACATATAACATGCTATTTTAAAAACACGGTAAGGACTGGAGGCATACCTTGTAAGAATGACATTGAACATATTTGCTTTGGCCGACACTGCTAAAGCAATGTTGTTGATATAGAAACATTCCCTACTTTGCAAATGTAAACATCATTTTCAATGTGATTTCAGCTGAAGTGCAAGTGATGAGTGTCTAAAGGTAGTGCTCTACAATAAACTTTGTGCCCATGTGAAGAAAAATTGTATCTTTCTGCCCTTGAGCCCAGTACTGTATAGCAAAACCTGGGTCCTATTACCTGTTCAAAAGCTCCCTTCTACTGACTGTAATTATGCTGATATGTTTTTTGTTCAGTTGGGATCAACACCTTTGACTATTTGGGCAGCATCCTGAGCTACGTGATTATTGCCATTCCTATATTTAATGGAGTATATGATGGTCTGAATCCCACAGAATTGAGCTCCTTAGTTAGCAAGGTGAGCTTTTGCAAATTTTCTGGGGTGAAAGATCTTGTTTTTATATTAATTAAAGGCTTGCTCTCAGTTTATATTCTGTAGCTTGCTCTGCAGTGGTCTTAGAAATTCTTCGCTTGGGCTGTTTACTGTTGCTTTGTTTGGCAGTTTCTTGATTGGGGTGTTTTTTACTTGATCATTGATCTGATGTTGATCTTGGACTTAATCTTTGCTCATCTGGGTGCTGATTGCTGGTGGGGAGGTCCAAAAAAAGGTCCCATTAGAGAACACTCACAGGACACTCAACAACATCTTCAAGAAATCCAGTTTACCAGAGAAAAAGAAAACAATTCACTACCTTGTTTTGGACCTAATACCAACTTCAGGTGGTGGATGAAATTGATTGCATCAACAATGGGTGCAGTGTTGGAAGACTTGAAGGACCTTAGCAACCACATAGACCTGAAGAAAGTCTATGTATTTGCTAAGAGTTGACATCAGCTTAATGGTACATAAACAGTATATAAATATAAGTCCTACAATTGAAATTGTGGATGCTATTAATCTATTCAGTTTCTCCTACCTTATGCTCATATATTTTGACTCTGCTCCTGAATGAAGGATAGGAACTTCATCTACATTTAGAAAGATGTCAATAAAGTTGAGATACCCAGGTTGCTGAACTTTGCAATATATGTCAGGTTCTGCACAAACATCCCAGGGCATTAACTTATAATTATTTTCCCCTGTTGCTCTCTTTTTCTTTAAAAGTCACAATATTTTCAAAATACTGTTTCCAGCCTCAATTTAAAAAATGAGAAATGCTAATCAAACCCTAGCTTCTCTGAGGCTATTCTACATATTTAAATCCACAATGTTTCATGAATTTTAAAATGCTTTACAGAAATGAAAATAATTCAGTAAATGAAGAATCCAGGAGTCCTGTGTTAGGGATGTCGTTGCTTTTTAACCAAGGCGAAGCCTAGAATAAGAGACCCCATTCTTTCCTGCCATAGGATACTTGTTGTTTCTACGTACTGCTGACTGTTGGGATCTAACTGGCTTGTATTAACAGCATTCAAGTTGACATATTTATTGCTTCACTTGTCTCCTCTTTCAGGAGTGCTCTCTTTCTGAAAAGGAGGCGTCACTGAAATAACTCTTTCGAGGCACGTTGCCCGAACTAAATTCCTGCTTGCTTTAAATCAATCTAAAAATAATTGGGCTTATATTCTTTACTATGTAATGAAACGTTTTTGGAAGAGGAAGGAAATTCTCAAGATATTCATATATATACTCATACATAGCAAAAGGTGTTTCTATTTTTCTCTGAATTTGTCTGACAAATTCTGGGAGCAGCAAAAGAATCAGAAATTTATCAAGGAACACTTTCTCAGCATCAGGGTAATGTAGTTAGAGTTGCCTTTGTCTTGTGGGCCATTTCCCCATCTTGGCCTAACTCTGTTTTCATGTGTTATATGAGAAGGATGGCAGGCCAAGTAGTAATCGTATAGAATGGTGGTTAGGTAAGGGAAGGTGGCTACAAATAAATGCAATATGTAAATATCTTAATGAAAGGGAGAATAAAGAAGTACTATGAAGGGAGGAGACAGGGTTAGATAAAATAATAAGAGAAAAAAGTGAGGGGATAAAGGCGCAAGCAACCAATATACTGTATATAAATTGCTAGTGTAGTCAGAAGGAGATACGATTGATGGATTGACTAAATGGTGGCAAAATGAGATACAAATAGAGGTACAAGAGATGGAAAATATAGTAGAAAATATAAGGAAAATTAAAAATACAAGAATCAGGGAAATGAGAAGGAAAATATTACATAAATGGTATTTTACTCCCGTTCAATTCGCACACTTTCAGCAGAATGTCAGGGGGAATTGTTGGCATGGGTGTCAAGACAAAGGAGTGTTTATGCATATGTTTTGGGAATGCCCGATAGTGCAGGAATTTTGGCAAAAAGTGAAAGAGGATATCAATAGAATGCTAAATATACAATGGACAATCACTAAGGAAATGGCAGTACTAGTAAAAAGCAATGCGATGGGAGAATTTAGAGAAATAAAAAAAGCAGCAATAGAAAGTGCTCAGGCAGTAATAGTTTTGGGTTGGAAGGATGCGACAAAATGGACAATGCAAAATTGGTATAGGTATATGGTGGACCATATTCGATTTGAAATTATGGATAAAAGGATAAATTCGGATAAGGAAACTGAGTTGAGACAACTGATGGGACGGTGGGACAAGGTAAGACAATATATGACGAGCAGAATCCGAGACCAAGCTACAAGAAATAAATTGGAATCACTCTATAATATGTAAACAGATATATTGCTCTTGGGTCAAGTGGACTATACAAGAAACACCCCCATTTTGGTGGTGGGGAATGTGTGTGTGTCTGGGTGGTGGGCACAATTCACTATGCACTGTTTTATGTTGTGTGATATAAAAATTGTTTAAAATTAATTTTTTTAAAAAATTAAAAGTGATTTTGCTTTGCAGAATGCCTTTGTTTCCATGTACTTGATTCACTGTTTCAGCAACTTAATTGATCTCTCTACCACAGTGTCTGACGTAGCTGGCTACACGCACAGGTATGTATATTCTCTGGGTTTAGGAAGCACTCAGATAGCATGGAAGCTTCTGGATCTCTCAAGCTCTAAAGAGCAAAAGAACCCATCACTGTTCGTTCCAGAAGTCTATGATTTTTGTCAAGTTCAAGGACTACATCTGGGTTTGAAGCAAGGGTGGGCTGCTAGCCGGAATGCGTCTCCGTACGCGATTTTGCTACCTGCACGGGCACAGACGCATAATTCCACTCGAACTTACGGTACCTCCAGAGCCGCGGAGGCGGGCCCAATTCAGTTTTCCAGCTAGCAGCCTACCTCTGGTTTGAGGGCCTCGTTTCAAAGATGGACAACCTGATCTCCTTTTGAAAGGAGAGTTTAACAGTTTGAAGAGACAAAATGGGTGTCTTAAATATCTGGTTTTTCTTACATAGGCTGTAAAAAAAGTGGAGGAAAGGCAGAGTTTTCACCCTTCTCACTTTGAGGCCATAAAGAGTAGGTCTGTCATAGAATGTCTTCTAAGATGCCTTTTTAAAGGGGAGGGGGAATAACAAGGCAATATCTCCCCCCCCCCCCATGAGACCTAAAATGCTAACCATCAAATTCTGGTGGTGTTGGAGACTCCTGATCTAATTAGAAGTGGTAGATGCAGCAGAACAAAGAATCATATTTTCAACATCTATGGTGGTTAACTTCAACTGGCACTTCTCTCAGGCTACAGGGCATTCATATTTGAAGAGCATGTCAGGTGGACCCTGGAACTCTACAAACATTAACTACTCCAATGTATCTAATCATATATGATCTTTTCCCCTTTTTTAGCAAATATTTTCTTAGCTTTGGGGAAATCGTATAATGTAAACATTTTTCTTTCATCTCACTCCCTAATCACTGGTTTCTGTAGAATTGGAGAGTTGCAGGAAGTATTGCTGAACCTTGCCCAAAACCAAAATCATAGTGAATCACAAGACAAATGGGACTTTGACAGGTACGTAGCCGTAGGATATGGGATGGCAATTTGGTGCTTATGCCACGGTGCTCCTTGGTTATTTGGCTTATCATATAAATTATAGCTAAATATCTTAGCCATATGGAAGAATATTCCCATTTATCATTCTGTGATGGATTGGCAGAGAAATAATTCTGAAAAATTCTAAGGCTATACTGTATAGGAAGTTAGGGATGTAAGAAGCTACATTATACCAGGTCAGACTGTAAGATCCTAGTACAGTGGTACCTCTACCTAAGAACGCCTCTACTTACAAACTTTTCTAGATAAGAACTGGGTGTTCAAGATTTTTTGCCTCTTCTCAAGAACCATTTTACACTTACAAACCCGAGCCTCCAAAACTGTAACCGGAAAAGGCAGGGAGGGGGGGCCTCTCTAGGAATCTCCTGGGAGGAAACAGGGCCGGAAAAGGCAGGGAGAAGGCTCTGTGGGGCCTCTCTAGGAATCTCCTGGGAGGAAACAGGGCCTTCACCCTCCCTGTGGTTTCCCCAATTGTATACATCATTTGCTTTTACACTGATTACTATGGGAAAAATTGCTTCTTCTTACAAACTTTCCTACTTAAGAACCTGGTCACGGAATGAATTAGGTTTGTAAGTAGAGGTACCACTGTATTAGACTGAGGCCCTTTTTCACCTTCTATATGATTCTTTTTATGAATTTGAGAAGTCAGAGATCCGTGTCCCTCTTGGTTGGTTTCGGCCAGTCGGGAGGTGACACGGAGCTGGGCCCAGGAGATTGTCAATGCCTCCTTGGGGAGGGGGTCCTTTCCGGCCCTTTATAAGGAGGCACTTGTGCGCCCCCTCCTCAAGAAACCTTCCCTGGACCCAGCCGTGCTTAATAACTACCATCCAGTCTCCAACCTTCCCTTTATGGGGAAGGTTGTCGAGAAGGTGATGGCGCTCCAACTCCAGCGGTCCTTGGAAGAAGCCGATTATCTAGGTCCTCAGCAGTCTGGATTCAGGCCCGGCTACAGCACGGAAACTGCTTTGTTTGCGTTGATGAATGATCTCTGGTGGGCCCCTGGACAGGGGCTTGTCCTCTGTCCTGGTGCTTCTTGACCTCTCAGCGGCTTTCGATACCATCGACCATGGTATCCTTCTGTGCCGGCTGGAAGGGTTGGGAGTGAGAGGCACTGTCCTTCAGTGGTTCTCCTCCTACCTCTCCGGTCGGTCGCAGTCGGTGTTAGTGGGGGGTCAGAGGTCGACCTCTAGGTTTCTCCCTTGTGGGGTGCCTCAGGGGTCGGTCCTCTCCCCCCTGCTATTTAACATCTACATGAAACCGCTGGGTGAGATCATCCAAGGGCATGGGGTGAGGTATCATCAATATGCCGATGATACTCAGCTATACATCTCCACCCCATGTCCAGTCAGCGAAGCAGTGGAAGTGATGTGCCGGTGCCTGGAGGCTGTTGGGGCCTGGATGGGTGTCAACAAACTCAAACTCAACCCAGACAAGACGGAGTGGCTGTGGGTCTTGCCTCCCAAGGACAATTCCATCTGTCCGTCCATCACCCTGGGGGGAGAATCATTGACCCCCTCAGAGAGGGTTCGCAACTTGGGCGTCCTCCTCGATCCACAACTCACATTAGAGAAACATCTTTCAGCTGTGGCGAGGGGGGCGTTTGCCCAGGTTCGCCTGCTGCATCAGTTGCGACCCTATCTGGACCGGGAGTCACTGCTCACAGTCACTCATGCCCTCATCACCTCGAGGCTCGACTACTGTAACGCTCTCTACATGGGGCTACCTTTGAAAAGTGTTCAGAAACTTCAGATCGTGCAGAATGCAGCTGTGAGAGCAATCATGGGCTTCCCTAAATATGCCCATGTCACACCAACACTCCGCAGTCTGCATTGATTGCTGATCAGTTTCCGGTCACAATTCACAGTGTTGGTTATGACCTATAAAGCCCTTCATGGCACCGGAGCAGATTACCTCAGGGACCGCCTTCTGCCGCACGAATCCCAGCGGCCAGTTAGGTCCCACAGAGTGGGTCTTCTCCGGGTCCCGTCAACTAAACAATGCCGCTTGGCGGGACCCAGGAGAAGAGCCTTCTCTGTGGCGGCCCCGGCCCTATGGAACCAACTCCCCCCAGAGATTAGAATTGCCCCCACCCTCCTTGCCTTTCGTAAGCTACTTAAAACCCACCTCTGCCGCCAGGCATGGGGGAATTAAGACTTTTTTCTCCCCCTAGGCCGTTACAACTGTATACATGGTATGTTTGTATGTATGTTTGGTTTTTATATATTAAGGGGTTTTAATTTGCTTTTAGTATTGGATTTTATTGTATATTTTCATGACTGTTGTTAGCCGCCCCGAGTTTTCGGAGAGGGGTGGCATATAAATCCAATAAAACTTAAACTTAAACTTAAACCTACTTCATGCCAAGTGCCTAAAATGCTAGGTGGCTCCCAATCATGTTTCTGGTTCAAAAATATTTTTGGTATCTGTCTTCATTCAGATTGTAGTTTTTTTAGTGTTTTATCATAAACCAGCCACAGAAACTGAGCTACTGAGCAATTTAAACATTTTAAACTTCTTAATTATTGCAATGCGCTCTTCATAGGGCTACCCTTGAAGAGTGTTTGGAGACTTGAGCTGGTATAAAATGCGTTCACCCTGCATTGGTTATCAGTCGGTCTCCGAACGCAATTCAAAGTGTTGGTTATTACCTTTAAAGCCATAAATGTCTCAGGTCCAGATTATCTACGGGACCGCCTCCTCCCTCATACCTCGCTGTGGCCAATAAGAGCCCACATAATCGGCCTTCTCCAGGTCTCATCCGCCAAACAATGTGGGCTGGCAGGGCCTCGGGGAAGAGCCTTTTCTGTGGTGGCTCCGACCCTTTGGAATCAACTGCCTCCAGAGATCTGTACTATCTCTATTCTACAGGTTTTCCAGAAAGCCGTTAAGACCTGGCTTTTCTGGCAGGCCTGGAGTTAGGACTGACTGTAGCATGCATGGTTTTTTTTATATTACAGTGTTCCCTCGATTTTCGCGGGGGATGCGTTCCGAGACCGCCCGCGAAAGTCGAATTTCCGCGAAGTAGAGATGCGGAAGTAAATACACTATTTTTGGCTACGAACAGTATCACAAGCCTTCCCTTATCACTTTAAACCCCTAAACTGCAATTTCTCATTCCCTTAGCAACCATTTAGATTATTACTCACCATGTTTATTTATTAAAGTTTATTTTAAAAAATATTTATTAAAGGTGGACGAAAGTTTGGCGATGACGTATGACGTCATCGGGCGGGAAAAAGCGTGGTATAGGGAAAAAACCCACAAAGTATTTTTTAATTAACATTTTTGAAAAACCGTGGTATAGACTTTTCACGAAGTTCGAACCCGCGAAAATCGAGGGACCACTGTATAGATTTTATCGTACAGTACTATTGATTTTATGATAGCTGATTTGTTGTATTTATGACTACTGTTAGCTGCTCTGAGTCCTTTTGGAGTGAGCGGCATATAAATACAAATAAATAAATAAATTTAAAATAATAAATAAATCAGGCCACACCAATAGCACCAATGCCAAGTGGAACCTGAGAGCTGTAGCACTTGGTGCTGACAAGGACTTGGACAAGAAATACAGGGAGTGAAAAAGAAATGGGATAGCATACTTTGACCTTTATAAAAGAGGCTTCCAGACCCTGATCTAAATTCCAAAGGTTTCTCAGGCCACTCAATGGGTTGGGGGAACATAGGGGTACCTGAGAAGTTTTATAAATTCCAACACCAAGAAGTTTTAAAAGCTCTGCACATTTTAGCAGCCGCAGCAGATGCCCAGAATGGCTTACTGTTGAGACAAAGTATTTGGAGTAGGGCTGTCCTTGTTTCTTTTGGGCTGCATAAGATGCTATCATTGAAGTGCTAAAATGTATATAGACTGCACACTCTTTCTATGAACCATGCATCTGTCCTTAACTTATCTTTTTGAGTTCTCGGAGAGGGGCAGCATATAAATCTAATATATTATTATTATTATTATTGTTGTTGTTGTTGTTGTTGTTGTTGTTTGTTGTTGTTGTTGTTGTTATTATTATTATTATTATTATTATTATTATTATTATTATTATTATTATGTCAATACAACTCAGCAAACGAAATCACTACACTGGATTTTGTATTTCATCACCAGTCGGGCGCTTCCCAAGCACCTAGGACTGTGTGATGTAGCGGCGAATTATGTTTGCCGATCCCAGTAAAGTGGCCTTTTGCAATTGACAGATAGAGATTTTGTCAATTTCCGATGGTTTTCAAATGCCCGCTGAGATCCTTTGGCACTGCGCCCAGCGTGCCAAGTACTACTGGGACCACTTTCACTGGCTTATGCCAGAGTCGTTGCAGCTCGATTTTTAGATCTTCGTATTTCACTAATTTCTCTAGCTGCTTCTCAATTCTGCTGTCCCCTGGGATTGTGATGTCGATGATCCATACTTTCTTTTTCTCCACAATCAGGATGTTTGGTGTGTTATGCTTCAGAATTCGGTCAGTCTGAAGTCTGAAGTCCCACAGTAGTTTTGCTTGCTCATTTTCGACCACTTTTTCGGGCTTATGATCCCACCAGTTCTTTGCCACTGGTAAATGGTAGTTCCGGCACAAGTTCCAGTGGATCATCTGTGCCACAGCATCATGTCTATGCTTGAAGTCAGTCTGTGCGATCTTTTTGCAGCAGCTGAGTATGTGATTGATTGTTTCATCTGTTTCTTTACAGAGTCTGCACTTTGGATCATTATTATTATTATTATTATTATTATTATTATTATTATTATTATTATTATCTCTCTCTTTATGGGGGTTTCATCTCTTTAGCATTTCTAAAGAGAAGAGGATTTCAAACGACACCGCTTTTGTACTGGAGAAAATTTCCCTCGCAGCTCCCTCCAAGAACCTGCTTATCAAGGACCTAAACATGAGGGTCACACAAGGGAACAATCTGCTGATTACTGGGAATACAGGCACTGGGAAGACATCTTTGTTGCGTATTCTTGGAGGCCTGTGGAAGTGCAAGCAGGGTGAGTCCCCCAATTTCCCAGAAATGCTGCCTTGGTACCTTAAGGCCTTTCAGCAAGTTGATCCTTCATAACCTAGGTCAGTGTTTCCCAACCTTGGCAACTTGAAGGTATTTGGACTTCAACTCCCAGAATTCCCCAGCCAGCATTTGCTGGCTGGGGAATTCTGGGAGTTGAAGTCCAAATACCATCAAGTTGCCAAGGTTGGGAAACACTGACCTAGGTAATGGGATATAAATTGTATTTAGATTATTCAATGTAAATATACTGCTCAAAAAAATAAAGGGAACACTCAAATAACACATCCTAGATCTGAATAAATGAAATATTCTCATTGAATATTTCGTTTGCACAACTATTCCATTTGCACAACAGCAGGTGAAATCGATTGTCAATCAGTGTTGTTGCTTCCTAAGTGGACAGTTGGATTTCACAGAAGTTTGATTTACGTGGAGTTATATTGTGTTGTTTTAAGTGTTCCCTTTATTTTTTTGAGCAGTGTAATATGCCATTCAGAGGTGTAGAGGCTACAAATGTTCAGAGCGTAGCCATTGATAGTACAGTGTTCCCTCGATTTTCGCGGGTTCGAACTTCGCGAATAGCCTATACCACGTTTTTTAAAAAAATATTAATTAAAAAATACTTCGTGGTTTTTTTCCTATACCACGGTTTTTCCCATCGAATGACGTCATATGTCATCGCCAAACTAATAATTTTTGCAAATAAACAACAACAAAAATGATTATTGTTAATAAATAATTATGTTTATAAATATCAGGATCACTAAGTGTCTTATTCAATGGTGAGTACCAGTAATAATGGTGAGTAAATGGTTGTTAAGGGAATGGGAAATGGTAATTTAGGGGTTTAAAGTGCTAAGAGAAGGCTTGTGATACTGTCCATAGCCAAAAATGGTGTATTTACTTCCGCATCCCTACTTCGCGGAAATTCGACTTTCGCGGACGGTCTCAGAACGCATCCCCAGAGGAAATCGAGGGAACACTGTAGTTTTAATCCCAACCTTCCTCAGTTTAAGGCTGACAAGTTGGGGAAGGTTGTTTATAGGGATTGTAGACTTCACTGAATTAGGAAGACTTTCAGAACTTGTCCAAGTTGTGAAGTCAATGGAGTCTTGGTGGTCTCTGATCTTGGCTGTTTGCTTACAGACATTTCTTTACCTATCTAGGTGGTATCATCAGTGCTAGTGAGTGTGGGGTTTTCTCCCTGTTTATACACAGTAGCTTATCTTTCCAATGTTGGTGGGGGTCTTGTTTTCTCCTTGATAGCTCTTTGATTAGGGTTTTGTTCTCTGCTTGTTATCAGCTTATCAGAATGTAAACTGATGGAGAAGATGTATTCTAGTAATTTTATTTTATCCTTAACTTTTTAATTACTTTTTGGACTGGGTTTTAAATGTGGTTTATGCATATGTGTATACTGGGTTATTCTTTGTCAAGTGGACCAGATATCCACTTGACTGATTTTTTCCAGCCTTATTTGAAAAGAAACCATGACAAAAACAACATACATGATAGGAAAAAACCTTACTCTTTCTAATGAAATAAAAATGAAGATGATTGAAGATGAGAAAACAGAGAGCTGTCTCATCACCTTCAATTGTCTTCATTAGAAAGGGCAAGTATTTTTCTATTACTCTCTGTTTTTTCACCTTCAATCGTTTTCATTTTATTTCATTAGAAAGAGCATGTTTTTTTCTATCATATATGTTGTTTTTGTGATGGTTTCTTTTCAAATAAGGCTTCAATTTCACCTCGTCCACTTGACAAAGAATGACCCTACTGTGATAGCAGATTTGTCTGAATGCCACAGCTTCCAGGAATTCACTAGCGTATTTGGATTTAGCTTGGTCTAGAATCCTCACAGTTTCCCAGCTGAAACTATTATTCAATCTGTCCATGAGTTGTGAGATTAAGAAGCTTTCATTGTGTTTTCGGATTGCAATTGATGTTTATGAAAGCACTCGCTTAGTCTCCTGCCTGCCTGTCCTACGCAGTATCTGTTACAGTCTTCACACTGTATGCTCTAAATCAGTGTTTCCCAACCTTGGCAACTTGAAGATATTTGGACTTCAACTCCCAGAATTCCCCAGCCAGTATTCGCTGGCTGGGGAATTCTGGGAGTTGAAGTCCAAATATCTTCAAGTTGCCAAGGTTGGGAAACACTGATCTAGATCAGTGATGGCGAACCTTTCCAGCATTGAGTGCCCAAACCATGCACCCAAACCATGCATGCATGCACACACACCAGAAACCCAAAGGCCAGGTGGCCAGCACACACATGCACAAAGGCCAGCTGATCTTTGGTTCTCCAGCGCTCTGGTGCATGCAAAGACCAGCTGGCTACCACACGCATGTGCATGCCAAAAACCAGAAGATCAGCTTGTGACAGTACGTGTGCCCACAGATAGGGCTCTGCATGCCCTCCTCTGGCACGTGTGCCACAGGTTCGTGGCTATTGATGACATAGAAACATAGAAGACTGACGGCAGAAAAAGACCCCATGGTCCATCTAAGTCTGCCCTTATACTACTTCCTGTATTTTATCTTAGGATGGATATATGTTTATCCCAGGCATGTTTAAATTCATTTACTGTGGATTTACCAACCACGTCTGCTGGAAGTTTGTTCTAAGGATCTACTACTCTTTCAGTAAAATAATATTTTCTCATGTTGCTTTTGATCTTTCCCCCAACTAACTTCAGGTTGTGTCCCCTTGTTTTTGTGTTCACTTTCCTATTAAAAACACTTCCCTCCTGAACCTTATTTAACCCTTTAACATATTTAAATGTTTCGATCATTTCCCCCCCTTTCCTTCTGTCCTCCATACTATACAGATTGAGTTCATTAAGTCTTTCCTGATGTGTTTTATGCTTAAGACCTTCCACCATTCTTGTAGCCCGTTCAATTTTGTCAATATCTTTTTGTAGATGAGGTCTCCAGAACCTCATGACTCTGGTTTTTCCTTCATGGCCTATTCGGTCTTTTATTTTACTTAAAATGTTTTAGATTATTAATATTTTTTGTGTATCTGTGTTCCTAGAATTATTTCATTTATAAAATTTGCTTTTTTTTCAATTATGAATGCAATAATCCTAAAATGGTGGGAGGAAACTAAACAGGCTTGAAGGCACAAGTCTCCCACATCTTAAAACCAAAAACAGAACAGGGCAAAAAAAGGCGCAACAGAACGCATTTTGTTAAAATCTTGAGTGAACCAATAGGTTTCCAGTTGACACTGAAAGTTTACAAGGCTTTGTGTCAGAGCTGAAGTAGAAATATTGTACATCCAGAGATCCTATATCAAAAATTCCCTTCTTAAATTGCCACATGATGAACCACATAGAAACATAGAAACATAGAAGACTGTTGGCAGAAAAAGACCTCATGATCCATCTAATCTGCCCTTATACTATTTCCTGTATTTTATCTTAGGATGGATATATGTTTATCCCAGGCATGTTTAAATTCAATTACTGTGGATTTACCAACCACGTCTGCTGGAAGTTTGTTCCAAGGATCTACTACTCTTTCAGTAAAATAATATTTTCTCATGTTGCTTTTGATCTTTCCCCCAACTAACTTCAGATTGTGTCCCTGGCAAATGTGACAAAATAGAGATTCATTTCCTGCAGTTAATAAAAAAACAGCAAATGCATCCAAACCGTAAATAGAGCAAATCTTTTGATTAGATAATTTTTAATTTTTACAATTGGAAATGTTGGCTCATTGCTTTGCTTTAAAAAAAAAAAAAAACCTTTTTCTGCTGGACTTGTGCAGGAGAAGTCCACATGCTGACTTCCTTTGGCCCCCATGGAGTGGTGATCATACCTCAGCGTCCTTTCTTCACAGATGGAACATTGCGGGAACAGGTGAGCCATGTTAGTGTCAGATTGTCAGAGTGGTTAGATTTCCTGTGTGCTCCAGAATTACTTATACTCAATACATACAGTAGTTCTAGGAACCCTTATTAAAAGTTCCTTAAGGGAGGGGAATGGAATGGAATGGAATTTTATTGGCCAAGTGTGATTGGACACATAAGGAATTTGTCTTGGTGCACATGACTTCAGTGTACATAAAAGTTAAGTTCATCAAGAATCATAAAGTAGTATTATTTATTGGATTTATTATTTGTTGGATTTATTACGTATAACACTTAATGGTAGTCCAGGTACAAATAAGTAATCCAATCATATTAGGAACCAGTCAATATAAATTGTAAGGATACAAGCAACAAAATTACTGTCATACAGTCATTTATGGGAGGAGATGGGTGATGGGGACAATGAGAAGATTAATAGTAGTGCAGACTTAGTAAATAGTTTGATAGTGTTGAGGGAATTATTTGTTAGCAGAGTGATGTCATTTGGGGGGGAAACTGTTCTTGTGTCTAGTTGTTCTGGTGTGCAATGATCTACTGTTATTTTGAAGGTAGGAGTTGAAACAGTTTGTGTCCAGGATGTGAGGTGTCTGTAAATATTTTTCCAGCCCTCTTTTTGACTCATGCAGTATAAAGGTCCTTAATGGAAGGCCAGTTGGTAGCAATTGTTTTTTCTACAGTTCTAATTATCTTCTGAAATCTGTGTCTGTCTTGTTGGGTTGCAGAACCAAACCAGACGTTATAGAGGTGTAGATGACAGACTCAATAATTCCTCTATGGCAGTGATTTTCAACCTTTCTTGAGCCGCGGCACATTTTTTACATTTACGAAACCCTGGGGCACATTGAGCGGGGGGGGGGGGAGGGGGCTGCTAAAAAAAATTTGGACAAAAAAATTCTCTCTCTCTCTCTTCCTCCCTTTCGCTCTATTTCTCTCTCCCTTCCTCTTTCTCCATCTTTCCTTCTCTCTCCATCCCTCTTTCTTTCTCTTCCTTCCTTCCTCTTTTTTGCTCTCTCTCCCTCCCTACCTCCCTCTATGTCTTTCTCTCTCTCTCTTGCTTTCTCTCTCTCTTGCTCTCTCTCTTTCTTGCTTTCTTTTTCTTGTACTCTTTCTCTCTCTCTTGCTTTCTCTCTCTCTTGTTCTCTTTCTCGCTCACTCTTTCTACCCTGTTTCCCCGATAGTAAGACACCCCCGATTGTAAGACGTATCGGGGGTTTCAGGGGGGTCGGCTAATATAAGCCGTACCCCGAAAGTAAGACATATGTCTTACTTTCGGGGAAACACGGGGGTATTGCCGCCTCCCTCTCATCTAGCTGCCTTCCTTTTTTAAGCGGGAAGAAGGGCGCGCTTTCGCTGCCTTCTTCCGGGACCGGGGAGGGGAGCTGTGAGGGAGGCGGCCTGCTGAGGCCCAGCCCGCCGGGGAATTTGGCTGACGGAGGGACGAAGCCAGACTGCTAAGCTTCGGCTCGTTAGAGGGAGCTGTCGGCAGGAGACGGTGGGGCTTGCTGCAGTGAGCGACCTGCCTTCGCTTTCGCCTCCTCGAGAGCCAGTGAAACTTGCCGGCAGAGCCGAGTTAGCCGCAGGGAGGAAAGAGGCGTCGTCGAGGGGTCACGGTGCAGCCTCTCCGCGGCAGTCGAGGTAGGCAAGGGCCCTGCCTTGGCGGCCACGGGTTGCCACCGTTATGAACCGGCGGGCCCCTCAGAAATGGCCCTGCAAGGGAAGATGCCCGGCCAGAGGTAGGAAAGTCCCCACCCATCCAGGGCGCTTCCTTCCCATTGGCGCTCTCTTCAGATCCTCCTCCCCTCGCTCTGGGTGAGCAGCGCGGCGTGGCGGCGGTGATGGAGGAGGAGGAAGAGGAGGAGAACGAGGGCGGCTGTCGCCCTTGAGGAGGCTGCCCTGGAGCCCTGAGGTTGAACTTGGAAAAGGGCTCACGAGGCTCCTGTCCCGCGGCTGCCCTTCTAGACTCTGGGAGATGCCGCCTTCGGGAACGCGACCCTTTCAATTTTTTTCCAATATAAGACATACCCCGAAAGTAAGACATAGTGGGGCTTTTGGGGATAAAAAGAAAGTAAGACACTGTCTTACTTTCGGGGAAACACGGTATCTCTTTCTTTCTCTCTTGCTTTCTTTCTCTCTCTCTTGCTTTCTTTCTCTCTTTCTCTCTCTCTTGTTCTCTTTCTCGCTCACTCTTTCTATCTCTTTCTTTCTCTCTTGCTTTCTTTCTCTCTCTCTTGCTTTCTTTCTCTCTCTCTTGCTTTCTTTCTCTCTTTCTCTCTCTCTCTTTCTTTCTCTCTCTCTTGTTCTCTTTCTCGCTCACTCTTTCTATCTCTTTCTTTCTCTCTTGCTTTCTTTCTCTCTCTCTTGCTTTCTTTCTCTCTCTCTTGCTTTCTTTCCCTCTTTCTCTCTCTCTCTTTCTTTCTCTCTCTCTTGTTCTCTTTCTCGCTCACTCTTTCTATCTCTTGCTTTCTTTCTCTCTTGCTTTCTTTCTCTCTCTCTTGCTTTCTTTCTCTCTCTCTTGCTTTCTTTCTCTCTCTCTCTCTCTCTCTCTTTCTTTCTCTCTCTGAGCTTCGCGGCACACCTGACCATGTCTCGCGGCACACTAGTTGAAAAACACTGCTCTATAGAACTGTATCATAGCTCCTTGGGCAGTTTGAGCTTTTTGCTGCTTATTTCTGCCTCCTTTATGTTTGTGAAGTGTCTCATTTGGAATTTGTATCTGCTTTATTTGATTTAGATTATATACCCTCTAAAGGAAATCTATCCAGATTCTGGTGAGTGGAAATTGAATTGGAGACTACCATCATGTGTATCTTTTCTTAACTGTATATGCCTTCATTTCATGAACTAGCAGTCCATATAGGTAGGCTAATTCTTTCTAGCTTTACTACTTTTTTTTGCAAAACATAATTGATTAGGATATTCATTGAAAAGTATTTAACTTATTTAGGACTCTGGGGTGTCCCTCCATATGCATGTTTGGCCTTATGCTGTATAGCTAAAGAAAACTTTCAACATATTATATGTGAATTGTGGTCAGATCTTGATCAAACTATGCAGCACAAATTTATTGTGTGGATATGCAGCTTGATGCCCTTCAAAGTGTTCTGAATGATTCTGTGTTGAAAACCCTTCTCACTGATTATAGTGCTTAGAGTTGATGGCAGTCTCATTCCAAATCATCTGCAGTGCTAATATTTATTATGTATGTAGATATCTGTCCTCTAAACATAACAATTTTAACATAATTTTTAAAAATTAAATATTTTTTAAATGTATAACCTTCCAGGAAAAAGTGACTGAAACTGCACCCTCCTTTTATAAGCTCCAAATCAATCCATAAAAGTATGATGGGGGATAGTCCAAACTTTATACACTAAAATAAACTGTGGAGTAGACAATTGTGTTTGGGCAGAAAGAGCAAAATTGATAAACAACAACTTTGATAAAGAGGGTTAAAAACAGGGGTGAAATCCAGCAGGTTCTGACAGGTTCTGAGGAGGAAATGTTGAGTAGTTCAGAGAACTGGCAAATACCACATCTGGCTGGCCCCAGAGCTGGGTGGGAATGGAGTTTTTGCAATGTCCTTCCCCCAAGAGTGGGGAGGGAATGGGGATTTTGCAGTGTCTTTCCCCTGCCACACCCACTAAGCCAGCGTTTCCCAACCGGTGTGCCGCGGCACACTAGTATGCCGCGAGACACAGCCAGGTGTGCCGCGGAGCTCCTAGGGAAGCTCCAGCTGGGCGGGGCGCTGCCGGTGCCGGGGCGGGCTTTCCCGAAACAGACGGAGAATGCCCTCTCTCGCAGCCCCCTGGCTTGGAGCGCTTTCGCTGCGAGAGAGGGCTTTCTCTGTCCGTTTCGGGAAAGCCCGTCCCGCCCCTCTCGCGCGCGCGCCGCTCCCCTTTTCTCTCAGCCCTCCCTGGCTTCGCTTCTCAATCCCTCCCTCCTTCCGTCTTTCCTTCCCCTCAGCCGTTCTGTCTGGGGGTCTCCCGCTCTTCCCTTCCCAGCCTCCCAGGCTTTGCCTTCACCACCCCACCCCCTTTTTGGTTGGTAAGGAGTCCTTTGCCGCATCCTGCAGTTCGCACTCTGCTCGAGGCCGCTTTCCCTGGCTGTGCTCTTTCTTTCTCTCTCTCTCTCTCCCGTGAGGCGGGGGAAGGAAAAAAACAAACAAACAAAAACTTCTTGCAGCGGGCCCGCTCACGCGCTCGTGCCCGCGCTCGTCCCTTCAGCAGCGAGGGAGGGAAGTCAGAGGGCGAGGGAGCGAGCGAGCGCTCTTGTCCTCGGTGCCCTCTGCAGCCTGCCTTCCTTCTTCTTTGCCGCCGCTGAGGGACGGAGAGAAGGATAGAAAGGAAAGAGGGAGGGAGAGATAGAAAGGAAAGAGGGAGGGAGGAAAGAGGGAGGGAGAGATAGAAAGAAAATAGATAGAAAGGAAAGAGGGAGGGAGAGATACAATGGAAAGAGGGAGGGAGAGATAGAAAGAAAATAGATACAAAAAAGGAAAGAGCGAGGGAGGAAAGATGGAGGGAGAGATAGAAAGGAAAGAGGGAGGGAGAGATAGAAAGGAAAGAGGGAGGGAGAGATACAATGGAAAGAGGGAGGGAGAGATAGAAAGGAAAGAGGGAGGAAAGAGGGAGGGAGAGATAGAAAGGAAAGAGGGAGGGAGAGATACAATGGAAAGAGGGAGGGAGGAAAGAGGGAGGGAGAAATAGAGTGAAATGGAGGAAGATATATTTTTTTGTCCAAACTTTTCTTTAGCCCCCCTGTGCCCCCCCGCCCGAGAGAAAGAGAAAGAGAGACATAGCAAGAGAGAGAGAGAAAAAGAAAGAAAAAGATAGCAAGAGAGAGAGAGAGAAAGAGATAGCAAGAGAGAGAGAGAGAAAGAGATAGCAAGAGAGACAGAGAAAGAGAGAAAGATAGAGAGCGATAAAGAGAGATAGCAAGAGACACAGAAAGAGAGAGAAAGAGAGATAGCAAGAGAGAGAAAGAGAGACAGAGAGAGAGAGAAAGAAAGAGATAGCAAGAGAGAGAGAAAAAGAGATAGCAAGAGAGACAGAGAGACAGAGAGAGAGAGAGAGAGAGAAAGAAAGAGACATAGCAAGAGAGACAGAGAAAGAGAGAGAAAGAGAGAGATCGCAAGAGAGATAGCAAGAGAGGCAGGGAGAGAGAAAGGGAGAGAGAAAGACATAGAGGGAAGGAAGGAGGGAGAGAGAAAGAGAGCAAAAAAGAGAGGAAGAAAGAAAGAGGGATGGAGAGAGAGAAAGAAGGGAAGGAAGGAAGAGAGAGAAAGAGGGAGGGAGAAATAGAGTGAAATGGAGGAAGAGATATTTTTTTTGTCCAAACTTTTCTTTAGCCCCCCCGTCCCCCCATTCAGTGTTCCCCAGGATTTTGAAAATATGAATAATGTGCCGCGGCTCAAAAAAGGTTGGGAAACACTGCACTAAGCCATGCCCACCAAGCCACGTCCACAGAACCAGTAGTTAAAAAAATGGATTTCACCACTGGGTAAAATGAAAGGCTTTCATAAGAGATATAAATTCAATTTATGTGTGTGACGCACGTGTTGTGCATAAATCCAGGAAAGAAGTTTTTAATCCAAAGAAGTTTGGATAAAAAGGATGGGGATGATAGAGCCTTCTTATCAAAATAATATATTGTGAGTCTTAATGAAAGGCTCCCTAAATCAGCTCTTCTCCCTCTCCTGCTCTTCCCTCATTTTCTTGGGTATATCTGATACATTCCTGGTAATATATGTCTGTAACTGCATTTGGCAACTAAATGTGGGACATGACTTCACTGAAAACCCTTCCACCCTGAGGTAATATGAGGTGATGTGAAAATTTTGCTGGTAGCCAACCATCTGCCATAGTTCACTGTTGTATGCAGGACATCATTGTCAATTATAAATCCAAAGGGTGGATTAGCATGTTTATACAAGCCATGAGAATAATCAAACAGTTCTGATTTTGTGATGATAGATGGCAACTTCAAGATTCTCAGCAAATTAAGTGGGATTTATCAGTGAATGCGTCGTTTAAAATCAATCTCTAAAGTCCTTGGTGAAAGGTCATCTAAATAAAAATGATGTTGATTAATAAACAGCTGCACTGTACTTTCAGATAGTTTGGAAAATGTCCTGTTAATGTAAAGTTAATACAAGCTGGAGGTTACTTTATGGGACCAGAGGTTATTTTGCTTGGCTTCTGTCTCAGCAATGTCTAGCTCTCGTGTCTATTTTGACTTGCTCCTTAAATGCTGGAATCTCTCTGATTGGGATAAGTGTATTTTTTTTTCTGGGCTGGGTCCACACATAGAATGTCAGGACCTAGTAATAGCTGGAACAAGATGAAAAAATATAACATTTACATTTAAAGTTGATTGAAAATAAATGTAATAAATTTGATTATTATTTTTATATTGTGCATTTAATCATTTTCTTTATTAATAAGTTTTGGAAGCTCTCTAGAGGCTGCTTCCAAGCATTTGACAGCTTCACACTTGTATACCTTGGCCTTAATTCGTACTGGAGTAATCAGATTTTTCTCAATCTTGCATTCACCGGATGTGTTGGATTGCAAATTCTACAATTCCCAGGTTGTAAGATGTTAATTACAGGAAAGCCAGTGCTGAAAACTGATACGCCAGGAGGGAAGAGAAATAAAAAATGAATTTGTAGTCCAATAATATAATGCCAGTTCATAGTATCTAGCTCCAAAGATTTTTGTGTTCTCAGTATTGAGCCCACATTCCAGCTGGTTGTGGGATAATCCCACTTGTTTTTTTATTTTATTTTATTTATTCTTTGTCCAATATACAATACATATGGAAGAGAATAGACATTAAGTAATATATATAAGGATAGAAAGTAAAAAGAAGAGAAGTAGATGGGAGGGAGAGAATGTATATGATATAAGACATAAGGAGAGAATATATATGATATATATATAGATAAAGATAGAATATATATGATATATGAGATAAGGAAAGACAATTGGACAGGGGACGATAGGCACATCAGTGCACTTATATACGCTCCTTACTGGCCTCTTAGGAACCTGGAGAGGTCAATCGTGGAGAGTCTAAGGGAGAAGTGTTGGGGGTTGGGAGTTGACACTATTGAGTCCGGTAATGAGTTCCACGCTTCGACAACTCGATTGTTAAAGTCATATTTTTTACAGTCAAGTTTGGAGCGGTTAATATTAAGTTTGAATCTGTTGTGTGCTCTTGTGTTGTTGCCGTTGAAGCTGAAGTAGTCATTGACCAGAAGGACGTTGCAGCATATGATCTTGTGGGCAATACTTAAATCTTGTTTTAGGCGCCGCAGTTCTAAGCTTTCAATACCCAGGATAGATAGTCTATTTCCGTAGGGTATTCTGTTTCAAGTGGAGGAGTGAAGGGCTCTTCTGATGAAATATCTTTGGACGTTTTCGAGAGTGTTGATGTCTGAGATGTGGTATGGGTTCCAGACAGATGAGCTGTATTCGAGAAGGGGTCTGGCATAGGTTTTGTAGGCTCTAGTCAGTAGTGTGAGATTGCCAGAGCAGAAGCTACGTAGGATCAGGTTAACAACTCTGGAAGCCTTTTTGGCGATATTGTTGCAGTCTTGTGGGCATCCTTACCCATAAGCAGAACTGGGAGAAGGAACAAAGGATAACAATATTTGGTTCCTGCCTTTAAGTGTCACTTCAAAAGGAGATGGACTATTCTACGACAGCCCAGGTTTAGGTTCATACCAGAGGACTGTGCTCATTTTACTTTTGCCTCCAGCTGCAAAAGATCTGAAAATGTGGTCAGCGGCAATGGATGTAGGGGCAGAAATAAATGTATATTTCTTTGGAACAGAACCTTCCTACTAAAAAATGTCTGTCTACTTAGCTACAAACAGACCGGGTTTCCTGGGAGTTGCAATTCAGCCATATCTGGAAGATCACCAATTATAGATTAAATGTTAATTATTTTAAAAAGTGGAGTGTATTTTTCCCTTTCTACCCTAATTTTAATAAGACATTAGCTTTATTATGGGAATGTCAAATATCTTTTCACAAGACAAATTCATATCTTTTTTTTTTTTTTTGGGGGGGGGGGGGGAGTCACAGTACTGCAAATTTTGCAGAATGTTGATCTGAAAAAAGCACCTTTTTATTAGCATGCTTCTGCCACTGAATTTCTTGTACCACAGGGTCTATGGATGATGCTAGGATACTCAGGTTCCTGGAGCTGGCTGGACTGGTGAGTTATCTAGGACATAAAATATATAAATTGGTTCATACCCCAGTTTTTAGAAGACACTCGGTGAAAAGGTTCACCAAATTTAAGCCAACAATTAACCCTTAAAGAGAAGAACTATGGATTTCAGCATGTTGGCTGGATTTGGAGAACATCGAGCATCAGCAGTTAAGTGGTATGAAAGTTGAATCTTGGCTCACAATGACATAATGATCAAACCTTACCAGTGTTGCAGTATAGCATTAAAATGTTAGAATAGGATTATATCATATTATATATATCTGGACCTCTAGCATAAAAATGCTCTGCTTACCCTGATTTTATTATAAGCCAGGATAGGACGGTACTAACTTGCCTAGTCGGTATTTCTGGTAAATTACAACAGGGAAACAAAAGGGCTCAATAAACATCTCACTGATAGACAAGTTTACATCACTCCAGACAGGACGTTATATGATCAAAGGGGGAGATTTACATTGCCTGAAGCAAACACAGGACGAGACAGTGATTAAGGAGATTGGTTGTGATAAGTCAGAAGGCTTCAGAGAAATTAGGTGTGAGAAACATTTGTTTCTAGGAAATTGGTTTGCGATATCTGGGGGAAAGGAAGAACTCAAAGATATGTCATGTTTGAAGTTATGTTATTGGATGTTTGTGTATCACTTGACATGTACGTGTAATTATCCCCATTTTGCTTATGCTCCCAAATAAAAAGAGGTACATGGCTCCATACTGTGTCACTTCACCCAGAGAGAAAATGTGTCCAAGTCTTCTTTCTAGGATTCGCGTTTGTGAGTGATCCCACATGGCTGGGTTGCTCTTAGCCCCTTTGAAGACATCGTCTTCATCAGGGACTTTGACAGCATCCACATACCAGTATAATAAATTCTAGCAACAGCCTTCATGACTTACAGTGAAGGCATGATGCCAGAGAGCAAATGGGCTTGTACCAACAAACCAAGGTGATTCGGCCACGATAGGCCTGTGAATGAATTGGGTGATAAGGTGGCAGGACCAAGTTTTGATTTTTAACGTCGTTGTTTTCTTTGCCTAATCCAGTCAGACTTGTTGGTGAGAACAGAAGGTTTGGACGAGCCTGTGGACTGGAACTGGTAAGGCCGCTTTGGAATGAGTAAATTGAAAGCGGACGAAGACCAGATTAATGATGTTTATTGTGGATTTGCTTTGCTTCTTATCTTTGATGCAGGTATGACATTCTTTCACCAGGTGAGATGCAAAGGCTGTCATTTGCTCGCCTGTTCTACTTACAACCCCAATATGCAGGTAAGAAAAAGAATGCAGAGTGGGAGATAATTGCATTAATTCTCTTATTTAAGGATATGGGAAGGCATTGGGCAAAAGTGATTTGTGGCACTTAAGAAAAAACCAATAACATTGGAGGGTTTTGGATCACAATCCACCGCTTAGTCCCTTTCCCTATAATAGCAGTTTTCTCACAGACCATGTGCCTCGTGAAGTGATCACAAAAGCTTCGAAAATAATAGAGATGTTCATCTCTGAGATATCATAAGGCTGTTCCTTGCTTCTACTACACAAAGCTAAAATGACCATCAGTTGGAAAGTTTAATCGTTATTCTCCTTAGTATTTCCTATAGAAACATAGAAACATAGAAGTCTGACGGCAGAAAAAGACCTCCTGGTCCATCTAGTCTGCCCTTATACTATTTTCTGTATTTTATCTTAGGATGGATATGTGTTTATCCCAGGCATGTTTAAATTCAGTTACTGTGGATTTATCTACCACGTCTGCTGGAAGTTTGTTCCAAGGATCTACTACTCTTTCAGTAAAATAATATTTTCTCATGTTGCTTTTGATCTTTTCCCCAACTAACTTCAGATTGTGTCCCCTTGTTCTTGTGTTCACTTTCCTATTAAAAACACTTCCCTCCTGGACCTTATTTAACCCTTTAATATATTTAAATGTTTCGATCATGTCCCCCCTTTTCCTTCTGTCCTCCAGACTATACAGATTGAGTTCATTAAGTCTTTCTTGATACGTTTTATGCTTAAGACCTTCCACCATTCTTGTAGCCCATCTTTGGACCCGTTCAATTTTGTCAATATCTTTTTGTAGGTGAAGTCTCCAGAACTGAACACAGTATTCCAAATGTGGTCTCACCAGCATTCTATATAGCGGGATCATAATCTCCCTCTTCCTGCTTGTTATACCTCTAGCTATGCACCCAAGCATCCTACTTGCTTTCCCTACCGCCTGACTGCACTGTTCACCCATTTTGAGACTGTCAGAAATCTCAGGGGAAGAGCCTTCTCTGTGGCGGCCCCGACCCTTTGGAATCAACTCCCCCCAGATATCAGAGTTGCCCCCACCCTCCTAGCCTTTCGTAAGCTCCTTAAAACCCACCTCTGTCGTCAGGCATGGGGGAATTGACATGTTCCTTCCCCCTAGGCTTATAAAATTTATGTATGGTATGCTAGTGTGTATGATTGGTTTTAACTTGTGGTGTTTTAAAATTAATTTGAATATTGGATTTGTTTACATTGTATGGCAATTGCTGTGAGCCGCCCCGAGTCTGCGGAGAGGGGCGGCATACAAATCTGATTAATAAATAAATAAATAAATAAAATCCTTCTCTTCTGAAGTATTTGCTAACACAGAACTGCCAATACAATACTCAGATTGAGGATTTCTTTTCCCCAAGTGCATTATTTTACATTTGGAAACATTAAGGCCTTTCGATCTCAATATCATCAGAAAGGAAGAGCTGAGGAAATAAGACCTTGATAAAACGTAAAATGCAGGAAACCAAAGGACAGAGGATGCTTCAAGAGATCTGGGAAAGGAGAATCGGACAAGGGTTAACTCCAGGACAGTGATGGCAAACCTATGGCACGGGTACCACAGGTGGCATGCAGAGCCATATCTGTCGGCGCGTGAGCCATTGCCCTAGCTCAGTTCCAGTACACATGTGCACCCCAGCCAGCTGATTTTCGGCTCTCACAGAGGCTCTGGGAGGGCATTTTTAGTTTCTGGAGGGCCTCTGGAGGGATGGGGGAGGGCGGTTTTGCCTCTGAAGCCTGGGGAGGGTGGAAAACAATGTTGGTTATGACCTATAAAGCCCTTCGTGGCATCGGACCAGAATACTTTCGGGACCGCCTTCTGCCGCACGAATCCCAGCGACCGGTTAGGTCCCACAGAGTTGGCCTTCTCCGGGTCCCGTCAACAAAACAATGCCGTTTGGCGGGACCCAGGGGAAGAGCCTTCTCTGTGGCGGCCCCGGCCCTCTGGAATCAACTCCCCCCCAGAGATTAGGACTGCCCCTACCCTCCTTGCCTTTCGCAAACTCTCAAAAACCCACCTTTGTCGCCAGGCATGGGGAAATTGATTCCCCTCGGCTGCTCCTTTTATGTATGGTTTGTTTGGGTTGCATGATTGTTTTTAATAAGGGGTTTTAAAACTGTTTTTGCTTTTAACATTGGATTTGTATTTTGTATTACTGTTGTGAGGCGCTCCGAGTCTTCGGAGGGGGGGGTGGCATACAAATTTAATAAATTATTATTACATTATTATTAAAACGGGCCTACCAGGCCCACCAGAAGTTGGGAAACGGGCTGTTTTTGGCCTCCGGGGGACATTGAATTATGGGTGTGGGCCTTTGCGCAGACGTGATAGTGTGTTTGCCTGCACTTTCGGCACCCGAGAGGAAAAAGGTTTGCCATCACTGCTCTAGGACATTGAAATTAGATTTATTGGATTTGGATTTGAAATGCAGAGCATGAAGGGAAAAGTAGATTAGAAAACAAAACTAGGCTGAGAACAAAGTTGCTTCATGACCAAAATTGCAGTAGTAAGGACATTTGAAATAATTATTTCAGCCTCAGCAAGTGACATGGTTGGCTGTGCTAATGAGAGTTTTATCCCAACATGCTTGGGGAATGCCACATTAGCAAAGGCTGAACTAGCTTAGAGGCTGCAAAAATCCAAAATGGTTGCAGATGGCAGCAAAGTTCACAATGCTATTTAATAGGCATTGCAGATTTTTACAACCCAATTCTGGTAGCCTAAACTAGCTACACTGTTGGATACAAGCCTAGACATTCTATTTTGGCTGGTTCAGTATGCATTATCTTTAATCTGGAATGCTGCTAGAAAAACACTTGGAGATGTTTCAACATTGGCCCGTGATGACAACTGTGTAGTTTAAAATGGCACTTCATTATTGTTGAGGGTTATAGAATGAGGTTGGCATCCTTTGCCTCTCCCAGTGTTGTACTTGAAATAGCATTAACTCTAATTATGAGCCATGCTGCCTGGGATTGATGAGCATTGAAACTGAATATTATTTACTTACCTAATCTCAAGGCTTCCCAATCCATGACAATATAAAACAGACGAAAAGAAAAACGATACAAATAAAAAGAACAAAACCCAAACAAAATAGCCATAATAAATGCAAACTAAAGTGAGCTTTATAATCATCCTAACTTGGTTAGAACAGGCTAGGGGATGCATGCTGATTCCAAAAGTAAGTTTTAACTTCTTAAACATGATGGGAGAGGGTATTCTCACTTCCAGGGACAAAGCATTCCACTTATTATTATTATTATTATTATTATTATTATTATTATTATTATTATTATTATTATTATTATTATTGTCTGTCATGCCTTGTGGTCCTTGAATGAGATGTGTATCAACAGACTCTCTCTAGGTGCTTGTACTATCTTGGCTGGGCACCAGAGCAGCTCTAGTTGGGCTTCAAAACATGACTAGAATTCTCTGTTGGACCCAAAAGGCAACCAGTTGGCAATGCAGTGATTTAGGATAGATTTATTTATTTATTTATTTATTTATTTATTTATTTATTTATTTTTTTATTTTGTCCAATACACAATGAGGGTTTTAGTGGGTATATATCAATATACACATAGTAAAATACATGATGAAGGTTATAGAGGAGATACTCATAGTAAAATATATCTAAGAAATAATAGAAAAAAAGATATAGGAATAGAATATATCAATGAAAGAATAGAAGAAGAGATATAGGAATAGAGGAAAGGTATAGGAGATATAGGAGAGCAATAGGACAGGGGACGGAAGGCACTCTAGTGCACTTGTACTCGCCGCTTACTGACCTCTTAGGAATCTGGATAGGTCAACCGTAGATAATCTAAGGCAGTGTTTTTCAACCAGTGTGCCGTGGCACACTAGTGTGCCGCGAGACATGGTCAGGTGTGCCGCGAAGAAGGAAGCTCAGGTTCCAGTCTTGCAACTTTTTGCTGAGAGAGAAAGAGAGAGTGAGAGAGAGAGAGAGAGAGAGAGAGAGAGAAAGAAAGCAAGAGAGAGAAAGAAAAGAGAAAGAGAAGGTAAGAGTGAGAGAGAAATAAAGCAAGAAAGAGAGAGAAAGAAAGCAAGAGAGAGAGAGAGAGAAAAGGAGAGGAAGGGGGGGAGAGAGAGAGAGAGAGAGAGAGAGAAATGAGCAAAAAGGGGAGGAAAAAAGAGAAATGAGAAAATGATTGAGACAGAGAATGAGAGGAAAGAGAGAGAAACAAGAGAGAGAGAGAGAGAAGTGACTCTTTATTTAAAGCATATGATAAAAAGCATCCAAAGAATAAGAGAGAGAAAACCCCCAGCCCTCACCTGTTTTTGGAAATGGTTCAAGAGTGTGTATATATATACACACACACACACAAGGGGGAAGGAGACAGGGATGGAAAAAGAGAGGAGAGTGTCTTAGGGTGTCATTTTGTGTCATTTTGGTTGGTGGTGTGCCCCAGGATTTTGTAAATGTAAAAAATGTGCCGCGGCTCAAAAAAGGTTGAAAATCACTGATCTAAGGGTAAAGTGTTGGGGGTTTGGGGATGACACTATGGAGTCCGGTAATGAGTTCCACGCTTCGACAATTCGGTTACTGAAGTCATATTTTTTACAGTCAAGCTTGGAGCGGTTAATATTAAGTTTAAATCTGTTGTGTGCTCTTGTGTTGTTGTGGTTGAAGCTGAAGTAGGCGCCGACAGACAGGACGTTGCAGCATATGATCTTGTGGGCAATACTTAGGTCTTGTTTAAGGCGTCTTAGTTCTAAACTTTCTAGGCCCAGGATTGAAAGTCTAGTCTCATAGGGTATTCTATTTCGAGTGGAGGAGTAAAGGGCTCTTCTGGTGAAGTATCTTTGGACATTTTCAAGGGTGTTAATGTCTGTATTCGAGGATGGGTCTGGCAAAAGTTTTGTAAGCTCTGGTAAGTAGTGTGAGATTGCCAGAGCAGAAGCTACGTAGGATTATGTTTACAACTCTTGAAGCCTTCTTGGCTATATTGTTGCAGTGGGCTTTGGCATTTAAATCTTTTGTTATTAGTATACCAAGGTCTTTAACCAATGGGGATTATCTGTGATAATTTGATTATTGTGTATTGATTGTGTAATGCTGTTCTGCTGGGGTTGTTCCATCAGCAGCTTTGCTCCCATATTTTGAACCAGCTGTAGTTCTCTAGTTGTCTCCAAAGACAACCCCACATAAAAGCACATTACAATTACACGAATAGTGATCTGGGCATGTTCAAATTAGAGAACTAGACAACATTAGCTATGTGTTACTCAGCAATGGAAAGAAAAGAAGAAGATTGTAAATTGTAGTAGTGCCATATTGAAGGACTCCTGTTTAAACCTGCAGTGCTAGATGAAGCTACCAGTGCATTGACAGAAGATGTAGAGAATGAGATGTACAGAATCTGCATTCAATTGGGAATGACTCTGGTTAGTGTGGGCCATCGCAAAAGTTTGGAAAAGGTAAGAGTGAAGAGTGATGAATACAGGGAGATAAGGGGAAATTATTTTTTAAAGTCACCATTCTCAGATTGTGTTTACTATTTCATTTCAGTTCCATAGCTGGATTTTGAAACTATATGGAGAAGGAAAATGGGAGCTAACAAGAATTGAGAAAACCTGAATTATTCCCAAACCATTCAGAGAAAATATTGGAGTTTAAGTCTCAAGTGCCTTGGAATCAGAATGTTTTAATGGAGAAAGTATGCTTTGAAAGTTCAAAATTACAAATGCCAAAATGATTTCCAATTTTAAAAAAACCATGGAGAGGAAAACTTTTAACCCTTTCTTATGTTATACATTTGCTTTCGATCCATTATTTTGATTGCTGTTCCCCTTATACAACCTTTCATCCAGAAGGGAAAGAAAGAATAATTTTGTTTCATCTATGGAACTAATTTTTTAAGTGTGATTGATATTAAAGTTCTGCATAACAGGAATTATGCTGACCTATCTACATAAGGCCAGTGAATGTAGCATAGCCGCTTCAATCGTAAGTTATATCAAGGTTAGAGCTATAGCTTCCTTGCCTGAGTCAAAGAAAGAAAGAGGCTGTGTAATTTCTATGATTTGCCTTTTTTGAGTTACTAGCAAATTGCCCCTAAAACTGTTCATTCAGACTGTTTAAATATTTTATTTGATGTAAAATAACAATGAGTTTTATAAAATGTCAGTGCCACTTAATTAAAAAAAAATCAAATAAGCAACTATGGACAAATTGTGAAGTACAAGATAGATCTTTGCAGAGGATAGAGATGGGAGGGAGTTTTTTCAGTGGTTCTACTCCTTCCTCAATGGTCATCCCATTCTGTGATGATGGAGAGGTCAGTGGCTTCTGGCATGTGAGATGCCACAAGGGTCACTGCTTTTTCCTGTTCATTGTCTATAACAGGGCTGTCAAACTCATAGCCAGGCGGGTGGGGGCAGATGTGTCGCACACTAGTTATGCCCATGCCCAATTTAGCAAAGAGGGGGAAAGTCCCGATACATCACGTAATGCCACCGTGACAATGTATGTTGACACCTCTGGTCTATATAAAGCTTGTAGGAGAAGCCACTTCACATTTGGGGGTTCAGTGTTAATAGTATGGTAATAATAGTCAATGATATCGCATTACTAGCCAGGGGTGCTATCAATGTCCTTTCCCAGGACCTGGATGGCAGAGAAAAGATTGAAAATGAAGCTTAATAAATTGCAATTGGTGTGGATACTCAGAATCCTCTGTTGCCACAGAGGTGGTTCTGATGAGCAAGCACCCAGATATCTGCAGGACCACATACTCCAATCAGTCCTGGTCTGACCAGAGCATGGTTAGGCAAAGTTGGCTCTTCTATGACTTGTGGACTTCAACTCCCAGAATTCCTGAGCCAATCATGCTAGCTCGGGAATTCTGGGAGTTGAAGTCCACATGTCATCCACATGTCATAGAAGAGCCAACTTTGCCTACCCCTGGACCAGAGCAAACACAAACTACAACTCATCCTTCATTTTCAAGAGGCTCAGGTGCCTGAAGCAAGAAGACACTGTTCAGAGTCCAGGAAAAAAAGACCCCCAACTCAATGTTGATAGAGAAGAGTACTTTTACTAAACAAGAACTGATAGCGACAAAACGAAAGCAAAATCTGAAGCAAAAGGCGCGTAAATGCATATAGAAACAATCCCCAAACTCTCCCCTCCTAACCCTCTTGGGGAAATCATCTAATCCCAATGTCCCAAGATGTCAGGTGGTGCACTGGCCATTTGGGCTTCCACATCTCCATCAAAGCTGTTGACCAGGCAGGCTGTAAACATGTCCCTGTAGCCTGGCAGTACGCGATGAGAACTTTCCTCCCTAGGCCCCTAATCAAATACAAGCGACGTCTCCAGCGCAGCTTCCCCCCCATTCCCAAATACCTAACTGTACCTCCACCCCACCCCATTTCTATGGCAGCTGAAGCAAGCAGGAAGTGTGGAGTCTGACACATTGGTTCTTCAGTGGCAGCACCAATGCTCCGGGACAGCTTGCTTGTAAAGATGCTTGTTGATGTTTCAGAAGCTACTAAAGATGACATTATTTTGGAGACACTTCCCCTGATTTTACTCTGCCACTTTGAGTTTTATTGTTTGTATTATTATACTTTATGGGGGGGGGGTTACTATTTTTTATTGTAAATGTTTTACTTGGTTTTTATAACCTGTGTAAGTCTACAAGCATTTTTGGCTTGTGGCAAGATGGAAATGTGAAAAATAAATAAATACCTCTATCCAACTATCAAATTGTGGTAATGTTTTTCAACTACATTAGCTTACAAGGAGAGTCAGAATTACAACCCTCGGAGCTATTAAAAATGGAAAATAATCAAGGTTGTTGTATATATGGAAAGTATGCCTCCATTCATTCCTGCAGACAGCTCTTAAGAAAATGACCAAAGATGAATTTTCAAGACAGAAGAGAATACACATTCCTATTATTTATTTATTTTTTATTTATTTAATATGTGTCTTATGGCCTTTTAAATTATACCTCCTTCTTTTTCCTTTGAAAAGCTCCCCCAAATCTTCTAATAAAACCCAAAGCATTATTTTATTCCCCAAAGTTTGATATCATGTAAAAATCCTCTATAAATGTATTTAAATTTTCCCTTGAAGTTTGTGAAGTTTTTCTCCCAGCACTTTTTAGTTGCTCAAAAATGGAGACTTAATGTCCTAATACATAAACCGTGGAACAAATGGTGAATCATCCAGGAGTGGTTTGTGTAAGTAATGACTGTGCTGTAACAGCATATTATTCAGCTGTTACTTAAGTTATATTTTTCCCATTTATTAAAATAGGTTTTTGTCCGTAATGGATAAGCTTCTCCTTTTGGTTCTTCAAGGGATTTTAAGAGTAGAAAGACTGCTGTTGGCACAGTACCCCTCTCACTGTTGCTTCTTGAGAGCCAAGATATTTTAGGCTACTGGTTCTGGTCTTTCTGCAGAAGTTTCTTATATCCCTCAATTATCTCTTTCACCGTGTCATGATCATCCAGGGTTGTCAAATCTCCAAGCTCATCTACTTTGTTTTCTACAATCTTCTTCAGAACCCGTCGCATAATTTTTCCTGAACGCGTCTTAGGCAGGTGTCGAGCTACCTGAACCAGAAAAATGAAAGGAAAGATTAGAGCAGCATCAGGAACTTCACCTTATAAATATTAATTTGAGAAGAAATGTACTGCTAATCTTACAAAATCTCAGTATTCTGAGTAAATGATCAATGACAACAGAAGAATTATTATCCTGGACATTTAAAGAAATTATTTAAAATGTCTTTGCAAAAAAAATTGCATTGGTTATCTAATTGCTTTGAATTTTCTTGCAACCTTGGGCCAGTCATACACTTTCAGGCCAACCCGTCTCATACAGTTGTTGTGGGGAAAATAGGAGGAGGGAGGTGTCACCTTGAGTTATTTTTTAAAATATTAAAGGCAGAATCCAACTATGTTCTACCTTCTGTCAGACAATAAATAATCATTGTTAGGCAGAATGAAGAGGTGCGTGGGATGGTGGTTGCCTGTTCTTACCTGAACATGGTCTGGTGCTGCATATTTTGCTATCTCTTTTGAAACAAGTCTCTGGAGTTCAGAGGTCAGGTTCTCTTGGGATAGTTTAAAGCCTTTTTTCAGCACAATGAATGCATAGGCACCTGTTGTTGTTTTTTTTAAAAGGGAAGAGTAAAATAATCAATCATCAAAACTAGAGTTTTACTAAAATAGTCCCCTAAATAGTTCAGCAAGAAGCTGGATTCCCCTATGCATTGGCTGATAGTGAGTAGGAAGTTAAAGTTGCTATTAATTTTACTTTTGCTGATTAACTTTTGAAACAATGCCCCACTCCTACAAATTCTTAATTTGTCTATTGGAGTCTCCAGAGAGGGGCAGCATACACATTTAATAAATTATTATTGTTGTTGTTGTTGTTGTTATTATTATTATTATTACTGGTTATTATTATTATTGATTATTATTATTAGTAGTAGTAGTAGTAGTGTTAGTAATATTAGTATTAGTATTGTCCTGTGAAGTAAGAATCGGGGCATACAACTTCGTGCTTTAGCACTCTTCTTCCCTTTCTTACTATAAATGTTACTCCAATTTAATTCCATATCTCCTCTCAGCCAAGACTTCAGGACTTGATCTTCACTTCAGTTATCATTAAATGGCCACATGAAGGATCTGAATGGAGCCTATCCCAAGCATGCAATAAATATGCATCATGCAAACAGATTCTGTTGGATGTTGGATGTTCTGTTGGATGCTGCAACCCAACAGGACCGACACAGACTTCAGAGGATAATCAGAATTGCAGAAAAAACAATTGCTGCCAATCTGCCTTCCATTGAGGACCTGTATACTGCACGAGTCAAAAAGAGGGCGGGTAAAATATTTACTGACCCCTCGCATCCTGGACACAAATTGTTTCAACTCCTACCCTCAAAACGTCGCTACAGAGTACTGCACACCAAGACAACTAGACACAAGAACAGTTTTTTCCCGAACGCCATCACTCTACTAAACAAATAATTCCCTCAAAACTGTCAGACTTTCTACTAAATCTGCACTTCTATTCTACTAGTTTTTCTCATCATTCCTATCACCCATTTCCTCCCATGTTGACTGTATGACTGTAACTTGTTGCGTATATCCTACGATTTTTATTAATATTGCTTCTTCATTGCTTATTTGACCCCTATGACAATCATTAAGTGTTGTATCACATGATTCTTGACAAATGTATATTTTATTTTATGTACGTTGAGAGCATATGCACCAAGACAAATTCCTTGTGTGTCCAATCACACTTGGCCAATAAAAATTCTATTCTATTCTATTCTATTCATATGCTAGTGAAAGCAGAGTCAATTAGAGAAACTGCAGTTATTAGCAGCCGAACTGACTCACCCACCTTCGCCTTTGATTTCATGAGGATATCCAATCACAGCTGACTCTGCCACTGCCTCGTGTTTATTCTGGAACATAAACAGGTCTATAATTTACTGCAAGGATCCTGACAGGCTGGCAAAAACATGTGGGTCACTAAACCTGGTGTGGTCAAAACAAAAGGAATAGACTAGCAAGGCAAGACTCCGAAGTACCAGCCTTTCTTCCAGATGCAGGTTAAGTGATTGTGTGAAATAATACCTTTGTTGCATGAAGAAATATTTCTCATGAGACTTTGAGCTATAGAACAAAATAGAATAAGTGTCCACATTAAGGGAAATATGAGTCAGAAAGACTAATCTGGTTGAAGATGCTTTAAAGCAGTAAATATTTCCAGTATACAACGTATAACACTATGTAACGTTATTTGGCAAACTCAGATCAGAGAAAGTATTGATGTGCATAACTTGACTAACTTTTATAGTGGCTTTTTTAATAAGTCAGGAATTTTACATACATTTATAGGTATGTACACTTCTCCTGTCTTTGCAGTAGACTACTGAAGATTCCCTGAGAAAATTTTGCTACATTTTTAAAAATCCGGTATCCCCTTAAATACATTTAATTCTGTATCATTCGTTATTGTTGTCATTTTAAGGCCCTGTATATTTTGGATAACAATATTATGAAAATTATAATACTGCGAGTAGAAATCCCATACTCTGCAGTTATGAATTACAGTTTGGTTTCCAAAAGGAAAAGGAGGCAGGCATCTGTTTATATTTTTCTGGCAATCAAATTTGCTTTTCATATTTCGTTGTTTCCCATCTTAATCTTAAGTCAGTGTGGATGGTGCATTGAAGCATGCAAAAGTCTGCAGAGCCACAAGCAATTCGGCTAAAGGGCCAGCTCAGATAGCAGCTGCTGCTCAGATCATTACATCTTGGATGACTACGAGCATGTTGTAATAACTGCTAGTTTCCCCCATGCCTCTTACCACAACATCTTCTATCTCAGCAGTGCCTAGCCTATGCCCACTGATGTTGATGACGTCATCCAGGCGGCCTGTCAGCTGGTAATATCCTTGGCTTGTCCGGTAGACCCCATCTCCAGTGAAGAAATATCCTAGGATGAAAAACAGGGCAAAAATATAAGGCAGTTATTTTCCTTTAGAAAATCCAGAAAGTTCCCACACAGGATGAACATAGGAAAAGATTTCTTCGTCATAGCACATCTTATTGTAAAATGAGCAATAGAGTTTGTTTATAAAATTTATTGCTTGCCCATCTTAAGCACAAGGTACTGTAACTCTGAGCATTGTGCAATCATAATATATAAATATTAAAATAAAAATGTTAAAATCAACTATTAAAATCCAATTACAAGTAGAGAGATTGGGGCAGGATGCGGGGGAGATGACAGCTTCTATCTATCTATCTATCTATCTATCTATCTATCTATCTATCTATCTATCTATCTATCCATCCATCTATTTATGTTATTTTGTCAAGTATGTATTGGTAGTATACAAAGATATAACAATGTTTATATATTGTACATGATACTAGTAAAAGAGAAACATTAGGATAGGGGACGGAAGGCACTCTGGTGCATTTATGCACGCCCCTTATTGACCTCTTAGGAATTGGGAGATGTCAACAGTGGATAGTCTAATGGTAAAGTTTTGGGGGTTAGGTGATGATACTACAGAGTAGGTAGTGAGTTCCATGCATTAATGACTCGGTTACTAAAATTGTACTTCCTGCAGTCCAGTTTGGAGCGGTTTACTTTAAGTTTGTGTCTGTTGTGTGCTCGTGCATTGTTGTGGTTGAAGCTGAAGTAGTCGTTAACATTAAGGATGTTGTAGCAGATGATTTTATGGGCTATGCTTAGGTCATGTTTAAGGCATCGTAGTTCTAAGCTTTCTAATCAACCATCTCTACTGTGCTGTTTCCCCATTGGGGCTCCAAGCCAGGTCTTAAGGCCCTTATAAAAGATAGGAGGCAGGGGCCAATCTCACATTGGAGAGCAAGATGTTCCAGAGGGCAGGTGCAACAGCAAAAAAGGCCCTTCTCCTGGACTCCATTAGCTGCAATAATCATGACATGATCCACAGCATGCCTCCCCTGCCAGCATTGGTGGAAATGGCCAATCCCAATAGGGTGAGACATCCCTCAGGTAGCCTGAACTCATGATGTGAAAGGCTTTAAAGACCTTGAATTCCACCCAAAAGTAAACTGGCAGCCAATGCAGCTTGTGAAGCAGTGATGTTACATGGTCCATTCTTGGGGGGTTCAAGAACTGCCCACGCCGCCACACTTTGAACCACTCTGAACCAGCCAAATACAAAAGTTTAGGCACCCTGATTCAGCTTACATGTTTCAATGAATCTCTTAAGTCAACAGAAGCTGACACAAGCTCTATATTCACTGAAACACACAATCTGATCAGGGTGCTTAAACATTTGTACAGAACTATATTTGTTGGATGTGTTCTGTCGAAAGCCTTGGACTTCTCCCAGATATTTTTCACAAACAGCTAAGTTGGTAAACCTTTTCCTCTGCTGAACCACTTCAAGGTACAAACACAATACTGTATTTCTGTCCTCCAATACATATCTAAAATACGTATTGAAAGGTATTTGTATACTGTATTTCCTCTCCCTAACATCTAATCCTTTTGTTATCTTTATGTTCTGCTCTTTTAAAAAATGTTTCAGTCCCTTTTGTCTAGGTAATGGCTCCTGCATTATCTCAATCAAGGTCATTTTCCTTACTCTCTCTGTCACTAGATTATTTGAATTAGAAGAAAATCATTCACCTTTACAATGCAAACAATAAGTCCACTCCATGAGTCCTTGGTGCTATCTAAACTTGGTTATTTCCTTGCAGATGTTTCATAAGCCAGCTAAGTAACATCAGTGCACTAGTTGGATAACAAAACATCTACAAACAAACAACAATGTTCAGAGGGCACTGAGTATTCCACAGTTCAACCCTGAACCACATTTTTATTTTCTGGTGAATTATATATGGGTGGCACTATGGGTTTGGTTCTGACAATAACTTGAAAAAAAATATTTTTCTGGTTCTATATAGCAATAGCATTTAGACTTATTTACCACTTCATAGTGCTTTTACTGCCCTCTCTCAGCGGTTTACAGAATCAGCATATTGCCCCCAACAATCTAGGTCCTCATTTTACCCACCTTGGAAAGATGAAAGGCTGAGTCAACCTTGAGTTGGTGGTGAGATTTGAACTGCTGAACTAGAGCTAGCAGTTAGCTGAGGAAGCCTGCAGTGCTGCACGCTGACCACTGCGTCACCCTGGCTCTACATGCCATTGTGCACAAGGATTCAGAAGGAGGAATTATAATTTCTAAACACAGTATATATTACTCTTATTTTCCCTTTCCATTTCCACTCATCCATACCTGGGTAAGGCATCAGGTAGGTCTCCAGAAAACGCTGGTGATCATTGTAAATAGATCTCGCCATGCCTGGCCAAGCTTGAGAAATACAGAGGGCTCCAGAGGCATCATTCTGTGTTAAGACATTTCCCTGGAGAGAGAGAAAATAGTATAAACTTAATTAACTTCGGAAATGGCTTGCATAGTTATTCAGATTATTACTGAGGCTTAAAGAATGCAGCTGAAGGCACGTACATAATTGTCTGTTAAACTCATTTTACAAAATCATGCATTTCCTATCTTTGTTTAAAATTTCTTCTGCTAGATGTTTTGTATAAACTAGCAATAAAAGTCTTTGCATTTTTGATGTTCCAATGGCTTTGTGCTACTGTTGTTCAGAACCCTTATCTAAATGCTGAAAAGCCTGGCTTTTCTTTATAAAAAAATCTAACCTTTGTAATCTTCATTAACATTATAATTTTCATTTGTATATTTGTGCCTCTTAGTCAATATTTTATAGAAAGGCATTTTATATATTTATTTACCCAGTTCAGTTTCCCTACGTTTCTAAAACTGTTGTTGTTTGTCATTTGTCTAATTAAATTGGATCAAGATTGAGTTTCCAAGGGATTTATAGATCAGGCACTATGACTAGTGGTGGGTGTGAACCGGTAACAGCAGAAGGTTCCACAAAGACTTAGGCCTAGAAAAAACAAGCTGGGAAGATCATTAGCACCTTATTAGGGCTTGGAGAGAAAAAAGCTTTGGAGAGAGTAGCAATAAAAACAACCCTGCAACCTGGGAAGTGGATGAAATGGAAACAGAAATGGCATCGGGCCAGAGTACCAGATAGGTAGGTAGGTAGGTAGGTAGGTAGGTAGGTAGGTAGGTAGGTAGATAGATAGATAGATAGATAGACAGACAGACAGACAGACAGACAGACAGACAGACAGATAGATAGATAGATAGATAGATAGATAGATAAAGATTTTTTCAATTATACATTGATTTAATGATAATATGCAGTAGTACCAGGAGAGATAATCCAAACCCTTTTATTAAACAAGACTTTTGGGAAGAGATTTGAAGACATAAGGGAGGTGATCATGCTATTTCAGTTCAGAAAAGTAAAGGGAAAGCCCATAGTATAGAACTGTTGCTTTGATATTTCTTTTTTTAAGAACTTGTGTCAATTGAAAAGTAGATTATCAAATTCTCCAACTACTAAATTAAATATATACTTTATCATCTAGAAGGGAAGGTCTGATGCCAAAGAATGGCCTCATGGCCATAGCTGGAACAATCTCATCTTCGGGGTTTGAAGGTCGAGGAGCAATACAGATGCCTCCTGTTTCTGAAATGAAGGAAAAATAATGAGGGAATGCTAATTAATTACAATTTATATTGACTGGTTCCTAATATGATTTGATTGCTTATTTGTGCCTGGATTATCATTAAGTGTTGATTATCATTATGGTTCTTGATGAACTTTTATTTTATGTACATTGAGACCATATGCACCAAGACAAATTCCTTGTGTGTCCAATCATACTTGGACAATAAAATTCTAGTCTAGGCTAATAAGAAAATTTTTCTCATCTTTATTATCACCATTTTGTAAATGAAAATTCCTTGTATTTGTTCTTGATACAAGTCGTGCTTCTGAGCTCATACTATGAAGAACTATGAAAATACCTGGAACATTTTTTCAAATATTCCTATGTATATGTATTCTTTCTATGTATTCGATTCCCATACATTGTAATCTTAATTAACATAGTTCAGCTGCTACAATCAAGTGTCTTTATTTGATTTGGTTTTTGCTAAGAGATTTTGGGTCAAAGCATTTAAATCCTTATCTCTATCTTGCTTGGCATATAAGACACGATGCATGCTAATTTTTGCAAATAAATGCAATGCTTAATCAAATGACACTTACTGCTGCAAAAAATAGTGCATTTATATATGCTTCTTACCAGTTTGCCACCATGTATCAACTACAGGGCACTTTTTATCTCCAACTACATTAAAGTACCACTCCCAGGCTTCTGAATTGATAGGTTCTCCCACTGCAAGAAGAGAGGAAAAACAAAATATCTAGTAAAGAAAAAAATTGGTTTGCGTATGTTCTGCCTGCGTGTCTCAACTGCCCGTAATTACAGGGTAATTAGTCCAGGAAGACACACACCACACAATAAAAGGAAAACCCAAAAGTTTTTATAAACAGAAAAACAGAAACAGCTCCCTTTTTAAATGTCAAAGGGATTTTCTGGTACACACAAATGCAATCCAATTGCTCACCCAATAACTGGGAAATTGAGTCCAATTCTAAAGTCCAGAGAGTCCACACACACAATCCTGAACAGCAAAAAACCACGATCTTGACAAAACAATGAATCAGATAAACTGCCATGAGGCTAAAACACCAGGCTGCACTTTTATCTGTAGCACTAATTACAGCAGCCCCACCCAACCACAGGTGGCCTCATTTTCTCTTGTAATAATCCTTCAGTTGTTGTCTCCTTTGCATCACTCTACGCATGCGTGGATGTGTCATTAATTCTTGTTCAGAATCCAGGGATGGTACAGATGATTGATCTCCTCCTGGGCTGTCTGCCAAACTCCCCTCTTCCCTGTCACTCACACTTCCTTGGTCAGAGGAGACAGATTCTACTGGAAGCAAAACAGGCCTGCGGCATGTGGATGTTTCCCCCACCTCCACCTCCACATTCCTTGGGGCAGGAGCTGGGCCAGAGCTAACCACAACAGCATACATGCATTTTGTTAAACCGTAGCATATCTTGGTTATATATATTAGCATAATATATGAATCCATCCATTCTAGTTTAGCGTTATGTGTGCTACCGGTATGGATGAGGATACCACATTGGTATCGAAAATTGAGCTTCACGTTCAGCTTTGTACATGCACATTTGAGTGAGATTTTGCTTCTACACATGCACAGGAAGCACAATATTGTGAGGGAATGCATGAGCATGTGAAATTTCAGTGATTTTCTTTTCCTTCTGCGCATGCGCAGAAGCAAAAAAAATTGCCAAAATTTCATGCGTGTGTCCCAAGTAGTTCCATTGAGGACCTGTATACTGCACGAGTCAAAAAGAGGGCGTTGAAAATATTTACTGACCCCTCGCATCCTGGACGTAAACTGTTTCAACTCCTACCCTCAAAATGTCGCTACAGAGCACTGCACACCAAGACAACTAGACCCAAGAACAGTTTTTTTCCTGAATGCCATCACTCTGCTAAGCAATGGAAACTGCAGTTTAATGTTTCCAAATGTAAAATAATGCACTTGGGGAAAAGGAATCCTAAATCTGAGTATTGCATTGGCAGTTCTGTGTTAGCAAAAACTTCAGAAGAGAAGGATTTAGGGGTAGTGATTTCTGACAGTCTCAAAATGGGTGAACAGTGTGGTCGGGCGGTAGGAAAGGCAAGTAGGATGCTTGGCTGCATAGCTAGGGGTATAACAAGCAGGAAGAGGGAGATTGTGATCCCCTTATATAGAGCGCTGGTGAGACCACATTTGGAGTACTGTGTTCAGTTCTGGAGACCTCACCTACAAAAAGATATTGACAAAATTGAACGGGTCCAAAGACGGGCTACAAGAATGGTCTTAAGTATAAAACGTATCAGGAAAGACTGAATGAACTCAATCTGTATAGTCTGGAAGACAGAAGGAAAAGGGGGGACATGATCGAAACATTTAAATATGTTAAAGGGTTAAATAGGGTTCAGGAGGGAAGTGTTTTTAACAGGAAAGTGAATACAAGAACAAGGGGACACAATCTGAAGTTAGTTGGGGGAAGGATCAAAGGCAACATGAGAAAATATTATTTTACTGAAAGAGTAGTAGATCCTTGGAACAAACTTCCAGCAGACGTGGTTGGGAAATCCACAGTAACTGAATTTAAACATGCCTGGGATAAACATATATCCATCCTAAGATAAAATACAGGAAATAGTAAAAGGGCAGACTAGATGGACCAAGAGGTCTTTTTCTGCCGTCAGTTTTCTATGTTTCTATGTTTCTATGTAAACAAATAATTCCCTCAACACTGTCAAACTATTTACTAAGTCTGCACTACTATTAATCTTCTCATCATTCCCATAATCCATCTCCTCCCACTAATGACTGTAACTTTACTGATTGTATCCTTACAATTTATATTGACTGGTTCCCAATACGATTAATTGCTTATTAGTACCTTAAGTGTTGTACCTTATGATTCTTGAAGAACATATCATTTTTTGTATGTAGACTGAGAGCACGTGCACCAAGATGGGTTTCTTGTGTGTCCAATCATACTTGTGCAATAAATAATTCCATTCTATTCTATGCCAGGAGAAAAATGATATTGACTGGCTTACTACTTACCTGATCCAAGAATTTTGAGGGAAGACCTGTCATATTTCTTTACCCAGTTATCTCCATATTTAATAAGAAGACGGATTGCTGTTGGGGCTCCATAAAACTGATTTATCTTTAACCTCTCCACCGTTTCCCAATAACGCCCTACAAATGACAAACTCACTCTTTACCTGGTTCACATTTACAACATGTGCTTTTCAAATATATAAAATGCCCCCATTTTTGTGAAAAAAAACAGGCCAAAAATGTTTTTGCCTTCTAATTACCCCAGCTAGCATGACTGAAGAATGAATTCTGGGAGTTGAAGTCCACTAGCCTTAAAGCTGTCAAGTTTGAAATTTGTAAATGTGTACATGGTTATAAAAAAGTATACGTGTTTGTAAAAAGTATTCTGCCACACTGGTGTTTTATTAAATAATATATTACTATACCTTTTGGTTCAGAATACTTTTTTCCTTGTTTTCCACCTTTAAAATCTAGGTGCATCTTATACAGGTACTCCGAAAAATACAGTTTATCTGCAGGCATTGCCACACCATTATTGCTGTGTAAAAAGCTATTACATTATTTGAAATAGTTCTACCCATAAAACACTATTTCTGTTATGTTCCCATTTGTAATATATCTGATGTATTAAAAAATCCCAGAGTTCCCATCACTCTTAACTTGCATGTTTGTGTAAGCTAACAGACATGAGAAGGCAATGAAAAAGAAGGGGAAAAGTTTCATCTTCTATTCATTCTACTAATTAGTATAGCACTTCCACTGAACATATTATTGTAGAAAATAATCTTAACATAGACAGTAGAGGAATGGAAGATAGGGAAAAGGAATGATAATGACCACAAGGGAAGAGAAGCAAGAGTAGTATGTAACGAGGTACAAATTCAATTATTGATGTTACTTTGACGCATTTGAAAATGGGCTGCATAGAAATAAAGTAAAATAAAAGATACATGAGCCACGAATTAATCTACTGATTATACATAAACCATATAATTTTGTGCCTTTCTTTGTCTTGCACCAATATCCCATTATGTAATCTTTGTAATTTTCATTATTATTATTATGATTATTTAGATTTGTATGCTGCCCTTCTCCCAAGACTCCAAATAAATTTTAATTTATTTTTTACCTGGATTAGGATACACTGGAGTACTTTCAAAAAGGACTGTAGTTCCTCCATTACATAAAGGTCCATATACCACATAACTGTGACCCGTGATCCAACCAATATCAGCAACGCAGCCAAAAATATCTCCATCGTTGTAGCCAAACACATACTACAAAAAAATGGACAACATGAGATAGAAGCAGCTTTCTCCTCCCCCAATATCAGTGGTGGGTTGTAAAATATTTTGCCACTGGTTCATGCACGCGCATGCTCAGAAGCATCCTGGGTGGGTGGGTGGGTGGAGCCTCCTGCTGCTGGCGCTACTGATTCTAGGAACCGTTTTGAACAGGGAGCAACCTACAGCTGCAGAAGCCCAATATGCTTCTTTAATTTTTTCTCCAGATGTGCAGTTTTAATACATAGCCTTCAGTTCCTCCAATAATCATGGTACGATCTGTGGTCAGATACCTGTTTCATTTATATATTTTTGCATAACTCCCAGCTCAAACCAGTGATTCTTGTTGGTGAACATTCAGATGTTCTTTGGCAAAAAAAAAAAGAAAACACTATCATTGTGCTTGAGAATTAATTCTTATTCTTCTCTCCCAGCTGGAAACAGCACTGGCGTCTTCTTACTGGGAAAAAAATCCCCAAACCTACCCAGAGAATGTCAAGTTTCCATTGCAAACAGAATGATCTTTCACCCACAGTCCTACTCTGGAATCCTCATCTGTTACAATGAATTTGGAAAGAAGTGGGAGTGAAGAGAAGGCTGGGAGCAGAGCAGCATTGTTTTCAATAATAGCTGCAGTAATAACAGCCAAGAAACTAAAGATAGTACATTAGATATTCCGCTATGCAAGAACTTAGGAAGTGAAATAATAGAGTGGGTGTCAGGTCAGAGAAAAACCCAGAAAAATCCTGGCTCAAATTTTGCAAGGTGAATGTTGACAAAGTCACTTAATCCATTTTTTCACAAAGCTACATTGAAATTCCAACAACTACATTTTAGAAACATTCTTAACAAATGGGGTTATTTTTTTTTTAATTTAGGAAGCTGAACTAGAGGTTTTACAATACTAGCTGCTACAACAGTACTCACAGAGCTTGTCACTTTAATTAGAGGAGAGTCACATATTGATATTAAGAAAAAGACAGAAGACGCAATTTGCAAATGTTGATTTATATATTAAGAAAAAAATCTAGAAATAATGTGTGTTTCATCATAATTGGAAAGTCTCTAATATGGTGAGCAGAGTCTATTTAATTTGTTGTCTAGATGTTGCTAACTGTTGATGGACAACTTCAAGTTCTTAATCTTTCATCTTTAAGGCAAATTTGGATTGGGAAGATTCAGGGAACTGCAAAAAAAAAGTGGGGGGGGGGAACCAGTTCAGCAGAAGAAAGAGTGGTGTGATTTTTGAAGAACATCTGTGGAATGATTAGTTGTAGTGAAGAGATTGGAGGAGAATGAAAAGGAAGGAATGAAGGGGGTGGGATTCTTGCTCAATGCCAATGTATCTATGGGCCGAGGTGATGCAATGGGTAGAGTGCAGTACTCCAGGCCACTAAAGCTGACTGCTAGATCTGCAGGTCAGTGGTTCAAATCTCATCACCGTCTCAAGGTTGACTCAGCCTTCCATCCTTCCAAGGTGGGTAAAATGAGGGCCCCGATTGTGGGGGCAATATGCTGGCTCTGTTAAAAAGTGCTATTGCTAACATGTTGTAAGCCACCCTGAGTCTAAGGAGAAGGGTGGCATTGAAAAATGGAATGAATGAATGAACGAATGAACGAACGAATGAACGAATAAACAAACAAATAAATAAATAAACAAACAAATAAATAAATAAATAAATAAAATCTACTGCAAAGTAAATGGTGCTACATTCCATGTTAATATAGGGTCAGTGAGTCAGATAGACTTCCAGTTACAAAGGCTATCATTTGGGAATAGGCCCCACGCTGTAGAGCTTGATTCAGATATTCATGATAAGGCTGTAGACATTATATTATATCCTTGGAAATAAATTCTGCTGCATATAATGGAGCTTCTGTATATATACCTGTTAAGTATGAGAATAATAATCTCCCAATGTTCATAAGGAATTTGTTTTTTAAATTAATTACATGGAGAATAAAAACATTTTACAATAAAAAGTGACCATGTGAAAAAAATACTTTTAAATAGCTTGCTGGCTGCTAACTGTCTGATTTGGTGTCTGCTTGCTCACTTTCAGTACAATGTGACCACCCAATCTACCCATGAAGATTCACAGATAAAATGCCACAGAATGTCAATTGTCCTTGCGCAATTGCAAGATCCCCCCATGCCATACCATACCTTATGGGTGAGGGCAGCATACAGCAAATAGCCTGCCTGGGAATGGACCAGGCCTTTGGGCTTTCCAGTACTTCCTGAAGTGTAAAGGAGGAACAGTAAATCTTCACTCTCCAAGGTTGCAGGTTGACAAGTTACATCTTCTTTCATCATTTCCTGTCACAAAAAGCAGATAATCTTTCAACAGGCTCTCTTCAAAGCCTCTGTGATCTCCTCTAGTTCCCTCTGTACCAAGGACCAAACTAATAATGACATTTAGCTTGGAATAGTCCAAATATTCACTTTCACCAAACAAATTCCTATTTCTCTAGACCCCTGCTCTAAAGGCACCAACGTATGAAGACTAAGAAGCAAAAAAAGTGACTGAACCCATTCATTGCCCAATGTAGAGGGAATGTAGAAAAAGAAGTATAATTCATGGAGGAAAGAGAAAAGAAGTGATAAAAAAGGAGAAGGAAATGACTCTCGTAGGCATCTTACTGCCTTCTCAGTCCTGGCATATCAATGCAACGTGGTTTGTTAACTGATATTGCAATAACAAAACATAGAGCGCTGGTGAGACCACATTTGGAGTACAGTACTGTGTTCAGTTCTGGAGACCTCACCTACAAAAAGATATTAATCAAATTGAACAGGTCCAAAGGCTGGCTACAAGAATGGTGGAAGGTCTTAAGCATAAAATGTATCAGGAAAGACTTAATGAACTCAATCTGTATAGTCTGGAGGACAGAAGGGAAAGGGGGGGGGACATGATAGAAACATTTAAATATGTTAAATAAGGTTCAGGAGAGAAGTGTTTTTAATAGGAAAGAGAACAGAAAAACAAGGGGGCACAATCTGAGGTTAGTTGGGGGAAAGATCAGAAGCAACGTGAGAAAATATTATTTTACTGAAAGAGTAGTAGATGCTTGGAACAAATTTCTAGCAGGCGTGGTTGGTAAATCCACAGTAACTGAATTTAAACATGCCTGGGATAAACATATATCCATCCAAAGATAAAATACAGGAAATAGTATAAGGACAGATTAGATGGACCATGTGGTCTTTTTCTGCTGTCAATCTTCTATGTTTTTACATTTCTATAGTTTTTTAGCTCATTTTCCATCTAAAAGGAACATCTAGGTCAGTGATGGCGAACCTTTTTTCCCTTGGGTGCCGAAAGTGCGTGCATGCACACTATTGTGTGTGTGTGCATGTGTGTGTGCCCACACCCATAATTCAAGGCCCCCACACACACTGTCCCATTTCTGTGCATGCGCACATGATGCCCTGATACCTTGTTTCCCCAAAAATAAGACGTACCCCGAAAGTAAGGCATTTCAGAGGTGTTGCAGAATTTGCTAATATAAGGCACCCCCCGAAAATAAGGCATAGTCAAGTTTACATATCGTATGGTGGAAAAACATACAGTACCATTCAAAGCTGTTCATAGCGGTACCGTAATAATGTGCCATCCCCTGCTGGCCCCTTCCATCGCTTTGTACCGTCCAGTACAGCAGACACAGTCTGCTGCTGTCTCACTGCCATTACAGTCTCCACTACAGTGCGTAGACTGTAGTTCCTCTGGTAGCCGGAAGCTGCAATAGTGGGAGTATACTGTTGTACCATATAAGTGCCGTCGTTTGTGTGCGTGGGTGCCATACTGACAGGTACCGTACCATAATCAGTGTACCGTACGGTATACTTTCTTTGGGGGTGTCAGCTTTTCTGCCTGTGAATTTGTCTTATTTGAGAAATATAAGGCACCCCCCGAAAATAAGACGTAGCGCACAACCTTTGGAACAAAAATTAATATAAGACAGTGTCTTATTTTCGGGGAAACACGGTACCCTGTTTCCCAATTTCTGGTGGGCCTGGTAGGCCCATTTTCCCCCCCCCCAGGCTTCAGAGGCTTCCTTGAACAGCCTTCTCGATCTCCCCCGAGGCCAAAAACACCCTCCCAGAGTTTCAATGCGAGCTGAAAATCAGTTCACCAGCATGCACGTGGGCTCTGGAGCTAGGTTGGGGCAATGGCAGCAGATATAGCTCCGCATACCATCTGTGGCACATGTGCCATAGATTCGCCATCACGGATCTAGGTTAATAGAAACGAGGATCTTAAGGCCAAGCATGGCCTGAACAAAGATAAAAGAAAACAAATAAAAGGTATCACTGAATATAGGACTATAGCACTCATCCTCCCTGAGTTCATAAACTATGGAAACTGGGGAAAGACAACTTTTTATAGTGTTTTAGATCTCTTCTTCCGTCAGTAATATAAGACTATGTTACTCACCTCCTCTAGTGGTATGTCTAAATCAGACATGAGAACTTTCTCATCTGTCCTTTTTGAAACAAAAACTCGCTTCACTGTCGGACAAAACTTCACAGCCTCATCGACTGTCTTCTTTAGTTCAACAACTTTGCCTCCTCTCAGACCTTGATTGACTGTGATCACTGTTTCAGACTGAGCTGGAAAAGGACAACGTACCCCCACCCCGCACACAAAGAAAATTAGTATTAAAATTTTACTCTCTTCAAGGCAACTTTTTCCTGCTTTGTATTCTAAACGGGAATTTGTCGAGTCAATTCCTCCCTGATACACTGTAGACTAGAGCAGGGGTCCCCAACCGTGGCAACTTTAAGACTTGTGAAGCTGGCTGAGGAATTCTGTGAGTTGAAGTCCACAAGTCTTAAAGTTGCCAAGGTTGGGGACCCCTGGACTAGAATATATTTCAACAAGTGTATTATTTGTTATAGGTTAGTAAGTGTATTTTGGTTACAGATTAGAAATGGTCTCAGGATTATTTGGGAAATTCTTCTAGCTTCTCGCCTTAAAGCAGTGGTTCTCAACCTGGGGGTCGGGACCCCTTTGGGGGTCGAATAACCATTTCACAGGGGTCACCCAAGACCCTGGTGCATTGGAACATATTTTTACAATCCGACTGTTCTGTCTGGGTCCCTCCAGCAAACACCAACCCAAAAAGAGAATCCAGACACACTGGTAAAAATCAAAGGCAGTTTATAGAATTCAAAGCAAACACAGGTAACAGAAAATGTCCTTACACACAGGAACACGCTGAAACTTCAAAGATGTTTCATGAAGGCCATGAAGTAAAACAGGATTCTTGCTGTCAAAAACAACGCTGGAGATAACAAACATACGCCTCCCCAAAGTCTTCCAGTCTTCTAGGCCACAAGCCAAGATCAGAGATGCCGAGAAGCAAAGCAGGGTCACAGGACTTTCAAGTTGATAACGCTCCACATGGCTAAAAGGGCTTGCCTGCCTTTTAAACCCTGCTGAGGAGAACCACACCCAAACCCAGCTGTTGCCAATTTAGTGATGCTAATACCTTTCTAATTGGTCCCGCCTCTGAGCTGCACGTCTCTGCCTCATGTCAATTATAGCCTGTGCTTCCTCATCCAATGAAGCCAGGCTACTGGCTGGGGAGAGCCCCCCCCCCGGGGCTCTCAGGCTGCTCCCCCTCATCCTCTTCCTGATGTTCCTCTCCCCCGTCTGCCTGGTCCTCCCCCTCCTGTTCACTGTCCTCCTCCTCCGGGCATGGATCCAGCAGAGACGCAGCCGGTCCCTGAGGAGCCTCAGGCTGAATCACAACACCGACCAATCAGGCATTTACAGTGGAGGTGTCCCTCTGACCTTACTGCCAATCAGCTTAAAGCTCTGTTGGGAGAATTGGTGCTAGAGTTATGGTTGGGGCTCACCACAACAGGAGGAATTGTATTAAGGGGTCACGGCATTAGAAAGGTTGGGAACCACTGCCTTAAAGGTTACTATGTTTCCAAAACAAATACCGTAATAGCAGCAATTAGGGGTAGAGGTAATCTGAACTCTCTTCTTACCATTCCTGGGTCCCAATCCAGGTCTTCACCCAGTTCTAATTATTGTTCTTTACCAGGCCTTCAGATACATACAGCAAACACACAACTACTGTTACATTGATGTCATTCTGAATATCTTTAATGTATGTTGTATGTCATATATGACAGAGTTAAGTCAGCTTAGTTAGTTTACTTTATTGTCATTGCATCTCGTATAACAAAATTAAATGCCATCTTCAGTGTACATCATGTATTAAAAATAAAACAAAAACACGCATCCTTCCTATTCTATACAATTGAATTGAAAACTTGATACTGCATTAATATTATGCTATGCAGTAGAATTCAGCATAGTTACTGCTCTGGGATAGAAACTGTTTTTCAGCCTCTTTATCTTTGTTTTATTTTATTTTATTTTATTTTATTTTATTTTATTCATTCATTCATTCATTCATTCATTCATTCATTCCAATACGCAATACATATTGAAGAGAATAGACATGAAGTATTATATATAAAGAAAAGATATAAAAATAGAGGAGAAGATATATGAAAGGGAGAAAAGATATATGATATATGAGATAAGGAGAGACAACTGGACAGGGGACGAAAGGCACACTAGTGCACTTATGCACGCCCCTTACTGACCTCTTAGGAACCTGGAGAGGTCAATCGTAGAGAGTCTAAGGGAGAAATGTTGGGGGTTAGGGGTTGACACTACTGAGTCCGGTAATGAGTTCCACGCTTCGACAACTCGATTGCTAAAGTCACATTTTTTACAGTCAAGCTTGGAGTGATTAATATTAAGTTTGAATTTGTTGCGTGCTCTTGTGTTGTTGCAGTTGAAGCTGAAGTAGTCATTGACAGGCAGGACGTTGCAGTTTTCATTATCCAGTACTGTCTGCCAGATAGTAATAGTTCAAAAAAAGGGTGCCCAGGATGAGATGGATCTTTAAGAATGTTTTGAACTTCCTTAAGACAGCGGGAGTTATATAGCTCTTCCAAGGAGGGGAGAGGGCAACCAATCACCCTCTGGGCAATGATGTTAACCCTCTGGAGTGCTGTCCTACCGTCTTTTCCTGAAAATAAGACAGAGTCTTATTTTCTTTTGACCCCTAAAGGGCTTTGGCCTTATTATTGGGGAGAGGGTTTATTATTTTGGGAGTGCAGTAGGCGGCGAGCGAGGGGGGGCTTATTGGAGGGGGCTTATGTCAGCACATGTGCTGAAAAGCCTGATTGGCCTTATTATGGGGACGTATCTTATTGTTGGGGAAACACGGAATCTGCCACTGTACATAGCAACGATGGATTTTATTTATTTATTTATTTATTCAATTTTTATGCTGCCCTTCTCCTTAGACTCAGGGCGGTTTACAACATGTTAGCCATAGCACTTTTTAACAGAGCCAGCACACTGCCCCCACAATCCGGGTCCTCATTTTACCCACCTCGGAAGGATGGAAGGCTGAGTCAACCTTGAGCCGGTGATGAGATTTGAACCGCTGACCTACAGATCTACAGTCAGCTTTAGTGGCCTGCAGTACAGCACTCTACCTGCTGCACCACCCCATGCTACCAGTATGGTCTGATTCTACAAACAAATAGCGCCAGCAGTGGGAGGCTTCACCCACCCACACCCAGACACTTCCGCATATGCACAGAAGCATCACACGTGCACATACAAACTGGTGGTGATGGGATTTAGATCCCAGGTGCATTAAGTGGGAGGGAGTAGTCTGGTGGAGTCTGAAAATTTGAGAGCAAGAGATGAAGAAAGAAGGAGCATCAGCTTTAAAAGACAATCTTCCTTTGTTTAAAAGTCAAATTACAAAATAAAATTTATTGGGTCTTAAATTTCTACTGCTTTACTAAGGGCATAAATCCTTTTAATATTATTATTATTATTAATAATAATAATAATAATAATAATAATAATAATAATAATAATAATAATAATAATTTATTAGATTTGTATGCCACCTCTCTCCGAAGACTCGGGGCGGCTCACAACAATAGTAAAAACAGTATAACAATGGGACAAATCTAATAATAAAAATATATAAAAACCCCAATAATTAAAAACCATACAGCACAAACACACCGAACATGAAATATAAAAAGCCTGGGGGAGATGTCTTAGTTCCCCCATGCCTTGCGATATAGGTGGGTCTTGAGTAACTTTTGAAAGACAAAGAGGGTGGGGGCCGTTCTAATCTCCGGGGGGAGTTGATTCCAGAGGGCTGGGGCCGCCACAGAGAAGGCTCTTCCCCTGAGGCCCGCCAAACGACATTGTTTGGTCGACGGGACCCAGAGAAGGCCAACTCTGTGGGACCTTATTGACCGCTGGGATTCGTGTGGTAGAAGGTGGTTCCGGGGGTATTCTGGTCCAATGCCATGTAGGGCTTTAAAGGTCATTACCAACACTTTGAATTGTGACCTTAATTGTGAATTTAAGCTAAAATATATGCTTCACTTTCTGCCAGCACTGGAGAAATAAGGATCTTGATATGTTACGAGTAAAAAATATTGTTTGTGGTTAAAAGCAAATCATGCATAATCATACTTTTGGAAAACCATACTGGTCACTGAGCCTAAAAAGGGAAAGAAAAGAAAGTAGAGGAAAAAAAATGCAGCAATCTTACCATCTTGGATCCTGTCCGCTAATGCAACAGAGCTGAATCCAGCAAATACTACGGTGTGTATTGCTCCAATCCTGGCACACGCCAGCATGGCCGCCACAGCCATTGGACAGGAAGGCATGTAGATAGTGACTCTGTCCCCTTTCTTCACTCCCTGGCGCTTCAAGGTGTTCCCAAGTCGACATGTCAATTCTAGCAATTCTCTGCCCAAAGAAAACAAGTAGTTTGGATACACTCTGTTTTATTATTCCATTAGACATCCCAAAATCAAGGTAACAGAGAACAGTGGAAAACGGCTTTTATGAACTATTATGAGCTTTGGTCTTCATCATCTACCACAAGGTCCTACCTGTCAATGAACACTTCAGCTTCAACCCCAACGATACACAAGCATACAATAGATTCAAACTCAATGTAAACCCCTCCAAACTCGACTGCAAAAAATACGACTTCAGCAACAGAGTGGTCAATGCCTGGAATGCACTACCTGACTCTGTAGTTTCTTCCCCAAACCTCAAAAACTTGAACCTTAGATTGTCCACAGTTGACCTCACCCCCATTCCTAAGAGGTCTGTAAGGGGCGTGCATAAGCGCAACAGCGTGCCTACCATCACTGTCCCACTGCCCTCATTTATCTGTATTTACTCTGTTTATGTTTATACAGTAGTTATAGTTTATAGTTTTTATAGTTTATTAGATTTGTATGCCGCCCCTCTCCGAAGACTCGGGGTGGCTCACAGCATAGCAATAATACAATACATTACAAATCTAACAATACAAAATTAGATCCATTTAAAAGACATTAATAACATAATAAAACCCCTAGCTATACAATCACACACATTCAACCTAATCTATCATGCAGTAAGGCCAAAAATATAATAAAAAGGGGAAAGATGGTGATTATCTCCACGCCTGGCGACAAAAGTGGGTCTTGAGCATTTTACAGAAGGCGAGGAGGGTGGGGGCTATTCAAATCTCTGGAGGGAGTTGATTCCAGAGGGCCGGGGCCGCCACAGAGAAGGCTCTTCCCCTGGGTCCCGCCAGCCAACATTGTTTGGTCGACGGGACACGGAGAAGGCCCACTCTGTTGGACCTAATCGGCCGCTGGGATTCGTGCGGCAGGAGGCGGTCTCTATATTAATACCTGCTATCTTGTATATGTTCTGACAAAATAAATAAAGTAAAATAAATGAAATACCTTCTATTAAAATTAGGACAAAGAGAAAAGCCTCTATTTCCAAAACTCAGAAAATAAGCATGGGCATCATTGTCTCCCATACTGGGCTCAATGAATCACTGATCTGACTTTTAATAACATAATATTGACATTTCAGTTCAAATCTTTTCCCTTCTCTAGAATCCTAGGACTTGGCTGAGATTAAAAAAGAAAAAAGAAAGTGTTAACCATTAAGAAGATTCACACCTCTTAGGAGACTGAAATAGATGGATAGAGAAAATGGTAAGTCAGGACCTGTATGTAATTTGGTCTTCTTGCCCAGGCTCATCTTTCTCCCAGATTAAGGCTACTTTATTTGGATTTTTGTGGACATGTCGATCCAGACAGTTAACTGAAAGAAAATACACCTCTCATTATTACACACTCAGCCATCTGCAGCTGCTGTTACTGTGCCCATCATAAATTTAATGTTGATGGCTAGGTCGAATTTCCTCAATCAAATGTACTATGCTAAGAATCAAGAACTAGCATCCACTCTCACTGTATTTATACAAGTATACATACATATATATGTTTGACATATTTTTGCTGATAAGTGAAAAGGAAGGGAGACTAGTATAGATCTATTTTGAGCTTATTATGCTCTCATCAGCTAGCCATAACCTTACTGGGATTTAAACCTGTAGATTTCTGCCTGATATATTGTATATATACAAATATACACACACATAAACACATATATGCTTAATTCTGCAAACCGTATTTTTTCAGAGTATAAGATGCACCCTTTTCCTCCCTAAAAGAGGCTGATAATTTGGGTGCATCTTATATTCTGAATGTAACTTTTTTTCCCCAGCCCTAAATAGCTGCTAACTATCTTCCCAGCTCTTACCTTGCAGGCTCTTTCATTGTTTCTCTCTGAGAAGAATGTTTTCCAGGCCCTAAGTCTTTTCAGGGTTTTTTTTATTGCTCTAACTTGCTCTGAATAAGTTTCTTTCCAGCCCTAACCAGATGCCAACAAAGTTGCCAGCTCTTACCGGCTTGAAAGCTCTTTCATTGTTACTCTCTGGGAAGAATGTTTTCCAAACTGTGTCTTTGTAGGGTTTTTCCCCCATTGCTTTACTTGCTCCAGATGTTTCTTTCCAGCCCTAACCAGGTGCTATTAATGTTCCCAAGCTCTTTCATTGTTACTCTCTGTGAACAATGTTTTCCAAGCCCTAAGTCTTCGCAGGGTTTTTTCCATTACTCTACTTGCTCAGGTTCCTTTCCAGGTGCTAATGATATTCTCAGCTCTTACTGGCTTGCAAGCTCTTTCATTGTTACTCTCTCAGAATAAAAAAAAAATAAGCCCTTAACCAGGAGATAAAATAATGTGCTGAAGCTGATCAAGATGCTCTCCAGATGAATATCACACCCCTGGTATGAATATATATGAACAGACCCATCATTATTTGCTTATAAAGTTCAGGTGCAAAATTAACAATTGATAAATGAATTGTACAACCTAAAGTCAAATTGTGCAGGTTGCCCTGCTCAAGGTCATCTAGGTAGCTCAAGCCAATTATAAAAGGTACTATTGATTTTCACAACTCAAGAGTTCTAGAATCTAAAGTTAATCATTTGCAATCTCAAACAAATGTTGGTAGATTAACTGCACAACACATTTCAGAATTTAAACCATAGATTCTACCTTTTCTTGAAATAACTGCTTCTTGATTAACTGTGTTTTCACATTTACTGTGTTATCTTGTTTATATAATCCATTCAGAACATAGTGGTTATTGGTAGAATTAAGAAACAGACTAAATAAATATTTTGTTACATAGATACATTCTCTTTCTAAGCCATGAACATTTTTAGAGCTAGTAATCCTTAACTTGAATTAATTACAGAAAAAATACAATGTTTCTATAACTCAGGTTTTAGCAAGTGTTGCTATAAATTTACTTTTTACATACAAAGGGTCATGTGAGTGAAGAACACCAAATTCTCTACCACATTTACCGTACTTGGATTTTGCATTCCAAAACTTTACCCAGCTTTTGTTGGCTTTTATCTCTCAGGAAGACTCACTTCCTCTACTGGAGCCAAACTGGGAGAAAAAAGCTGGCTTAACTGTTAATTCACATGAAAAGCTGGCTTAACTGTTAATTCACATGATACCGTATCCTAGCTTACTGGGCTTTCTATCTAAATAAAGCAAGTCAAAATGGCCCACCAGTACCAAATTTATTTTGACCTTTACAATAATAGTAAATGTAGTAAATTGCAGTAGTTATTTTTCCCCATTCATTGCACCATTATTTTTCCATTCATTGCATCATTGACACAACCAAGGGTGGGCTACTGCCCAGATGGGGGGAATGTAGTGGGGTAGCAAAAATGGAGTTCCACCCCAGAGCACTCAATTTGCACTGAAAGATGTTGAAAGAAAATGCATAAGCCATGCCCACAGTGTTGTAGCAAAAATTTTGGTAGCCCTTCACTAGACACTACTATTGTAGAACTTTCATTCTACAATTTCCAGCATCTGGGAACACCTGATTTGTGTCAATCTCATGTGAGGTTTAATGTGTTCGTTCAGTAAACTATAGTTAAGCAAACCATAGTTTACTGCAATGTATAAAATCAGCCATTCACCCAAAACTATATAGCAAATCCACTGCTAACGCTTCACTGCTGGGAGGTGGATGCTGGGAGAATAAGTGCTATACAGCTGGAGGGGAAATGTTTTTAATCTTCAGAAAGGAGGGAAACGAGGATCCATATAATTATTATCAATGGCATATTGATATGACTATCTCCTGTGGCTAATTTAATTTGGATCCCTGCAGGGAGAACAGACATTGCTAAATAGGCTCTTCCACTCTATAATTTTAAGAAAACTAATGGAGGTTAGAATGTTTTTATATCTAAGAGTGATATTTGGCAAAGGTTTGTGTTCTGGTTTGGTTATGTCACATGCATTATATTAAGATGATATATTTTAAGAATATCTGCAGGAACCCTGATTACCATATTGATAGGAGAAAGCCCATCACAGTTTATATAAGCATCACTAAGAAATTTCAGTTCAATTGAAATGTAGCTTCTCAATGTCCATGGTTTACTGACTAATATTTCTATGTCATTCCATTTCTGCAGGATATGAGCAGAGTATAATCATCAGAAAAAAAAAGATTAAAACTGCTCCAAACTTATCTGATAGGCTAGATGAAAAGCATACACAGAACAAAAGATCTATAGTAAAAAGATTTATATAAACAATTTACTCATGTTGCACAAATGATGCTTTTTCATATACACACTTGAATTGTGGGAGTTGCACTTTTTTCGTTGTACTGTTGTCTACTATTTGATTCTATTGCAAATCTTTTAGTTATTTTAAATCTGCCCAAACATAAACATTTTATAAAGTATAATATTGGAACTGATTTTTTTTATAACCAGTAAAATGCAAATATAATTATTTCCAAAAGTATTTGCAGAGGACATTCATCCCACAGTCAACTAGATTAATGTCTTCCTGAATCCAGTGCAAAAATAACTTATTTTTGCTTATTCTGCTTTTCTATATTTTGTTTTCCTTTTTTTATCTGATGGTTTTCCAAAGATAGAAAAACAGACAGAGTTCACATTGTTGTAATCCTTCTAGTAAGCAGGCTACAGAAGTCTGATAAACTAAGAGCTTTATATTATAGATAGGAAGGAGTTTTAGATCCACAGTACACATTATGCTACTTATGCAACATTTACTCACTCCCGTCCCATCCAGTATGTTGCTACTATATTCAAAGTTTTTAAAAAGGATAAGTACATTAATTTTCAGGGTATTGAAAAACAAGGGGAAATTATTGGAATTTTGACTTTGGTGAAATTTAAAACAGGATTTAAAAAGTTCCTGAACCCAAAGGTCCAGGGTTGCAATTTTTTCCCCTTCATAAGTAGAAAAAGACAAACAGCAGTTGAATTTCTACTTACCTGCTACATTGAGCTGTCCTCCAAGGAACCAGGATACCTTGCCCTGCTGAAAGTTACAGTCACTAACAGAATAGAAAGGATTGCTCCACATCAGCCGGCTCCTTGCTACTGCTCCCCAGAATACATCTGCTTGCTCCACTGAGAATTGGTATAGTTCTTGGTGATTCCTTGGTCCAGGAAAAGCTGTGGCTTCTGGCATGTATGCAGTCAAGGGACCGTTGCTCCATGCTCTGCTATGATAAGAAAATTTCTTGCCAAAGGCAATTTTGGGAAAGCAAGTTCTAACCAGCAGCCAAGCCATGATTCTAGGATATCCAAGTGTCCTTTATTTTTACCAAGACAAAATCTTACTAGCAAAAGTAAAAAAGAAAAATATTTGCTCCTGGCACTAAGAAATGTGATCCCATTAGGTTTTCCAGAACCAGAGGGCAAATCCACATTGAAATGGAGATTTCAAGAATGTCATGCTCTCTTCCTGAAACATAGAGTTACACGTATATGACTCTACTCCTAGAGAAACATAAGCAAAGGAAATCCAATCTCTTTTAAGGGAGGAGCAGGGGGTGGGGTTTAGTAATGCCTAACTGGAATAACCTTCAGGCTGAATTGGAATATGTGCCTGTATTAAATCCAGCTTTGGCTGGTACTCACATGCGTTTTAGTCAAACTAGAATATGCTGCACTATCTTGTCTGCATAGAGGATCAGTGTTTACTTCTGCTGCCTGAAAGCAAAAGGGCTGCCAGGCATGTGAAAAACTATTCATAAAGAACGACATGCACTGGTGCATGGAATGTGTAAATCATAATAGACCACGTTATGATAAAGAGAAGACTTTGCTTAGAGTACCTTCATTACATTCAAACATGTCACTTTCCACCCTAATTGACTCAGTCCTTAATACAGAGAGTTTCCCAGGAGTTATAGTTCTTTGTTTCAAAGTGGGAAATTTTGTGGTTACTTAGAAGAAAGGCATTTAAAAAATAATGGGATTAGCAAAAGCAACCAAATGTTCTTAAAGGACAATTGCCTTTCAATCGCTGAAAATGGTCAGTCATGTGTCAGGGACTTTGGTTTTTTAAAAAAAATATTTGGAGTCCATAGTTGCAAAAATGGCAACAGGTCTTACTGGTAGCCCACGATGATGTGGTTTATGTCTCAGTCTCTTGATGGATAAACTCACATGGAAAATTCTATGCTATAGTTGCAAAGTTGGTGAACATTTTGCCACAGATCTTTTTCTTTCAGATTGTATAGTCCTTGAGTTACAACCAATAATTGAGTCTGGAAATTATGGTCGTAAATCGTGCTGGTCATAACCCCATCCTCAGACCCAATTTTACGACCCGTGTTCATTAAACCAACACCATGATTATTAACCAAACTCATTGTTAACTATGGGATGGCTCCGGGGTGGGTTCTGGTTGCTCCCACTGGAGGTTCACTCAGAGGCAAAGTATGGCATGCACGGTACTTTAAAAAAGCTTCTGCAAATAAGCAAAAAACAAGATGGCGGCACCTATAGTGCCACCGAGAGAACCATCTCAGGGCCATGGCAGGCCTGGGTCACTGCCAGTTTCAGCAACCCAGGCTGCTAAGTCACTATCAGCTCCATAGAACTGACCCGAATTGGTCCGAACCCACCTCTAGATCCCTCTTCCTGGAAATCAAAACACCAGTGTTCAACAAAATTGTTGCAAATCAGTCATGTAACCAAGCATGCTGCAAATGGACATTGCCAGTTGCCAAGCACCCCAAATGGGGTCATCTGACCATGGGTGGCATTTTCAGAACTTTGAAACATGGTTGATCACAGTTATACAGGTGCGTTCCAAAAGTAATGCAAATAATTTTTTTAAAGTCATTTATTGAACAGATTTGCACAAACACTTAAAATTCTTCAAAGTACTGTCCTTGGGCCTCTACAATTTTTTTCCAGCGACTCTGCCATGACCGGAACAAGCTCTGGAAGGCATCTTTGGGGACCTCTCGCAAGGTCTTCATCACGGCTGATTGGATCTCTTCTATGGACAAAAATGGGTTCCTTTCAGGGCTGGGAACAAAAAGAAGTCTGCTGGGGTGACATCAGGACTATGGGGTAGTGGGGCAGCGTTGGCACCTAGTGTTTGGCCAGGAACTCGCGGACTTGTAGCGCATTATGGCAAGGCGCGTTTTTCGTCCATAGAAGAGATTTTATTAATTTAATTTGTATGCCGCCCCTCTCCGTAGACTTGGGGGGGCTAACAACAGTAAAAAGACCATATGTACAAATCTAATATTAAAAATAATGTTAAAAAAAACCCAATTTAAGAAACCAATCATACATACAGACATACCATGCATAAATTTTATAAGCCTAGGGGGAAGGGAATATCTCAATTCCCCCATGCCTGACGACAGAGGTGGGTTTTAAGGATCCAATCAGCTGTGACGAAGAGCTTGCAAGAGGTCCCCGAAGACGCCTTCCAGGGCCCGTACCGGTCATGGCAGAGTCGCTGGAAAAAATGTATAGAGGCCCAAGGACAGTACTTTGAAGAATTTTAAGTGTTTGTGCAAATCTGTTCAATAAATTACTTTTTAAAAAATTGCATTACTTTTGGAATGCACCCTGTAGCTTTGGTGGGGTCTGTCAAAGCTTCGAACAATCATTAAGCAACGGGCTGAAAGTTGAAGACTACCTGTATACTCTTATTCTCTCTTTTGTTTCTGGGTCATAAGCTGAATATTTCATGTTGTTCTATCTATAGGAGCAAACTATCTTTTGTTCTGAACATCAGTCTTCATCAGATTGTAAAAAATGAGGAAATAAATCTCCTTAAAAAGTTTGACACAGGGGACTTCTTTACAGATCTCGCTTCTCAAAACGGCTCTGTGCCCCTATAATCCCATATCTCTGTTGGACAGCTGAGCTCACTTCTTTGCAAAATGCAGTTCAATAAGAAACAAACTCTACATTAGGGGTGGATTTTTGCGAAGTTTAGAGATGGGCTAGAGTTAATTCTCCTCTTGGTAAGATTTGTTTGTTTGTTTATTTATCTAATTTATATATCTGCCCATCTCACAAAACAAGCCACTCTAATAATCTGTTGAAATTCTATGATACTTAATGCCAGCCTAACAAAGCTAATTTTAACTGACCAAGAAGAGATTAGTTGGTTCAGCAATTCCCTTTCATAGCACATGTGAATGCTTCATACATACAAAAAAATGTTTTGTCTTTCAGATAAGAAACATGATGCATAGTGCAGAAATAGAACATGAGGGAGTAAACAAAGGAATAAAAAAAGATAAACATAGCTATAATTAGTTTGTACCAGTGCCATTTATCATGTGCAAACTTTTCCATACTTGCAAACCATCCTCAATGTCCATACAATAATTCATGCATTTGTTGTTTAAACTTCTCACGCTTTTAGGATCTCATTAGCACCATCCGGCCATCAATTTTTTAGTCTTCCATTTTCTCTGTTTCTGAGTCAATGTGGCATCAAGTGCATTCACAACTTTGACTAACAGAGTCATGTCACAAGTATTTCTTATGCGTATATTCATAAATAAATTATTTATTTTTATTTTATTTACTTATTGGATTTATATGCTGCCCCTCTCTGAGGTCTCGGGGTGACTTACAACATACAAAGAAACCAGAATACAATAGCAAATCCAATTGTGGTAGTTAAAAAACTAAGCAAACAAGCTAAAATCCCCAGTTATACTAAAATAACCAATCATACCCATTCAAACACAACTATGCAAACATTCGTCGGCCAGGGGGCTAGGATCTAATTGCCACAAGCCTGGCAGCATAAATGAGTCTTAAGACTCTTACAGCAGGCAAGAAGGGTGGGGGTAGTGCGAATCTCCTGGGGGAGCTGATTCCAGAGGGCCGGAGCCCCCACAGAGAAGGCTCTTCCCCTAGGCCCCGCCAAGCGACATTGTTAAGTTGATGGGACCTGGAGAAGGCCGACTCTGTTGGATCTAACCGGTCGCTGGGACTTATGCGGTAGAAGGTGGCACCGCAAGTAATCTTGCAGGATCCAATTAACAGAATAAGACAGTTTGAAAGGACCTTGGAGGTCTTCTATCCAACCTCCTGCTCAAGTAGGAGACCTTACCATTTCAGCCAAATGATTGTCTAATCCAGTGGTCACCAACTGGTCGTCCATGGACCACTGGTGCTCCATGAGAAAATTTTATTTCCATTTTTTATACTACACGAAATTAGGAGTCCTCAAACTCTGACCCCTGGGCTGGATATGTGCAATGAGTGTCTGTGTTGCCACAGAGAGTCTCTCCCTTCAGGGCCTTTTTGTGTGGGTCGGAAGAAGGCTGAAATTCAGACTTGGGATCTGCTTCAGCCTCCTGGTGTGGGGCTTTGGGCGAAGGCTGGAGGGAAGTACCACTGGGGGCAAAGAGCCAGAGAGCCTCATTCCAGTGGGACTGCATCATGGCTTGGAACTGGCTGATCATTTGAGCCCACTGGCCTCCAGGTGCCGGTACCTGGCTTTGCCTCCCACTGTTTGGAAAGCCTATGCTCATAGTCCTCAGTGAGGTGCTTCTACTGTACCTCCTTCTCGGCCAGATCCAATTCAAACTGAGCCAGCTGTTTTGCCAAGTCTTTCTAATGGTGGCTGCTTAGCTCCAACAACTGCTTCCTGTTTAGGACCTAAGGAGCCACTCAGGCAGGGAGACGAGGAGTGGGTGGCAGGGGAGGGGTGAGTAGAGGGTGGCAAGGCACCCCTCGACGTAAGTGGGGTGGGCTTCTGCCAGGACGGGGTGGAACGCAGTGGGGTAGCATAAATGGAGCTCTACCCCAGAGCACCCAATTTGCACTGAAAGATGAAAGAAAATACAGGGCATTCTGCACAAGCCACACCCACAATGTGGTAGTAAAAATTTTGGTAGCACATCCCTGGACGTAGGTAACATTGAGTTGGCCACACCCACCCAGTGTCATGGCCACCTAGCCACACCCACCCAGCCAGTCATTATGCAGATCATATTAATGGTCCGCAGGATTTAAATTTATGAATTTAGTGACCCTTGAGGTTCAAAAGGTTGGTGACCCATGGTCTAATCCATTAAATAACCAAAGGGCCACCACTAATCTCATTTTACTCTCTGCTTAATATTGAACCATTTGCTAAGCATTTTGCTTTCACACATATTTTATCACTTTTATTGTGTTTAAACTTCACCTCTGTATTTGTGCAATGAAATTCGTTTTTCACATTCAGATACAGTATCTCTCAATAATCTGCTGAATGGGTGGTCCTTGGTACAATCTGAATTTGGTTGTTTTCTTGCAGACGTTTCATTACCCAAACTAGGTAACATTATCAGTGCTAGTAAGGAATGGTGTTTGCTCTCAATTCATATTCCAGTGGCTCGCCTTGTCAATGTTTGTAGGAGTGGTGGCGGAGGTTCTTTGGTTGGGTTGTTTATTGTTAGCTTGTTTGCAATTCTTTGATTGGGAGATTGTTTACTTCTTGATTGTTGGTCTAATGCTAATCTTGATGCCAATCCAAAAAACTGGTAAGAAATTAAGCAATACATAAATGAGGTGGAGTCTATTAACCACCTCCAGGATAAAATGCCAATAAAAACCCAAGCCAATTGCCTGAGCCAGGTTTCAGGCCCTTTCAGAAGGCCAAAAGAGTGGGAGCAGATCTCGCCCCAAGGGGCAGGAGGTTCCAAAGAATGGGAGCCACAGCAGAGAAGGATCTTCTCCTACTCCCTCAGCCGGAATTCTTTGGCCAATGGGATCCGCAGCATGTCCCTTCTGCCACAGCAACTGGGGTGAGCCAATCCCATTGGCGGGAAGTAGTTCGTCGGATAGCCTGGACTCAGTGTAGAATGGGCAACACGCTAACGCATGCACAGCTTCTCAAGTTTTTTCCTCTGGTCAATTTTTTCTGAGGATTACTATCAAACACATATTCCCTTGAGTTCCTTTTGTATTTTTTAATGTCTATAGTACCTTAACATCAAATTTCATCCCTTTCTTCCAATAATAAAAAAAAATATTCCAAAGTCTCAAAGAGTAAATGGATAAATCAATATTAATCAACTTTAGTCCAAAGTTTAGTTGACAAAGCTGAGCCTCTAAAGAAGTTATTCCAGATTCTTTATACAATAATGAGATGGACACATTCCAAGAAAATTGCAATATAGCTCTTAGTCCACATTGCTTTTAAAAGACTTAGGTCTTTATAATTGCAGATCAGCAAGCCAAACAACATGTGACTAATCACCTTAACTTTTAAAAAAGCAGCAGTGATGTAATTATTGTCCTTGCTACTGGCAAAAACATCAAGGAATAGCATTAATATTCATAGATCCTGCTATAAAAGCTCTTACTTGTCCTGTGCAAACAGCAAAAGACTGAAAAGTAACTCAAATACTAAATGTCTTAATTTACTCCAGTCAGATGCTATTAATATTCTAACAATGTCTATGACTTCAAAGCTCTCAATAAAGATTATGCACCATCCTTGATGTAGCATAACCAATTATGAGTCTTCCCCCCACCCCAAGACAATATAAGACACTGGTGATAAACTCACCACGTCATGTTGCTGTCATGTGATGCTTCATGACATTTTCCACCTTTGTGCAGCTGGGGTGGGCATCGCCTGTGCGTAATACATCTAGCCCATGGGCCACCAATTTGACACACCTAATATGAGCAAAGGTCTCAAGGGTTTCTCTCTAAATCTGTGATAGGATGGTTGTACCATCAGTATGTGGAAGAATGGAAAGAGATTTGTCTGCTCTGGGCAACTGTTTTTTTGTCAAAGCTTGACATATAACAGGAACTCTTAAACAGGAACCTGTCTGCAAAGTAGAGGGACATTTTCTTTTAATTTAAAATATATTAAACTCCTATCAGGCTTGCATAGTGGGAGATTTGTCACAACTTGCAACTTTTTGTGGACGATCTATCAAACTAGCCACATAGGTTTTATTATTTATTAATTTATCATTTAGTTTTATTGTTTATTTATTAGTTTCTTCATGAGGAATGTCATATAAATTTCATTTATAATTTTAGAATGTAATTTTGATATTGCAAAGTTTCAGAAACTTGACCTATTGTAAAGATTTTAAGTTGAACTTCCCACGTTAGCTTATCTGGTTTATTGGTGATGTACTGCCCAAGTACCCTTCTCTCCTTTTTTGAGATCAGCCAAGATTAACTAGATGCCGTAATGATTCCCATGGTATTGGGCAGTTTCCGGTCACAATTCAAAGTGTTGGTTATGACATATAAAGCCCTTCACGGCCCCGGACCAGATTATCTCAGGGACCGCCTTCTGCTGCACGAATCCCAGTGATCGGTTAGGTCCCACAGAGTGGGTCTTCTCCGGGTCCCGTCAACTAAACAATGCCGCTTGGCGGGACCCAGGGGAAGAGCCTTCTCTGTGGCGGCCCCGGCCCTCTGGAACCAACTCCCCCCAGAGATTAGAATTGCCTCCACCCTCCTTGCCTTTCGTAACCTCCTTAAAACCCACCTCTGCCGCCAGGCATGGGGGAATTGAGATGCTCTTTCCCCCTGGGCTTTTACAATTTCATGTGTGGTATGTCTGTATGTATGTTTGGTTTTTTATATTAATGGGTTTTTTAATCATTTTTAGTATTTATTGGATTATTATTGTACATTGTTTTATTACTGTTGTTAGCCGCCCCGAGTCTCTGGAGAGGGGCAGCATACAAATCCAATAAATAAATAAATATAAGTACAATCAATCAATAAACAAACAAACAAACAAACAAATAAATACAAGCTGACATAATTTCTGCCTTAAGACTAAATGGAGCTTAGAGCTAGAGATGATTGTACTAAGGTGTGTTAGCAGATCTAAATTTCAAAGAAAACAGTAAACCCAGAGAAAATATGTAACTCTACTAAAAAGGGAAAGAGCAAAGTGGGGTAAGTACTGTAATATATTTATTTTGTGAAGGGAAAACCCTGATTGTTATTTGAACTCCTAACTGTAGCATAAATGGTGTGCCATAGCTAACAAAAAGTATATTTTATGATCTGGTTTCTTGTTTATCATTACTAAGATAATCTACTCAACATTAATTGAAACAATCCTGGCAAAACGGCTGCAGAAAGCCTAAAGCATAGTCTGACAGCAAACCTATTGTAATTTATGGGCACTCAGCCTCATACTGGTAGCTTGACTGTCCCCAGCCAGCAGCTACACCAACAAAGACCTTTAATATTAGGCCTCTTTTTTTACAAGCTAAAGCCATGTCAGCACTTGTGACTTATAGTGTCTTATAGCATCTCCTAGTCATTGCATTGGAAGAAATAAAGTCTACTTTCCCTCCTGATTTACAGGCACAAGGGTGGCTAAACGATGCTAGGAAAAATTAGTGAGGAAATGCTCCTATTCATTTCAGCTAAGGCTCAGACAAGTGTTTCAAAATGTCACATTTAATGCAAGGATATTTTTCTAACAAGTCCAGCAAGATTTCCAGTTCTATGGGTTCTGCTGGGTTGATACCTTTTAAGAGCATCAATGAAGCCTCTAAAGTCCTCTGCCCACTAAAATATTATCCCTCTAATGAGGTATGTATAGGATATGGTCAGTGAAGGGCTGCAAAAATGTTTACTACTGCACTGTGGGCGTGGATTATTTTGTGGGTGTGGCTTGCCAGCCAAGTGACCAGGTGAGAGTGGCTTGACGATCATGTGACCGGGGTGGCTTAAAGGTCATCTGACTGGCTTAAAGGTGGCCAACTTGATGTCATTCACGTCAAAGGTTTGGGTTAGGGTGCCTACCCATTCCTCGCCTCAAAGAGATACAATTTCCCTATTTACTATTACTGAACATCCAAAATATACTATTTAATTCTATGTATATGTGCCATATGTGTACATACATATGCACACAAAAATATACATTATCTACTATATAAACTGTATGTGTATGTATACACACAGACACACACACACACACACAGCTCTTCTAAAATTATACACATTCAACCTCATTTACTGCGATAGGAAAAACATACCCAGAGCCCAGAAGGGGAAAAAAGAGAAAAAAATTGATTTTTTTCTACCAGTTCTGTGTACCTGACCATAACCGTAGGAGCCCATCACTGGATATGGTACAAAAAAAATAAGAGGGTGGCCATGATTGTGTGATCAAGCCTGTTTTTTGTATAGTACACAAACAAAACTGATAGAGCTTACATTGTAATGGCCACCATCTTACTTTATTTTAGTCACTACAGAGGAGATCCATTATAATGGATCGGTCACAGTCGGTGTTAGTGGGGGGTCAGAGGTCGACCTCTAGGCTTCTCCCTTGTGGGGTGCCTCAAGGGTGGGTCCTCTCCCCCCTGCTATTTAATATCTACATGAAACCGCTGGGCAAGATCATCCAGGGGCATGGGGTGAGGTATAATCAGTACGCTGATGATACCCAGTTGTACATCTCCACCCCTCGCCCAGTCAACGGAGCAGTGGAAGTGATGTGCCGGTGCCTGGAGGCTGTTAGGGTCTGGATGGGTGTCAACAGACTCAAACTCAACCCTGATAAGACGGAGTGGCTATGGGTTTTGCCTCCCAAGGACAATTCCATCTGTCTGTCCATTACCCTGGGGAGATTATTGACCCCCTCAGAGAGGGACCGCAACTTGGGCATCCTCCTCGATCCACAGGAGAAACATCTTTCAGCTGTGGCGAGGGGGACATTTGCCCAGGTTCGCCTGGTGCACCAGTTGCGGCCCTACCTGGACAGGGAGTCATTGCTCACAGTCACTCATGCCCTCATCACCTCGAGGTTCGACTACTGTAATGCTCTCTGCATGGGTCTACCTTTGAAAAGTGTTCGGAAACTTCAGATCATGCAGAATGCAGCTGCGAGGGCAATCATGGGCTTCCCTAGGTATGCCCATGTTACACCAACACTCCACAGTCTGCATTGGTTGCCGATCAGTTTCTGGTCATAATTCGAAGTGTTGCTTATGACCTATAAAGCCTTTCATGGCATCGGACCAGAATATCTCCGGGACCACCTTCTGCCACATGAATCCCAGTGACCAGTTAGGTCCCACAGAGTTGGCCTTCTCCGGGTCATGTCGACTAAGCAATGTCATCTGGCGGGACCCAGGGGAAGAGCCTTCTCTGTGGCGGCCCCGACCCTCTGGAACTAGCTCCCCCCAGAGATTAGGATTGCCCTCACCCTCCTTGCCTTTAGTAAACTCCTTAAAACCCACCTCTGCCGTCAGGCATGGGGGAATTGAGACTTCTCCCCCAGGCCTATATAGTTTAGGCATGGTATGTTTGTGTGTATGTTTGGCTTTTTAAATAAGGGTTTTTTAGATATTTTTAAATATTAGATTTGTTGTACATTGTTTTAATTATTGCTGTGAGCCGCCCCGAGTCTATGGAGAGGAGCGGCATACAAATCTAATAAATAATAATAATAATAATAATAATAATAATAATAATAATAATAATACCTTCTCCAATTCCAGATTCCCAAGAGCAATGCAGCAAGGAATGGGAGTTAGGAGACCCAATCCTTGGCCAAGGTTTCCAGGCCTTTCAACCATAACCAGGGGCAATCCTGATCTAACTTATTAAAGTAATGGTGTTCAAAACATATGGCCTTCTTTAATTTTCAATAACTTCAGCAATTTAAGCTAATGTAAAGCAAATATATAGAATAATTGATCCAGAGAAATGTTCAAATTCTTTTCTACATATTTACATATATTTCTTTATGTATTTTGCATAATCAACTTGAACAAAAATCCAAAAAGGTTAATGAAAAAAACAAATTATAAGCATTAAAAAGGTAAGGTGAAACAATGGAACTTAAGTATGGAATACATAGCTTTTTGTGGAATTGAAATGTGTTACTTTTTAATGCACTTGTACATTCTTAATATCAACAAGGAAAGTATTCATGGATGGTTCTGAATATGTAATGCTTCAACATGTTAACAAATCTAGATGGGATTAGTAACTAATAGGAACTCAATATTTATAATTATGTAAATAAATATTCAAAACTCATGTATAAAACTTTTGTGCAGAAAAAAAAATCCATTATGCAATGCAATATAGACATAGAAAACATCAAAACACAATAGGAACAAATAACCAGTGATTCTGTATCTATCCTCTCTTCCAATAGCAAGAAAGATGGACAAAGTAATATTAGGATTCAAAAGTCCATTTTCAAAACATTGCCAGACTATTATCAGTCCTCTTTCAATCAATTTTCCTGTAAATCTGATGAACAAGGTATTGGAGAAAGAGGCAATTTGCAATATGATGACAAAGTATTGAAAATAAGCTGTTCTCTGGCATCTTTATGTTTAATCTTAATTCTGGTGCTGAAATAATGATGAATTTGTCCCCAGTGGGTTTCTCTCCTGATATTAGTAAAGATAGTAAAGTTTAATAAATTCATGGGCTGTTTTGAGAAATAATGTTGATTTTTGTTTTAAGTATTTTTTCAGCTATAAGAATCTAGAATGGACACAGCTGGACATAGTATCCTGGCACTGCAATTTAAATATTGGAAACAATGCAGTCTTCCTCAGTGCTTAAAGAGAAGTGTTGGAAGTGGTACATCTCATTTAGCACTAAGGCCTGGTGGATTCATCTACACTTGGTGATTTCTCTTAAAAGCTTCATTGTTTTAAGCTTCCGTTATGCGTAGAAGGCCAGAAAAATAGCAATACTAATCAAATACCTTATCGAAGCTTTCTACAGTTACTAATGTGCTGTTTATAAATGTCCCTCTTCTATTAGTTTTGTCTCATGCTGAGATACAGCCAGTGATGAGCTACCAAAATTTTTACTACCACACTGTGGGCGTGGCTTATGCTTTTTATTTCAACATCTTTCAGTGCAAATTGGGTGCTCTGGGGTGGAGCTCCAAATTTTGCTACCATACTGTGTACCTGACTGTACCCGTAGGAGCCCATCACTGGATACAGCCCACTGTGTCCTAAAGGTCATAAAAAGAATTTTATTTGATTCAGATATTGCCCGTGTTGCAATATCTAAACAGCACTTATTAGTTATACTGCAGCATCATTCTTGTTGATCTTCAGTTTGAATTTATTCTGATTTATATCTTTACAGAAAAATGGCACAAAATCACAAGTTTCAAAGACTAGTTGTTACAGCTTTTTATCTTAAACACCTCAAATACCAACCTTGATTACCATATATACATTATTTACACATCATGGTTTATAATCTAAAACACCAGATAACTGGGAGACATAGAAAGAGATTATATCAGCAAGGAAAATTAATCATAAATAAAACAGCTCTTATTAAAAATAAAGATGGGGGAAAAGGAGACTTGCTATCCTGGGCCTTCACTGAAAAAGAAAAGAGCCATATTCTTATGAAATTGAATTTCTTAGGCAATATGTGTGCATGATTTGATATATCATGATTACTTAAATGACCATAAACTGATTATAAGTATTTGCTAATACAGTATTGTGATTCTATCTTTATCATTTGCTGACTGCAACACCAAGAAAAGATAGTTAATGATCACTATGATCAAACACTTCTGATAGAATTTTCATATTAATGTAAACCTAATGCAGTACTAATAGTTTTCTAAAACATAAGTGAAAATTTATTTCTCAAGAAACATCACTACTAGAGGTAAGTCTCTACCGCTTGACTTGAATGTGTGAACCATAAGGAAACCATCCAGGCTCAAGGACAGATGAAATCACACACTTGCTTAATTAAGTCATTATTCAGTTACTTAGGGATATTGAATGTCAACTAGAACAACTGGAATTTATCTCTTAGATGCGTTTCTCACACCTTCAACTACCCTATCTAAAGCTAAACATAAAGGATTGGAAAAAGTGGCTGGGATCTGAGTTACACAATATGGCATCCAGATAGTCTTGATACCTAAGTACTCCATTCCCAACCATAGCAATTCGTGATTATTTTACAATATATGGAATATAATCTTCACTGGAATCAACTCAGTATTGTACAAATATGTTTTATTTTATTGATATGATTTCTCCTGAAATGCTCTAGGGAAAAATGGCATACTTACTTCAAGATAGTAAGCAAAGGCAGGCTGTGACAAGCTACATCTGGATACCGTAAACAGTCAAAGATTAGATATTATTAGGCAAGGTTCACATTGTATTAATAGAGTAGGGCAGCTGAACCTCTTAAATCAACGATGTTGATTTATGAACACTCAGTGTGAGGTAGGGTTGCCACCTGATCAATTTTTAATTTTAGGTTGATTTTTCTTCATTATACAGCCTTCACATCAGGCAATAGGCAGTTTTAAATGAAAATATAAATATGCATAATTAAGCCTTTTATTCTCTTCTGCGAAAGCTAACAACTGACCAAGTCAAGGAGAAAAATACTTATTTTGCACTTATTTGACCACCGACTGCAGATAGCATGGTAAGCCATTTTTTGGCTTAGAATGTTATCTGAGTCAAACATTGTAAACTAAGGTATATGGCTTAAACGTGACAGCAAAACTAAACATTGAAGCTTACTCAAAACATCATGATTAAAATAAAGCATCATTTATCACAATGTGTGAATCTAGATAATGAGATGACTATTTTTAAAGATGAAGTGAAAATGGAGTAATGGAGGCTGAATAGCAGATGTGGAGGGGGGGGCAATATATTAATAAATTGTGAAGTTATTCAATGTCCACCTCCCTCTCCCTGCTTGAAATGGAGGGAGGCAGAGCCCAAGGGCTCCTGAGCATAAAGATTGCAGGGGCAATATGCTCCTGAGAGAATCAGTCTCTGAACACACCCAACGGAAGATGGCCTTAGCCTGTGATTTCCTGAAATGTATAGAGACCAAGTGGATCCACCCTCCAGGTGAGAAGCGACTACAGGAAGGACCCTGTTAGTCTGAGAGGAGGCTGAAGCTACTAGTCAGTCTTCAAGAAGATGGCTGATTTGCCATCATCCATTCCTTCTAAACCAGTTTTTCATCTTCTTGTAATAAATCTGATTTTTCCATTTGGAGGTCATCTTCTGCCATGGCTGCCTCTTCCTCTTCCTCTGGCTTCCTGACTGGGGTAGGAGGGTCTCCAGGGATGGTCCCCAGGACTTTGGTGCTATGCTCCTGAGCTTTGGCCCTGAGGGCAGCAATGCTGTTCTCTCTGAGTTCCTCCTGGGAAATGGTGGTTTTGGAGTCTGGCCCCCTTTCTTCCTTGTCACTCTTGTCAAGCTTGGGCAGGGCCTGGCGTTCCATCTCCGGCTTCCTTCCTGCCTCAGCCGCTGCCTCCAGAGACTTTTTGTGCATCCCTAAAAAGAATTGTTGGTATTCGGGTTTAGAAAAGCGCCTGGGCATGGGAAAGCCATCTTGAACTGAAAACAGTAAAGATAAAGAAAGGCCAGAATTAAGGAAAAGCAGAAAGCCTTGCTTCAAACAGCAGTCACACAGAGAGCCCAGCGAAGGGGCCCTGCATGAGGAAGACCTCCAGCTAATTCTCTGACAGAAACAGTCAGTCTTGAGGAGAAACTTACACCAGTGTTCCACCTATATACAGTGGTACCTCTACTTAGGAACTTAATTTGTTCCATGACCAGGTTCTTAAGTGGAAAAGTTTGTAAGAAGAAGCAATTTTTCCCATAGGAATCAATGTAAAGCAAATAATGTGTGCGATTAGGGAAACCACAGGGAGGGTGGAGAGGCCCCAGGGAGGATTCTCCCCAACTTTTCCAGCCCTGTTTCCTCCCAGGAGATTCCTAGAGAGGCCCCACAGAGGCTTCTCTCTGCCTTTTCCTGCCCTGTTGCCTCCCAGGAGATTCCTAGAGAGGCCCCATGGAGGCTTCTTCCTGCCTTTTCCGGTTACAGTTTTGGAGGCTCAAATTTGTAAGTGGAAAATGGCTCTTGAGAAGAGACAAAAAAATCTTGAACACCCAGTTCTTATCTAAAAAAGTTCATAAGTAGAGGCGTTCTTAGGTGGAGGCACCACTGTATATTTTATCTTTGTGTCTGAACCCTGAGGTCAAATCTTCATATTTTATACTGGAGGAGGAAGAATCATCCTGTGTGGGAATGAACTGTCCTTAAATAGCGCTAAAAGCAGGGTTACAAAAGGAATCTATGTTTATAGAAAAACACAAAGATTTCTAAGATAACAAAATGACAAAACCTGTTATCCCTGCAGTTTAGTGGACTAGGGCAGAGGAAACTAAAGAGACAGCACTCCCTAATCTCATTAGGCTGCAGAGTTTCATCAAACACAGAAGTGAATCTGTATGTGAAACAAAGCCTTGATGAGGGAAATGCTAACTCCTACAGACTGCTTTTCTTTCCTTAATGTATACCATCCACCCCTGTTCTTACAATTCTCAGTTTTCTTGTAGACTGAAGAATGAAGCAGTATATTTATAAGAAGCCAGGTGTTAAATTTGAAGAAATTAGTCTGGAAAAGCAGAAAAGAAAAGCTAAGAAAGAAACAGGGAGTGCGTGAGAAAATCAGCTACTATAAAATATAAGACAAATTTGTCATTAAAGTTACTTGCAAATAGGGTTTGTTTACTGCTGAGCCTCCACAGTGCTTGGCACACAGAAGGAAGAGGAGAAGGGGAAAAGGCTTCTTTATGCACAATCAACACTGTCGAGAATGGACTTTTCATCTGACTACCATCTAACTCAGAGGTAGGCAAAGATGGCTCTTCTATGACTTGTGGACTTCAACTCCCGGAATTCCTGAGCCAACCATGTTAGCCGAGGAAAACTGGGAATTGAAGTCCACATGTCATAGAAGAGCCAACTTTGCCTACCCCTGATCTAACTGATCAGATTGCATTTCAGCCACTAATCTGCCATGCCTGTGTGCTCCTGAAATGAAGGCCCAAGAGTGGAGCTGAAGAGAAGTTAATCCTCTGGTCTTCTCTTAAATAAAAACAAGGCTGACCCAAAAGTTTGGAATTTATGAATGCGGTTGTTTTCAAGGCTTGTTTGTAAACTACCAGAGACATCAGAAAGAATTCTGGACTAGGAAGACTCTTGGTCTGATCCAGCAGAGGTCTTCTTACACTGGTAGCCTTCAACATATGACTGGGATCTGAATTTCCATTTCTAAGCAAGGCAGTTGTTAAACGAATCACACCAATTTTACAACCTTTTTTGTCAAAGTGGATAAGCAAATCACAGTAGTTGTTAAGTGAATCTTGTTAAACAAATCCAGGTTCCCTCATTGACCTCATTTGTTGGAAGCCAGCCTGGGATGCTGCAACCATCGTAAATACATGCTGGTTATGAAGTACCCAAATTTTGATCATTTGACTGTAGGGACATACAGTATAGTCATAAGTGCAAGGACCAGTCACAAATCTCTTTTTACAGTGCTATGGTAAGTTTCAATAGTCCCTAAATGAATTGTTGGAAATCAAGATCACCTTATATGCACAAATCTACTCAAACCCTTAAATATATCCATTATGCCATCAGCTGTAATTACTATTTTCTGAAGTAGAAAGCTTCTAAAAACCTTTAATGGGTCTCCAAAATTTATCAAAAGTTTATGTTTTCAGCCAGCATGAACATCTGGCAGGCGATTTTCACCATAATAACAGTCCACCATGTGGTAAACTGTTGAGAAAATGTGAAGAATGCTTTTTAGCAAAAACATTGTGGAAGCATAATATAAAATACAGACTATAGGCATTAGACATAAATATTTTGTATTCCATAAAGTTTATTAAAATCTTCCATTAAAAAATGTTACTGGTAGCCTATCTGTGCAACCTCTAGGCTCAGTAGAGAAGCCATATTGAGCTTTCTATCTATAAGTAATCCATGTTCAGATATTTCTTTCCCATCCTACCTATTTTATACAATAAAAGCTTTCTGAACAGATCTTCCATGTGTGTTAGCCTAAAGACCCATTATCTACCTTCAATCATGACTACTAATCCAAAACACATACAGGGCACAGTATCAGAAAATGCTACTGTACTTTAATTCCCTTCCACACTGTCAGAACCCTGCCAGGGACTCGGGCTGTTACAAAATATAGATCTGTTCTCAAGACTGAACTCTTACCCAATAGCCAAGGAGCACAGGATTCCATTATGCCATCCTTGGCTGATTTCAGTATGGATTCTGGCAGTGGGATGGAGTGACGAACCATGGCACCATATAGGCCATATTCTGCCATTACACTGCTTCTTCCCCAGCATTTTTCTCTCTTTCGCCATTTGGCCCGTCTGTTCTGAAACCAAACCTGCAATAGGAAAGATTGTTTAATAAGGAATGTATTTTTATTTGACATGTGACTGCTGCACCCTAATGAGTCCAATTTAAAAAGAGGAATACGTAAAACAGAATAAAAGGCACTGACTAATCTAGTGAATGGTTGTTTGTAAAACTAGTATGCCTAACACTATTTCATTCTTTGACTAGGAATGAAATGAAATCACTTGGCCTGATTGAGAGTGGAACCGGTACACAAAACTGTGTTTTTTTCCCTGAGCCTAGAACAGTGTTTCTCAACCTTGGGCGTTTGAAGATGGGTGGACTTCAACTCCCAGAATTCCCTAGCCAGCGTTGCTGGCTGGGGAATTCTGGGAGTTGAAGTCCGCCCATCTTCAAAGGACCAGGGTTGAGAAACACTGGCCTAAAACATTCCATTTTCCCTCCCTCCCTCCCTCCCTCCCTCCCTCCCTCCCACTTATTTCCTGTAATAACTCCCCAGTCAGACATATGGCAGAGTTTTTCACTCTTTCTGCCATCACCAAATATGGCTAGATATTTTAATACCTTTTATTTTCATTACATTTACTTGCAAACTGACTAGCAAAAATCTGTTTTGATCGAACAAAGTAAAAGCTGCATATGGGGGCATGGTATTTTGACAGGAAGATAGACACAATTAACTGAAGCATGGTTTGCTCAACTCAATTTGCAGAATACTTTAGATGAGAAAATAAAATGTAACAGCTGAGTTCTCAATACTCTAATATAAAATACAGATGGTTAATTCAGGATCAAGCAAGCATAATTGCTCTGTTTTCTGTAACTCATTGCCATTCACATATCCTCCCCAACTAGCACAGCCTTGCAGCTTGTTGCAGATTGCCAAAATCTTGAATTTTTCACAAAATTAAGCAAAACATTCAATTGGACAAATAACTTTCCCTTAATATCCATTTGTTCTGCTCAAAAGGCTAATGCCAAGATTATAATGACCCAGAATGTGAATTCTGTCCTGGTTCATACTGAATATTTAAACAATTATATATGGACACTTCCATGGAACGGAATGTGATTTGCAAATTCCAATGGACTCTTAGTGCAATCTGTCTTCACTTCCTACAAGTTCCCAACTATTTACAGGACCACCTACTACCTCACACTTCCCTGCAGCCAATAAAGGCCCAGAGAGTTGGCCTTCTCCAGGTCCCATCTACCAAACAATGTTGTTTGGCGGGGCCGCGGAGAAGAGCAGCTCCGACCCTTTGGAACTAACTGCCCCAGGAGATTCGCACTATCCCTGCCCTGCCGACCTTACAGAAAGCCATTAAAGACCTGACTTTTCCAAGGGACTGGGACCACAAATGACTGAATATTTGAATGTTATTAATAATATTATTGACTGTTTTTATATTTTATTCTGACACTGTAATTTTTATATTGTTTTTATATGCTGTTAGCTTCCCAGGGTTTCCTGGAGTTGGGCGGCATACAAATCTTGTTAAACAGTATCTTGGCAAACTTAAACAATGGGCTCTATCTAACAAAATGAAAGTCAATGGTGAAAAAAGTAAGGTTCTACACAGCGGTGGACTACGAGCCGGAACAATAAATTGCCCTCACCACCGCGGCTCATAGGTTCTTGGAGGGCCAGCATGATTTTGCTGCTGCACCTGTGAAGGTAGCAAAATCGCGCAGGTAAAACTTCACCAAAACACTGGCGCAATTTTGCTACCTCCACAGGTGCAGCAGCAAAATCGTGCTGGTCCCGGAAGAACTTATGAGCCGCCGCGGCGAGCACAATTTAGCGTTCCGGCTCGTAGCCCATCGCTGGTGCTACATTTAGGCAAGAAAAACAAAACACACAGGTACGGTATATGTGGTACATTGCTCAACAGGAGTGAGAAGGATCTTAAGAGTCCTAGTGGACAACAATGTAAATATGAGCCAGCAATGTACAGCAGCTGCCAAATAAGCCAATACCGTTCTACGCTGCATTAACAGAGGGATAGAATCAATATTATGTGAAGTATTATTACCACTTTATAAGGCCTTGGTATGGCCTCATTTGGAATACTGCATTCAGTTTTGGTCACCACGATTGCAAAAAGGATATTGAGACTCTAGAAAAAGTGCAGAGAAGAGCGACAAAGATAATTAGGGAATTGGAGGCTAAAACATATGAAGAACGGTTGCAGAAATTGGGCATGGATAGTTTAATGAAAAGAAGGACGAAGGGAGACATGATAGCAGTGTTCCAATATCTCAGGGGTTGCCACAAAGAAGGAGTCAACTTATTCTCCAAAGCAACTGAGGGTAGAACAAGAAGCAATGGGTGGAAACTAAACAAGGAGAGAAGCAACTTAAAACTAAGGAAAAATTTCCTGACAGTCAGAATAGTTAATCAGTGGAACAACTTGCCTCCAGAAGTTGTGAATGCCCCAACACTGGATGTTTTACAGCAGGTGTTGGATAACTCTGTTGTTGTTGTTGTTGTTGTTAAATATTAAAATTGTGCATACTTTTCCAACTGAACAGTATGATAATGCAGAGCCTAACTAATTCTCATTATGCCCTTTGTGCAAGTGGCCTGGATTTTTGCCTCTATTTAATGGAGGTCAGAAAATCGAGGAGTGCTCCACTAGCAATGCAAGGAAAACTTCCAGAGGCCACCAGGCAATGGGAGAGAGTCGGGGGTACTATTTCGGCTGCTTTTAAACCCTCTTGGGTAGCACAGAGCCATCCCCTTGGCGACACCAAGGCTTCACCATTTCGGCCTAGCACAAATCTATTAGCTGGGCGGGTGGTGCACTTCCTCTCCCCTCGCCTTTTCCCCCCACCGCTTCAGAGAGAAGCTTCAGCTTCTGAGGTGAAAAATTGCTCGCGGTCTATTCAAGGAGGAGGCAAAGGAAGAGTCAGCTCCAGGGGCAGCTCCAGGCCTGATTGAAAAATAAGTTAATTTCAGTTTGAATCGATGGGCCTCAGGCACTGAAATACCACGGGGAAATTAAAGCGGCTGCTCCCTGGTTGATCGACGCCATTGACCCGCGCTAATTAATGCCGTGGCGGGTAGTGAAGTTTCTCGCTCGCTTCTCCACGAGACAGTCGCCCCTCCCTTCGGGGGGGGGGTTGAGCAGATACCCCCGCCACCGCAGCCACACCGGCTTTTTCTCATTTAACTAATTAAGCTAGAAAATTGGGTGTTAATTTGTTTAGGGGTGTTTTCTTTTTAAGTGCCCCCCCCTCCTGGGCGCGCCTGTCCTTTCCCTCCTTTCCAGGGGGAAGGCACGCGTCGTCCCCGGCGGAATGGAAATGAATGGCGGGGGCTCGCTGGCAGATGGATGCTCGGGGGGTCACTCGGCAATCTTCTCCCGACTTGATTGCTTGATTAGGTCGTTAGCACATTAAAAAGAGGAAAAAAATTGCTCTCCGTCTGGCGCTGTCCTGATGAGTGGGCCGAGGCGGGAATCGCCTGGGTAATTTATCTTTTTATACAGCAAAGAATTTGATTTCAATCTGCGGATACATCGAAGCGCCTTTGACACCTGTTTAACATTACAACGCTGACAGCTTAACCCTGTGATGACTCCGCTGGGCGGCAGCGGATTCAGGCAGGGTGGAGCAGGCCCAGGCCCCGAAAAGGAGAGGCCGTGGCTGGAGGGGGCTTCACATTCTCCTGAGAGAGACTTTGAGTGGAGCCGCGTGGGGAGGAACGGCCCTCATTGAAAGCCCCCTGAGATTAACAAAATACATAATGACACATAGACATTTTATTGAATTGCACTGCCGATTCGATATTAAAATAAGGTTGAAAAACGTAACTATGCTTACATGAAAGTTACAGGTAACACAGTTCAAAAATCCCTTTGTGACTTTCTTCTGCTGGGTATTTCTTTTTTGTGACCATTACATACATGCTCATACATTTAAACCCGTATTTCCTTTGTTACAGCAATAAGTATATAAAAAGCTTATGCACTTGCCTTAACTAAGGATAGGAAGGATATTTGCAACACTAATATATGATCAATTTGGTATTCTTATTTCTAAATAACCATTAATTCTTATTCCTAAATAAGCATTCTTAAAAATCCAATATAAAAAATGTACTGAATTGCATACAGTAAATAATCTGTTTTCAATTAGAACCAAAATATTTTAAAATTGTCAAAGTAGCAAAGGACTGAATGATTTGTAGAAATTGATGTTACTTGATTGTAAGTCCTGAATCATGAGAGTGATTCTAGGGTCTAACTAGGCTAAGATATCAGAGGCAGAATATTCTTATTAATAAATTATTTTGCAATTTATATTGACTGGTTCCCAATATGATTTGATTGCTTATTTGTATCTGGACTATAAGTGTTATACCTTATGATTCTTGACTAACGTATCCTTTTTTTATATACACTGACTATATATGCCAAGACAAATTCTTTGTGTGTCCAATCACACTTGGTTAATAAAATTCTATTTATTCTATTCTTTTCTATTTACAGTTTTTGCTGCCTTTTAATGTAGTCCAAAAATGAATGATTGGAAATGAGCTTTTTCATACTTTTTCCTATTGTGCAAAGACAAATAACTAACCGCATCAGTTATTTAAAGATTTCATGGGGGATATTGCCTTGATTGAGAACTCATGTTTACATTTAATTATTGCTGTTATTGTACTATAGTTCTCATTTTAAGTATTGTGAACAATTTTGAAGTCATGTAACAAAGGTATCATAAACTTTAATCCAGTGTTTCTCAAATAGTGGGGTGTGCCCAGGGGTGGGCTGCTGCCCGGACCTGGGGGGGGGGGGTGCAGTGGGGAAGCGAAAATAGAACTCCATCCCAGAGCACCCAATTTGCACTAAAAGATGTTGAAAGAAAATGCAGGGCATCCTGCATAAGCCACACCCACAGTGGGGTGGTAAAATTTTTGGTAGCGCTTCACTGAGGGCGCCCCCCGGAGGGGTATGGAGCAATGCCAGGGGGCCGCTTGACCCCAGGGAATGTGTTTTTTTTTGCCACAGTGAGTAGGATGCGCACCCTACCTGACACTTGTACCTCCGTCACGTTCCTCAGTGTTGTATCAAGGCAAGGGCAGCCCATTCTAAAAGAAAACGTCACGCGAATTCAAACTTCTCGAACTCATGAGACTTTTGTTTTTAGAACAGGCAGCCCTGTTCTAAGGAACGCTGAGGAATGCGACGGAGGTACTGATAAAAGATAGACTTCGCAGGTGTAATAACAATTCTCAAAAGAGCTTGGGTAGGGTAATATCTAGTTCAGTGAGGCTTGGAGACAACCCAGAAACCTCTTTGTGTGAGAAATAGTGGTTGTGCATATACAGGTAGTCTTCGACTTACAACAGTTCATTTAGTGACTGTTCGAAGTTACAACAGCACTGAAAAAAGTGACTTATGACATTTTTCACACTTAGGATCATTCTAGCATCCCCATGTGAATTCTTTTCTGGTCTACCCATCTCATTCATATACTTAGCAAAAATAGGAACAATCGTTGAACAAGTGGCAATTTACTATTCTTGTTTATGTGTAATCCTACTGTGATAATAAGACAACTGTGAATTAAGTAGGGAGGAACAGTCTATTATACACCTCTGCATTTAACCAGAAAACTAAGACTTAAGGATACAATTTACCATGTGGCTTAACTAACCATTACAGATGAACAGTTTATCAAGAAATTAAATGCAACTCTAGTAAATTTCATTTCATATATTTTAATGCATATCAAAGGTACAGTGAAATAAATCTGAATATGTAAGCAGGCTCATATGCACATAGTTAATGCACCCAAGCAGACATGAATTTGTGTTTATATCCACATTGTCCCATATAATGATATGTGATCGTGATGGCTACTGCCTCTTCATTTATAATGATATGTATGTTTAAATTGATTTTATTTTTAATGTAGCAGAAAATGCCAATCAAGATATATTTGCTGCATAGGCCTATGTTGAACGTTTCTGTATTCTTGTCTGAATGTAAGGTTGTTACGCCTGTAGCTACCAGAAGATGCATGTTTAAAAATAAAGTCGGTATTCTAATTAATAAAATGTTATAAGAGCATTACAAAACAATTCATATCAAAATACTTCCTCATCTGAAAATGCCTGCACAGAAATCTTCACACAGTCCTTCCAGATCAGACTCATATAATGTGTTTATTCTTCTTGTCTTCTTCTTGTCCGCTAGATGGCTCCATACAATGAGATTTTACATTATCCAGTAGTACTCCTGTTTCATCAGTATACAAATTCAAACATAAGAAGTGCTCTCTATTAAGGGATAAACTCCACATTGATGGAATGAATCGGGTACACTTTCTTGCTTATTTCAGAGCAAAAGGTATTGATTCCAGAGCTTGTCAGAATGATGGAATGTTTCCACCAATTCCAAGCATTTGCCATGTCCTTTAAAAATATTTAGAAGAGCTTCTTCTGACAGCCATTATTTATAAATCTACCCTTATTTTTATGACCCCAAAACCTGAATTAACTGTAGTTCTTATTTATGAACAGAGATTCAATGGACATGATTACACATCAGTAGACTCTGTTGCATATTTAGAATTAAAGTACAGAAAATGTCACTGCGCTTCTGGGAATAGGAATTACTCTAGAGCAGAGGTCTTCAAACTTGGCAATTTTAGGACTTGTGGACTTCAACTCCCAGAATTCTCCAGCCAGGATAGCTGGCTAGAGAATTCTGGGAGTTGAAGTCCACCAGTCTTAAAATTGCCAAGTTTGGGGATCCCTGCTCTAGAGTACTGCCTTACTTAGCACAGGAAGCAAGTTTTATATACTGTACACATACAGATTTTATATCTGTTTCATGATTAATCTGTTGTGACAGATTGCAATGTATGAAAAGGAAATTAAAATGTTAATGCATATACAGCATATACAGCTATAGCATGCTTCAAAAACTATTTAAAGGAATATGAATATAATCTGTATGATGTCTGGTTTAAAATCAGTAAGTAGAAACTAAATATATCACCTTAAAAAAAATCCAGCAAGTAAGCAAATGTATAGAAGGATGAAGGTCTGTTGCAAGAAAACTGATCTGCTTCTATTGAATTAGGTTTAAATTAGTACATATACTGTTTAAAAAGTTACACTTTTTAAAATTTGTGGTACTGTTCGTCAATGCAAACAGTGCATAATAAATATGTGTGGTTAATGTCGCCTTCCAAAATTAGGCCCACCAAATCTACCAAACTCTCCTTCAAGCCTGAGGCCCTGGTAAGATACTTTAGAAATAGAGCTAAACTAGAGAAAATGCTACATGAAGCATTATTTACAAATCCTTTGCTACCTTAAACAATATCAGACATTCATTCATCACAGCAATCCAGTTTACCACTCTGCTGTAATCAAAAATACAAGGTACGGTATCTCTTTTAACTTGTAAGAAAAAGATATTACATACACATTACCCCTCATTTTGCTTATTCCACCTGAAATTTAAACAGGCATTTAATTCTATAAGCAAAAGTGGACACTATTCCTGGATGAAGTGAAGACTGCAAGTAGCATTTTTCTGTTAGATTTATTTATTTAGTATGTAGTTGGAGGTACACCATGTTACCTTTTTTTCACGTTATAATGCTAATTGCTTTTTTTGTATTCTGCACATAAAGGGATCTTACTACAAAGTTAATATATACAGTATATTCTATCGCAGCCTCCCACTTCTGCTTTTCACTAACTCACAGACTGGCTTTTATTTTGGAATAATTTTTCTTCTGCTATACTGTATGCCAGATTCTGACATGATATGTTATTTTAGTAACTTGCTTTTTTATATTAGATACAGTTTTATTTTGAGTCTATGTTTAATATATTTGTTGTTCTGTTTTATATTGTTTCTAGCTTGTTTATTTTAGATTAGTTTACAGTGTTTCTAAAGAGATTTAAGATTTCTTAAATTTTTAAAAAAAATTAATTGCAGCTTTCTTGGCTTATAAATAGATTACGTTCAGCATCCTTGGAACATTTCAGCAGAAAACTTAAAAACAATACACTTAATAGAACTTTGACATGTGTTTACTTAATTTGTCCACCAGAGGACCAAATTGCTATCAGGTGATCTCAGATCCACCACCAGGGGGCCAAATTGATACCCAAATGTTCTCAGATTCTTCTTTACCATATAATAAAATCCATAGATTTGGGGAGTTTGAGTAATGCATTACTCTTCCTTCATTACACAATATATATTTTCCTTTGCATATATAAATTAGAAAAACGCAAGTGTTTTCTAGTAGTTCCCTCAATAAGCTTTGGAGATTAGTAGACAGCAACAACAAAAGAAAAGTAAACCACTGCTTTGTAATACCAGACTAATTATCCATTTAGCTCAGGGGTCCCCAAACTTTTTACACAGGGGGCCAGTTCACTGTCCCTCAGACTGTTGGAGGGCCGGACTATAAAAAAAACTATGAACAAATCCCTATGCACACTGCACATACCTTATTTTAATGTAAAAAACAAAATGGGAACGTACTATTTGGGGGGGGGGAAGAAGTCTGAGATTCATATATGTTTATGTTTTGTTTTTAATTTTCTTTTGTTAACATCTGATTGGTTATACAAGGTTTTCTTGGTTTATAGAAAAATATAGAAAAATATTTATAGAAAAATATATAAAGAAAGAAGAAAGCACTTTGGCATAATGGTTAAGTTAGAAATATAATTGGTGTTGTACTTTTAGAAGGAACATTAAGGAGGGAATTTAATTAAAAGAAAAGTATGTACCTGGATCACAACATTAGAAAAAAAAACTTTTGCAACTTTTTTGATGATTGATATTAGTTACTGACAAAATACTGCATTTTATTCAGGGAAAATTAGATGGTACATTGTATTGTTTGAATGTATGTTGAGAGAATTTTTTAAAAAAATTTACACCGCCCCCCCAAAAAAGTCCTTCCTTCCTCCACCCCTCAATTCATTTCATTCTTCCTTCCTTCCTTGTTCCCTCCATTTCTTCTTCTTTCCCTCCCTCCCTCCTTCCCTCCTTTCCACTTCTCTCTTCCCTCTCCCTTTTTTTCCTTCTGTCTCATTTGTTTTGTTTCCCTCTCCCTCGTTCTTTCCCTCCATCATTTTCTCATTTTTCTCTTTCTCTCTCTCACATTCCCTCCCCCTCTCACTTGTTTTCTCTCCCTCTCTCTCATGCTTTCCTTCTCTCTCTCTCTTTTTCTTCTCTCTTCCTTCCTCTCTTCTTTTTTTTTCTGCCCTGCAACGCGCCGCGAGCCAGTCGGCTGCAAGCAGAAGCTCCAAGACAGTGGCACCAACGTCGGGTCGCAGTACATTGCTGGCACTGCGCTGGGCCTGGGCACAGGGCTGGCACTGGCCCGCTGGCTGGGCCGGGACGGAGGTGCCAGCCCCATGTCCAGCGCAGCGCCAGCAATGTACGTAACACATCAAGCCGCCGGCGCCGGTGCCTTGCAGCCAACCGCCCCACCGCCGCCTTACGGCTACTGCTTAGTCCCCCCCCCGCTCGACGCACATTTGGCGGCGCCACCTTCGTGGCTTGCCCTGCTGTCCCGCGCCCGCCAGAGCTGCCCAGTGCAGCCGAAGCCCGGGGCGGAGTAGGCGGCGGTGGCTGCTTCAGGCCCGCCCCCAAGCTGAGCTTCCTTTGGCTTCCTTCGATGCAAAGCTGCAAAGCTCACCTGCCGCCTCGAAGGAAGCCAAAGGAAGCTCAGCTCAACGAGGACCGGGTGTTGGTCCCTTGAAGCTGCAGCCGCCGCCGCCCACCAAGGAGATCCCTTCGCCCGAACGGAGGCGGCGGCGGCGAGCTCAAGGAACCAAGAGCCGGTCTTTCTCTGCGCTGAATTGTTGCAGCTTCTGAGGCCGCATCCGCCTCCAGGCGAAGGGATCTCCTCGGTGGGCGGCCTCGGTCCGAAAAGGACCGGCTGTTGGTCCCTTGGCGGAGGCAGAGGCGGCCTCAGAGGCTGCAACAATTCAGCACCGAGAAAGACCGGCTGTTGGTCCCTTGAGCCCGCCGCCGCCACCTCCGTTCAGGCGAAGGGATCTCCTCGGTGGGCGGCGGCGGCGGCAGCTTCAAGGGACCAACAGCCGGCCCTCGTTGAGCTGAGCTTCCTTTGGCTTCCTTCCTTTCTCCACCAAGGAGATCCCTTCGCCCGAACAGAGGCGGCGGTGGCGGGCTCAAGGGACCAAGAGCCGGTCTTGTTTACTGCCCCCTCCAGACGCTCTTGCAGGGCTTCCAGGCTCCCCGCGGGCAGCGAAGAAGCAAAAAAGCAGCACTCTCCCGCTCTCTCTCTCCCTCTCTTTCTTGCGTTATTTCTCTCTCACACTCCCTTTCTATGTCTCCCTCTTTCTCTCTCTCTCTCTCTCTCTCTCCCTCTCCGCAGCAGACCCCCCACACGCCAAAAGTGCCCAAGCGCGCGCAAACGTCACCGGTGCAAAAAAAAAAAAAAGGCAAAAAAGCGGCACTGGAGGGACAAAGACGGTCTGCAGCTGAGCATCTGGAGGAGGAGGAGGCGGAAAGCCAGGGGGCGGGGAGGAAAGCAATTGGCCAATTTCTTTCTCAGAGGAACTGTTGCTGCTCTGCCATAGGGTGCTTTCCTCCCCGCCCTCCTGGCTTTCCTCTTCCTTGCCGCCGCCAGACGCTCGGCAGCAGAGTGGAGATGACATTCGGAACTTAGTATATTATAGATGGTAAAATCTCGTACGCTGCCACGGGCCGGGTAAATGACCTCAGCGGGTCGCATCCGGCCCGCGGGCCATAGTTTGGGGACCGCTGATTTAGCTCATATTGTTTACTTAAGGGTGGAGTAGGAAAACTTTTTTCTTGAGGTTCTGACATGTTCTAATTGCTTTGCATTTATTTTTGAAACTTACCTCTCCCTTTTCTGTATTGAAATCTATGTAATGTCTCTTATTCCAAGTTTATTTATTTATTAGATTTGTAAGCCCTATCCAATAAATAACAGAGAGTATCATAATTGTAACTAACAGGACAGGCCATGAGTAGCTTTTTTGAAATATGTTCTAACTTCCAAACAATGGTTAAGCAACTGGTCATTAAACAGGGACCAATTAATACATATGTCAGATCTTTTCCTTGCTTTACAAGAACTTGTGTGTATTTATTTTTATTTTTATTGCTTGTTCGTTTACTTATATGTACTAGAAAAGAGGTTCTCATTACATCCATCTATATACAACAAAAAATTTCCTCACTTCTGAGTTGCTTCTCTCCTTGTTTAGTTTCCACCCATTGCTTCTTGTTCTACCCTCAGGTGCTTTGGAGAATGGTTTGATTCCCTCTTCTTTGTGGCTCTTCTGAAAAATTGGAACACTGCTATCATGTCTCCCCTAGTCCTTCTTTTCATTAAATTAGACCGGGACAGGCAAATTGGGCTCTTCTATGACATGTGGACCTCAACTCCCAGAATTCCTGAGCCAAACATGTGAGCTCAGGAATTCTGGGAGTTGAAGTCCATCACAGAAGAGCCAACTTTGCCTACCCCTGAACTAGACATACCGCACTTCCTGCAATCGTTTTTCATATATTTTAGCCTCCAGTCCTCTAATCATCTTTGTTGCTCTTCTCTGCACTCTTTCTAGAGTCTCAACATCCTTTTTTCATTACATTACCTTAAATGGGAGATGATGAAGATCATCTGAGCTACCACAGCAAAGCCCTCATGCGTCAAGTAAAGCCACAACAAGTGCACAAGCTGAAACTTGACATCCTTGAGCATGGCCCTTAGGTGCCCATCCAGGAGGACTGCCCAAGTCATGGAAGCTAGACCTTCACGGGTGATCAAAAGGCAAGGAACCTTGAATGGGAAAACTTCATCTTTTTCAAGAAGTTCAAGCATCTTCATCATTTTTGCTTCAACCATTTTATTGCAAGACTTTGCTCTACTTGTCAGAATAGAGTCCATCCATTAGGAGCAAAGATTCTCAAATCTTAGCAATGTTATGGGCAAAATACCATGTGAAACAGTCGCGGCACCCAGGCAGGAGTTTTTAAATGGAGTTGGACATTCCCAGCCAAAATCACCTAAGCAATAAAGGAGTAGAAGTAGAAACACTTCCATTATGGTTTGAGATTGAGATTGAGTTTGTAACTGTTCAATCTAGTTTGCTTTTCTTTTTCCATCCACATTCAAGGCATCTCAGTTCTACCATTTCCATTCCTGGGGATTCTTGGTAAATAAAGGTGCCAATCAAAATCAGTGAAAGTGGAACTTATGCTCATCCTGGAGACCATAAACCCTCTGCATGAGCCACCTTCCAAAGGATACCTGAAGAAATTGAATAACTTCAGCATCTCGGAGGTTACATTGGTGGAGAACCCAACAAGCAGTAGGGTAACTGATATATATGCTGGATTCCCAGCTTGTCTCTTAGGCTCAACGTAATATTTTCCTTTCATATTCTGATTCTTCTGAAACAAAGTCCTTTTATACTTTTATAATTATAATTTTCTCTTATAGCAGTTGTAGGATCTAATTTAAAACTCTTCTCTTATGATTAGCCAGCTGGCCTTTCTCTTATGATTTGATCTTTTTATCTTCAATATATGATTTTAATGTATATGGGTATACAAATATGTACATTTTACTAAATTAATATACCCTTCCTGCTACTAAAAAACCTGCAGCTATTTGTTTAGACTGAATCATTTTGGGCCAGATTTCTTTTCTTTTTTTTCTGGAAATTGTAATGGTAAAATTGATGATCAAATTTTAATTCAATAAGTCTAGTTTTGACTAATATGTTGTCAAATACACACAAACACACACATTGCAGAAACGGCTAATTAAAATTAACATCTTAGTACATTGTGAGTGTTGGGGTAACAGGCTGTTATTGGATTTCCATAGAAGCAACCTACTTATTCAGAATTATTTTGTCAGTAAAAGGCATCTACTAGTTATTTTCATTTCTCATTTAAGAAAACACATGGGTTTAAATGATACTTATTTAGAAAACTTATTTAGAAAATATGCAATTTGGAGTGTTATTTCAGAGATCTGAAAAAGTTGTATAAAGGAAATACATTGTGTCTCCCTATTCATATGTTGTATCAAGGTTATTTGCAATATTTACTGTGCTATCATTTTCTATGACACTATAAAAAGATATGAAGTTAAATGTGTATAGGAAAAGAGGCACATGGCCTGCATGGCAGATCACAAAACAGATAGCTGCTCTTCCTGTTGCTTTGAAGAAACTCAGGAAAGTTAATATTAGTACAACATTAGGCACTGGTTTAAATATTTCCTGCCAGTGATGTATCTAATTCTAAACCTAAAAATGAGCCGGGGTGGCGCAGTGGGTAGAGTGCTGAACTGCAGGCCACTGAAGCTGACTATAGATCTGTAGGTCAGCAGTTCAAATCTCATCACCGGCTCAAGGTTGACTCAGCCTTCCATCCTTCCGAGGTGGGTAAAATGAGGACCCGGATTGTGGGGGCAATAGGCTGGCTCTGTTAAAAAGTGCTATTGCTAACATGCTGTAAGCCGCCCTGAGTCTAAGGAGAAGGGCGGCATAAAAATCAAATAAATAAGTAAGTAAGCAAGCAAGTAAGTAAGTAAGTAAATAATTGAAACTGGTATATCCAAAATTTACTTGTTATGATTTTAGTTAACATTTAACATTAAAAAAAATTATACAGATTCATTTATTTAAAATATCAATATATTAGATAAATTGTAATATACTTCTTGATATATATATTTTTGAGATGCATTGGTAATGTTGGTGGCTTGCTTTCATAATGAATGAAACCGGAATGAGAAACGCTAAAGTTTGATATAAAGCCTGGAATAATGGAAGAAATTATCTAACAAAGGAAGAAGTGAGTTTAAATGTAAAACTTTAAAATACGCTTCACTTTCTAACATCAAGATATTATTAAGCAAATCAGATGAATACAAGCAGTATCCTGAAGAATAATAGATGAAAGAAAATACATATTTGAGAAAAACGGGTTAGAGCGAATGAAAAAAAAACCAGTAAAGAACAAATACATCCAATTGTAAAAGTCCAAATATTTTATATATCTCTTCTTGATATATTGTTGCAGTGAAATCAGAATACTTGGATTACTGGATAAAGAAGATATAGTGCCCAGTGCCATCAGGTCATTTCAGCAAAAGTAGAAAATCTCCCAAATATTATGTTTTATATAATGTGAATAATTTAAAAGCTAATAATTTGCACTCCTGCCTAACAATGTAACATTCCTGTGTGAGCTCTAAAGAATGGATTACATTTGCTCCCCATGCAGTGAAAACATACATGAACTGGATTGAGGGGGAAATGCCAGAGAGAATCTGCCATCTCTTCTGCCAATTATTATCCACCCCAGTTTATCTGAATCAGTAATAGATTGTCTTCCCCAATATGACAAGAAATAGTAAAACCTGATTTACATTTCTATTTACATTTAATTCCCTGAATTGATTCTCCATCTGGAGAAATTCCTTGGAAGAAATTTCACAAATAAACATGCTCCTGACTAACATCCAAGAGGTTTTGCTCATTCTAATTTCTGAAGTAATATTCCATCCATAACACTATCAACCATAGTACTGCAAAATTTAAAAAATACAGTGCAAAATTAAATATCACTGCCAATTAAAATATCTCAGAAATAGTAAAGAAAATGTACACAGAGTCTAGCATTCATATTCTCCAGATTTTATTGGATTTATTTAAAATAATCTCACCTGATAAAAGAGCTCAGACAGGTCTTCCTTGAGAGGAAGGTCCTAGAAAAATCACTATTAGGGAGGCCTAATTATGTATCCTATGTATCTTGTAATACAAGACTCTTTGCTCAGCACTGATATTGTTAAATTAGTGTCTAAAGAAGGACTTTATACAGTACATGCCTAAAGCCCATTGGGGCTAAAAACACTAGAAAGCTAGCTCAGATAAAAATGTATTTTTCCTCCAACACTGCAACTTCACAATTGAGAATTGGGTAAAAGTAATTTCCTCCCAGTAATTTACAACCTTAGCACAAAATAAAGCATTAACTGGAAAGCCTCTCAGAAGCCAATACAAATGTTCTGGGATTACTGCTTATCTTCTGAATCACAGTCCCCATAGTTGCAAATATACAACAATCCCTGACAAAAACATGACCATCACAGTCCTATGCCATGCACCATATTCCTGTGATTGGGCAAGTAATTTTGTTATGCACTACAGGCATAGTAACAGACACCATTCTCTCAAAATTTTAAATATGCCCATTGGCCAAAAATGTTAGAGGTCTAACAAGTGAATTATCAGGAACAAAAAAAATGCAGATGTTAATATGGTATAAAATAATTGCTATGAGTTAAAAGAGCATGAAGTACAATCTGATTTCCGATATTAGAATCTCAACTAATATACGCCGATATCAGTTCAATAACATCAATGAATTTCAAGGATAAAATTATTTCCTCCCCTTCCATTTTCCATTCTTAGTGTATTGCATTGCACATTTGATGTCTTGTTGCCAGGTAGATTGACAAATGGAAGGAAGTTCAGTAAATAGCAACCAAATGATTAAAGAGCTGAAGAAGAGATGATTTACTGTGCATAATTTAAGTAAACAGTTTTATAGCTTGGTTACACATTGAATTGGAGGATGCTATAAGATAAGATCCCAAATATAATGGGCAGGAGGATGGCAGAATATATGCAAATGTATGAAGAATGCAGTTGAAAAGAACAGGAAATTATTGTAGTTTTCATATAGTAATTCTAATAAAAAAGCCAATGCTATATTAATACTTAATGGGGGAAGCCCTTGTGAAATAATGTCTAGATATCTAAACTCTTAGTTTTGCTTAGCCAGCTATCATTCAGACTACAATGTTCAGCTTTTTGGCTTGCCTGGACCATCATGAATGAATAGGAATTGTCTTGGGCTGCATATAAAATACTGTATATAATTTTGTTAATGTACTGTATATAAATAACAAACTTCCTTTATTTTTTATAAAAATCTATGGGGTTGTGTAGGGCCATGTTAGTGGTTTTTTTAATAATTTCTTGATGAAGTAATCCCATTGCAAGGAACAAAGTAGAAGGAATCATGGCTCAATTACAGATAATTGTTTTTTGCATGCAGAAGATCATAGATTTACCTATATTTCAAATTGATGCCTAAAAGCTCTATCTATTCCATTGCTATAACTGCATTGAAGAATGGAGTAAGACATGCTAACAAAATCATGTACTCTTACATAAAATAAATAGGGCAAATCCATCATATTGTGCAACTTCACCCCAAGACTTTCCAACAATATTTCAGCTTCATTTTATACAATCTTTATAATATCTAGCTGTGTGATGTATTGCAACATTTATAATTTAAATAGTTAAACAAAATAAGTATGGAAGTCAAGTGTTGAATGAAGTTAAGTGTTATAGTATGATGACATTTGAAACCTGGTTCAAAATATAATGAAGCTGAGCTTTTTTGTTCATCAACCATTACTTCATAAAACAACTATATTGCTATATGAAAATTGTAATCTCTGGCTATACTAAGTTATTTGATGTTTGGCTGTTTATCCAACTCTAGAACATACACAGTCTGAATGAATTGTTATTTCCATCATGGAAAATTATGATAAATTCATATGTTTATGAACATTTACGTTAATTTTTGAACATAATATGTGTTTTCAGAGGAAATTAAGTAAATCTAGTAGTTTGGAAATAATGACTTATTCAACTCTTTAGTAAAACTTTCTACAAAATTAATTAAAAATACAGTCTTTAAAATGGGGAATTTAGTGAAGATCCAAATTATTAACCGATTCTTTGCTCCTAAGGTCACTTTAGGCATGGTTTCCTATCACAGCCATTAGTTCTCACTTCTCTTTCTTTCATATGTGGGCCTCGAAAAATTCTGAGTTCTTAGATTACTTCCAATACCAGCAGCATTTTATTCCCATTGCAACTGGATGTGTGAGCACTGGATGTGAAAAGTACCATCTAGTTGTGGTATCAACTTTTCTTGGTGTCAAGACAGCTAACATAAAAGGCCTGTCCCAATTCTCCACCTTATGAAGCTGCTCCAACTATTCTAAGTGCTACTACACCTTGAATATTCTTTAGTTTTCATGATTGTTTATTACTCTCTTGATCCCGATTCATAACTATTTTTTACAACATGACTACTTTTTATTCTATTTGGTTTAAAAGCCTTGCAGTTCAGTCATGCATCCTGAATTTTGATGATGTCTTACAGAAAACTATTTATTTCAACATTTTGTTAAACTTCAGCATGCAAAAACAATTGCCTCCTCTTTTATAAAATGTCTAACTAACTAATAAAAGCTAGGACAATTAGTGCAGGCTTAGGCACACAAGAAAGCATACCAATTGAGCATTATCTTTTGAGATTTGGGGTGAATCAGTTACAAGACAGTCCTTTAAAACAACCTTTCTGAATCTTGCACCTTTCATGTGTTGGATTATCATAATCCAGCAGCCCACATTATCAAATGCATGGGCATCTAATGGGAGAAGACATACTGTATCTTACAGAGTATTTCAAAGAAAGCAAATTATACTGGGGGGGGGGGGGTAGTGAGTAGTTATGACATGCAGTGATTGAATTTCACAACAGTATGATTACCTGTATTCTATCTTCAGGAAGTTCTGTTTTCATAGCCAGCATTTCTCTTGCATAAACATCAGGATAATGAGCTTCGTTGAATGCTTTTTCCAGTTCTTCCAGCTGGTAGGATGTGAAGATTGTCCTAAAGGGAATAAAATTCAATGATGAAAAAAGTTGTGTTTTTTTTTAAAAATTAAAAAGCACAGCAGTGAAGAAAAAACTAAGAACATGAATATATTATACCAAAGAGTTATTCTTACGATGAAGAAGACCAAGGAAACAGGTGGGATTTTTTTCAAGAGACAAATGGACTTTCTGGTTTTTCTTTGACGATGTTTCACTTAAGAGCTGAAGAAGCTTCTTGCATGAGAAGCAAAACGTCTTCAAAGAAAAAGCAAAAAGTTCAATTGCCTCTTTAAAAAACACCTTTCGGACAATCATGACTTTGATGACTGAGAATCCCTACAGACATTGGGTCTTCCCATTCACTGTAGAGAAAAAAACTGAAGAGGGTTAGTATTGAAGCAAATGAAGATTACACTCTTTCTATAAAGTATATTAAGATTAAAGTGGAGAGTGTAGCTAAACTGTAACTATTGTGGAAATGAAAATAGAAAAATAGAAAGGGACCTTGGAATTTTTCTAGTCCAACCTCTTGCTCACAGTAGGAGTCCTTATTCTATCTCAGACAAAAGACTATCCAGGCTTTTCTTCAAAACCTCCACCATCCATAATAACTCCAGGAAACAAGCTGATCCGTTAATTACTTGCTTTCACTGTTCAGAAATTTATCCTTAGTTCCAGGTTGGGTCTCCTTCTAATAAGATTCTCCTCATTGCTTCTTGCCCCGCTCTCTATCAAGAATTAATCAAATGCTTCTATGAAAACAAAGATATTATTTTCTTTAAGAAAAGGAGGAGAAATCTAAAATATCTGCCCAGCTTTTCCAGAAAAACTTTAGTGGGAGAGAGGAGAGATATGTACATTTACCACTATACTATACTATACTACCTCTAATATTTCTGAATAGCTATCATTTATAGTGTGGTCCATTTCAGATATTCTCTGGGATAATAAATAGAATCTAGTTTTGCTCATATACACTGTGATCTTAAACATTCCAATGTGAATGTTAGTGAACTTGCACGAAAAGAAATGTTTTTAGTGTTTAAATTTAGAAATTAAATTTAGTACCTACATATAATAGTACAGTGTCACCAAATATAAAAGCTACTCCTATTGGTATTTAGATTTATTCCTGATTAAGCTAGTTTTGCTTTGTTTTTCAAACAATAATTTGGCACCTTATTAAAAATAAGATGCACAATTTAGTTCCAGGTACTATAGAATCAGTTGAATTAAAATAGACATGGATTAAAAATAGTTCCAAATTAGAATCCATTTCTTTCTGTAACATTAATTAATAGTTCCATAGTATTGCAACAAAACCTAACAAGAGGATTCCATAAACTCCCTCACTATGGATAATTTAAATAGTTTTAATTTCTGTGAAATGGGGAAATGTGGGGCTTTCCTTACCTAACCAGACACTGAACAACAGATTTTAGGATAACATTAAAGTTTTCAAGAACAAAATCCATCTATTTATTTTTCTGCTTTTGCTGTTGCAAAATATTGTTCACATGAATGTCTTCAAAAGGAATTATTTTACTTCCAATCCTTAATTGGCAGAGTAGAGTAACCAATGTGTTACTGATGATATAAGATCATCATTATTTCCTTCCCTAAAATTTGGAAACTCCAATCCTTCTCATTTTCTAATATTTTGTTTGTAAAGGATATACTCCAAACACTTTACAATGTTAAGAACATCTATCTTCAGGGATTTAGCTTAGCTTCCCAGTCTGTGACTACAGATTCAAAACAATTAATTTCATAGTAAAGATATGCTTCTTCTAAATCTCAATAGCCCAAATTTGGAGTTCTCCTCATGTTATGCATTTTTTTTAAAAAATAGCCTCTGGAATTGAAAAGAAATGGAAGCACAACTCCAGAAAAAGATGAGAGATATCTGCAGAGGCAAAAACGTGTGGATCGTGCTGTGTTCCAAATCTGAATAAACATCCTGATTAATTTCTGAAGCATAAACGTTCTCTGGTTATGAGATTAACCTTCCATGGAAACCAGTTGAATTTCAATGTTTTTCATCTCTATATAAAAGCTTGTGTCTACATGTGCCTAAGCGTATACACATAGGAGCATATAAACAAATTGGAAAATAATATGAAATCAAACCTTCCGAGGGGGAAAAAAACTGCTTCAAAAAAAAAAATCAAAGCCAAGATTCTAAACATTAAGCATTGATTTTTAAATATTTACATATTTCCCAAGAGCATTGTCTACAGATATCCGTATTATCTCCTAGCATGCAAATGTTAAACACTTCCACCACTAACATTATGAGGGGCTGCTTCTGCCATCTATGGTAGTCTGTGTTTCCTCATCTCATCTTGCATTCCAAGAATTATCATCTATGTAGATGGAGCAAGCTTCTGTAATGCCTCACTGCCTTTCTCTCAAAACAAATTGCTTTGCTTATTGTGCATCATTGTAGGGCCCAGGAATGGTGGCAGGATTTTTATTTTTAAATTTGTCTGCACCTTTTGAGGGGGAGATAGAATTCTGTCAAAAAATGCAGGCAGAATCCATCCTTTTGAAATGTAGTCTTAAAATTCGTTTGTAACAGATTCTTTCAGATTCTCTGTAAAAACAATACTACAAAAGCTAACCTCTTTCCTCTCTTCCTCAGGATATAGTGTAATTCATCTCTACATTTCTAACACTTTTTGAACATTTCCTGAAGACAATGTCTTTTTTAAAAAAAAACATTGCATTTTGCAAATTATGGAATTATTAACACATTCAACACTAAAATCCTCAAAATTCTAAATTCATTCTAGATTGGAATATAAAACCTGCAAAAATTCTAACACTGATCTATTACATAGCAAGCACATCCCTATATATTGGCCCAATTCATCAAAAAGTTCCTGACCTCATTTGTTCATATATATCACCAAAACTGAGAGCTGTTCAATTTCAATTGTTGTAATTCTAAAAGCAAATAGACCATTTTTTTTTCTTTTTTCCTAACTGCCAGCCTTGCATGGGGACATTTAAGATAACACAGATATTCTGCTTGTTAGCAAAATTAATCTTCCCAAATCTTGTCCAGGTGGACTGGCTACTGAATACACAAAACAGGACCGATATGCAATGGGGGGGGGGACAACACTTGTTTTTGTTCTGTTGATTACTTTTTGTTCTGTTGATTACTTTGTAGGGAGAGAGAGAAGAGAGCAAAAGGCAAGGTCTTTCTTGGAGTCTGAGTCAGTAAGAAAGGATGATACCCTAGGTTTACTGTAAGGTGGTGTGTTTTTCAGTCTCCAAACTGTTCAGGAATATTTTCAGGTTTTTTTTTCAAATTTCTATCACCTCAGACATTGTATTTTTTGCTACACAGAGAGAGAGAGAGACACACACACACCACCCTTACCAAATGGGAAGAAGGAATTAAATTTATTTTACAGACAAAATAAAATCTTGATAAATCAGTGATGCCCTGGTTGAGAAGCCAAGCACTCGCAGAAAATTAAACGCGAATTAAAAGCTGATCTGGCTGGGTTCCTTTGCTTTATTCCCAGCCCTTAATTGGCTTTTAGGGAAAATAAAGGGCATGGGGAAGGAACCCTTTGGACAGCTCCCTCGGGCAGCTCCGAAGGAAAAGCTCGGGGAGATCCGCGAGAAATAGGAAGGTCCCCTTTTAAGATGTTTCCATTTGACGGCTCAACAAAATAAAAGTTAAAGGAGAACGATAACAAATCTTGGCGCGGAGAAAATCCAGCCCCTAATGCAGCAGCAATCTTCTTTGGAATTGCGCTTCACGGTGAAATCTGAAGACCAAAGGATCGTTCAAGATCCATTGACAGAGGCTGTAACTGCTAGTTGCTGGAACATTGCTAGATCATCGCCCTCTCCTCCCCAGCGCCCCCAAGAAGAAACTTGACCGTGAGTGGGCTACGGGGTGGGCAAGACTCAGAACCCCAAGGCCCAAAAGGCAGAGAGAGAAATGGCAATAGCATTAGCAATAACAATAGCATTTAGATTTATATACCGCTGCAGCCCTCTCTAAGCCCTTTACAGAGAGTCAGCATATATTGCCCCCAACAATCTGGGTCCTCATTTTACCGACTTTGGAAGGATGGAAGGCTGAGTCCACCTGGAGCCTACTGACACCTTGCCGCCGGCGCACCGGGCCAGCGGGAAAGTCCAGGACTGTGGGGGGATCGAGTCCTGCTGCTCCCCCCCCCCCAAGCGCAAATCCCGGCCTTGAAAAACAAAACAAACCGAAGGGCCGCCTTACCTGTGCCGCCTCTTCTTTCGCTTCTTACTCTGGTTTAAGGTGGATTTCGACATTTTCCTGTCCGTGGAGGAAACATCTTCGGAATCTGAAGACAGAAAGGCGGGAGCGATGGAGAGGGCTGCTTCTCTGAGGGTTTGGGGTGGGGCGGAAGACGTCAGGCTTTCACCCCGCAGGCCTTGTCCGAACTTTCTCGGATCGGGGGGGGGGGGCTTTTTGGTATTGGGGAGATCGGATTTCGTTTTCCTGAGGGCGCCCCGCAAAACCTTTCCAGACGGGAGACGCCTCGCTCTCTCTTCTAGCTACTTCCCCCCCCATAGATCTTTTTCTCCCTCCTGGGCCTGAGTTCTAGTTCTTTTTTTTTCGATCCAGACCATTCTCCCATACCGAGATTTCGTTTCTCAATCGTTAGGAAATTTAAAATATTAAAAGGCAAAGAGAACGACCGGGACGGGAAAGCAAAAGTTACGCAGAAAAAGGGAGAGCCTTTTACACTCGATGGACAAGAACTAAATATTTCAGGGGACTTTTTTATTCCTCTAATCTTTCCTATAATTTACAGGTCGGGGAAAAGAAAAGTCCGGACTTTGGAAAAAGGGAACAGAATAAAGCAGCGGGACATTTTTTCTTGTTAGGATCCCTACACTAATGGCGCGCTTCTCTCTCTCCCGTTTAACAATTTCCCGGAGAGCTGTGTTATTTTTTCCCCACGCTTACCGTTACCGCATTTCTCTTTCAATTACTTTATACTACTTTATATTATATTACTTTGGTTTAAATTTTAAGACATCCAACGATTCATGCTTAGTATTGCCTTAGTGCCCATTACTACGCACGGGACTTTTTAGGGGTAATTCAAGCCGCACTGCGGCTTCAGTTTTGTGTCCAGAAAAGGCCGAAGGGTATTTTTTGAGAGCGATGTTTTGGTTCCTTTACACCGCTTTACAATCTCACCGTTTTTGTCTCTGGGTGTGACTAATTTTATTTCGGTTACACCGTGTGGACTGCAAGGCGCTCAGTCCCGTCTGACAAAAAAATCGGGAAGGTTTGACGTGAGGGATGGAGCTGGCTCAGAAAACGCGTCCCTTTTTTGCAATCGGGGAGACGCTTCAACCTTGCCGGATAGGCTGGGATGGGGTGCGCAGCGATCGCCGCTTTCGGGGATCGGGCGCAAAGGACCAGGTCTGCCGGCTCAAAGGACACAGAGATCTCCCCTCCCGGGGTAGCGATGCCCAGCTGTCCCCCATCGTCCTCCCGGGCCCAGGGCCCTCCTCCCCACTTGCTCTCTACCTGAGCTGGCCGTCTGGCTGGTGTCTAGCTGCACGGGGGCTCTGCCCAGCGGCTGCAGGTGTACGCTGGGCGGATCGGCCAAGACCTCCAGGAAAGTGGGCTGCGCGTAGAAACCCGGGAGGCTGCCGGCGCCGAGCAAGCCCATGCCCACGCCGCCCACCCCGCCCGGGCTGAGGACGGAGCGGGCCGCCAGCAGGTGCCCGGCGGGTAAGGAGTCCAGGGCTGAGCGAGGCTGGGAAGGCGGCTCCTTGTTCAAGCCCAAGATTTCCTGGATGCCGAAGCCGGTGCAGCGTGACGCCGTGGGGCCCGAGCTGGGTTTGGCCCCCGCGGCGGCGGAGCCCCCCACGACAGCCCCTGCCCCATTCGACCCAGAGGCCGGCAGAGGAGGAGGCGGTGCGCCTTCCGGGGGTTGGGCTTTGCCCGGCAGGCTGTGGGCCAGCGCGTCCCCCGCTTTGCCCGTCATGCTGGGACTGGTCCCTTGTGCCCGCTCCGGGGGAATGCTCGGGAGCCCCCCGCCTCAGGCCCCTTTTATACGCCCGGGCTGGTGCCCAAGCGGGATCAGAACCCAGCAGCCAATCACAGAGGCCGCCCGCGATTAGGAATTCCAAAAAGCGGGGGAGGGCGAGGGAAAGAGAGAGAGAAAGAGAGAATGAAACAGAAAGAATATGAGAGAGAGAGAGAATGACAGAATATGAGAGAGAGAGAGAATAAGAGATAGTATGTGGGAGGGAGATTAGAGAGAAAGAATGTGAGAGAATATAGAGAGAATGAGAGAGAGAATATGAGAGAGAATGAGAGAATGAGAGAAAGAATGAGAGAGAGAGAATATGAGAGAGAGAATGAGAGAATATGGGAGAGAGAGAATGAGAGAATGTGAGAGAGAATATAGAGAATGAGAGAAAGAATGTGAAAGAGGGAATATAGAGAGAATGAGAGAGAGAGAGAATATGAGAGAAAGAGAGAATGAAAGAATGAGAGAGAGAATGAGAGAAAGAAAAAGAAAGAGAGGATATGAAGAGAGAGAATGAGAGAATATGAGAGAGAGAAAGAGAGAGAGAATGAGAGATATATGAGGGAGGGAGAGAATGGGAGAAATAATGTGTGAGAGAGAATAGAGAGAGAATATGAGAATGAGAGAAAGAATGTGAAAGAGAGAATATAGAGAGATTGAGAGAGAGAGAGAATGAGAGAGAGATAATATGAGAGAGAATGAGGGAGAATGAGAGAGAGAATGAGATATATAAAGAGAGAGAATATGAAAGAGAGAGAATAAGAGAGAGAGAAAGAATAAGAGAGAGAATGAAAGAGAGAGAATGAGAGATAATATGAAGGAGAGAAAATGAGAGAATGAATGAGAGAGAATATGAGAGAGAGAATGAGACAATGAGAGAGCGAGAGAGAATGGGAGAGAGAGAAAGAGAGAGAATATGAGAAAGAAAATGAGAGAGAGAGAATGAGAGCGATGGTGGGAGGGAGGGAGAGAACGAGAGAATATGAGAGGGGGGGAGAGAGAGAGAAGGTGAAAAGAAGAGAGGAGGCGGGAGAGGATGGGGAGGCCTGGGGGGCGCCGAGAGCAGAAGCGCGAGAAGGAGCCCAGCCCCCGCCCCCTCCGTTCACCACCAGAAAGACCAGACAGCAGCTCAGCGCGCGCCTCCCGATTGGTGTGACAGGTGTGGGAGCACTTAAGGCCAGGTGACTGGGGGGTGGGGTGGGGAGAAAAGCCAAGGAAGCGGCCGGCCTGGCGTATAGTTCCAGGCCGGGCCCTTTCGGGGGCCTGGCGGTTGGGAGAAAGCCCGCCTCCGCCGAGACACCGAGGGTACATCGCGTAACGTGTAGACGGCTGGAAAGAGGCCCAGAAGTGGCAGGAAGCCGGAAGAGTAGCGGGGGAGGGGGACGCTCTCCTGGCTAAGCAAATGGGGGGGGGAGAAGTGGGGGGGGCAAAGCGAGGGGCGCCTCTCCCCTCCCCTCTCTTCGGAGGGGGAGGGCAAACGCTACCTGGTCGGAAGGGCGCTCAGCCGCCTGAGGTGCATTTCCTTTGGATTCACCAATAAAATCGCCTCCCGCCGCTTCGAGGCTTATTCAAACGCCGGTCCTGGCTGACTTTGTGGCTATTAAAAACAGACCGGCGGGGGGTTTGCAGCTGTTGTGGGAGATGCACCACTCTGCAGAGGGTGGCGGGCTTCTAAGCTGTCAGTTTTGCGGATGAGCAACAACGAAACAACGAAGTTGTGTGGGTATACTGCTACCGGTAGTATATTTTTAAACGAAACCGAGGCTTTTTTTAAAAAAAAGATAATCGAAGTGTTGAAAATTCAATCCCGGAGATCGGGACCGGAAGATTTTTTTTACATAAATCGTTTATATACTGCTCAAAAAAATAAAGGGAACGCTCAAATAACACATCCTAGATCTGAATGAATGAAATATTCTCATTGAATACTTTGTTCTGTACAAAGTTGAATGTGCACAACAGCATGTGACATTGATTGTCAATCGGTGTTGCTTCCTAAGTGGACAGTTTGATTTCACAGAAGTTTGATTTACTTAGAGTTATATTGGGTTGTTTAAGTGTTCCCCTTTTTTTTGAGCTGTACAGTTTAACTTTAAGCTTTGCTCTGAATGGGTGCCATTGGGTGAATTTTAAATTACAAGTGATTGTTCGATTAGCAATTTTGGCTGAATGCAAATGTAAATAAATTGTCCAAGGGTTATGAAAAGTGAATTTAGTCCACCGTCAAAAAATGAGTTGAATTCGTTTGCTGACTTCACATAATTAGATTTTATAGTGTAAATTCATGCTGCCCTGTATATGTGTGTGTGTGTGTGTATTCAATGGGATAAGTGGGGGTGGGTTAAATTTGACCATTGGCAAAGTTTATTTTCATAGCAAAATAAGAAGTTGGAGGAAATACTGTATATTAAATATATTAAAACGAATCATATTTTCAACAGTGTTTACTTCAACCAGGTATAGAATTGATTTTCAATAATTCTCAATCTTCATAATCAATTTAAATTTGATTTAATGGTTTCAAAATTATTGCAGCTAGATTTTCAAATATAACTAGATCACATTTAGATTAATATACATTATTTTCAATTTAGTGGAAGATAACATTAATGTTTTCTTTCTAAATATCTATTATAGTTACTGAAACAGTATTTGTACCTACTCAAATAAAAATTGGACTTTACTTTTTAAATATGGGCAAGCTTTTTAAATTAAGAAAGTTTAGAGTTATCCAGGAATACATATTTTTAATTTTAAAATATAGCCTTGTTTTTGGCATTTAGAGTGTGTTTTAAACATCTTTCCCATCTTTCCCATCTTTCCCATATTTTTTAAGTCATGTATACAACAAAACAAAACATGTTCAAGAGACATTAGAAGGTGCAGACTACTATATTCCTGCTTCTCAGGATCTTTGGGCTGTTTTCTCTTTCTTAACGCTCAAATTGTATCAACATTTTTGAAAACTATTCTATCTGTTCCTTATCATTATGATGTACTTTATAATGCCAATTTTCTTGTTGGAATTGTGTGGAATTTTAGTTATGTAGATACATATGCATTCATTTTACAGTAAACCCAGAATTTCACAGATGAAAGGAGAACTAGATTGTCTGTTAAAGATGAATTGTCTGTTAATTGGCGAAAGGGATTTTTGGAGTGCCACCAGAAACCTTGGTTTATTAATAATGGTGAATGGGTAAGCAATGAATATTATCCAGACTGATTTGCTAAATAATGAATAATGCTATTATTGTCTGAAATCTGGACAAAACTCTGATCCAGCAAAATTTGCCTGTTAAGTCTGAAGTCTGCTTGAACAAAGTCTGTTAAATAAATGACTACTGCTGGTATATGTGGAAAAACCAGTCATGTGGTTCATATTATTTCCTGCATAAAAGCAACTTCTCTCATAGAAATGACTTTAAATCTCTCATCCATGAGTGAAATATCTAATCTACATTATAAAGCCATTGAACAGCGTAGGAACATGTTGCTTTACAAACATTTTGAAGTCACACTAAAAACTTCATTTGTATTTAGAAATATGATTCTGTAAAGTTGCATAGAAGTTAGAAAAGTGCAATAGATTATGTACGGTTGACCTATCCAGATTCCTAAGAGGTCAGTAAGGGGCGAGTACAAGTGCACTAGAGTGCCTTCCGTCCCCTGTCCTATTGCTCTCCTATATCTCCTTTACCTTTCTTCTATTCCTATATCTCTTCTTCTATTCTTTCATTGAAATGTTCTATTACTATATCTTCTTTTCTATTATTTTTTAGATATATTTTACTATGAGCATCTTCTCTATAACCTTCATCATGTATTTTACTATGTGTATATAGATATATACCCACTAAAACCCCCATTGTGTATTGGACAAAATAAATAAATAAAATAAATAAATGGTTGGCAATCCATAGGAATTGCTTGCCTTGCACCATCCTTCATAACCTCCAGCATCAATACAGGGCCCATATAGGAGAATCACCCATGGAGTTCCAAGGTGAAGTCCTCATTTTTTCTGGTGTCCATGAATTGCACCCAGGAGAAACAACAGAACTAAACTTAACTTAACTTAACTCAACTCACTCATTGGAATTCTAAATCTTGTACTGAGTTCAAAATTAATTGAATTAGCTGAAAATGAGTTACAAGGCAGCTGGTGTGGACAAACCCAAGAAGGTGGTCTTAGTATGATTAGAATGCATATTCAATGAATTTAAGAGCACTTATACTATACTCTGCTCCGAACCTTATTTTTTTTCTTAGAAGCATTTTTCAGAAACTCTGTATTTTTAATACCGGTAGTTCTCTATGTTTCTGCTTCTTGATGTTTTCCATGTGACTGCTTAAAATGATTTTTTTACCTTTTCTCTTTCCTTTCTTCAGTCAAGTTTTATTCCATTTATACCTTGTGAAAAGATGATCTAGATCAAGATGGACAGTTACTTGGCTGCACGTCTATCCCTCAGCAAACGGCAGGGTTTGGGCAAGTCTGACACTTTGTCCAACTACACTTATTCTGCCAAAACTCATCACTGTAGCACCTCAATCTGTCATTTCTGGCTGGAAGATCAACGTGCTTCAACCAACAGCCTTTCTATTGCCATGAGTCCCCAAAGAAGATGACTTTGACAGAGATACACCAGATTCATTTGCAAAGCAACAAAGAAAAACATAGCTGACATCCAAACCACCAGAAAGTACAGTATATGGAAATGGATTGCCAATACAAGAGTATTTATGTAGTTCAAAATTGAACTGTGAAGTCCTTGATGCTCTCTGAACTTAATTGTTTTTTGCAGACATTTCATTATCCAATTAGGTAACATCTTCAGTGCTAGCTAGATGTTTACCTGGTTGAGTAATTGTTAACTAGCTACCTAGGCTAGCACTGAAGATTTGGCCTAATTGGATAATGAAACATTTGCAAGGAAATGACCAAATTTGAGAGCACCAAGAATTTCAAAATAAATGACTTGAACTTCCTTCCTTCCTTTCCACTTCATAAGGAGATTTTAAAAAGAGGAGGGAGTATGATACAAACTTGCAAGATTCTATTTTTATAGCCACTCTCAACAAAATTAGTTTTAGTCTTCCTATGGAATATATTTCGTGGCTTGATCTGTCTGGTGGGACTGATATTATGATTCTTCCTGGCCTGCGAAATAGTGAACCTCCTGCCAGGTCTTCATAATTGAAATTCAAGGATCTTTATATCAGTTGTATTGGCAAAGTTGTGGTAGCTTCAGTACTGCTGCAGTTAGTTCTGGTTACATGAACATTATTTTCTACTATATTTCCCAGGACTTGTAGACTGTGTGGCTCAAGGGAAGCTGGGAGGGGGATACAGAATATCTCCATCTTTCTTACTTCCCTGCGGCCCTACGCCAATCAGCTGGTGGCAAAGGCTTGATGGGCAAGCAATGATTGATTGCTTTGGAACCAAGGCCAAAAACTGAAACCTATTAACAGTGCTGGGTAGCAAGGGAAGGAGGATGGAGTAACCTGGATGTATACTGATGAGGTAGGGCTAGTAGTAGGACCCAATGGTCAATAGGTGAAGGGAGGGGATCTTGGAGACACACCAGGATGAGAGCACAATTGTAATGTTCCTCATAGTCCATGGTCCCTTTGTTTGCTCTGCTGCCCCCCATAAAGTGGCAGGCAGTTCTATGGATCAGCTGAGGAGGAGGAGGTTTCACTTGGATTCTACTAAGATATGTGAGGAAAGGAGAAATAGCTCCAATCTATATAATACAGTGGTACCTCTACCTGCGAACGCCTCTACTTAACGAACTTTTCTAGAAACTCGAGTGTTCAAAACTGTAATGGGAAAAGGCAGGGAGAAGCCTCTGTGGGCCTCTCTATGAATCTCCTTGAAGGAAACAGGGCCTCCAGCCTCCCTGTGGTTTCCCCAATCACACACATTATTTGCTTTTACATTGATTCCTATGGGAAAAATTGCTTCTTCTTGCAAACTTTTCTATTTAAGCACCTGGTCACGGAACGAATTAAGTTCTTAAGTAGAGGTACCACTGTATGTGGAAAGAATCCAACGGATCATGGATCATTAGTAAATATTGTACTGTAACTAATTCCTGTCAATTGATGGAAACATATACATTATATTTCTTTGGTAACACAGAAAACTATTAGGCGTGAAAACCAGCTGAGTGACCTTAGGCCAGTCAGTCTCCGCCCAACACACCTCACAGTTGTAGGAAAAATAGGAGGAGGAAAGAGTCTTTGTATGTTTGTCATCTTGAGTTATTTAGAAAAATAATAAAGGCAGTATAACACACAAACAAACATACAAATCATGATTATCACCCAATAATTGACGTAAAATCCATTCAAAGCTTTTAACAAGTTGCTTAAAACTGATTTTAAACTCTGGATTATGCCATAGAATCAAATTAGCTTGAGAAAAGGCATCACAATGCAAATCTCCACATATAGTATATTACCATTTTAAAATCAAGGTAATAGCGGCACAAAATAAGTCTAATCTATTATTTTTTAATTCAGAATTTTCCAATTAACTAAATATGTCTACAGAGCCATAGGAAGCATTTTAATAAATGGGACCATCCCATTTTAGTTCTTATTATACCATAGAATATTGTCATTCAAGATCTGGGAAACCAAACCAGATGAATCTGATTATGTGCAGATATAGACAGCATTACTTTAAAAAAATTAGGAGAAGAAAAAATTACAGGAATGAAATATCTTTCCTTTGTTGTCTTCTAAAATTGTTTTTAAAAGACCTTCAATATATTCTATATTCCTTCTTCCAATTATATAAAATATCTTTTTCCCTGTGTACTAGAAAATAAGCAGCTTACATGGAAAGAGATGGATTGTAATTTTTTTCATCTAATTTCAGTGTTCAGAAATTGGTTTTTTTAATTCACTTTACATCATTTTATATGGCTAGCATGTGAAACTAGCTTACACTGAGCATTATAAAAAAATTAAATATAAAAAGTGTAATAAATAAATAAATGTGTAAAATTGCACAAAGAGCCTTGTGAATTATAGTTGTGCAAGTAACTTTTATACATGATTTTGTAGACAAATTTGATGCAGTTAAAAGTAACAATTATTTGCGTTTGGAAAATAATTCAATAGGGTTCAAATAAGCCTATATAGTTATGTAGACTTCATTTTCACTTGGTAGAGAAGTCTCTGTAAAGTTTAAAACTCACCAAGCAAGAAATCCCAAAGAAAGCCTTAGGGATTTAACAGAAATCATTGTTATAGCATGACACTAAATGGATTAATCAATACACACATTAATATGTGGCTGCATAAACTTATAAGGCTGAAAAAGATGAGGGTCATCTACAACTTGTGATTCATTTAATTTCCAATGGAAGTATGTTTCCAAATTTACCTTCACTAACAGAAATAAGAGAAGTGTTGATCCTGTTACTTAGAATGTAGTACTAGTTCACCAAAGCAATTTCCATCTAAAACAATATTCCATCTAAACAGCTTGAACAATTAAACAAGTTTTTAAAAACTATTATTGGGCAAAAATAAATTGTTTATATTCTTAACAATTTTTTTTTAAAAAAACTGCAACTCAAACTGTTACAGCTGAATATCTTAAAAAAATAATACATTTCAATCAGAAAGGATTAAAGTTGTAACCCATTTCAGACTGTCAAAGTAATTAAGATACAAATATCTATAGTTCTACAATACACTGAAATATATTATCATAAGTGAAATATTCTGAAAAGTTTAAATTTTCTGCATAACTGATATAAATGACTACACTATTATCCACTGTCCCGTGTATAAAAGGTTTTCTAGTGTACATTCTTTTTTAATGAAAGTACATTATACCGTTTCCGGTCACAATTCAAAGTGTTGGTTATGACCTATAAAGCCCCTCATGGCATCGGACCAGAATATCTCCGGGACTGCCTTCTGCCGCACGAATCCCAGCGACCAATTAGGTCCCCCAGAGTTGGCCTTCTCCAGGTCCTGTCGACTAAACAGTCATTTTCAATTCAATTCAATTCAATTTATTAGATTTGTATGCTGCCCCTCTCCGAAGTCTCTTCCGGGACCCAGCGGAAGAGCCTTCTCTGTGGTGGCCCCGACCTCTGGAACCAACTCCCCCCAGAGATCAGAATTGCCTCCACCCTCTTCGCCTTTCATAAGCTCCTTAAAACCCATCTCTGTCATCAGGCACGGGGGAACTGAGATATGCCCTTCCCCCTAGGCCTATACAATTTATGCATGGTATGTTTGTGTGTATGTTTGGTTTGTTTGGTTGTTTTTTAAATTAGGGTGGTTTTTTAAAAAAATATTTTAAATATTAGATTTGTTATATGTTGTTTCACTATTGTTGTTAGCCGCCCCGAGTCTGCGGAGAGGGGCGGCATACAAATCTAATAAATGAATGAATGAATGAATGAATGAATGAATGAATGAATAATAAATACTTACTTACTTACTTACTTACTTACTTACTTACTTACTTACTTACTTACTTACTTACTTACTTACAGTAGTTTTAGTTTAATAAAATGCAATATGCCTTCAAAAAATGTCAAGAATATTTCCTAGCAATTTTACTACATTTACATAATAACAGAGTTGGAAAGGACTTTGGAGGTCTTCTAATCCAATCTCTGCTCAAGCAGGAGACCCCTAAACCACTGATAACGAATCTGTGGCACGGGTGCCACATGTAGCATGTGGAGCTATATCTGCTGGCACATGAGACGTTGCCCTAGCTCAGCTTCAAGATGCATGTGTGTGCTGGCCAATTGATTTTTGGCTCACACAGAGGCTCTGGGAGGGCATTTTTGGCTTCCAGAGAGCCTCCAGGGAGATGGGGGAGGGAACTCCAGGGAAGCCTTTGGAGCCTGAGGAGGGTGAAACACAAGCCTACTGGGCCCACCAGAAGTTGGGAAACAGGCCGTTTCCAGCCTCCAGGGGGGGCTGTGTTCGCCCTACCCAGGCATGGAATTATGGGTTGGGCACTTGCGCATGCACGATAGTGCGCACACGTCTTTCGGTACCCGAGGAAAAAAAGGTTTGCTATCATTGCCCTATACCATTTCAAACAAATGGTTGGTCTTTTTCATTATTATTAGCTGCATTTTTTTGGTAAAGCAAATAAGAACTGTGCAAACTTTTTCAAAATCCACAGAGTGGATCTTTTCCGGGTCCCGTCAACTAAAGAATGTCGCTTGGCGGGACCCAGGGGAAGAGCCTTCTCTGTGGCGGCCCCGGCCCTCTGGAACCAACTCCCCCCAAACATTAGAATTGCCCCCACCCTCCTTGCCTTTCGTAAGCTGCTTAAAACCCACCTCTGCCGTCAGGCATGGGGGAATTGAGACCCTCTTCCCCCTAGGCCTTTACAATTCTATGCATGGTATGTATGTATGTATGTATGTTTGGTTTTTTATATTAATGGGTTTTTAATTGTTTCTAACATCAGACTACTATTGTGCACTGCTTTATTGTTGCTGTTAGCCGCCCCGAGTCTCCGGAGAGGGGCGGCATACAAATCCAATAAATAAATAAATAAATAAAATATGCACTTTTGAGAACAACTGCAAAAGGTTGTGCACAAATGTGGGAGAAAACAATCTCTCATAAAAAGTGATACCAGACGCAATTGTGTATGTTTTTCCTCAAATTCTCATGCTCTTTTAAAGAATGACTAAAACCTACTGGCAATTTTAAGAATAAAATAAAAGATTTCAATATAGATCACAAAATTATTAATTTTTCTTAGGTTTAGATTTTCTTACTAGCCATCTAGAATTCAGAGATGAAAGACAATTTAGAACTCACAACTATTTTCTGCGTTGCTTTGATTTGGTAAAGAGTTGTAAAAAATAAAAGAAAAACTTTAAAAACTGGAGAGGGGCGGCATACAAATCTAATAAATTATTGTTGTTGTTGTTATTTAAGAATACTATGATTCCTTAAGGAATGAGGTCCAGCCAGATAAAGTTAGGAAAGAAAATCAAGACAAGCTAGGTGCTCCATCATAATTGTCAGCAAGAACAACCTACTTCATTGTCAGAAATGTTAGCAGAAATACCAACCCCTGGATGTCCTACCCATTTCAGGAAGGACACTAATACGAGATCACAAATAGAAACCTCTGCTATTATTAAGTATCCCACTATCAAACAGAAACTGAGATGGAAGAACAGAGAGGTAAAACACCTTCTTTGCCAGGTTCACTTGAACAATTTAAAATAGAATAGAATAGATTTCAATTCTTTATTGGCCAAGTGTGATTGGACACACAAAGAATTTGTCTTTGATGCATATGCTCTCAGTGTACATTAAATAAAAGATACATTTGTCCAGAATCATGAGTTACTACACTTAAAAAGAAGCAACCAGGAAAAAAATTAATATTAATATAAATCATAAGGATACAAGCAACAAGTTACAGTCATAAGTGAAAAGAGATGGGTAATAGGAATGATGAAAAAGTTAATAGTAATAGTAAAGCAGACTTAGTGAATAGTTTGACAGTGGTGAGGGAATTATTTGTTTAGCAGAGTAATGGTGGGGGGGGGAACTTTTCTTGTTTCTAGTTGTCTTCACGTGCAGTGCTCTGTAGCAGTGATGGCGAACCTATGGCAGGGGTGCCACAGGTGGCACTTGGAGCCATATCTGCTGGCACGCGAACCGTTGCTCTAGCTCAGCTCCAACGTGCATATATGTGTGCTGGCCAGCTGATTTTTGGCTCACACAGAGGCTCTGGGAAGCCATTTTGCCGTCCAGAGAACCTCCAGGGGGATGGGGAAAGGTGTTTTTATCCTTCCCTGGCTCCTGGGAAGCCTTTGGAGCCTGGGGAAGGCAAAACATGATTCTACTGGGCCCACCAGAAGTTGGGAAACAGGCCATTTACAGCCTCCAGAGGGCTGCCAAGAGGTGGGGGAAGCTGTTTTCACCCTCCCCAGGCCATTAAATTATGGATGTAGGCACTTGTGCATGAACGATAAAGTGTTCACACGGTCTTTCGGCACCCGAGGGGGAAAAAAGTTCACCATCACTGCTCTATAGCATTGTTTTGATGGTAGGAGTTGAAACAATTTATGTCCAAGAGGTAAGAGGGTCAGTAAATATTTCCACATCCCTCTTCTTGATGCCTGCAGTATACAGATCCTTAATGGAAGGCAGGTTGGCAGTAATATTTTTTCTGCAGTTCTGATCTTAATTGGATCTAAAGTAATTTCCACTGGTGAAACATGAAAACACCCAAGACTTGAGAGTAGGAAGAACTTCTGCCAATTATAGTACAGTATTGCAACAGATGTAGAAAAAGCCTGACCTAAGATTTTCCTGGAAGGCCACCCAATTAGTACAGTATCAAGCAAAATCTAAACTGATTTTGAAGGGAAGATCTCTATCACTCATGGATCATCAAAACTCATTCATTCCATTTGATTTTCCCAGGGATTATCAATAGTGAAGATATGCCTGCAATATCTGTACGGAAATACCATGCAACATGTCAGAATAAATTTCAGAAGAATTATTTGCAGGTTTGGATAACTAGGATCAATATCCTCTCCATACTTTTTAAACTCTAAACCCGAACAGAATAAGCAGAGAATAAGAATCTCAGTGGAGTCTCTTTAGCAACACTACAATTTTTAGAGGAAATTCAGTGTTTAAATGAATATTTTTAATTTGTCATATTATATTTTATCTCTTACTATACTACTTCATCTGATTTTAAATGTGGCTTCAATTCCCTGACTGAATTTCATTTGCAACACTAGGAATAATTATCTTCCAAAAGGGTTAGACATTTTCTTTTCATATAAAAGTTGCTTATTTTGGATAAAGAGACGATTAGATTTATTTTTAATATTTTAATGGCAGTTCGGATTATTGGGTGGGCAGCCCTGGTTTCGTTTGTTGATGAGGGATTAGACTCTAATAAACTCTTCAGATTGAGATTTTTCCCCATTATGCACAAAGTACTTGTGTTTTTAAAAAATCACTTATTTTAAAGTCATAAATTCCATTTACTGTTTCCTATTAGTATTAAATCAAGTTGATTACATTCATAGTGACTCTCAGTACATATATCTTTTTAACTTTAACATGCACAGCATAAAATCTTTAATGGTGCAGCTGCAAATAGCTGCAACATGCATCCCTCTTAAAACAGATGAAAAATAAAGGATACAGCTGAGATGTGGAAGAATAAAAAAATAAATGGTTTCCTTTATTGCCTATTTGATCTTCTGGCTAAATTCTTACCTTATTCTTGCAAACTCCCTGTGTTTGACCTTTCAGTAAAATACAGTGATTTTATTCCTGATAAAGACATAAAATAATGTATTTATTAGGAATTGGGGATAGAATTGACTTAATTGCTGCTGCAAAATAATTGGCTTTTAGTCTGCTGGAACAGCCATAACTTTCTAAGGTAGAATGATACTAGTATGATAAAGACATGATTATTTAACATGTGAGGGCGAATTTGATATAGAGACTAAGGCATGAAGCTAGAAACTGGGAGACTGTGAGTTCTAGCCCCACCTTAAACACAAAACCACCTGCGTGATCTTGGGCTAGTCATTCTCTCTCAGCCCTAGGAAGGAAATCACTTCTGAATTTTTTTTTGCAAAGGAACCAAAGGGACTTGTCCAAGCAGTCTCTGAGGATCAAACATTATTGAATAATATAAAAAAAGAAAACCTTGATACCTACTAATTACTTTTGTCATATTGTTATCTCTGGTCAAGAAAGTTGATCAAAGTTTTTCAAATAATAAAAAAATGCATGCAAATAGTGGGATAATTTTGCAAATAAAAGAATACTCTGTACAACAAAGCAGAGTTCAATCATCAACTCCCCAGTTAAAAAAACAACACAATTATTGAGGGTAGAGGAAAAATGAGTTTATTGCAGGAAAGATACAAAATAAAGGAAGGAGCTACATTTACAATCTGTCACACAAAATAATTCCAATGATAATATTTTGACCTTTAAGAACTTCATTCCTATAAATACGGCATCTCAGATGTCCAGAGATACTTCACCAGAAGTGCCCTGCATTCCTCCTCCCATAACAGAATACCATATGAAACTAGATTTACAATCCTGGGCCTAGAAAGCTTAGAACTAAGAAGCCTTAAACATGATCTAAGTATTGCCCACAAGATTATATGCTGCAACATCCTGCCCGTCAACAACTACTTCAGCTTCAACCACAACAACACAAGAGCACACAACAGATTCAAGCTCAATATTAACCGCTCCAAACTTGACTGTAAAAAATACGACTTTAATAATAGAGTTGTTGAAGCGTGGAACTCATTACCAGACTCCATAGTGTCCTCCCCTAACCCCCAACACTTTACCCTTAGACTATCCACCGTTGACCTCTCCAGATTCCTAAGAGGTCAGTAAGGGGCGTACATAAGTGCACTTGAGTGCCTTCCGACCCCTGTCCTATAGTCTCTCCTATATCCCACATATCTTCTCTTTTGTCCCTATATCTTTCTTCTATTCTCTCATCGATTTATTTTATCCTATATTCTTTCTTCTATTCTTTCTCTAATTCTGTTTCCTCGAAGGTGTCCTCTGTTACCTTCATTGTGTATTATTGTGTATTGGACAAAATTAAATAAATAAATGAAATGAAAACTGCAGCAGACTTAAGTGTCTGTGTCCGAGCTAGCACAGAGATCTCGCTTGACAAAAGTGCCAATAAATTCAAAATAATGGATGTCTGAGGGAATTGGTTCACTTGGTCTTTCCTTTAAATTGGCGGGCAAACTGGCGGGGGTAGCCAACACCCTAGAGGACAGGCTCAAAATTCAGAAAGACCTAGACAGATTAACACTGTGGGCCCACACTAACAAAATGATGTTCAATGTCGACAAAAGCAAAGTCCTTCACCTATGTAAAAAAAAACTAGACACACATACAGCCTGGGAGAAACCCCTCTTAGCAGTAGTGACGGTGAAAGAGATCTCGGAGTCTTGGTGGATAATCAACTAAACATGAGCCAAAAATATGCAGCAGTGGCCAAAAAAGCCAACACAATCCAAGGGATACACTCCAAGACCAGGGAAGTATTAATATCACTCTACTACGCCCTGGTCAGACCACATCTGGTGTACTGCATCCAGTTCTGGTCACTTCACCTCAGAAGAGACATCGAAACTCTGGAGAAGGTGCAGAAAAGAGCAACCAAAATGATTAGGGGACTTGAAACTAAGACTTATGAAGAGAGATTGCGGGAATTGGGCATGGATAGCCCAATCCATGAAAAGGAGGGCCAGAGGGGACATGATAACACTGCACATGTACTTGAGGGGTTGCCACAGAGAGGGGGTCACTCTATTGTCCAGGGCACCAGAAGGGCGGATGAGGAACAACGGCTGGAAGCTGACCAAGGAGAGATTCAACCTGGAAATAAGGAAGAACTTCCTGACGATCAGAGCAACCAACCAGTAGAATGGCCTGCCAGCGGAGGTTGTGAACTCCCCAAATCTGGACACTTTCAAGAGGAGATTGGACTGTCATCTGGCTGGGGTGCTATAGGATTTCCTGCTCAGGCAAGGGGTTGGACTTGATGACCTGCAGGGTCCATTTCAACTCTAACAATAAATAAGTAATTTTTATTTTATTTTTATTTGTTTGTTTGTTTTGTCCAATACACAATAATACACAATGAAGGTTATAGAGGATATATACCAGTAGAATGTATCAAAGAGAGTACAGAAGAGAAATATAGGAGTAAAATATAACTAGAGAGAATAGCAGATGATATAAGAGATAAAAGACATATAATAGATAGAGGATGAATAGAAGAGAAGATATAGGAGATATAGGAGAGACTATAGGACAGGGGACGGTAGGCACTCTGGTGCACTTATGTACGCCCCTTATTGACCTCTTAGGAATCCGGTGAGGTCAACCGTAGATAGTCTAAGGGTAATAAATAAATAAAGTGAGAAAGATTTAATAACAAAATAAAATTTAAAAATAACCCTGATGTCCCAAGTCTTCTCTGCATCCCTTGTTCAGGCCGATCATAGATTGGAGCGAATGCTGCCTGGGGAATTCTGGGAGTTGAAGTCCAGATATCTTCAAGTTGCCAAGGTTGGGAAACACCGGATTGGAGAATGGAATGAAACGTCCTTAGAGAGAGAATCGATCCAAATGCTAATGCTCCCAGACTTTCACTGCTAGGCCAATCTGCCGGTCTTTCCTTCTCTGCCTTCCCTCTGATCCCCCCACCCATCCACCCAACAACTCAGCCACCCGCCTCGTCCTGCCCCTTTGATTTCAGCCCTTTCCCTAATCCACTCCCCCCCCCCCCCGCCTCATCAACTCTCGGGAAGGCTTGATCTGCAGCAGAAAATCCCTCATTCGGGCGAAATCAGCTTAATTTGCAGCAATTTGTAGCAGGTCTTTGCTGGGATTTGAGTCTCAAATTATCCTTACGGGAGGGGGGGGGAGGGTGGAAGGCCGTGCAATATGGGCTGCGATTTCCCCGGTTCTTCTGGATTGGCAGAGGTTTTATCTGGGGAATAATTACAGCCTGCTGAGGACGCTTCCCTCCGCCCCGAGGCGAGTTCCGGCCTCGGCGCGGGTTAACCGCAAACACGGAGTACACACACACACACACGCCTCGGATTAGCAGCATTTAAGGCAAATGCAAAGCACCAATTAATAATTTGCTGGGAAATAAGAAGGGGAACCTCCCTGTCTTGCTAGAGGGAAGTGGCGGGAGGCTCGGCGGGCGGGTAGCTGGCTGTTGCTGTGCCGGGTGGGTGGGGTGGGTGGGAGGCAGGGCTGGAAGCAACGAGACTTGTAACGTCAGGATTGGAGACAGAACAGGAAATGTTTTGCTTCTGAGGTAGTTTGAGAGTGTAAACTGTAAAGGCGCATAAGTGTTTTTAATCTATCTATCTATCTCATCCATCTATCCATCCATCTATTTATATTTTATTTTATTTTATTTATAATGAAAAGAAGGACCAGGGGAGACATCATAACAATTTTCCATTATCTCAGGGGTTGCCATAAAGAAGAAGGAGTCAGCCTATTCTCCAAAGTATGGATGTATGGATGCATGGATTTGATTTGATTTTTTTGTATGCCACCCTTCTCCTTAGACTCAGGGCGGCTTACAACATGTTAGCAATAGCACTTTTTAACAGAGCCAGAATGCTCCAACAGTGGAAGTTTTTTAGCAGATGTTGGATAACCATCTGTCTGGAGTAGTGTAGGGTTTCCTACCTAAGCAGGGGGTTGGACTAGAAGATCTCCAAGGTCCCTTCCAACTCTGTTGTTGTTGTTGTTGTTGTTATTTTGTCAATTATGTATTGGTAGTATACAAAGATATAATAATGTTTATATACATGATACTAGTAAGAGAGAAACATAAGGACAGGGGAAGGTAGGCACGCTGGTGCCCTTATGCACGCCCCTTAGGAGTCTTCGGAGAGGGGCGGCATACAAATCTAATAAATTATTATTATTATTATTATTATTATTATTATTATTATATTATTAATCAGGTGAGGTCAACAGTGGATAGTATAAGGGTAAAATTTTGCGGGTTAGGTGATGACACTACAGAATCAGGTAGTGAATTCCATGCATTAACTATTCGATTACTAAATTCATAATAATCCTTTCAAGTGTGATACATTTTTTTCTAATTTTTATAGTACAGTAGAGCAGTGTTTCCCAATCTTGGCAACTTGAAGATATTTAGACTTCAACTCCCAGAATTCCCCAGCCAGCAAATGGTTACAGGTTGGGAAACCCTGCAGTAGAGTACTGTACAGCCTTTCACCCAGTACTGACGCTGTAAACTAAAATGCCCCACGACAGAAAGTTCTCTAAGAGAAGCTTAGTTTAAACGTTTGAAGCATAATTAAATTCTTCCTGCCAAATACATCATGCTAGCAACCTGCAACCAAGTTTCATGCTATATTGGGTGCTATCCGCCTCATCCTTTCATAGGACCTTGGTTTTTTTTTGTCCTAAACAGACCACATTGCATCCTCATGAATAAACTTAGTTTGTTTTCATTATACTGGAAGGTTGTACCTAAATAAGTTGCTGAACTATGGAACACCCTGTGTTCTAGAACTAAACTCCCAGTCTCCCTAGGAAACATGGTCAGTCATGAGAAAGAATGGAAGCTTCAGTTCAGCAATGTTTGGCATGCCATTGGTAGCCCTTCTGTTGTTTGCACAATACGCTCATTTCATTCAGCCTGGAGGCTGTTGGGGCCTGGATGGGTGTCAACAGACTCAAACTCAACCCGGATAAGATGGAGTGGCTGTGGGTTTTGCCTCCCAAGGACAATTCTACCATTACCCTGGGGGGAGAATCATTGACCCCTCAGAGAGGGTTCGCAACTTGGGCGTCCTCCTCGATCCACAGCTCACATTAGAGAAACATCTTTCAGCTGTGGCGAGGAGGGCGTTCGCCTGGTGCACCAGTTGCGGCCCTATTTGGACCAGGAGTCACTGCTCACAGTCACTCATGCCCTCATCACCTCGAGGCTCGAATACTGTAATGCTCTGGCTACCTTTCAAAAGTGTTCGGAAACTTCAGATCGTGCAGAATGCAGCTGCGAGAGCAATTATGGGCTTCTCCAAGTATGCCCATATTACTCCAACACTCCGCAATGTCTGCATTGGTTGCCGATCAATTTCCAGTCACAATTCAAAGTGTTAGTTATGACCTATAAAGCCCTTCATGGCACCGGACCAGATTATCTCAGGGACCGCCTTCTGCTGCACGAATCCCAGCGCCCAGTTAGGTCCCACAGAGTGGGCCTTCTCCGGGTCCCGTCAACTAAACAACGTCGTTTGGCGGGATCCAAGGGAAGAGCCTTCTCTGTGGCGGCCCCAGCCCTCTGGAACCAGCTCCCCCCAGAGATTAGAATTGCCCCCACCCTCCTTGCCTTTTGTAAGCTTCTTAAAACCCACCTCTGCTGTCGGGCATGGGGGAACTGAGATATTCTTTCCCCTTAGGCTTCTACAATTTACACATGGTATGTTTGTATGTATGATTGGTTTTATAACAAGGGTTTTTTTTAGTTGTTTTAGTATTAGATTGTTACATGCTGTTTTTTATCACTGTTGTTAGCCGCCCCGAGTCTACGGAGAGGGGCGGCATACAAATCCAATAAATAAATAAATAAATTCTAAGCAGAAAAACCTACCTGCATTTTTGCCACAAAGAATCTTGCCGTTTTCCTCTCACTTAAAATGCCTATCAATTATTTTTTACCAAAAGTTGCTTACATCTTTGAAGAGAAGTTGTCACTACTTATTACTGTTCCTGGGAGAGGTGTGTGTTAAAAAATGATGGGCTAGATCTGTTTTTATTGTTGTTATTTTCTAATCATGCCAATAAGTGCCAAATAAGATAACCAGTTCTGGCAAAGGTTTTGGAAAAGTGAGGTGTCAAGGGGAAAGTGACGGAGATGTACACGGCTCAAAAAAATAAAGGGAACACTTAAACAACACAATATAACTCCAAGTAAATCAAACTTCTGTGAAATCAAACTGTCCACTTAGGAAGCAACACTAATTGACAATCAATTTCACCTGCTGTTGTGCACATTCAACTTTGTACAGAACAAAATATTCAATGAGAATATTTCATTCATTCAGATCTAGGATATGTCCTTTGAGTGTTCTCTTTATTATTTTTTTGATCAGTATATTTATCACATAGACTCCTATTCTTAACTGGAGTGGAGAACTTTGCTCTACCTCTACGACTGAAATAAGTTTTGCCTGCCAGTCTCCTGGATGGAGTGGAATAAAAGTATATGCCTGGCTTCACTGAGACTGAAACATGTTTTTTTTTTCAGGTATAATTTTTTTATTTTTTCCCCATAGAAACTTTTTCAATACATTACAAAATACCCTCTACATATTTGTGTTACAATAAAAACAGTATCTCATTAGTTAGACATGTAAAATATTTGCAAAATGTTTGAGGCCACTTCTAACCGGATTGCTTAATAAGAACAGCATATTAATTTCTTTTTAAGTTTGCAATGAGATAAAAATTACGTTATGAGGCAAGTATTTTTTGAGATGTTGAAGCAAAGTGCAAGGGAGATATGGGGACAGTTGGACAAGCCTATTCATCATGTCAAAAACATCAGAGATTTTGTAACAGTAAGTGCATTTGATCTTTCCTGTGGCCTTAACGCTTCAGAGGTCTTATTTTATACAGTACACCAATTACATACAATTGTGGAACTGAGATTTTAAAAGCTTACCTCAAAGAAATGGAGAAGGTAGCAATGATAAATTATCAGTAACTACTAATTGCAGTGGCTATATACAACTCCAGATGATACCAGTAGTTGAAACCCAGAAATGAAAAGATAATTTTCCACAGTCATCTCAGTTACCTCAACTTGGAAAATGCCTCAGATCTATGACTTTATAGAACATATTCTGTGGCTCCAAAAATCATCTAAATCAGTGGTCCCCAACGTTTTTTCCACCAGGGACCAGTTTCAGCAAGACAATTTTTCTATGGCCCAGTGGGAGCAGAAAGGGGTGTGGTTGGGGGCGGGATTAAGCATGGGGGTGCTGGACCTCCCCACCCCTCTTTACTGCCATCGCTCTATGGCTGGCAGAATCTGCCTCCCAAGCCCTCTTGCCCAGCGGGAGCTAAGCGCTGGAGAGAGGGGGTCAGGCTGGCCCTCCTGCCTCTCCCCAGCCAAAAACGCAAAAGCGCCCCGCAGAAGAAGCCAAAAGAGGCTTGAGCCTCTCGGTCCTTCCCGCCCCTCTGTCCCGTCCATCGTCCTGTGGCCGGCAGAACCTGCCTCCTGAGGCCTCTTGCCCAGCGGGAGGCGAAGCGCTGGAGGGAGGGGGTGGCGGCATGAGGGCCGGCAGCTGCTGACTCCACGGACCGGTGCAACATGCCCCGCGGCCCGGTACTGGTCCGCGGCCCGGTGGTTGGGGACCCCTGATCTAAATGCTTTAACACTGAATATGTAATGGAGTAAACTTTCCAGGATGGAAAGGCAGAGCATCAGTCAAATGAATAATTAAAAGAGTAATTGATTATATTCACCATTGCATTGGTGGAAACTTAATTGAGATATACTTTTGTGGTTGAAGGGTCTGTATTATTATTATTATTATTATTATTTATTAGATTTGTATGCCGCCCCTCTCCGAAGACTCGGGGCGGCTCACAACAGCAATAAAAAACAATATAACAGTGGAACAAATCTAACATTAAAAACATATAAAACCCTATCATTATTTAAAAACCAAACAGCAACATTCATACCAAACATAAAACAAAGTACTGTATAAAAAAGCCTGGGAGAAAAGTGTCTCAACTCCCCCATGCCTGACGGTATAATTGAGTCTTAAGTAGTTTACGAAAGACAGGAAGGGTGGGGGCAGTTCTAATCTCCGGGGTGAGTTGGTTCCAGAGGGTCGGGGCCACCACAGAGAAGGCCCTTCCCTTGGGGCCCGCCAAACGACATTGTTTAGTTGACGGGACCCGGAGAAGGCCAACTCTGTGGGACTTTATCAGTCGCTGGGATTTGTGCGGTAGCAGGCAGTTCCGGAGTAAATTATTGAAAATTTACTCTTCTTCTATGTTCCTAGTGTAGGATTCCATTCCGTAATCCATTATTAACAGAGTGATAGAATTTGAGAACATTTTAAAAAGGTAATTAAAGAGTTCATCAGTAAATAATCTACCTACAATTAGGTAGTATTTTCCAGTTAGACATTAAACTGCCATGAACGTCTATGTTCTACATGGATCATTCATGCCCTCAAATTTGTCTCCATGTGCCACCTGTGGCATTTGTGTCATAGGTTCAACATCTTGTTTATAAAGTCTTTTCAACAAACTATTTTAAAACAAAGCTCAGTTATTAAAAGCATCAATTTAAACAAATTAAATAATATTATTTCTGTACTCTTCACTTATTAAATAAGAAACATTAGATAATAACAAATTTGACCTGGAGGAAAACTCAGAGCAAAATTTGCTAACATTCACATTTCTAAGCATTGTCTCATTTGTCCAGAGGCTCAAACTATATGCATTGTATACCTTCCAATTTAAAAATAATGATTTCAATCTAATTAAAGTTAGTTGTGCTTAAGTCCTACTGGAATCAATGAGTCAATGTTATTGCAATTATGTTAAAACACTTTAAATTCAACGGGACTTAAATGTGACTGTCTTTAATTGGACTCCAGCCAGTGTCCTTTGAAAAAATGCAGACCGGACAGAGCGTAAACTCTAGATTTACAAATCAAGGAAAACTGAGAGTTGATTCATAAAGAAAAAAAAATATTATTTATTTCCTTTTCAATTACTGTCCCTTGATTCTTGTCAATTACTGTCCCATGACTCCCATGTTTACATCAGATTTTTTTAAATTGTGAAGTTTGATTATTTTTATTTATTTATATAAACATATTTAGTAAATGAGTTTAGGTTTTTACAATGTTATGTATAAGGTGTATTGTTTTGAGATCTGATAAAATAACAAATTATATATTTTTAAAATATCTCTACTTCCGACAAAAGAGTTTGGTGTAGTGGTTAGAGTTACACCAACTGAGAGACCATTAGTTCTAGTCTCACTTTAGGCACAAAGCCAGCTGGCCCAGTCATTCTCTCTCAGCCCTAGGAAGCAGGAAATGAAAAACCACTTCTGAAATTTTACCAACAAAACTGCAGGGACTAATCCAGGGAATCACCAGGATTTGGCCCAAAGGCATATAACTCCCCCCCTCCCCCAATGTCAAATCCTCCTGTCAAAACATCCAAGGAATTTTAAAATCACAAAAATGGAATTCAAATATTTTCATGTTAAAAACTGCCAGAAGTTAAGTAAACTCAAATGATTTTATAACCTGCTTGGAACCATTTTATTTCTCATGGATAGACACAGGGGTGGGCATCAGGCAGGACGGGGTGGAACGCAGTTCCACCGGCAGAAATGAAGATGTGTGTGCAGCTCCAGCTGATCGGCGGCTGTCATTTCCTGGATTACTGGTCTCGGCTTGGCTCTCGTTTTCCCCCTGCTGCTGCTGCTGCTGCTGCTGCTGCGTCTGAGCTTCTTGCTTTTTTCCTCTTTCCTCCTTCCTGGCCTCGGACGAGCTTCCCTCTCTCCTGCCCAACTCCCCTCCAGCCTCACACGGCCACCTTCCGCCTGAGCTGCAAGCAGAAGGCCTGGGTGGAAGCAGCGCTGGCAGCATTTATGCTTCTGGCAGCACCCATTCATCTACCTACCCAGCCTGAGGTGGGGGGGGGGGGCGACCCAGGAAGGAGAGTGCAGGAAACGCGAAGCAAATTGTCACCCCAGGGAGTGACACAACTAACAAGGTTGTAAGTTTCGTAAGCTCCTTAAGACCCACCTCTGTCGTCAGGCATGGGAGAATTGAGACATCTTCCCCAGGCCTATATAATTTATGTATGGTATGTTGTGTGTATGTTTTTTAAATTATGGGTTTTTAGATCTTTGAAATATTAGATTTGTATTTTACATTGTTCTTTGTCATTGCTGTGAGTTGCCCCGAGTCTACGGAGAGGGATGGCATACAAATTTAATAGATAGATAGATAGATAGATAGATAGATAGATAGATAGATAGATAGATAGATAGATAGATAGATAGATAGATAGATAGATAGATAGATAGAGTCGAGGACTTAACAGTTCACTTGAACGATGATGATCATTCAAGCCACTCCCACCTGGTCACATGGTCAGCAAGACACTCCTACCCAGTCACATGACCATTAAGCAACACCCAGAAAATAAGCCACACCCATAGTGTAGCAGTAAAAATTTTGGCTGCCCATTACTGGATAGACGTGTTTATGTGTGTGGCCGTGGGTGCGCATATGCGCACAAAGAAGCCATTCTGATTCTTCCATCACATATCTATGGAGATTCTCAGTCATCCAGGTCACTGTTGTCCCAGGGGTGCTTTTTCAAAAGGCAATGGGACTTTTTTTGGTCTTTCCTTGAAGATGTTTCGCTTCTCATCTTAGCTCCAAATATTTTGACAAAGAAAGAGTTATCTTCTTCCCAACATCTTGCAAGCTCAGTCTTCAGGATGGCATTTGATTGGACTCGTTATTGTTCTTTTTCTTCTCATCCAGTCACCAGATCTGCCAGCATTTTCACTGATCTCACCTTCAAAGTCTTGCTCTCTTTTTTCAGCAACAATTTTATCCATTATTTTTTATCAATTTGCACGTTGTTGATTTATCTTGTTTAAACTAGTGTTACCCCCTTCTCTGCTAGCTTTCCCTTTGTCAAATTTCTCTCTTAATTCATTTTATTGTGCCACGATTAAAATAATTTCTCTTCCCTGTCATTTCCATGATCATATCAACTTTTAGGATACTCAAGTCTCTCTGTACACTTGCAACATTCTCATCCAGGGGTATGCAAAAGATAGATCGGGATCTAAAGGATCCTTTCTTCTGTCTTCTCCCCCCCCCTTCTCTTTTTGCATATAGCCTTAAAGGAAAAAGGAAATACGTTGAATCCCCAATTGTTAGCTATAACAACAGCAAAAATGTTCTTCCTTTTTGCACTAACTTATACTATGAAATTTTTAAAAAAACTGGAAGAGGGAATTAAGCAATATTGCTGCGGTGGAAGAAATGCAGGCTCCATTAGCTCTATTCAAAAATCTTTAATTCTAAGCAAATGTTTTTTGTACTATCCTCAGCTTGCTGAATCATGGGGCTCTGTAAACAGCAAACTAACCTATAATCTATTCTCTCTTGTTATTGCTTGTAGACTTCACCATTTGTGTTTCCCAAATCTATACTTTTCTTACTTGGTTGTTTTATTATATGCACACATGTTTATCTGCTATTCCCTTCTTTGGCCCACTGTGTTTCCACACTGGAGCAGCTTTTACTCTGTACTTACACCTTTACAGTTTTGATCATTCCTGTATCTTTTTTTTTTGGTGGTGGTGGTGGTGGTGGGGCTATCTGACCTTCCTAACACTTTTCCAATTTCTGTTACCTATTTCTCATCTATCCATGTCTGTCCAGCATAGATATTAAGCCCACCAAACTGTATCGCACAGCATATTATTGCAAATGCAGTTTGTAGTAAGTGTACAAAGTCTACTGGTATTTATTTATTTGTTTGTTTGTTTGTTTATTTTATTTTTTTATTTTATTTTATCTATCTATCTATCTATCTATCTATCTATCTATCTATCTATCTATCTATCTATCTATCTATCTATCTATTGGATTTGTATGCCGCCCCTCTCCTTAGACTGGTATGTTGCTGTTAGGAGAAGAAAGAGAGAATGTTGTAATGTTACATGCAATATTTGAAGAAATAATTGTTGGGGAGAAGACTCTGCCACAATTTCTTCTGCCTTGGATTTTAGTCATAGCTCTGCTATGGACACACGTTTATGAAAGAGCTTAGTGTTTATTCATTTTAATAACGAAAGACCTATGTGCAGTAAGGAAGAGAAAATGGAGCAATGTTTGGCCTGGGAAAAGAAAGGAAAAAGGTTTTTTTAAAAAAATTAGAAGAAACTTGAACTAGGGAAAGCAAACAAACAAACATAAAAGAAAGAAAAATATAAAAGGGTGAAGAAAAAGAAAGGGGGGCAGATTCAAGGTGGATTGTGGGAGAGAGGGGGACTATTTTCTATAATTATTGTAGATTGGCTGGTATTAAGGACAACTAGCTATCTCTTGGTTTTCTCCTTTTTATATAACAACTAATCTCTTTCTAATCAGTTATTATTAAATTATATTCCTTTTTTAATTAATTCACAGATCACTGGTGGCACAATCTGGACATCTGGACAGATAATTGAATAGAACCAATTTATGTAAATGAGTAACAGTGGTGCACAGAAGTGTGGGAGGGGCTCTTATCAGGTTGGTGACCTAAGCAGGAATCTCTTAGAGCTGGTCTCTGCTTCTTTTCAGGATCTAGTGGTTTCAAGGTCAAGACAATCCTGGGAAGAGAAGAACTGAATAAATGGAAGCAGTAAAAGGAAATGTAGTAGTTCCTGTAAGAGGAAATGGTGCAGTTGAAAGGTTGGTGTTCCATCAGAAAGTAAATTGGAGGAATGGCATTTTCTTCCATGGACAAATCATGGCAGTTGAATCAATTAAAAATCAATTGCCTGTCTCAAGATCTCTCTTAGATATGTTCTAAAAATTCCTCAGAGTATATAAGTTGTCAGCTTAATCAGTCTTATAGACTTTTTACCATTTTCTTACAGAAACGAGAACATCAGATCCAATCACTCTATGGAATCAAACACTATCAGAGGAATCAAACACTTTATCAGAGGTAAACCGTCCGTTATCCTGCAGATATTTTGAATTTCACCTTCCCCAGGTACAGTTTCCATAGCCAATGACAGGGGATTATGCCTCCGGAACCGCCTTCTACCGCACAAATCCCAGCGGCCGATAAAGTCCCACAGAGTTGGCCTTCTCTGGGTCCCGTCAACCAAACAATGTTGTTTGGCGGGCCCCAGGGGAAGAGCCTTCTCTGTGGCGGCCCCGGCCCTCTGGAACCAACTCCCCCCGGAGGTTAGAACGGCCTCTGCCCTCCTTGTCTTTCGCAAGTTACTCAAGACCCACCTGTATCACCAGGCATGGGGGAACTAAGACATCTCCCCCAGGCTTTTTATATTTCATGTTTGGTATGTATGTGCTGTATGGTTTTTAATTGTTGGGGTTTTTATATATTTTTTATTATTATATTTGTCTCATTGTTACACTGTTTCTTATTACTGTTGTGAGCCGCCCCGAGTCTTTGGAGAGGGGTGGCATACAAACCTAATAAATAATAATTATTATTATTATGGAACCAAACTTTGTGCCTAGATTAATGTGATTTATAAACCTAGTTACTGTATAATCTGATATTTTCAAAATTAAGACCGTTCAGAAATACACTTAGCAGGAGATGTAGTCCTTCAAATAAATAGCACCTTTGCCTTATAGAAAACTATTGTATATATCATCTGTGCTGATGCTAAACTTCAAGTACATAAAAATGACAAGGCATATAATAAATGCAGTTATTTCTAATACACTTGATAGGTAAAAGATTCTTCTTTCAATAGAAATTATTTTTATTTATGTTTTATTTCATTATTTAGAAGCTTTTTCTAAACGTAAAAGTTAATGTAAAATAAAAATTAACAGTTCCAGTAAAACACTATAATAGTGTTAATTTTAAAATATTACAACAGGGTAGATTTAAACTAACTCAGGAAACCTTGACACTTATCGTTGTATGAAATCTTACATTTATCAATGTTATCCACGTTATCAAGCATGGTGGAAAGCAAAACAAAATGACTGCACAATCCTGAAAAGTTAGAGTAAGTCTAGATATATGATCTTTCATTACACATATATGTTCACTTTCTGATTATAAGCAGGCTATTTATTGACATAATGAAGAGACTGGTGAATATTATTTTGTGTGGTCAGGGTTAATGATTAGGTGTATGGTTTCTTGTGTTTCTTGTTGCTGTTGTATTATTCTTTTCATATATTAAAACAAAAATAAAAATATCATTAAAAAGTTGTTATTTTGTAAACTTGAAGAATGGAATCAGATGGGGAAAACTGGATTAAAATGTAACAATCTATTTATCATGAGAAATAGCATATCTGGAGGGAACTGGGCAGAGGTAATGGGAACAGAAAAATGAACTTTTTCACTGAAATATATAGTCAGAGTCACTCTATAATTTCTACTCTTTTTTTCTAATCAACATCAACTTTGTTTCTTTAAGTCAATGCAACTTCCACTAGTTTTAAGATTTGCATGAGTATACAGCTGTAGGTTGCCTACAAATAAAAGAGAAACAAAGGAGCATTACAAGATTCATGAATTGAATTGTGACATACATATTCCTATTAAAATGGCAAGTTGTCAAATTTCTGTTCATAGTCTTAAGTGCTTCTCCTTGACTGGTTATTTTGAAGTGCTGGTGGAAGCTGTGACAATAAAGGCCTATGGGCTCATTCAGTAGTTGTGCTCTTTGCTTACCAAATCCTCAACCATGGTCAGCTTGTGAATGAAAGATCCTTTATTTCTGTTTTTTTATTAAAAAGGAAAACCTATAGCAATGCATTCAACAGATGGTTGATGTGTCTCACCACCAGCAGAGATAAGGCTTAGGAGAAGGTTACAGCAACCCATACATTTCATCCTGTTCACAAACGTTTCTTCAATAACCAGTCCACAAGTGATTACGTCCTTGGGGTTCTGGCGTAGGAATCAAGCTGTAGTCAAAATTACATTCTGTTTTCAATTTGGCATATTTTGCAAGAGTTTGGGCAATAATCACAGCACAAAGGCCAAATTTCACATGCCAAATGTAATGCAGAAATAGCACTTAGGAGGCTCCCTTTGCTATCAGAATCATTACTTATTTGTTATTATAAACTGAAAGCAACGGTGGGTATAATTCTAGCGCATGTTTCATGGAATTTAGTTTGGAAGCACTAAATATATGTATAAAAATAGGCAGAGGCAACTGTGAGAAAACAGACGTAATCTGCCCCTTGAAAAGCATAATTGTAAAAATTCAGCAATATTTTTAGCATTTAGCGCCAACACAATACATTAAATGTCCTTTACTGAGACATTTACTTTGGGATAAATGCTTTCTTGAGAGAAGATAATTAAAATCTCTTTCTTGGACTGATCAGTTGGAAATAATAAGTTTTCTGTTAGGTTAGTAATAAATCAAACGGCATCATGGAGCTAAAGTATAGTCCATTTCTTCTTTTTGCTTTGAAAGACAAAAGCCAAGTGGGAAAAATACAGAAGGGCATGTGGTACATAAGTGAGGAAAGGAAAGTTCACAAAAGAGACCTCACCTACAAAAAGATATTGACAAAATTGAACGGGTCCAAAGACGGGCTACAAGAATGGTGGAAGGTCTTAAGCATAAAACTTATCAGGAAAGACTTAATGAACTCAATCTGTATAGTCTGGAGGACAGAAGGAAAAGGGGGGACACGATCGAAACATTTAAATATGTTAAAGGGTTAAATAAGGCTCAGGTGAGAAGTGTTTTTAATAGGAAAGTGAACACAAGAACAAGGGGGCACAATCTGAAGTTAGTTGGGGGAAAGATCAAAAGCAATGTGAGAAAATATTATTTTACTGAAAGAGTAGTAGATCCTTGGAACAAACTTCCAGCAGACGTGGTTGGTTAATCCACAGTAACTGAATTTAAACATGCCTGGGATAAACATATATTCATTGTAAGATAAAATACAGGAAATGGTATAAGGGCAGACTAGATGGACTATGAGGTCTTTTTCTGCCATCAGTCTTCTATGTTTCTATGTTTCTAAATAGTAATGTTGATATCCGCAGCAACCGGGTTTAATTTCTGAGTTGTTTGAACGTCTGGGAGAGATGGTGAGAGATAGATGCTGGGAAGGATCTTCTGTCATCTAACTTATTAGTTAAATCAATCTCTGTATTTAAGATGCAAAGGGACTTTCGGTTATTGTCTATCTTGTGCTTTGCTGTCTTCAAGATCATTTAGGTAAAAGTGAGGCTTTGCTAGTTTTATCTGTGTCTTAATGAATCTAGCTTTTATTTCAGATGTAAGCAGGGGTGGGCTACTGCCTGGACAGGGGAGAATGCAGTGGGGTAGCAAAAATGGAGCTCCACCACAGAGTACCCTATTTGCACTGAAAGATGTTGAAAGAAAATGCATAAACCATGCCCACAGTGTGGTAGTAAAATTTTTGGTAGCCCTTGTCCTGCAAGACCGCCTTCTGCCCCATGAATCCCAGCGATCGGTCAGGTCCCACAGAGTCGGCCTTCTCCAGGTTCTGTCAACTAGACAATGTCGTTTGGTGGGACTTAGGGGGAGAGCCTTCTCTGTGGGGGCCCCAGCCCTCTGGAATCAGTTCCTCCCAGAGATTCGCACTGCCCCCACCCTCCTCGCCTTCCGTAAGAGTCTGAAGACTCATTTATGCCGCCAGGCTTGGGGCCATTAAATTCTTGCCCCCCTGGCCAATGAATGTTTTGAGAGAATGTTGAGTGAATGGAATGATTGTTTTTTTTTTGTTTTGGGGGGGTTTAGACTTTTAATTAATTAATTGGATCCAAGATATTGTATATTGTTTATTATATGTTGTGAGCTTCCCTGAGTCCTCGGAGGGGGCGACATAGAAATCCAATAAATAAATAAATAAATAAAATATTGTATGGTAGAGTGTCCAGTGAACAGCACCGAAGAAAATGCGGGCAGAACAAAATAAAGATGAAAACTCCAAAATGCAAAATGAATAGCGCTTGGTTGGAAAACATAGAGAACTGTTACATATCCTTAGCACAGTGGCACTAATGGCAATATACTGGCTTTGAGGTCAGCCCTGCCCAGATACTTACTAGGGAAACAAAGAAAAACATTTTTAATGGACTGTCCTGCTATTTAATTGCTCCGTATTCTTTTAGCATTCTGCTGAGGTTCAGAAGCATTTTCTTTCACAAAGGTTCCTGCTGAGTTCATATCTCCAACAAGTAGACAATTACATTTGACTGGTTTGCAAAGGAGGCATCGGTGCTTGACAGGACACAACATTCATATTACATCTTGATGTTTTATCACTTATGTATATACACTGCTCTAAACGCCAAAAACAAGGCTATATTTTTAAATTAAAAATATGTATTCCTGGATAACTCTAAACTTTCTTAATTTAAAAAGCTTGCCCATATTTAAAAAGTAAAGTCCAATTTTCATTTGAGTAGGTACAAATACCATTTGAGTAACTATAATAGATATTTAGAAAAAAAACATTAATGTTATCTTCCACTAAATTGAAAATAATGTATATTAATCTAAATGTGATCTAGTTATATTTGAAAATCTAGCTGCAATAATTTTGAAACCATTAAATCAATTTTAAATTGATTATGAACATTGAGAATTATTGAAAATCAATTCTATACCTGGTTGAAGTAAACACTGTTGAATATATGATTCGTTTTAACATATTTAATATATTTCCTCCAACTTCTTATTTTGCTATCAAAATAAACTTTGCCAATAGTCAAATTTAACCCACCCCCACTTATCCTATTGAATACACACACACACACACATACAGAGCAGCATGAATTTACAGGATAAAATCTAATTTTGTCAAGTCAGCAAACGAATTCAACTCATTTTTTTTGAAGGTGGACTAAATTCACTTTTTATAGCCCTTGGACAATTTTTTTACATTTGCATTCTGCCAAAATTGCTAATCGAACAATCACTTGTAATTTAAAATTCACCCAATGGCACCCATTCAGAGCAAAGCTTAAAGTTAAACTGTACAGCTAAAAAAAAATAAAGGGAACACTTAAACAACATAATATAACTCCAAGTAAATCAAACTTCTGTGAAATCAAACTGTCCATTCAGGAAGCAACACTGATTGGCAATCAATTTCACATGCTGTTGTGCACATTCAACTTTGTACAGAACAAAGTATTCAATGAGAATATTTCATTCATTCAGATCTAGGATGTGTTATTTGAGTTTTCCCTTTATTTTTTTGAGCAGTATATTTTCCTTTTCAGGACTCATAGCCTGCTGAAACTTGCTCTTATTTTAGAGTAAGTGGACCAGGGTACCCAAATGGATCATTTGTATTAATTTTAGGGACTCATGCCACATTAAATTTGTAGGCCACAACAGTTTGCAATTGTTCAAAGCCTTATAAAAAGAATGGTAATATTTTAAATGATCCTATGAATTGCCATGCTTCATTGAAAGCAATCATAGAATAGAATAGAATAGAATAGAATAGAATAGAATAGAATTTTATTGGCCACGTGTGATTGGACACACAAGGAATTTGTCTTGGTGCATATGCTCTCATCATACATAAAATAAAATATACATTTGTCAAGAATCATGTGGCACAACACTTAATGATTGTCATAGGGGTCAAATAAGCAATGAAGAAGCAATATTAATAAAAATCTTAGGATATAAGCAACAAGTTACAGTCATACAGTCAACATGGGAGGAAATGGGTGAAAGGAATGATGAGAAAAACTAGTAGAATAGAAGTGCAGATTCAGTAGAAAGTCTGGCAGTGTTGAGGGAATTATTTGTTTAGTAGAGTGATGGCGTTTGGAAAAAAACAGTTCTTGTGTCTAGTTGTCTTGGTGTGCAGTGCTTATTCTGCTTACTAGAAACTGACTTCGGTTGATAAAAACTAAGAAGAAAGAAATTACGTTGATGTAAGGCATAGTGAGAAGAAAGAAAGTTAGAATCAAAAGAATCAACATTGGCATGTTATCTCAAGGACGTGCCTAATCTCCAGAAGATTCGATTAAGGACTTTTCAGTTGTGACAGCTCTCACAATGTGACAGCAGCTCAACAATGAAACGAATCACCCCGCAACTTCTAAGATGCTTACCAGATATGTTCCACCTTTAAAGATGCTGTAGTTTGGGTTCCTTTATTAAATAGGAGATGATCACATGGCCTAAATTGTCCCTTTCAGTTCTGTAAATGAATTTACACCACTGTATTTTCCCTTTTCCTCATTTAATTCTTCTGTGTTGCCATTCGTCACCTTTTTTTTGCCTCATAAAGGAAACATACACTGCTCAAAAAAATAAAGGGAACACTCAAAGAACACCTCCTAGATCTGAATAAATGAAATATTCCCATTGAATATTTTGTCCTGTAGAAAGTTGAATGTGCTGACAATAAAATGAAATTGATTGTCCATCAGTGTTGCTTCCTACGTGGGCAGTTTGATTTTACAGAAGTTTGATTTACTTGGAATTATATTCTATTGTTTAAGTGTTCCCTTTATTTTTTTTGAGCAGTATATTATGTAAACACCATTTTATTTCTGCATTGGAAGCCACATTGTTTTGTATATGAAGAATTAACATCGGGAGTTCATGCTAAAGATATTGCTAAGGGTAAATTGCTTTTGGATTTCCCCTGAAATCCTCCCTAGATCTGGGCTACTCCCCTCATATTTCCAAACAGAATTGCTGCCAGGAACTCTGTAAATGTATAATCAGCCCTTTTAATACTCTAAGGATAAGTGGCAGATGGACATTCTGGTATGTTTATTTCCCATAGCTTCTCCTCAACAGTTGTGTACAAATTTTTATTTAATTAGTATTAATTTATTTCTTAGTGAAATATATACACATACATACGGAAAACAGATGAGCATACCAACATCTAACTTTTATTTATTACTTTGTCTTGGGCTAGATGAAAATATTCACTATATTCTGAATCTAGGTAGAATACATTATTATATTTAAAAAATTCAGGATAAATAATAAATAAATAATTTGCAACATTCCAGAACATTCTAGCTCCATAACAAGACTTATTTTAATATGGAGCTGTGGCGGTCATTTCCTCCAAAGCATCTAGTTCGTTTAAAAAAACCATTTCAGACCAAGGACAGTTCATTTAAATTAATGAATTAATAGATTATCTGATATTGCATCACATTAAAGAAAAGTTAGCTGGATAAACTTAAATTTAAAGCCTTTTTAAAGCTTCCTCACAGTAGAAGCTACATAATGGAGCCCATGATATCACTTTCATATTTAAATTACTATTATGGAAATTTGCATTCTTACTGTTTAAACATTCAGATTGTTATTTTCTTCCCTGTAGTGTTTACCTTTAAGATAGAGAATGCAATCCTCAAATCATTTGTTGTGGATCAAAACTGTGGCAGTTAGTGAATGTATTCCAGAATGTAGTAAGAGATGTAATTGAAGTTAAAAAGGAATTAAGCAGATTTATAATCTTGGAAACACTTTAAAAATTGGTCATCATTTTTCTGTCTCTATTTACGTTCTTTCATTCTTTTCTGTTCATTCCAAATCTGACTTCTTCCATATTTCTCGGGACAATGAAAATTTAAGACAGTTCAAAATTCCTGCTCTCAGGAGCAGTAAAACAACGGAACAGAGTTCTTATATAATTAACTACATTTCTTTGTTGCTATCCACTTTTGAAACATCAAAATATGGAGGTTGACAGCAATAGCTCTCAGATGTATACAAGGAAAAAGAAGAGCAGGTCGGCAAAATATCTAAGCATCTGGATTCTTAAATAGGTTGTGTCAAATAGATTGTTTAGAACTGGATTGTTGCAAAAGGGGACATATATTTCCTGTGTACTGTAATGTTCTATTCTATTCTATTCTATTCTATTCTATTATATAGCATTTGCTCACCTTATATCATTTTCCCCAACATAATGTAGATCATAATGTTGCTTTCCTGCTCTAAGCTACATGTAGAACTGCAACGGGGTTTCTGCATTTCTACTTTCTTTAACATCAGAGGGTCATTCTAGATTTTTAATGAACAGGTATTAATTTTTACGGGGATGGAGGGGGGGTCCTAATCTTTCTGTGAAGATAACTGGTCAAATTCAAGATCATCTTCACTTTGGATACTGTGTATATTTTTTTAAATGATGGTGGTAAATCCCTTATTTATTGCACAATTTATCAGGAAGTAGTAATTCATCTAAAAAATACTTTAGCAGAATAATCCTATATATGCTGATTCAGAACTCTCATTAAGTTCAATTTGTGTAAGTTCCTACATAAGTAGGCCAGTCATAACTGAGTGCAGCCTACATGTGACAATCTTACAGCTATACAGAGGATTATAGGCCAAAACTGGAGGTGGGCTCTTTCAACATGAATTACTGGTTTCAATCAGATTTTTCTTCTTTTTAAATTGCTAGTTACCTTAAGAGCTCTCTTGGTAAAAATATGGGCTTTAAACCCATGCCATCATAAGTCATATGAAGATAGCATGTGGATATTGTGCTTCGATACTTTCACTAAAGTAACATTATGATAGATTGCTGCTTTTGCGCTGGAACATTGGCTGTATCAATATTTTTGTAATGGTAGTACAATGGTACCGCTACTTACGAACTTAATTCGTTCCGTGACCAGGTTCTTATGTAGAAAAGTTTGTAAGAAGTAATTTTTCCCATAGGAATCAGTGTAAAAGTGTAAAAGCAAATGTGTGCAATTGGGGAAACCACAGGGAGGGTGGAGGCCCTGTTTCCTCCCAGGAGAGAGGCCCCACGGAGGCTTCTCCCCGCCTTTTCCGGTTACAGTTTCGGAGGCTCAGGTTTGTAAGTAGAAAATGGTTCTTAAGAAGAGGCAAAAAAATCTTGAACACCCGGTTCTTATCTAGAAAAGTTCGTAAGTAGAGGCATTCTTAGGTAGAGACACCACTGTATATAGAAAATTGTAAGCAGTTGACTTTTTAGCCAAGGCATAATTCATGCACATTTTAGAAAAATCGGTATGTGTTTTGAGAGATTGTGATAACAAAAGAGGTCAAGAGTCTTCGGAGAGGGGCGGCATACAAATCTAATAAATAATAATAATAATAATTAATGGAAACAACCACAGCTAAGAAGTAATGTGGGGCAGATTGAGTATCGATCTTCCTAGAGATACTAAATTTCAGAAGGGACGTCTAGAATGAGTGAAGAACTTGTTCTGAAGAACATGATGTAGCCATCTTGTGGACAAGTAGCAAATCCAATGAGAAGAGCACTTGAGTGGGTACAGCATAATCATTACAGACCCAAGAAGGAGCAATCCTGCGACAAGATTGTAGAAGAGGAAAAGAACAACATGTAAGAACTACAGAGAAGGTTGGGAGTGCCTCCTCCGTTCCGGCCATGCTTGTCTGGAGCCTGCTATTCAAAAGGACAATAATAGGAGTATGATGGATAACACATGCATGCATGAATAGGGGATTGTCATTTATCTAGATTCAGTATTCTTCTCAGTAAAGTGTACTGTATATGAAAATGGGTAAAGACTGATTGATTCCATTTTAAATCCACCACAAACCAGAAAAGTATTTTAGTATCACTTTAAATATTAATTAAACAATTAAGCTGATTATGCAAATGAACTCTAAATATGTGTTGTGGTAGATTCACCTACTCACAAGGTAAACTGGTCAGTTAAAATTACATTTTATTTATAAAAATAAAAAGTACCAAGTGTGAATGCACTGTTGCTCTCAAAAAGCGAAACTTTCTGTGCTAAGAAAAAAACCATAGAAACAATCTTGGAGAATCCATGAAAGAAAACACTTCAATACAGTGATCAGCTGATCCACAGGAATTTGTTAAACCACTATTCCCCTTTTTAACCTGATTTTTTTCTCTTCTCACATTTTCTTCTTAATTTTTAGCTTTCCCCTACTCTGTCGTGTTTTCATTTCTACACACTTTTCTGCAGTAGTTTTCCTTTGAGGCTTAATATAATTTGAAGCAGGGATTTCTAGGCAAAGGCCAGTATTTTTTTCATCCCCAGGTGTGCTTCCGAATCAATATTTTTTGTGCAACTATCTTGTCTCGGGTACAAAATTTTAAACACTATCCAGATGTGGACATTTCCTAAGTTCAAAAAAAAGAAGGATGAAGTGGGATGTGATCCTTTCTCTGTCCAAGGGAAACCTTTATTTATAAGCTTGAGATGCCACAATGTTCTTAAAAGCAAAAATGCAGTGGGGCATTAAAAAAAAATCCACATTCAAATGACAGCAGCATAGGAGGACCTTGCCGAAAACTGGAAAAAGAAAAAAAAATGTAGCATCATATATTATTTCTTGAACGACCTTCTTTCTGCTTTTGCTTATCCATTGACCTATTTGCATATGATTTAGTAACAGCATTCATATAGCACCTGCATTTTAAGCACTGGAAATTAAATGATAGCATAATACTCTGTGTATCAATCTTCAATCTTCCAGAAATTGAAAACTACCTATTACTGGCATTATAGTTCTAAAATAAAGTAGGGGTCTTTTTTTTTCTATCATCCTCTCTCTTTCTGTCTTCGGAGAAAACCGTTGCTTTAGCATGCTCTCAATATTATTATTGTTGCTACTTTAACTTAATCCAGTAGTCAACCTCATTTTATTTGGTAGGGCATCCTGCCTTTTTCAGCCCCCACCTCCATCTGTAAACTTGCCATATTGTTTAATTGAATTACATTCTACATGCCTTGCTAAAGTGCAGTTAGCTTTATTGCCCCCAAGAGGAATGACAGCTCCCCCCCCCCCAAAAAAAAGAAAGCTCTGTTGTCTTGGCCAACAAGTTATTCGCTTTTTCTCTTGGTACCTTTCCACAAATAGTACCCCCTCCTTTGGACCCTGATGCACAGACACCATTACTTAGTTCTCCTTTTTCCTCTCTCCTTCTATAATCTATCTACATATTAAAATGAGTTTGTCCCTGATTTACATGCGTAAGAAGGGATGTAATAATGAGGACGTAGATTAGAAGATTTAGCACAATCGTTTGTGTAGATTGTGTCCCATCAAAGGGCAGCTCTGACAAGCTGAGATTAAGGAGCAAACAGCTGCCGCTGGAATTCAGTCCATTTGTTTGTTTGCTGTTTTCTCTCTTGACTCTAGCAAACAGACTCATTAACATGCAAGTGATTTGCTTCTTAAGCCTTTTTTTTTTGCTTCCACCTTTATTATTGAGGGAGCCACTGACAAGCTTGGCCCACTTCTAGAGCGTATGCAAATCAAGATTAAAACAAGCAGGAATTAGTGCATAAAGAGAGCACAAACATAGCACCTTTTGATGAGGGAATCTCAAGGTTAGGAGAATAAGGCAGAAAACAAGTAAATGCCCTATTTGACTGTATGACTGTAACTTGTTGCTTGTATCCTAAGATTTTTATTAATATTGATTCTTTCTTCATTGCTTATTTGACCCCTATGACTATCATTAAGTGTTGTACCACATGATTCTTGACAAATGTAACTTTTTCTTTTATGAACGCTGAGAGCATGTGCACCAAGACAAATTCCTTGTGTGTCCAATCACACTTGACCAATAAAATTCTATTCTATTCTATTTTATTTTAAGAGTAATCATCTTTTGAAATAGATATAATGTATTGATATTTAAGTCTTTCAAATAATTCATTGTGCAAGAGGACCTTCTGATAATGCAAACTTCAAATGCCTGATCAAGAACAATTCCTTTCCCATTGAGGTTAAGTAGCAAGGGAGGACGTTTTGTAAGTTATTCCTTTTCTTATTCCTTGGAATTTCTCCTTGCAAGAGTGATTGGTTGTATGCAATGGGGGGAAAACCTGTCTATTTAGAAGATTTTATTTATTTATTTATTTATTTATTCATTCATTCATTTGTCCAATACACAATACATATGGAAGAGAATAGACATGAAGTAATGTATATAAAGATAATATGTAAAAATAGAGGAGAAGATATATGAAAGGAAGAAAATATATATGATATGAGATAAAGGAAAGACAATTGGACAGGGGACGAAAGGCACACTAGTGCACTTATGTACGCCCCTTACTGACCTCTTAGGAACCTGGAGAGGTCAATCGTGGATAGTCTAAGGGAGAAATATTGGGGGTTAGGGGTTGACACTATTGAGTCCGGTAATGAGTTCCATACTTCGACAACTCGGTTGCTGAAGTCATATTTTTTACAGTCAAGTTTGGAGCAGTTAATATTAAGTTTGAATCTGTTGCGTGCTCTTGTGTTGTTGCGGTTGAAGCTGAAGTAGTCATTGACAGGTAGGACGTTGCAGCATATGATCTTGTGGGCAATACTTAAATCATGTTTTAGGTGCTGTAGTTCTAAGCTTTCTAGACCCAGGATTGTTAGTCTATTTTCGTAGGGTATTCTGTTTCGAGTGGAGGAGTGAAGGGCTCTTCTGGTGAAATATCTTTGGACGTTTTCAAGGGTGTTGATGTCCGAGATGTGGTATGGGCTCCAGACAGATGAGCTCTTGTGTTGTTGCGGTTGAAGCTGAAGTAGTCATTGACCGGTAGGACGTTGCAGCATATGATCCCATCTTCCAAATTATAGACGGAAATCTTCAAGAACAGGAAGAAATCATACTGACTTCTAAAGTTAATAAGTAGATAAGGGTGGCACCAGGTTTGGTTTTATTTTGAAGGATCAACTCAGATTGCTTTCCTGGTTTCCTTTAAATTTTGCCTCAAGTCTACAAACCACCTTCTACTGGTCTTACCCAACGTTCCTTTATCCTACCCATTGTGTCTGTTCTCATATTCTGGCTGGAGCCCTAATATTTTTATTTAAACCTAATGGCCATGATTATGTTGCTCTTGCATGTTCTTAACAAACTCATAAGTCTATTTTAGAAACGTGTTTTGTGCAAGTTTGTTTATTTATTTAGTGTCTGACATATCATACATACCAGTAGATTATCTGGCACAAATTTACTTGTAGTAAAGTACAAGTTTACTTCTATTTGTACAGTCCTCTCCAGACTGACCAGCAGATACTGGATTTCTCTGCAGAAAGGAAAAACCCTTTTTGGGGGCGAGGGGGTGCAATCTGGGTTAAAAGGAGGGGTAAAATGAGGGTATTTAGGAATAACTGCTATATCATCCCTAGCTCTCTTGTTTTGGTATTGACAGAGCTTCACACATTGAATTGGTTTTAATAGACTCAAAACTGACTTAGTTCATATAGTCTATTGTAGGAATGGCTTCTATCCAGTTTCTACTTCGGGAACTCAATTCTGGCTTCTGTACTTTGACATGTTTCTTTCTTTATATGCGAACTGCATATAATTAGGTCTTATCCCAGAATTTTGCTTCAAGTAAAATAATAAATGCAGGTTTCTCTGAAATGATTTGCATCTCCAAAATTTAGTCCAGATATTCTAGTTATAAGGAAGATGCCTTCAATTTGACATAAATATATGTATTTATTTTTTCAAATGGCTTATTTTTAATGGCAAAATTGCTTTTTCAATTAATATTAATAGATAATGGTTTTGAGTCAGGATTTACTGCATATATCAGCATCAAATGATTCAAAGTACAGATTGTACAAAGAAGTAGAAGAAACAGTTGATCATATACTGAGAGTGCGCAAGAAAGTTACACAAACTGATTGTACAAATAATGACATAATAATGGTTGCCAAAATGTTTCACATAAACATCTGTAAAAATTATTAATTACCAGTAATGAGTCATGGGTTGAGCCAAGATAGAGTTGAAAAAGTAGTAAAAAGGTTAAAATATTGTGGGATTTTTGAACACAATCTTGGCTCAATGCACATCAGATATTACTGTGATTGAAAAGAAGAAAGTGTAGGTAATTGATATGGTAATGGCAGAGAATGGTGGAGTAAAACACAAAGAATTGGAGAAAATAACAAAGCATTAAAATCTGAAAATCAAAATTAAAAGATTATGGCATAAACCAGAAACATAACATAGGTTATGAGTATTTTTATTGTATACCACTCAGATTCATTGTAAAGTTGCATAAATAAGTTTGACAATGAGAGCCAACTTGGTATAATGCCTAGTGTTAAATCCTATGTAAATAGTTAAAGCCTTGTACAAAGCTGTCTCCGGGCAGAAAATGTAAATAACAAGAGGTCGCGTCTGATTGGTTCAGACGCATGACAGTTCCTTTTGGCGCGAGCCGCAAAAGTATAAATAGAACGGCTTTTCTCATTGACAGCAGACGCGTTCCCTGCTGAGTGTCACTTCCAAAAAGAGCTAAATAAAGGGACCGTCTTTTGAACCTGCCTGTCTCGAGTATTTTTCACTGGCGATGACGGACGGAGGAACCACGCGTGCAAGATGAACAACCTTCAAATCGGCCGGGCTCCTGAATACTTCGATCCGAAGAAGTCATCCTGGGACGCCTACATGGCAAAATTCGAAATCTTCCTCGAAGCCGCCGGGATGAGGGACGCCGACGCCGACCGAAAGCGGGCAATTTTCTTAAACTACTGCGGCCCAGAAATCTTCGACCTCGCACAAACTCTAACCGACCCGCTGCCAGAAAAATCCGTTCCATGGGACGACCTACAAGCAAGGCTCGCTAGCCACTTCAAACCCACGAAACCAGCCGTCGTGTTCAGGCACCAGTTCTCCAGAATGACACAACTCGATTCTGAGTCCATCAACCAATTTGCCACGCGACTTCGAACGGTGCTGTCAAAATGCAAGTTTGACAGCCCAGAAGCTCGCCTCACCGATGCCCTCATTTTCGGCATGAGAAATGCCACAGTCCGCAATAAGCTCCTCACCGAAGACGAGCCTACTCTCCAGGCGGTAATCAAGTTGGCACAAACCGCCGAGGTCACTGACGCTGCCGCCAAAGAGCTAAAAGAGCATGACAAACGAGAAACCGTTTCAAAAATCGTCTCTTTGCCTTCCCGCGCCGAGGCCCCAGACGACCTCAGCCCACCTGCCATCGCCGAGGACAACTGTCTCCTACTCCAGAGTGATCAATCGAGACAACCCAGATACCCTCGCCCCGCTGCTCCTTGCTCCGGCTGCGGGGGAAACCATCCGCGCCAACGCTGCCCCTTCCGGGACGCCATCTGCCGCCGCTGCAACCGACGTGGCCACATCACCGAGGCCTGCAGAGCCCCTCTGCCCGAGGAATCCTTCTCCACTCCTCGCCCTCTGCGATTTTCCAACCAGTCAACCCAACCACGAGACAACAGATTTTCCCGAGGTTCCAGCCGCCGAAACTACCCAACCGCTAACCGCGACTACACAAGAGGTAACGAACAATTTTCTGTGAATAGCACAACAACAAAAAATGGGAGCAAAATCGTAATCTCGCTGCTCTTAAACAACAAACCATGCAATCTGGAACTGGACACGGGGTCTAAATGTACTATTATGCCATGGGAGAAACTTAAGATGTACATGCCTAACCTCTTACAATCTGATCTATTGCAAACTACATTGGTAATTAGGGATTTTCAAGGGAATATCATACCTGTGTTAGGAAAAGTACATGTACCTGTTCATTTTAAAAATGTTAAATGTCTCCTTCCTATGGTTGTGGCTGCAGGGGCTAAACACTCTCTTCTAGGATTAACTTGGATGCACCCATTGGGTATTGAAATTTCGGGTATCTGTACTGTGAACTCTGATAACATTCCCAATTTTTTGCAGGAATTTCCAGAGGTTTTTAGCCCCACCTTGGGAACTTATAAAGGGCCCCCTATATCATTTTCTATTGACCCTAAGGTCCCCCCGGTCAGACTTAAGCCCCAAAGGGTGCCTTTACCTCTTCTTCCCAAGCTTGACCTACAGCTCGACAAACTCATAGCCCAGGGCATCCTGGTCCCCGTAGAACAAGGGCCCTGGGAAACGCCAATAGTCACCCCTCTAAAACCAGATGGCTCCTTAAGAGTCTGTGCGGACTATAAATCCACACTCAACAAAGCCCTCCAACATCACCTATACCCCATTCTAGTAGTGCAACAAATCCTTCACTGTTTGGGGGAAGGGAGGGTATTCGCAAAGATCGACCTCGCACAGGCATACCAACAACTCCCGGTTGATGAACCAACATCTCTAGCACAGACTATTGTTACCCCCAGGGGTGCTTTTAAATGCACCAGACTACAATTTGGGATCAGCATAGCCCCTGGGATTTTTCAAAGTATAATGGAACGTTTATTGACCGGGGTTAAAGGGACTATCCCCTACTTTGATGATATACTAATTTGTGGGGAAAACCAAGAACAACTAAACCAAAGAATAAGGGAAGTTTTGCATAAACTGCAATCCAAGGGCTTGAGGATCAAACCTGACAAATGCGTGTGGGGAATTGAGAGTGTAGAAGTCTTAGGATATAGAATAGATGGGAATGGTATCCACCCCACTGCCGAAAAGTTAAAAGCTATTACAGAAGCGCCAGAACCAAAAAACAAAAATGAGCTACAAGCTTTTCTAGGCCTTCTTAATTTTTACTCTATCTTTTTGAAACAGAAGGCAACGGCAGCAGAACCCCTACACCGGCTGCTTCAGAAGGGAATTCCCTGGACCTGGGGCAAAACTGAGCACGAAGCCTTTTTCCAAATTAAACAATTATTAACCTCTAAAAGCGTGGTGGTTCAATATAGTACATTACTACCCGTCAGGCTTACGTGCGACACTTCACCTTATGGGGTAGGTGGGGTATTGGCACATGTTCTGCCTAATAATACTGAAGCCCCAATCGCTTTCTTTTCCAGAACAATGACCAGCACTGAAAGAAATTATAGCCAACTAGATAAGGAGGCTTTAGCCTTAGTGGCTGGGGTTAAAAAGTTCCATAACTATCTGTTTGGAAGGAAGTTTGAATTGATTACTGACCACAAGCCTTTACTGGGCCTCCTGGCCTCTAACAAACCAACACCCCCATTTATGTCCCCCAGACTAATTAGGTGGGCCTTATTTCTTTCGGGATACCAGTATGAGCTCATTCACAAAGGGGGCAAAACCATCAACCACGCTGATGGCCTAAGTAGGTGCCCTATGTCAGACTTAGTTGAAGACCCAGCCCCATCTGAGGATGTGTTAATAATAGACTTTGAGGAAAATTCAATAACAACAGCTAAGGAGGTGGCTGCGCACACCCAGCAAGACCCAACTCTACAAAAGGTTATTAACTGTGTACTAAAGGGTTGGCACGGAGACCCCGAAAAGGCAAAATTAAGTGAGTTTAAAACCAAAAGGTTAGAATTGTCTTTTATTAAGGGTTGCCTATTGTGGGGTGATAGAGTAATCATTCCTGAAAGCTTGAAGACCAAGGTACTCACTATGTTACATGTAGGCCATCCTGGTATTGTCAGAATGAAGAGTTTAGCCCGAGGGCACTTGTGGTGGCCAGGTCTGGATGCAGACATTGAACAGTGGATAGCCAAGTGTGACCCATGCCAGGAGTCACGGCCTAATCCCCCCAAAACAGCTCCAGTAGAGTGGGAAAAGCCTGCTGGGCCTTGGTCCAGGATACACATTGATTTCGCAGGCCCAATAGGGTCTCAGTATTTTCTGATTGTGGTAGATGCTTTCTCCAAATGGGTTGAGATAATTGCAATGAGTAATATCACCACTTGTGCTACAATAAGGGTTTTGCACCATTTGTTTGCCACTCATGGCTGTCCTGACATCTTAGTGTCAGACAATGGGCCCCAATTGACAGCCAGGCAATTTGAAATATTCCTCAGTAACTTGGGGGTCAGACACGCACTCACATCACCTTACTCGCCATGGGTTAATGGTTTGGCGGAACGGTACGTAAGGGTGGCCAAAGAAGCATTGCGCAGAGCAGGCCCTGGAGAAATTCAGCAACATTTGGACCAATTCTTGCTAGTACAGCATATTACACCCAATTCCCTTACATACAAGAGTCCTGCAGAAATTCTAATGGGTAGAAAACTCAGATCACCTCTGGACAGGTTACACCCACGATATTGTAATAATAAATGTCTTGATTATATGTCTGTAAATCCTGAAAGAAATTTGTACCTGGGACAAAATGTTTTTGCTAAAAATTTTGATGAGGGGTTGAACTGGATTAAGGGAAAGATTGTGCAGCAAACTGCTCCCAAAACATATTATGTAAAATTAGAAGATGGCCGCATGTGGAAGCGGCACATTGATCACTTGAGAGGACGCATTGAATCCTCCCAGGGACAAACCGCTAATGAAAACTTTTCCCCCCTATCAGACTTTTACTCACAACCCGATTTACTGGAATTACAAATGGCCTTACCGAGCCAGGAACGGTCCTCCAGCGACGCCGAGCCATCTTCGTCCTCAGAGGTCGGTGTTGTGCCTGCCCACTCAACTCAGCAGGCCGGAGCTCAAACCCGGCCCCAGCCACACTGGGGAGGTACAGGCGAACCGACCTCCACCGTTGAAAGCAAGGACTTAACTGATCTGCGCAGGTCGGAGAGAGCCTCGCGTAGACCGAGCAGATTGGAGGACTATATCACATGATTAACTGATTGACATATTCTGAACTAAGGAGGGAGGGGTATTAAATCCTATGTAAATAGTTAAAGCCTTGTACAAAGCTGTCTCCGGGCAGAAAATGTAAATAACAAGAGGTCGCGTCTGATTGGTTCAGACGCATGACAGTTCCTTTTGGCGCGAGCCGCAAAAGTATAAATAGAGCGGCTTTTCTCATTGACAGCAGACGCGTTCCCTGCTGAGTGTCACTTCCAAAAAGAGCTAAATAAAGGGACCGTCTTTTGAACCTGCCTGTCTCGAGTATTTTTCACCTAGAAAACAAGAAACTCTGAGATGTAGTCCTGCCTTAGGCATGAAAAACAGACTGGGTGATTTTGGGCCAATCACTCTTTCGCCTCCCAACCAAAGGGAGAAAATAGGGGAAAGAGTGTGAGCTATGTTCACTTCCTTCAGTTATTTATAAACGGATATAAACTAATAATAAAGGCAGAATAAAACTCAAATAAAATTCAGGAAGTGTGCTCCTAATATAGGTCCTACTCCCCAAATAAGCCCCAATTAAGAGCGTCAGCCCAGGGGTGGGTGGGCATGGCCGGCACAGGAAACGGTGACCACGTGGGGGCCAATGATGGTAAGCAGCAGCTGCAGCCCGCACAACACACCTGAGTTTGAGAGCTGCAATCGCAGGCCCAGCCCTCCAAGCAGCAGGAGGAAGCAGACATAAGCAGTTGAAATTTAAAAAGTTATTTTTAATGCAAAGAGTATTGGGTATGTTAGTAAAGTGCGGCAGTTGTGTGTTTGTGGCATTCCTCTTGGCATACCGTACATCCACTGCAGAAATCTCTCTGAGCACTAAATGTCAGCAAACGGATACATAGATATCTAAATGAGTGTTGGCTGACTGGGGAATTCTGGGAGTTAAAATTACACATGTTAAAGTTGCTGAGGTTGAGAGATGCTGAATTACTCTAGTCAACCCGATACTAACTTTTCCTACAGTTCTCCACATGGACTATTCCGGTTCTCTCAATGTCCACGATCCTCTCCTGTATTTCAGGCTGCTGCTGAACAAAAGATGACCTTGAATCACTGGAAAGAATTTGTTGTGTGTGCATCCAGAAAATTGCTACTGGAGTGGAGCACCTTACCGTTCCAGTAACGGCCCATCAGTGGTTCTCACCCTTCAGATGCCAGTGATAGTGCGTGATCACAAAGCAATAAAGCCATATAAAACATATTTTTCCCCCCAACAACCAGAATTTGGGATTGGAGGTAAAAAAAAATAAAGTGCGCCGTATGCCTTTAAGAGTTGCTTGGCTGTCCTGCTATCTGTGATGTGGCGAGGCAAGGAATGCACTGCTGATACTAACCAAGTTTGCCAGCTATGCTTTTCTCATGGTTCCCACACAATGGGCTGTTTTTTGCCCACCTGCAGATAATGCTTAATTAGGCAAGAAGTTGATTAATTTGAGATAATTGACAGCTAATTACAGTCCTGGGGACTCATTAATTTGACTTCTCATCTCAGTGAATTGGCTGAAGAGGGTCAGGTGATCTCCCCTCCCCAATATGTCCCTATTTACTTCTTAGTCTCAAGGGTTATGGAATTGAGGAAGCTCACCTCAGATTTTGCTGAAGGCAAATTAAGGTGAGAGTGAGGCTTCCTGCAAGGAAAGGTTGAATATTCTGAGGTAGCAGGGATATAAATGGAAATTGCTTCAAAGGATGGTTTTTAATCTTGATTTTTAAAAACATTTCTTTAAAAAAAAAGAGAACAGATGTACAGTATCTACTTAGAAAAAAAAGTTCCCCCTAAACTGTGTGTACAGAGCTGTGGACTATCATTCATTCATTCATTCATTCATTCATTCATTCATTCATTCATTCATTCATTCATTCATTCATTTATTTATTTATTTAGTCCAATGCACAATACATATTGAAGAGGATAGACATGAGTTATTATATATAGAGAAAGGATATAAAAGTCCAATACACAATGAGGGTTTTAGTGGGTATATATCAATATACACATAGTAAAATACATGATGAAGGTTATAGATATTTGGACTATCATATTTGGGACATAATACAATGCATTAAAAATTGAAACAACAGTGTGTGGGTAAGTATATAACCAGTTAGTTGTGAATAATGGGTATTGGAGTCCAACAGAATCGTAAAACACAGTAATTGGAGACAACTGTCACACAGTGATAGAAAAATACAAATAAATAGAAGATTGGCAGATTGGGAAAAAGTGAGTTGGAAGGAAATAAAATGCAAATACTATAAACAATTAGTATTTCTGTAAAAACGTAAATGTACCAGAAGCACATACAAGGATCATTTGCAAATTATTATTGATGAAGATAAGTATGCAGGGAAAAATATGATTAAACTAGATTATAAAATTATGCCTTAGAGGTGCCATCTTCCACAATGAAGAGTTATTTTCTTTGGGAATCTGGTTAAATGTCCCTAGTAACAGGTATGTCTTTTGTATAATATATATTTCTTTTGTATAATATACAATATATATTATAATTGGCACTCTTTTGCATTCACAGAATGCCTACTGTAAAGTTAAAAATAATCCCTAAATATTTCTGTTTTCTGAGAATGAAGTTAAACAGAAAACAACAGTAAACTCACTAACAATCTAGGTAATATTACAACTTAATGTAGCTCATATGATCTGTTTTTCTCTACACTTCTGTAATTTTGCAGAAGGACTTTAAGGATGAATATTTTGCTGGGGTATAAATTTAACAACGCCTCAAATAAAAACCAAATAAATTCATTCATTTAAGGGGTTACAAGACTTACTATTAGTTCCTTCCTCTAAATATAATTAATGCTAAATGTTCAAGTGTTCATTAAAACACATTCATACATTAATATTTCACCTGGTGTTCCATTCCTCAGTCTGTATTTTGTTCCTATTCTCTGGATTTGAATTTGGTGGCTTTCAGGTTGTTTTTACCATTCTCTTGAATCAATATGGATAAATTAGATACAATTCCCAAGTTTTTAAAAAAACATTCTAATTTGATATGCAACATTTTATATCTCAGTGTGGGTTATTCATGCCAATTAATTGTTTCATTATATGCCCTCAAATCAGTGTCAGCTCTTGTCAACCACATAAGTAGATTTTCTTTTTGACAATCTGTCCCTAATCTGGTCCTTCAGATTTTCCAACCGTGGTGCACCCATCACCAGTAACACAGAAATACACCCTGCAAGGAAGTTTTGATATGTGGTCAAACCACTATTTTAATATTTGGAAGAAGCAGAACATTTTCACCATGTCCCCTCCAATGACATCATATAGGAAAAGCCAGAAAGAAATAAAATATTTACTGATAAATCTAGCTTTTGTGCACATGATTAAAACAAAATATAAATAATTGTTCTGGTTAGCTCTGGCCCAGCTCCTGCCCCAAGGACTGTGGATGTGGGGGACACATCCACATGCTGCAGGCCTGTTTTGCCCCCGGTGGAATCTGATGATGAAGGCTCCTCTGACCAAGAAGACATGAGTGACAGGGAGGAGGAGAGTGGGGCAGACAGCTCAGAAGGAGATCAATTATCTAGCTCCTCCTTGGATTCGGAACAAGAGTTAATGAAACAGCCACGCATGCGGAGAGCGATGCATAGGCAACAACAACTGAGAGATTATTATCAAAGAAAATGAGGCCACCTGTGGTTGGGTGGGGCTGTGGTAGTTAGTGAGGCTGCTATAAATAGCAGCCTGTGGGTTTGGCCATTGTGGAGGATTATCTGATCCTTGTGTTTCGTGCCTGCCTTGCTGACTTCGACCTTTGTGTGCTGATTTTTCCCCGCTTTGAAACTAAACCAGAGCAAAGTGTGTTTCACTTTGTGAAAGAAGGACTGTGAATTGCCTCACAGCTGCAAGCTAAGTATCACAGAACTGATAAGGGACTTGTACAAATTACCACTTTGTTTGGAGACGAGTGCTCTTTTCTATACAAAAAGAGTGCTTAGTTTATTTGAATTTGCGGTATAAAGAACATTGTTTTGAATTTTCAAACGTGTGTGTGTCTGAAATTTGTATCTGTGAATTTTCAGGATAGAACAAATAATTTAGGTTTCCATGTTCATTAGGAAGAAGTCAAATCTGTTCTCTGTGTGCAGGACATGGAACAATACATTTAAGTTACAAGAAAGGTAGATTCCAGTTGAATATTCAAAAGTCTTCCTAACACTGATTTGCTAATAGCAATAGCAATAGCATCTAGACTTATATACCATTTCATAGTGCTTTTACAGCCCTCTCTAAGCAGTTTACAGAATCAGCATATTTCCCCCAACAATCTGGGTCCTCATTTTACCTCAGAAAGATGGAAGGTTGAGTCAACCTTTAGCCAGTGGTGAGATTTGAACTGCTGAACTAAAACTAGCAGTTAGTCTGCAGTGCTGCACTCTAACCACTGCGCCAGCCCAGCTCTCCAATATGCTGCACTTTCTAATATTCACTGTATCGGTTGTTGTACTTCATGTTTTTAGTGCTTATTTTATATACTATTTATTTTAGGGTCTCAAAAATATAAACACTGAAGTAAATGCAGTGATTTGGACACTTTCACTGAGTAGCCACTAGTTATCTAGAACTCTGAAAACCATGGATTAATTAAGAATCAAGAGTCATGGATTAATTAGAGTCAAGATCACGTGAAGTGTTAATACCACTTTATAAGGCCTTGGTAAGGCCACACTTGGAATACTGCATTCAGTTTTGGTCGCCACAATGCAAAAAGGATGAGCCGGGGTGGCGCAGCAGTTAGAGTGCTGTACTGCAGGCCACTGAAGCTGACTTGTAGATCTGAAGGTCAGCAGTTCAAATCTCATCACCGGCTCAAGGTTGACTCAGCCTTCCATCCTTCCGAGGTGGGTAAAATGAGGACCCGGATTGTGGGGGCAATAGCCTAGCTCTGTTAAAAAAGTGCTGTTGCTAACATGTTGTAAGCCGCTCTGAGTCTAAGGAGAAGCGCGGCATAAAAATTGAATAAATAAATAATAATAAATAAATATTGATACTCTAGAAAACGTGCAGAGAAGAGCAACAAAGATGATTAGGGGACTGGAGGCTAAAACATATGAAGAACGGTTGCAGGAACTGGGCATGGCTAGTTTAATGAAAAGAAGGACCAGGGGAGACATGATAGCAGTGTCCCAATATGTCAGGGGTTGCCACAAAGAAGGAGGAGTCAACCTATTCTCCAAAGCAACTGAGGGTAGAACAAGAAGCAATGGGGTAGAAGCTGAACAAGAAGAGAAGCAACTTAGAACTAAGGATAAATTTCTTGACAGTTGAAACAATTAATCAGTGGAACAGCTTGCCTTCAGAAGTTGTGAATGCTCCAACACTGGAAGTTTTTAAGAAGATGTTGAACAACCATTTGTCTGAAGTAGTATAGGATTTCCTGCCTAGGCAGGGGGTTGGACTAGAAGACCTCCAAGGTCCCTTCCAACTCTATTGTCGTTGCTTTTGTTGTTGTTGTTATAGTAGTAGTAGTAGTAGTATTTAGAAATTATTCTACAATACCTACTGACCTTGAACAGTAAAGATATTGCCTTCCTCCTATCATGCATAGACCGTTTAAGTAGTTCACAGCTACAGGAATATACCATTGCAGCTATAAAGTTCAAACTAGCAACTTTATAATGTATTTTGCTGTGTTGAAATACAATCAGCTTGAAAGGAGGCCAAGTGCAGAGGCATAATTTACCTTCAGGACTTTCCCCTCCCTCTGTATATATTTTTTAAAAGGCTAGGTATCTGCAATTTATTTTTGCTATTTTTATTCTGTCTTTATTTTTCCTATATAATTCATATTTTCTCCTAGTGTCTATAACCTTGGAAAATAGTTATTGCCATTTTCTTGTACTTTCTTTTATGTGAATTGTTGACTGAAATGGGCAGCCGTATAATGAAGCTAAATGAATGAATAAATACCAACCATGATGGAGGAGCGGCAAGGCTCGAGTTTCCCCATTCGAAGCATAACAGATTGGGTAGAGTATCTATGAGAGCAGTTGGATTATCATCATTAGAGCCTTGACAGCTGTACAATAGAAGTCTATGGCCCACGGCCTGACTATCAAGACTTACAGCAGTGATGAGACAACAATGTAGCAGGTAGGGAGCAGTTAGACTTGTTATTGCTGTACCACCTCTTTGCTACACAACAAAAACCCTCTTTGAGCTGCTTATTTGTGACTTTGTCAGGAGTGGAATTCCAGAGACTGATAATCCTCAGAGATTTTAACTTTTCTCTAAATTGCATAGAGCTTAGGCAACCTAGGAATTCTTGACTAAGATGGTGTCCATGGACCTAACCCATATTTGAGATAGCTCACTAGAGATTTTTCATGTTTCATTGATGGTTTTGCAGCTTACTGGCATTGCCCTCTACTCAGGGAGGCATGACCTATTAGATTGGTTCACCCCAGCCAGGATGTCTCGAGGTCCCTGAGAGATGTCAAGAAAGGTTTTTTTGTGCAAATCTGGTGGCCTTAGTCTGTGCCTGGCATGAGCAGCTGATGGTGCTTTGAACGAACCATCCTATGGTTCTGTGCAATCCCTCACTATTCACAAAGCTGAGAAGCTTCCTGGTGGTCTTTGATGCTCCTGAAGATGAAACATAAAATTATTATTATTATTATTATTATTATTATTATTATTATTATTATTTATTAGATTTAGTAGATATGACTACAGCACCATTGGAAGGAGATTGTCAGCCCTATAAGGTAGATAAAGTCAAGAAACAAAATGCCATATGGATGTAAACATCTTTTATTAGAAAGCTGTGTAACACAATTGTGCAAGTTTCCCTGCTCCCAAGTGTTATCAGATGTCTGGCAGGCCTAGCCTTAAAATCAAATGCTGTCTGGCTTTTTGTCCATTTTGTTTTATTTGGAGTGTTTTCACAAAAGCAGTCTTTTAAAGTTGAGGGGCTGCCATAAAGAAGAAGGGGTCAAAAGTACCAGAAGGAATGACAAAATCAATGGATGGAAACTAATGAAGAAGAGAAGCAACCTGGAATTAAGGAGAAACTTCCTAACAATGAGGACAATTAACCAGTGGAACAGCTTGTCTTCAGAAGTTGAATGAGAATACTTGGTGAGACAGTTACGAATCCATTTGGTGCTGATGCTCTCTAAATACATTCTTCTATCTTCTCAGGTAGTAGATTATGGTCTACTTGATCAAATGCCTTACTGATGTTCAAGTAAATTATACCCACAGCATTTCATTGGTCCACTAATTTTATGTCGAATAATGCAATAAGATTTGTCTGGCATTATTTATTTTTTTTGACAATACATGTTGGCTTCTGGTTATAACTTTGCCTCAAATAGATGTTTGCAGATTCATTGCTTAATTATCTTTTTCCACTATCCTCTCAGGAATTGATATCAGGCTTATAGGTCAGTAATTTCAGCGATTCACTTCCCACCCCACCCCTTTTTTTGAAGAGTACATCAGCTCTTTTCCAGGGGATAAAATAATGTGCTGAAGCAGACCAGACTAAGGACCAAGCCAGATGAGTACCTGATAAATAGATGCCCCCCCTATTTTTCTCTCCCAAAACTAAGATGTGTCTTATACTCCAAAAAAATGGTATTTAAAGAGCCCCTAAGTCAATTAAGAGGGGGAAGTGGCAAAATGGTAATGGAGGAACTTCTCAATTCATATTTTGCATTTTAATTCTCCCAAATGGAGCTCTAGCTGGTCATCTTTATGCCACAGGGGAAATGGGGGGAAATACAAACAAGGAGAGAATAAGAAAGAATTTAACTAATTGCAATTATTGACCAGATGGATTACTTCCCAGAATGAAGAAACAAGCAGAGGTTATTACACAATTGGTTTTGATGATTTCCGAGAACTGGAGGACTGATGAAGTTCCAGAAGACTGGGAGAGAGCCAGTATGGTCCCCATCACAATAAAAGAGGAAGAACCTGGAAAGTCATGCATGGGTTGGTTAAAAGATCTGCCTTGAAGTAACTTTAAGTGAATTTATTTAAGTACACTTATGCCACAGAAAAAGTCAACTAAAAGATAACATTGTTCAGGTATATGAAAGGTGGTCAACAGAAGAAGCTCTCTATTGCCCCAGTAGGTAGGAACACAAATGGGATTAAAACTACCGGTAGAAAAAAAAAGCTTTTAGTTAGAATCAGGAAGAACTTGGCAGGACAAGCTGCCAGGAAGTAAATTAGGCTGCAACATGAAATGATAAGTCCTTCTTCACTAAGGGTTTTTAAATAAGGCTAAATGGTCACTTATCAACCCTAGCTGATTCTGAGCTGAGCATGGGATTAGACCAGATAACCTCTAAAGCAGGGTTGTCAAACTCAAGACCTGGGCCCCAGATCCGGCTCATAGGTGTTTAGATCCGGCCTATACCTACGAGACTGCCTTCGGCCGCACGAATCCCAGCGGCTGATTAGGTCCCACAGAGTTGGCCTTCTCCAGGACCTGTCGACTAAACAATGTCGGTTGGTGGGACCCAGGGGAAGAGCCTTCTCTGTGGTGGCCCCGGCCCTCTGGAATCAACTTCCCCGAGATTCGAACAGCCCCCCCTCCTCGCCTTCCGTAAAATGTTGAAGACTCACCTCTGTCGCCAGGTGTGGAGATGATTAAGCCCTTTCAAATATGTTCACCTATACTTTTATATCTTTTCTTCTATTTGTTTCTTTAGTTATATTACTAAATATCTATTCTCTTCAATGTGTATTATGTATTGGACTAAATAAAAATAAATAAATAAATGAATGAATGAATTTAAGAAGCCTCTAAGTACTTGTTGTCCTCCCGAGCCTGAAAAAAAACTTGAAGCTGATTGTTCATCTGGCAAACATGACTAGGAAGTTTGACTTTGAAGGATTGCACAGTCCTGCTTTTAAATGACAATGGTTTTGCCTCTTCCCGAAAGACACTTCACTCCTGTTTTCACTGGAGCATCCCCTTTCCCTCATATGACCAGCTTGTTCCCCTCAGAAGGCAGCTGAGGTTTCAGAGTTACAGGACACAATGGCTACCAGTGTTGGTGGAAGCTTCTCCAATGAGCCTGTTAATTAGCACCATAAAAGTGCTTATGTTCCATTAGCCTGTCCATGAAGGAAGATTCCCCCTCCCCATCCACCATCCCCTTCTCCTAATGAGAGCTGGAAGGGGGACACTTACAAAACATTGCTTTAGAATAATATTCTGCTTTGTCCCTGCCGGTAACAAGAGCTGACAGGATCACTACGTCAATTTCTCTTCTAATTAGCACACTTCCAGCTTGGTCTGAGCCAGCGGCCAGAGAAAAGCGATCAGACAACCATACCGAATCACAAACATAAAGAGGCCCATTCCCTCTAATTAGGTGAGACAATCCCTCAGTCTTTTCTCGGCTGGAGCTTGCCCATAAGACTCTCGCTATTTTGGTTAAGTCCCAGCAACACAAGTTACATGTCAGCCCAGGACACTAATAAGCCCCTAATTGTCTTCCGCTTCACACGGCTCTTACCATGGGTCCAACTTCAGGGAAAATTCCCCTAACAAGCAACTGCCAGCACGGCCCCGTAGTATAAATACAACACATTTTTTTTTTAAAAAAGAGAGGGTGAACAGGCAGTGAGGAAAGAACCCCTTGACTACAACAATGCAGAGGGACGGATGCCAGACATCAATTTGTTATTGCCAGAGTAAAGTTGGTCCTCGATCCTTCCCATTCATCCTCCACTGTTGAGCCATCAGTCTACATTTTGTATCCCTTGCAATTGTTTTATTGCTTCTTTCTCTCCTCTTGTTCCTTTCATTTTTTAACCATACATATTTTATTGGAATTTGGGCTAAGGCTTACTCCTATGATCAAGTCCTCCTGACTCTGGAATATTACAATGTCACACAACTTCTGCTAGCAAGGCAACTCTGCCCAACTGTTGCTTAGATAAGTTCGTGTTTGTTAGAAAACAATGGGAGCACATAGAAATGTTGAAGTCCACAAGGATGGAGACTTATGGACTGGGAACTATGGAATGGCTAACAGTTAACAGAATAATTTTAATATAAAATTTGGGGTTTTGTGTTTTGGAATTCAAACGATATACTCACCAATTCAATTTCCATTGTCCTCTGTTTAATGATTCAGACATTTTATTTTGACTCAAATTGCTAAGTATTTTACTACACTGTATTTTGTATTCATGATACAATCATATCATTTTACAAAAGATAACTTTAATGAATTTATTACAAAGGCTGATCTTGTCGTGGGTGACAAAGGAGACAGAAGCTAACATTGTAAGCAGGATGGTTGCAACATGGGACTTACCTATGTTATCTGCAAATAGAAGCATGTTTCATCTGAAGTATTAATAATGGCAAAATATCAGGAAGTTGTGGAGAATGGCCCTGAGGGAAAAGTGCTGCTTCTAAAAAGTTATACAATTTATAAAATTGAATCAATATTTCCCACATTGTTCTACAAGTTGTGTTTTTATAGTTACTTGTTAATAATCTTGCTTTTGAAATCTTGTTAAATAAATGATCTTTGTTTTTGAAAACTATACAAGGTAGGAACCAAGTAGACATTGTATGAGAATTGTCAATAAAAATGGACTACTGAATTGAGTCATAATATTTTGATCATGTATGTTATGAAGACAGCTGTATTAGTCTGTTGTATGTATACCAAAGCTAGGGTCTTAGAGTATGTCAGAGATTTTATAATTTTCACATCAATTTTGTAGATTCTACTTTATTTTATCAGATACCTAGTTGTTATGTACTCCCAGTAATTATTAGGGTATGAGATAAATAGCAAAAATGTGGTAAGAATAATTGCTTTGAAGATTGAAAAATACATTAAAATATTTAGGATGTTCATACAAATTCAAAGTCCTTGTCAGACTTTTCCAAAAAAAATAAGATTTCTGCATTATTTCAAATTTATTACTACATGAGATAGCATAGAGTTTATTTTGGAAGAGAGATTAAGGGGGAGAATAATAGAATTAACTACATGAGACAGTATAGAATTTATTTTGGAAGAGAGATTAAGAGAGAATAATTTAAAAAAAACAGTAAATAAAACATAAAAATGAACTGATGGATGAAACAATTATTACACAGGATTATTTAAAATATGTGGTAATAATACAAGTACAGTGGTACCTCGAGATACGAGTTTAATTCGTTCCGGACCTGGGCTCTTAAGTCGAGCAGCTCTTATCTCGAACGACTTTTCCCCATAGGAATTAATGTAAATAATTTTAATTGGTTCCAGCCCTCAAAAAACTCACAAAGTTAGTCTAAATTATGCAGAAAGACATGTTTTTAATGAAGAAATGTACATGTACATATAAATGAATAATGAAGTTTCTTTCACTTAACTTGTAAACTTTCTTAAACTTTTAAATTTACATATGTTCAACTTCTCTGCCACCCAATCCTGTAGGACAGAGGTCCCCAACCCTTTTTGCACCAGGGACCGGCTTTAAGCGATCAAGAGAGGAATGGGTGAATGAATGGACGGAGGGTGGGAAGGAAGGAAGGAAAGAGGGAAGGGACAGGAACAGAGGAAGGAAGCAAGGAAACTTATGAAAGGGGAGAGTAAGAGAGGAATGAGTGAAGGGAGGGAGGGAGGGAAGAAGGTGGGAAGGAGAAAGAAAAGAAGAAATAGAGGAAGGGAAGGTAAAAGAGAGAAAGAAAAAGAGCAAGAAAGAAAGCTGCAAGCACCCCCCCGAGCCCCCCAGGCCGGCTGCAACCTTTTAAAACACGCGCGCCGCTTCGCAGCTGTCTCCTAAAGCCGAACGCGGAAGTTAGCGTTTGGCTTCAGGAGACAGCTCCTTGGCGCTTGTATCTCGAATTTGGGCTTGTAAGTAGAACAAAAATATCTCTCCCCTCCCAGCTCTTATCTCGAGTTGCTCTTAAGTAGAGCAGCTCTTATGTCGGGGTTCCACTGTACCGGTATTTATTTAGTATATCAAAAACTCTTATATTTGAAATTTAATGAACTGTTTGTTCTTACATTCAAATATATATTTTTGTCTTTTTAAGAAAAAACAATGTGAAATGAATAGCACTATAGAGGTCTATGGAACTGTGAATAAGAATATCCAGAGTGAATTTAGACCAGTGTATGTTCTAAATGAGGGGTAAGCAACATATCCCAAACACTACCACTTCAAACTGTAAGGCACAAAGCTCAATTGGGATACAATAATGTTACACAATTATCTTGTTTTTAATCTGTGATATTGGCTGCCTTGGATTTTCTGATATTAAATTTTCCCATAAAGATATAAAATTAAATGATTACAAATGGTCTATGTGATTACATAAAAATTGTATTTTGTAATTATTTCAGTTTTATAATAATTTTAAATTTCAATATCCATTTAGAGACCATTTGGAAGATCACAAAGTCCTATAACTTTGCATTACAGCCGTGTTTTTCAATGTTGGCAATTTTAAAATTCATGGCCTTCAACTCCCAGAACTCCCCAGACAGCATGTGGCTGGAAAATTCTGTGAAGTACACATTTTAAAATTGCCAAATTTGAAAAATTGCTCTTTTTTCCATTCAGGTCATACGTATTCCAATGGTATTTTAACTATCTTAGAAAATAGTGACAAATTTCTTAAGATGCTTAGGAGTTTTTACATGTATTTTTCTGATTTTATTTACAATATGTTTTTCCTGTTTTCTCACAACAAAGATATAATACAAACTAATTAATCTTCTTTCATATTAGAGATATTTATCTTGGAATGGTGTTGATGAATATTCTCTGTCCTCCTGGTAGCCTTTTTTTTTTTTTTTGAAAAGTTCTGCTGTTTTTTATAATGGGTTTTTTATAATTGTTTTTAATATTAGATTTTTGCTTTGTATTTTGTTGTGAGTCGCTCCGAGTCTTCATAGAGAGGCGGTATACAAGTCTAATAAATAATAACAATTATTATTATAATTATTATTATCCTGAACACAGACTATTTGGATAATTAGCAAAATGTTTCAAACTAAAAAGGAAAACAAGTCCACATGCCGTGACTCAATTTCCGACATACAACCATGATGATTAGTTATCTTTAATAGAAACAGAACTATGAGAAGCTTCCATTAGCATTGCCAGAGGATCTTCTCTAAATGTTAAATAAAATAACCCAAAACAAAACAAAAGGAACTGTAGGCAACATGTTTTGATGTTATTAACAATCAGTTGTCATCCTTTTTCCTTTGGGATCAGCTCAGACAAAGAGAAGACCTACTAAAAACTTTGAGACAAATGTCTACCATGTTCTGTATTTTCAGCTCTAACACAATGACTACCAGCATCACACACTGCTAAAAAATTATGTGGATAAACAGGATATGTTTGAAGGCAATACATTTCTTTTGTCAAACATCTCTTATTCTCTAAGCTTGTTAAAGAATAGAAATGCGAAGCAAAAGCTTTCAATTAACTTTGTCCTTTGGTGACACTACGCAACTATGATTACTGAATATTTATAATTAGACTGAATTAATTGCTAATTAATAAGATATTTTCCCCTTTTCCATGTGATATATCAAAGCTATATTTTCATTATGGGCCATGGGAATGGAAGTAATCTTGAAGGATAATTTTTCATACAGCTATTTAAATATCCTAAATCAATGATGGTGAACCTTTTTTTCCTTGGGTGCCGAAAGCGTATTCTATTGCGCATGCGCTCACACCCATAATTCAATGCTTGGGGATGGCGAAAAGGGCCTCCTCTTCCTTCCCGGAGGCCCTCTGGAGCCCTGGAACAGCCCATTTCCCAAACTCTGGTGGGCCTAATAGGCCTGTTTTTCGCCCTCCCCAGGATCCAGAGGCAAAAATGCCCTCCCTCATCCCCCCCCAGAGGCCAAAAATGCCCTCCCAGAGCATCTGGGTGAGCGAACAACCAACTGACCAGAAGGCACATTGGAGCTGAACTAGGGCAATAGCTCACTTACCAGCAGATATAGCTCCGTGTGCCACCTGTGACCCCCATGCCATAGGTTTGCCATCACTGCCCTAAATGATTGTCAGTAAATAAAAAAAGATAATTTTTAAAAAGCCTCAAGTGAATCAAAAAAATTATTTTGAGGACTAAGAAAGCAATCAATTAAGTATGATATCTACCTGAATGTTAAGATGAAAAACAAAAAAGGTTTTGGGCTAAATGCAAACATCCAAGAACTTTAGAGGATATTAAATGATATACAAGCTACAGATTTGAAGAGAAAAAAATACTTTCAATCAAGTAGCTAATTTTTTAATTTTAAGCTTCAACTCAGTTGATGTTTATTTACTGTAGTTTGAGTTGTATCTTTTCCTATGTTGTAGAGTCACTCCGAAGATTAGTTTTTGGATTGTCCATGAGGACTATTTTAAGTTTAAAGTTAAAATAATTGTATTTTAACTCACAATATCTCTCTTTGCAGTTTCACTTATAAATGTTTACCTGAATCAAGGATACTGAGTTACTGAAGTTAAATCAGAATACATTGTGAATATCAATGAGCAAAAAAGTACAAAATACACAGCTATTTGTGGAAACTATTCAAATTTCAATAGGATTGAGTTTTATTCTTTTTTAATTTCTTTCAAAGCTTTATTCTTTTAAAAATATTGAACCATAAAATATATTTAACGTACCTTAAATGCAAATAAAACATTAGTACACAGCTTTTTGATATAGTTACATTTTTTTGGTTAAAATAATGAAGGTACTTTAACCTGTCTGTAGCAAACACAAATAGCAAGGTGCCTCCTATTTATAATTAGATAAAAATACATGAATACTTGCTTGAGAATAACTCCCATCAAATCCAACAGAAATTCTGAACAGATAAATATGCATAATGTCAGTCCGGGATTTATCTAAGAAGTATGATTCAACAGTCTAGATTTTATAGGAATATTTTAAAAATGTAACTTTTTATTTACTATCAAAAGCACAATATTGTAACATACAAATTACTGTTGTAGGGCACTTTTACTAAATATTTAACATATCTATGCATTAAAAATATAAATATTTCTACTTAAAGCATATACCAATAATTTGGTATATGTTAAAATTACAAATTTTTAGAATAAAAAGGAAGGTTTTCAAATGTAAAAGAAGTTAACTAATCAGATCCTGGCGGTGGGGACCTTATCTATAAGTTGCCCATAACCAAGGCTCCAAATATATTTTGGACAGATAATACATCAAACATCAACCATTTTGTTTGTAAAGTGAGATTTAAATTCTGCCTTTCCCTCATCCTTCAATCATTAGGATATTTCAAAATGCTCAACTCTGAGTTATTGTATATTAAAACTCACAAACAAAACTGGTAACAATTTCAATATTCCTAAACAAAACTATAAATATTAGGTTGCCATTGAAAAACAAACTTTTTGTCTGAGCAGTAAGCTCCTAGTATTTTTTTGCTAGCTATTTGTCATCATTTATAGTTTTGCCATCATTGACATTGATGTAATCCGCATGTGAATCTTAGATCTGAAAATATGTCCTGACAGGGCACACTTTGTGAATTGCCATTTGATGTATGGTATGTGATTAGAATGTTCTCATCTAGAATTTCTGTTCTAGAAAAAATGCAGTATATATAATAATTTAAAATGGAAATATGGCTGACTTGCTGTAAATGAGGAATATGTCACTCATGTAATTTACAAACTATCAGAACACAAAAAATGTTCATCATCTGTTTTCTTGCTTGTATTGTATGCTTACATTTCAAAGTTGTATTACTGCTACAGTTAATTGAACAATATGCGTTGCATATTGAAAACTTCAAAGGTTTGTTGAAATGTCAACTTCAAAAAAGATCAAACTTTTGATAAACAATCCAATATTAATATTGTTTTTCATCTGAGAAAAAAGGTTTTTATTAAAACTTTTGCAGGCCAAAATCCAAAATTAGGCCTTAATTCTGCTTATTCCACAATGGGGGAGATACTCTAACATCACTTTAATGGGACATAAAAGTGCTTAACTTTAGCTTGGTGATTCCCCAAATGTAACTAGCACAACTTTTGCTAATCCTAAGTACCAGTTTCAGGGAAATCCTATTCAGTGCTTTATTGTAGAAAAACTAATACAAGGAAAAGACTTTGACCTGGTGTCTTGGCAGCCAGCTATTTTAAAAGTATTTCTGGAAAAGGAGGAGATTTAAAGAAAAATGGCTTTTCAATATTACAGTACTTATATATACTTCTATATACTGTACAAAGCAACTTCTATATACACCCGAAAGAGAAATCCAATTTGGAGATATCTTTTCTAGAGTTATGAATATAATACAAAATGAGTAGCCTAAAAAGATATTATTTGCTTTTAGGGAAATTCTGATATGACAGAGAATTTGCCTTTAGACATTTTTTTCAGAAATAAGAGATCTTACGAAAGAGTAAATGATTAAGCTGGACACAGGACACACGTTTTCTTCATAGAAGTATTTTTTTTCTTATCTTCTTCAGGTTTTTTCCCACACTTCCACTGCAGTCACATTTAGGTAGCATAAATTCAACCACACAGAAATTTGATGGCATGTAATCTCCCATTCCATGCTATATCTAAAATTATACGAACGTGCAAGAATGATACAATCCTTATTTTTTTTCCTGCAGCTTTTGTACCTAATAAAAATCAATATAAATTGCTAACTTTTAGAATTATAAAATTAAGATTATCTATATTAAAGAATACTAGTCAGTTTTCATCACAAATTATGCATTTGTCCAGTAGTGAGTACTATAAAGTGCTTGTCTTGTAATGAAGTTGGCATGGACGTATATACAGAAGTGCCATGCTGTGTACTGTTCTTCTGGGACAGGGCTATTAACACAATATGCATATTGTTATAGCTGTGTGCAGCAACCAGGAGTAAATTAGTCCTTTTCTTTTCATTAAGGTAAATAGAGCAGGATCAGCTGCAGCCAGGAGGTTAAGAAAACTGATGCTGGCCAGTGCTGAAGAAATCCAGAATAGTTATCCTCAAAAGAAAGGTGAAACGATGAGTTTGGTCCTTTCATTCCAGCTTATGTGGACAATTCTAGAAGTTCTGAAATAACAAGGTGCTGCTGCTTTTTTTAAGTGTAGTACATATTCAGCTACTTTTTGGGTTTCTCCAGGATGTTCAGGAATTTCCCTCTAGTCATTTCTCTGGCTGAAATCACAAAGAAAGAAAGACAAAACAGTTTTATGTATAGCATCAGAACTGGATAATTTCCACTTATAAAATTAATTTAAATGATTAGAATAGAATAGAATTTTATTGGCCAAGTGTGATTGGACACACAAGGAATTTGTCTTGGTGCATATGCTCTCAGCGTACATAAAAAAACCCTTAAAAACAGGATAAAAAAAATTTCACATAAAAGAAAACATTTAAATATCACACTTTAGCTCTTCCAAAATCTAGAAATATCATCCAAGCATTGAAAATATTAAAACTCAGCTGTAATGTCCATAAACTGTCTCATTTTATCTTATAAACCACTTTATTTTCATAGTATTCTCAAGAGATTCCTTTCAATTTTTCAACTATATTTATCTACAGACAGTATAATCTAGAATGCTATTGCTCCTTCCTAGGACATCTCTTTCTGCAAGTATAACCCCACAACCTCCCTCCATCTCCCTCTATTTCAAGATTACTTGTCTCTGTATACTTATGACCTTAAACATAAATGAGACAGCATTTCTATTCCCCCATAGTAGCGATAGTCCCTATATGTTATATATAATGGAGTTTCAAATTCTCTCTAAGTAGTATATCTATGTACCGATGTATTAAAGTAGAGTTTATAGCTTTGCTCTACTTTAGCCTTAGATTGTATTGTCATTCCCAGCCAGGCAAAGTATATATGCTTGTCCCTATCATCAATCTCCATTAAAAGCATTACAGAATTTTACCCAGCTATAGTACTTTCCTATAGGAAAAAAAATCCAATTTGTGAATTCCAAGATTTTATTATTGGCCTATTAAAAAAAAAACCTTATTTGATTTGAGAGAAAACACTTCAACTCTTTTTCTTCCTTACCATTTCCACATCCTGATAGTGATTGGATATATTTTATATTAGGATTGCTAATATGCCAAAAGTCTGGGGAATTCAATTTATGGGGCGTCTGACACCATTGTTAAGGGGGATGGTTAGATTTTATGGCTACATAAATAAGTCCCAGATTTTTTAAAAACAACAACATGTAATAGTTGTTTTAGTCACTTAATTTAGATAGTTAAGTACAGGTTGATGGCATTCATCTCTTCTTTGTGGGCTTTTCATGAGCAGATCATTATTATTTGGAGAACCTGACTAGGGTCTTACTGTAGCCATATAGATCTTTCATGTTACCGACATCAAAGCTTCTTTTCAAAAATGATTCCAAGAACCTTATTAACTGCCAAATTAAAAACATCTAGGACTGGTTTTATATGTTTCTAGATTGGAGATCTTATTTTTCATGTGGCTCGTGAAGCTGTCCTATCAGGCCTCAAGCTAGTACATTTTTATCCTACTTGAAGGCTGTCTTCCAAGACATCTGTTATGGTAGGTCATTACAGCAATCAGGTTGAAGGCCTATAAAAGTTTGTCCATAAGAATGGAATGGTCGCATTCATTTATTAGGATTCAAATTACATTTTTTCTCCTTGGTCCCCTTCCAGGTGAACTGCTTTCTTTCATATCTCCCAACTGTCTCTTTTCCTCCCTTTTGCATGAAGACCAAGGCAATAAGAGGACCTTATAAGAGGACCTACAAAAATATATTGACAAAATTGAACGGGTCCAAAGACGGGCTACAAGAATGGTGGAAGGTCTTAAGCATAAAACGTATCAGGAAAGACTTAATGAACTCAATCTGTATAGTCTGGAGGACAGAAGGAAAAGGGGGGACATGATCGAAACATTTAAATATATTAAAGGGTTAAATAAGGTCCAGGAGGGAAGTGTTTTTAATAGGAAAGTGAACACAAGAACTAGGGGACACAATCTGAAGTTAGTTGGGGGAAAGATCAAAAGCAACATGAGAAAATATTATTTTACTGAAAGAGTAGTAGATCCTTGGAACAAACTTCCAGCAGACGTGGTTGGTAAATCCACAGTAACTGAATTTAAACATGCCTGGGATAAACATATATCCATCCTAAAATAAAATACAGAAAATAGTATAAGGGCAGACTAGATGGACCATGAGCTCTTTTTCTGCTGTCAGTCTTCTATGTTTCTATATTTCTATTTACAATGGAAACAACGCAAATTTTTCATACAGGACATATGCACTCTGCAGCAAATTAAATCACCCCAGAAATGGGTGGCACCTTTTCTCCCCTCTTTTACTCTTGCTTATTTCTGATTCTTTTGGAAACTAATTCAGGAAGCTGCTTCCAGGTTCCTTAAATTTTCAGTGATATTTCTTTCAATATTCTTTCTCCTTGGTCCCCCTTCCAGGTGAACTGCTTTCTTTCATATCTCCCAACCGTCTCTTTTCCTCCCTTTTGCATGAAGACCAAGGCTCCTTTTCAAAGGCTAATATTCTAAAAACACTGAACTTTTTTCTCTCTGAGTGGGCAAAAGAAAGATCGGTGGGTCAGCACCGCTGCATATAGATTAGATTAGATTTATTGGATTTATATGCCGCCCCTCTCCGTAGACTCGGGGCAGCTCACAACAATGGTAAAAAACAATACAGTACATAGTAACAAATCTAATATTTAGCAATCTAAATTACAGTTTTATGCTTGCATTTTAAGACACTATGCATTCTCCTGCCCGCATGCTCAGGTCCTTGAGATAAAATCTGAATGTGAGAAAAAGAAAGATGTCTCACACTTTGCTTAAACAAATGGGAATTTACCTATTCTTCGCAAGCCAATTGTCAAGATATGGTTTATTGCAAGGGTAGGCAACATAAACCCATGATATCAATGTTCTTGTAAATATCTCCCTTGCTGCCTGTCTCTGCTCCCTTCAACATATATAAATTAATATGAAGCTGACATGCTGCAAGTGTTAACATATCTTTATTTTCAAGAATGGCTTTGGGCTCCACACAGGCCCTGATGGCATTTTCAGAAAATGAAAGAATTTCATTTAAAGAGAGGTTTAGAGAGCTGATGAGTACATGGATCATGCGTGTAATCCTAGATCACAGATTTGCTGCATTATGTCCAATCCAAGTCTGTGTTAGATCATCTTGAGCATGCATTCTTGTTAAAATCTGAAGAACATAAATATCTCGGAGAATCAGATTGATGGCCAAAGACAACAGTATTATGAAATGTGTCTGGCTTGCTACAAATGTGTCTTGATAGGAAAACATTTTGGCTAGTAAAAAAATGTGGAACTTAAAAAGCAAATTCAGTTAATAAAAATATTCTGAGACAGCAATTGAATATATTCCTACATAAATTAAACATCACTATATTTCTCTGCTTTCTTGTACACATATGGATAGGAATCTAAAAAACCGGCTTTCTCCAGTTTCAAAATTCAAATCTAGATGAGCTAGAATAATTTTGCTTGGAGGATTAAGAATTAGGTTCTGTCTTCTAGATATCTGTGACACATGGTTTTGATTATTTTTGTAGAATTATAAACGAATCCATATTCAAGTTTACTTAAAGTTTAAGAGATTCATATTTATTTTGTGGGCACCAACTATCAGAATTATGTTTAGAATCATCATCAGCAGGTTCTGATTGTATCATTCAGTCATATCACAGAAAGCATAAAGTTCAGATAACAATGAAAATCTGGTGCCTCTGAATTCCATGCAGATAAGTACTGTACAATTTTATTTCATCATACAATTATAAATAATCCATAGGCATACTAACTATTGCCCTAATAAAATGTTACAATCAGTTATAAGTCTCAAAATTAGAATTTCATGATTAATCTCTATACATTCAAAAAAATTGTTAAAAACTTTTTTCTTTAAACAACTTACAAGGGGACACAAAAAAGTATTTTTAAGAAATAAGTCATCCCATTCCAAATGTACATAATGCTGGGGGGAGTCCATACAAGTTCATAATCATGACATTATTATTTTCATATAGGCCAGAACTAAATATTTATAAGCAGTAGAAACGTCTTTGATAATTGGTGAAGCATGTTGCTCTGATTCCAAGTGTTATAAATGTTTAGGACATTATTTCTCAACACTATGAATTTATACTGATACCTTTCTCACATACCCAACCAGTGTCATGATTATCTGTGCATTAGAATAACTGTTCAAAACATGAACAGAAGGTGAATAAATTTGCTATGATGAGGGAAGCTGCCAATTGAAACAGTTAGTTTAAAACTGGGGCAGATATGCTGAGGGTTGCAGAGAAAAACATTCTAGGAGAATTCCCACAATGTGGGACCTTTGGGACAGACAGCAACTCAGAATATTACTGATTACTCCATTCTAAATGGCCTTCCTTCCTTGTCACATAATCCAGAAAAAAAGCTTAAGTAATTTGCTCTATGCTTTATTGTACACACATGCTCACAAAGTGCACAGAGTCACACAAATCCAACTCGATGAAAACAAAAAACACAGAGACATAATACACTACTTTATTACACAGATAAAAAGACAGACATCTCCCATGACTACAGCCTAGTAACGGGATTGAAAATAATTGAGCCACTTTCTAGTGCTTTTCCTGTTGTTATAGGGCAGTGATGGTGAACTTACGGCACAGGTACCACAGGTGGCACATGGAGCTATATCTGCTGGCACGTGAGCCATTGCCCTAGTTCAGCTCCAACATGCATGTGTGTGCCAGCCAGCTGATTTTAGGCTCACACAGAGGCTCTGGGAGGGCATTTTTGGATTCCAGAGCCTCCTGGGGGATGAGGGAGGGCCGTTTTACCCTCCCTGGTTCCAGAGAAGTCTTTGGAGCCCGGGGAGGGCGAAATACGAGCCTACTTGGCCCACTAGAAGTTGGGAAACAGTCAGTTTCCAGCCTCCAGAGAACCTCTGGGAGGTGAGCGCACGCCCATACTTTTTCGGCAGCCAAGGAAAAAAGGTTCGCCATCACTGTTATAGGATTTATGAGGATTTCTTAGAAATAAAGATAATGCCAACGCTTCCTTTCTTTGCCAAACCACTATCATACCTTACTTTTAAAAATGTTTACTCATAAGAATTGATACCATCTCAAATTCTGTGGTGACATATTTTTTCCTTCTTAAAAGTGTAAGCCCAGGACCTGACAGATCTAGAATCCTAACTCAAGTTCAATTGACAGGACTATTGTTGAAATGAGATTAATGTAGCTCATATGTGGCCATATGAATGTCTTGCCATACTCTGATTCCAAGCTGCTAAAGCTTTAGACTGCTGCGGGGTGTGATTAAAACTCAAGACCAAAATGAACCGGGGAAGAAAGAAGAGATGTGAAGTAGGCACACAATCATTCTGTAGCCAGAATCAGAAAACTTCAAAACATATTTAGTATAATTTTCACTACATGAAATTGGTTATCTACACTAGCTTTGGGATCATGGAATTGCCATTCATTTTTTTTTAAAAAAAATTGTTTACATGGTATTCTTAACTTAATGAACTCAATCTGTATAGCCTGGAGGACAGAAGGGAAAGGGGGGACATGATCAAAACATTTAAATATGTTAAATATGTTAAAGTGTTAAATAAGGTTCAGAATGGAAGTGTTTTCAATAGGAAAGTGAACACAAGAACAAGGGGGCACAATCTGAGGTTAGTTGGAGGAAAGATTAGAAGTAATGTGAGAAAAGGAATCCTCAATCTGAGTATTGTATTGGCAGTTCTGTGTTAGCAAAAACTTCAGAAGAGAAGGATTTGGGGTAGTGATTTCTGACAGTCTCAAAATGGGTGAACAGTGCAGTCAGGTGGTAGGGAAAGCAAGCAGGATGCTTGGCTGCATAGCTAGAGGTATAACAAGCAGGAAGAGGGAGATTATGATCCCGCTATATAGAGTGCTGGTGAGACCACATTTGGAATACTGTGTTCAGTTCTGGAGACCTCACCTACAAAAAGATATTGACAAAATTGAACGGGTCCAAAGACGGGCTACAAGAATGGTGGAAGGTCTTAAGCATAAAACGTATCAGGAAAGACTTAATGAACTCAATCTGTATAGTCTGGAGGACAGAAGGAAAAGGGGGAACATGATCGAAACATTTAAATATGTTAAAGGGTTAAATAAGGTCCAGGAGGGAAATGTTTTTAATAGGAAAGTGAACACAAGAACAAGGGGACAGAATCTGAAGTTAGTTGGGGGGAAAGATCAAAAGCAACATGAGAAAATATTATTTTACTGAAAGAGTAGTAGATCCTTGGAACAAACTTCCAGCAGACGTGGTTGATAAATCCACAGTAACTGAATTTAAACATGCCTGGGATAAACATATATCCATCCTAAGATAAAATACAGAAAATAGTGTAAGGGCAGACTAGATGGACCATGAGGTCTTTTTCTGTCGTCAGTCTTCTATGTTTCTATGTTTCTAAAATATTATTTTACTGAAAGAGTAATAGATGCTTAGAACAAACTTCCAGCAGATGTGGTCGGTAAATCCACAGTAAATGAATTTAAACATGCCTGGGATAAACATATATCCATCCTAAGATAAAATACAAGAAATAGTATAAGGGCAGACTAGATGGACCATGAGGTCTTTCTCTGCCGTCAATCTACTGTGTAACTCCAATATTCAAAATGCAGAAGATGCTCATGTTTTCTTTCTGTAAAGGAAAACTAAGCTAAGTTTAAACACAGTCTCAGGAAATCCTAAAATAATAACAATTTGTAAAAATCAATTTGAATTAAAATCCTGTCTTGCTCAAGTAATGTCAATCTGAAGCACCAGTCCCATATAGGAGATATACGAATGTGTGACAACTATGCGCCCCTGAAGAGGGCTGCACCTTATAAATCAAGCTGCAAGCATTGACTAGCACTGCATCCAACTAAAATTACTGTGAGTTGGGGGCTGCTCCAGAACACGTGCCCTCCTGTTCACTTGTCATCGGAGATGTTAACATTTCTGATTAATTCACAGACCTCTCATTTTATTCTTCATTCCTTTATCCTTGCTATCCTGCTCTGCTGCAGCTTAAAGATTCTTACCGACCTGCTACAATAATCACCATTCGCTCGTCCTCCCCCCAACCTGGTGAAATTGTTTAGTGATGCCAACCGCACTTTTAATTTGCAAGATATCAGACACAGAGGTAATTTATACCAACATCTGTTCATTTCTGACTTCTGAAACAAACTCACACATGCTGCTACAAAATCCCATTAGAAGCAAGACAGCCTTCTGCTATTCTGTATTCCTCTTCTCAATACACACGAAGGAGTCAACTAAGCTTTAAATTTTAAAGCATATGAAACAAAATCAAGAAAAGATCTTTACTGATATCAAATAACCCTTTCGTGTTCATCAAAGCCATCTAAATTGTGTAGAAAAAAATCTGATTTTTTCTACCTCCTTTTGTAGACGTGCTTATCTCTATATCTCAGATATTGTTACAGACAAAAAGATATCCACAATTTCCTCTAGTTACCAACAATATTTGTACTGATAGATTGCAAAGTGTTCTGTCCTGGTGTCTCAGTCATTCCTTAGTTGCCCCTCCCCAGTCTATGAATATAAGAGGGAGAAAAAATTGTCCCTAGTGGACGTGCCTTCTTGTTTCATATTATTCCAGTTCAATGCTCCTTAAACCTTATTAGAAATTTTAATTTAAGACATCCCATAGTCATTTCAATGAAAAAAAAGCAAGGGGATACAGAACCAGCTGCCCACATCCTAGATGCAATTGCTGTCAGGGAAACGTATAATAATAATAATTGCCATCACTCACTATCCATGGAAATGAGGGAAGCCACTTAATACACAATGGTGAATCTCTAAGAGAACAGCTAACAACATTGTACAAGAAACCAGAGGTGCATTGTTCAAATAGGCTTAATCTCAGGGACTTGCCCACTGACAATTGGATCTAGTACCGATTTCACAGTATTAACAGGGAACCATAGAATCTAAGCAGCGTAAACATGAATTGCCATGTCAGGACAAAATTTATAGTCTATCCTATGCAGTACATCTATCACTACAATAGAAGATCAACAATGAATACCACTGCAATAGCTCAGTTACAAATTAATCTCCTCGGTTATATGGAGAAGTGAGAGCACTGAAGATCACAGAAAGCACCAATTTAGGATGTAATCGGCCTAGGTTGCAATAAAGCTGAATATCTGAACAAATCCACTTTTTCCTGTGACTACCTACAAAATAGCTATTGGGTTACTATAAATAACAAGAGAATCTTGAACCAGGAATTAAATTTTTTTGCAAGAGACTAGATGGAGTGCAAACCCAGGTATTGGACAAAAGAGGCAGAAGCCAAAAAATAAAAGCTTCATTTACCAGTTGCTAGGATCGGGGTGTCCAGTTTGATATAATCTCCTCTTTGGAACTTCAATCCCTCAATCCTGTATTTAGCCTTGTCGTCTTGGTCTCCCTTCCCACCACAGTCCCCAAACTGTCTCCTGCAGTAAATTTTGTGACTGTTGGTAGGAGATATTCAGCAGTGCAGATTGATTTCTTGCAAGTGTGAAGATGAGGGATTACCAAAAGCAGCCCCTGGTTAACAAGATTGGGTGCAGAATCTCTTGTGAGAGCAGCCCACTCTGCCAGCACTTTGCATCCTTTCACGATGACATATGGGTTTCATTACACAAAGATTTTCCCTATTTCAACACGGAGGAGATTACATTAGAAACTCAGGGCTATCTTTACATCTGTAGTAATTGAAAGGTTAAGTAACATTTTTAATCAAATGTTATGTCAATGACAAAGACTCAAGATTTGGCTTCTATCCAAAGGAGAAAATATAGCGGTTGGATGTTTCTTCTATTAAGCTATTTAGTGGGTGGGAAAAAGAACATGGTGGAAGATTGGATTTCCAATGTCACTACCCCCCCCAAAAAAATAATAACCCTCCCTTTTAAACATCATCATCATTATTATTATTATTATTATTATTATTATTATTATTATTATTATTTATTGGATTTGTATGCCGCCCCTCTCCGGAGACTCGGGGCGGCTAACAACAATAATAAGACAGCGTACAGTAATAATCCAATACTAAAAATGATTAAAAACCCATTAATGTAAAAAACCAAACATACATACAGACATACCATGCATAAAATTATAAAGGCCTAGGGGGAAAGAGTATCTCAATTCCCCCATGCCTGGCAGCAGAGGTGGGTTTTAAGTAGCTTACGAAAGGCAAGGAGGGTGGGGGAAATTCTAATCTCTGGGGGGAGTTGGTTCCAGAGGGCCGGGGCCGCCACAGAGAACACTCTTCCCCTGGGTCCCGCCAAGCGGCATTGTTTAGTTGACGGGATCCGGAGAAGACCCACTCTGTGGGACCTAACTGGTCGCTGGGATTCGTGCAGCAGAAGGCGGTCCCTGAGATAATTTTTATTTATTTTTTATTATTATTATTATTATTATTATTATTATTATTATTATTATTTATTAGATTTGTATGCCGCCCCTCTCCGGAGACTCAGAGTGGCTCACAACAATAAAACAGTACAAATCCAATAGTTAAGGCATGTTAAAACCCTTGATATAAAACACGATCATACTACTGTACTCATACAGACCATACATAAAGCAGGAACGGCCCAGGGGAATCAATTTCCCCAGGCTTAACAGCAGAGGTGGGTTTTAAGAAGTTTGCGAAAGGCAAGGAGGGTGGGGGCAATCCTAATCTCCAGGGGGAGTTGATTCTAGAGGGTCAGGGCCGCCACAGAGAAGGCTCTTCCCCTGGGTCCCGCCAGACGACATTGTTTCGTCGATGGAAACCGGAGAAGGCCAACTCTGTGGGACCTAACCGGTCGCTGGGATTCGTACGGCAGAAGGCGGTCTCGGAGATATTCTGGTCCGATGCCATGAAGGGCTTTATAGGTCATAACCAACACTTTGAATTGTGACCGGAAACTGATCGACAACCAATGCAGACTGCGGAGTGTTGGTGTAACATGGGCATATCCTAACCACGGCTTCCATGTTTCATTAGAACTTGGTAGTCATGGGATTTAGTGAGGTAATGAAAGTAATACCTTCCATTTATGTAAAAAGCCCTAAAGCATCACTATAGACAGGAGAGATTTTAATGCATAAAGGTAGTCATATGCAAGTAATATTTTGTTTTAGAGAAGGATTGAAGCACACTGATAGTAAACGTATCTTGCAGATAAGATTATCAAGTCATCTATTTGTACTTCTATCCAAACTCCAAAGGAAGGGAAGATGCAAAACAATACTAAATACAAGGACCAATGATGCAGTACAAGGCAGTTTTCTAGGCTCCCAAAGTCATATAAATATAGATATGCCAGCCATCCTATACTGAATACATATATTTCTGAAGATGTTACTACAACTGCTTGTTAATCCCAAAGCCACAGTTCCTCAAAACTTCAGTTGCTGTAACTCTGAAATGGTTGACCTTCCTTCCCCACACATATATTTACATTTGTTCTTTTGTAATATAATTTTATTGCTACCCAGCCAGTTATCCAAAATAAGGAGCCTTCCTGTACGTTCTGCTTATTTTTGTTGTCATTTTTACATTCAAACAGCACACCATTCTTCTATTCTTCCAATGTTAGCTTGCTACATAAATTATTTTCCCTTGGTTTAAATGCCTTTAAAACATCTAGGTTGCGTTACTATTCAAAACACTTTAACACTTTAAAAACATAACTGGAATTCAGGCAGAAAGAAGTAAACCACTACTTTTTAAATGTGTGTGAGTGCGCGTGAGCGTGAGCGCATGCGTTTACAGAGATGGGCTTCATTTAACTTAACAACTGGTTCATCTCGCACCGAAAATGTGAGTGCACATCTTCCATGCATGCGCTTTGCTTGTGCACCCACAACTTGCATATATGTGCATGGCTTAGAAAACATGTCTAAATAGGACAGCATAACGCTGGACAGGTGGGTTCTCCCAAACCGTTCTGAATTGGCTGAATACCATCATTGTTTGTCTGTGCGTGTGTATCTACCTACCTACCTCTTGATTTACAGAGGCATTTGGACTATTACATTCCTAATCTATTAATTAGGATCACCGTAATGTAATACAGCAAAAAGTCATTAGCTAAGATTAGTAAATATGCAGAACTTAACAAAAAGTGCTTTTTCACTTGCACTACTTCTTCCCTCCCCATGTATTTAGAATGAAAAAAAAAATCACAAGAATTACATTGTCAAGTCATATCTCTTCGTCATACTAAAAATCTAAACATTTCTCTTCCAGAACTTAAGCTTGCTAGTAAACTATACTTATTGTTGCTTTTCTTCTATTCAATGTTTTTTTAATGGAAGGCTTGTTATTTTTTACTTTAAAAATTTAGGTGTTTTTTTTTACAATTCTCTTACTATTGTAGCAAGACTATTATTTTTCTGACTACCAATAATCCCTTAGATGTTTATACTGAAATCTTGTAACAATTCCCAATTTCAATGAGAAGTGAGAAAAACCAGCTAACTCAGTTTAAAAGATAATATTCATACTGAAGATCTAAAGAGGACAGATAGCTAACACTGACTATGGTATTTTATGACTGTCTTAAAAGTATTTGAAAGCAATACATATTCTAACTCTACCTGCATATTAAAAAAGAAATCTAACCTGAACTGCAATATAGTATCTATAATTTTTCAGTCTGGTTTTTTTAGAATTAACAATCATGTTCCATTCTTGGGGTTCCCCGAGCTTAGGTTTTTTTTATTGCACATATTTTATTACCACATCATGTAACTTTTAAAAGTGTAGGCATTCTGTGCTGCCATCGTAGAGATTTTATTGCTTTAAAAAAAATCAGAATTTTAATTTTTTAAAAATAATTTTATTCTAAAAGTTATTTCTCTTCATGCCTTTTTCACAAAAATGTAACCGTAAATTCAAAATGGCAAGCCAAAGCATTGAGTGTAGAGTAGAACTGTCAACTGGATGGGTGTCGATAGACTCAAACTCAACCCTGATAAGACGGAGTGGCTGTGGGTTTTGCCTCCCAAGGATAATTCCATCTGTCCGTCCATCACCCTGGGGGGGGGAAATTATTGACCCCCTCAGGGTCCGCAATTTGGGGGTCCTCCTCGATCCACAGCTCACATTAGAGAAACATCTTTCAGCTGTGGCGAAGGGGGCGTTTGCCCAGGTTCGCCTGGTGCAGCAGTTGCGGCCCTATTTGGACCGGGAGTCACTGCTCACAGTCACTCATGCCCTCATCACCTCGAGACTCGACTACTGTAACGCTCTCTACATGGGGCTACCTTTGAAGAGTGTTCGGAAACTTCAGATCCTGCAGAATGCAGCTGCGAGAGCAATCATGGGCTTTCCAAAATATGCCCATGTTATTCCAACACTCCGCAGTCTGCATTGGTTGCCGATCAGTTTCTGGTCACAATTCAAAGTGTTGGTCATCACCTATAAAGCCCTTCATGGCACCGGACCAGGGTATCTACAAGACCGCCTTCTGCCGCACGAATCCCAGCGACCGGTTAGGTCTCCGGGTCCCGTCAATTAAACAATGTCGCTTGGCGGGACCCAGAGGAAGAGCCTTCTCTGTGGCGGCCCCAACCCTCTGGAATCAACTCCCTCCAGAGATTAGAACTGCCCCCACCCTCCTTGCCTTTCGTAAACTCCTTAAAACCCACCTCTGTTGTCAGGCGTGGGGGAACTGAAACATCTACCCCTGCCTATGTAGTTTTTTATGTATAATATGACTGTATGTATGTTTTTTATATATTGGGGTTTCTTGCTTTTTAGCCTTTTTAAATGTATTATTGTTATTTTAGACTCTAACTATTAGATTTGTTATTATATATTGTTTTTATCATTGCTGTAAGCAGCCCCGAGTCTACGGAGAGGGGCAGCATACAAATCTAATAAATAATAATAATAATAATAATAACAACAACAACAACAACAACAACAACGGATTGAAATGGATTGCATAAAGATAGCTAATGACTGGTATTTTTAACTTATGCAGTCCTGGTGAAGATTAAATATGTACTGTTGGTAAGATCAGGTTTATTAAGATCATAGGAAAGTAGCTATTTTTGTTTTAGCTGATTTGAATATTGAGATGGATATTCTGAGAGTACTTCCTCCTTCAAGAAGCCAACTGGCTTGACCTCATTGGCTCTTGATCTCCATGACACTTGGTGTAGGGAAAGAGTTACATCTCTCCTTGAAGCCAATAAAAAACCCTCTTGATTATAATTTAGATAAGAGCCACTGGATTGAATAATAATGACTGAAACTCCCTTGGCTGTTTCACCTTGAGACGTCCATCACTGGGTTAAACATGATGCTAATTGCATTTGGATTGATTAATTTCTCTCACTCCTGTCTATTCGAATAATGCTTAACAAAATAATCACAGTACCCAGAGCCAAATCTTCTCCGTCAAAGGAATGAAGCCATCAGATCCAGCAGAGATGAAAGAAATGAAGATGACCCGTAATTACTGCTACGGTGATATCATTACCATATTATAGAAAATGAGTGTGGTGAAGGGGGAGAAAGGGGCTGTGATTATTATTTATTTTTTAATGGAAGCTTACATCCCAAGAATGCAGATTGAAGATACTGGAGTGTGTAAATGGAGAGAACTTGGGGAGAGGGGATTTTTCCCCCCATTAAACTGCAAAAACCAGAGATCGCTCTATCTTTTGATAAATGTGCTGTGAGCGTTCTCTTTTCTTTTAGTAGTGTTTTGTACTTGAAGAGCAGATATTTAAGATGCCTTTTTTTCTTAGTGGAATCCTTTAAGTAGCTGTACTCACTCTGATGTAGTTAATATTTTTTAAATATTATAATGCTTGCAAGTGGGTTTGTTCTAAATCTTGCATGATTAAATCCAGCTGATCCTTTGAAAAGTTTCCTGTTCAGGACACAGTTATTTGCAATACCCAAATCTATAAAGTCAATAAATCCAGTTCTTTTATCCAGTGGTTCTCAACCTGGGGGTCGGGACCCCCTTGGGGGTGTGTGTCAAACGACCATTTCACAGGGGTCGCCTAAGACCATGGGAAAAGACAAATATCCCATGGTGTTTTAAGAACTAAAGCTTCTATTCTTGCACCTTGGGATATATTTTTACAATCCGACCAATCAGGCATTTACAGTGGGAGTGTCCCTCTGACTTTCCTGCCAATCAGCTTAAAACTCTGTTGGGAGAATTGGAACTAGGACTTATGGTTGGGAGTCACCACAACTCGAGGAACTCTATTAAGGGGTCGCGGCACTAGAAATTATCTGCTTGGGATACAATCAGTATTATAACAGGAATCTTACCTCAAGGAAATATCCATTTTTACTAAGATCATAAGTCTGTTATTTTAACGCAATACATATTTCTCAAATAAATTTTGCACCAGGGATGCTAAAGTCTCTTCGGGTTTGGGCAGCATATATGTATATGTATATATGAATGAAGAGGCAACAGCCATTGCGATCTCCGGAACGTTTAAAATTTATTAAAACTACTAAAATTAACTAAGCTTTTGTTAGTCCTCTACTACTTGAAGACAGTTGATTTTATATAATGCTGCTCAATTTGCTCAATGTCTGCGTCACAGGCCCCTACCCTTCCTTCCCTCCTGTAATTAGCTAGGTTGTTGCTAGCTTAGTCATTGCTGTTCCTTCTTTATCTTTTGCGTATTGCCTCACTCTCTCCCCAGGGAGTAGAGCAGGGTTATGAGGCAATAATAATAATAATTAATAATAATAATGATTTATTAGACCTGTATGCCGCCCCTCTCCGAAGATTCGGAGCAGCTCACAACAAAATACAGAGCACAAATCTAATATTAAAAACAATTATAAAAACCCATTATACCATCCAATTATACCATATATAATTATACCATTATACCATCATACCATCCAATTAAACCATACATAACAGGAAACCGCGAAGGGTCAGTTACATCCCCCAAGCCTAGTGGCATAGGTGGGTTTTCAGTAATTTGCGAAAGGCAAAGAGGGTGGGGGCAGTCCTGATCTCCGAGGGGAGTTGATTCCAGAGGGCCGGGGCAGCCACAGAGAAGGCTCTTCTCCTGGGGTCTGCCAGACGACATTTTTTTGTTGACGGGACCCAGCTCTGTGGGACCTGATCGGTCGCTGGGATTCGTGCGGCAGAAGGCGGTCCTGAAGGTATTTTGGTCCGATGCCATGTAGGGCTTTATAGGTCATAACCTATAATACTTTGGGTATGTATATATGTATACATACATGTATATCTATATCTGTATGTATGTATGTATGTATGTATGTATGTATGTATGTTTGTATGTATGTATATATGTATGTATGTATAAATGAATAAATAAATAAGGGATTTATAGAACAAATGTAATCTATTCTCAAGAACATTATCAAATTTTAATTCATGCCTGATTGTTTAATGTATACTTTAAGAATATTTTAATGCTCTATTTTAAGAAGATTGTAAGATTGCCTGCTTGATGAAATTATCCAACTGTTTCATTAAACGATGTGGAATATAACATCTTTATTTTTAAGTAATTCCATAGAAAAATATAATTTATGTAATGGTACAGTCCATAAATACTCAGTCTCCGTCTTCAAAAATACTTGCTTAAACAACATTATGGAATGTATCGAAGCAGTCTGTACATAATTTCCAATGTCTTCTCTATCTAACTGTAGGAACATTCATGTGAGTTTCAAGAGAAAATTTGGCCAAATGTGAACAGACAACCCTCTCCAAATCTGAATTGGATATAGAATGTCAGGAAGGTTGGAAATGAAATAATGAAATACTTTTACTATCTTGCATAAGGAGGGAAGTCAAAATGATTTGTAGTTAAACTAACAGAATTCATAAATTCTATGTTAATTAGAGGTGTTTTTTTAATGGCTGTAGGCTTTCAAACATATTAATAAGAACTATACATTTTGAAAACTTACTTTTACTTTACTAAAAATTCTCAAGAATCGAAATACTATAATCTAGTATTACTGGATAATTTATTAGGCTATAAGAGCAAGGACAAATCTCCAACTTTAATTCATGTTGCAATGAATTTGTCACAGTAAATTTTTATTAGGAAAAAACCCCCCAGGAATGCTCGCTTTTCCCCTGCTCAACCCAAAAATAGGCTTCCAATTAAGTGGGATAACGAATAGACCCTCTGTTAAAAAGCTAAATGACATCTTGGCCTACTACCCAGATACATCCGTCACCCAAAGTCTTTCAGTTGGGATTTACCCTGAATGACGTTTAGTGTAGGTTAATAATTAGTTTTTAGCATAAGAATCCAGCATGATCGTTTTTGCCCCAAGAGAGAAAAACAGGCTGAGCAATTTTTAGATAATACGTTCTGATAAGACAAGGCTCCTGATTCCCTGTGTGCAGTGCAGGCCACCTGCTCTTTGAACTGCCACAAGGGATCCCCTTGAAAGATTTAATAACAGCAATCAAAGCTTGAACTGATTTTACATATTATATCACAAAGTAAGACCCTGTAGACAAGGGCTCATCAAAAGATGTAAACTAAAGCTCGCCTCTACAAACATTATATATAATTGTATATACAGTGTGGTTACTAGAATTTAGCATAGCTAATATTGAAAGAAGTTGTGAATGAGTTATATATAGAATTTAGCATAGCTAATATTGAAAAAGGTTATGAATGAGTTATTTGCTGCAAACTGAATTTCAATTCAATTCAATTTCAATTTATTAGATTTGTATCCTGCCCCTCTCCGAAGACTCGGGGCGGCTCACAACAACAATAAAAACAATATTCTAGCGAAAACAAATCTAATGTTAAAAAGCACATAAAACCCCTATCATATTTAAAAAGCAAACAACACATACATATCCAAACATAAATATTAAAAAGCCTGGGGGAAAGGTGTCTCAACTCCCCCATGCCTGTCAGTATAGATGGGTCTTGAGTAATTTACGAAAGAATTTAAGGAGTGATCAATCAGAGTCTGCGGAGAGGGGCGGCATACAAATCTAAATAATAAATAATAAATTAATTAATTAATACACTGCTTATGAAAGATACAATTAAGAAGAGGCTGAAAAAGGACCAATTAAAATACATGTAGAAAAAAGAGTTGAAGGAAAAAGAAAATACAAAGAATAGAGTGAATATAGATCTTGTTATAAAACTAAGTTCTGTAAAGTATGGGAGAAGAGAAAGAAGATTATCCTGGAAATGCCACTCCTCTAAAAGGTTGATATTCTTATCTGAAGTCACTTCCTGATTGTAATGGTACACATCCCCAGAAAAAAAAAGGTATGAAATGCAGGTAGAGGAAGATGCTGTTTAGAAAATAGGACCTCAAAGTTAATGCTGAAAATAGTAAGAAGAAGATGGAAGATAACGGAACAATAACAACAAGTTGTGATACTTTTCATAATAAATAAAAAGTAGCCTATGAGTATTTTCTTGAAATGTGAACAAATTTGTATGCTGCTTTTTATGTATGTATAGAATAGAATAGAATAGAATTTTATTGGCCAAGTGTGATTGGACACACAAGGAATTTGTCTTGGTGCATACGCTCTCAGCGTACATAAAATAAAATATACATTTGTCAAGAATCAAGTATGTATGTATGTATGTATGTATTTATTTATTTATTTATTTATTTATTGATTGGATTTATATGCCACTGGAAGCCAAAAAAAAGGTTCCCCTGGATGAAATGGTGATTACCGTAGTAAAAATTTAGAATGTGCTGAAATGGATAGGATGATGATGGAATTAAAAGAAAAAGAGGAATTGGACTATTATAGAATTTGGAATAGATTTTATAATTGGATAGAAATTAGGAACCAAAGTAACAAACACAAAAAACTAAAATCTGAATGAACAGCAAAATAAGTAACAAATCAATGGTAAAGCATGAAAGTAGCATATATGTTTTGACATGAAATACTGTAAAATATATTGTATAGTGTCCTTAATGTTCATCATTGTATGTATTTTGTGTTTGTTCATTTTGATGTTTGTCTCATTATTTTTTACTTTTCTTTTTTGTATTTGCATTTTTTAATGTTGGAAAATTAATAAAAACTTTTAAAGAAAAGCAACATCCTAAATGAAAAGATTGAACATTTATTTATTAAATTTATTTGCCTCCCATCTTGTTTTGGACCAATTCTAGGCAGCTTATAGTATAAAAATAAGCCACTAGCCTTTCTAACGTGAGTTTCAGCTATCCACTAGTTCAATCTACTGATAAACAAGAGCATTTCAGGGCGATTAAGCAGATATTAGACAGTAGCAAATATCTAAATGAAGCAAATATCTGCAGTTTGGATTAATGCAGCATGCTCTATATGGGGCTATCTTTGAAGAGTCTTCAGAAATTACAATTGGCCCAGAATGCAGCAGTTTTAGAGCCCCCCCTAGGTTGTCACATATAACACCACTGTTACGCAATCTATACAGGCTGCCAATTTGCATCTGGTCCGATTCAAGGTGTCAGTCATTACCTTTTATACCAGTGATGGCATGCAGAGCCATATCTGCTGGCACGTGAGCCGTTGCTCCAGCTCAGCTCCAGCACACATGTGTGCACCAGCCCGCTGATTTTTGTTTCACATGGAGGCTCTGGGAGGGCATTTTCGGCTTCTAGAGGGCCTCCGGGGGATGAGGGAGGGTGTTTTTGTCCTCCCCAGGCTCCAGGGAAGCCTCTGGAGCCTGGGGAGAGTGAAAAACGAGCCTACCAGGCCCACCAGAAGTTGGGAAATGGGCTGTTTCTGGCCTCCAGAGGGCCTCCAGGGGGGCAATTTTCACCCTCCCTAGACATTGAATAATGTGTATGGGTATTCACACAGGCACAATAGTGTGTGCACACACGCTTTCAGCACCCGAGAGAAAAAAGGTTTCTCTATCACTGTTTTATACCCTTTAGGGCTGTGATGTCGAACCTTTGACATGCGTGCTCTAGGTGGCATGCAGAGCCCTCTCTGCAGGAACACAAACTCAGCCCCACTGTGTGTGCATCCCACTAGCAGGATGCAGAGTGAACACAGGATCATGTATGCCGTGTGGGGTTTGCACAGGTCACATGTTAATTGCATTATGGGTATGCGCGCTAGACCACTGTCGCGCATAGTGACAAAAGATTAGCCATCATTGCTTTAGAGCAAAGGTCCTCTGGGGAGCTGTCTTGCCCCAATGGGATTGGCTCGCCCCACTCGTGCTGGCAAATGAGACTTATTGCAGACCTTATCAACCAAGAAATTGTGGCCTGGTCTGGCGGGGTACCAGAGAAGAGTTTTCTGTCAAGTCCCTCACCCTTTGGATGAAGTCTTCCCACACCCTTCTGGCCTTCAGGAAATGCCTTAAAATTTGGCTATGCTGGTTGGCAAGAAGTCGATCCTGAAGGAGAAGCTGTTGACTGGGGTGGCTAATATAGTAACAGAGAAGCCACCACTACCTCTCCTCTCTAACCCCATAGTTTTTTAGTTTGTTTTCATTGCTTGTGATTTAAAACTGTTTTTATATTTATAATTGTTTTTATTTCCTTATGTTTTATTATGTAATAAGCCACTTAAGTCACCTCACACCACAAGATGAGCAACATATAAGTTTGATAAATAAAATACCATAAGTATGCCTAATACTATAAGCATCACCATCACTAGATAAACCAGACAAAGAATCAATTCCATAGGATGGCTATGATTATTTTTATTGAAAGGGGCTACCATAGCGGAATCTTGGAAGTTTGATTGTACTGTTTCTTCTTCCCTTATTATACTCAATTGAATTAGATGAATATCTGAATCTAATCTACCGGTATATATTTTATGCTTGTTTGGTATTTAGGATATTGCCTCCCCTTGACACATCAGTAAGAGATCCTGCTTGTCTCAATCAAGACATCTTATTCTCTACAATCGGTTCTTCAAAAAGGACTGGAGGACAAATTATTGTTTATCATCTATTATCAATCTATTAAGTTCCATATTGTCATAACAGATTAAAATGAAAAGAAATGCAGTGTTCAATTATAAATGCCCCTTTAATTTGTAAAACGCCAAAGCCAAGTAAAATACAACTTCAAACTGCAATAGCAGATAAGATCAGTGGTGGGTTGCTACAGGTTTGCCCTGGATCAGGTGAACCAGTAGCGGTAGTGACAGAAGGCTCCGCCCACCCGTCCAGATGTCTCTGTACATGCACAGAAGTGCCCCTGGTGCCCCCCGTGCACACTCCCAATAGTGATGGAATTTGAAACCCACTACTGGATTTTTTTCCCCATATAATTCATAGAATATAATTCCATATGAAACTTTTTTCCTGAGGAAGGCTTCAACTTATTCCTTGTGTGTCCAATTACACTAGACAAATTCCTTGTGTGTCCAATCACACTGGGCTAATAAAATTCTATTCTATTCTATAACTTTACTAATCCACCATCTTTATTGCTGTATGAATCTGTTGATGTGAAGAGGATCTTAAAGTGTAGTCATGTGTATATTACTTGTAGGTGGTCATTCAAATAATTTGGACCTAAGATATTCAGACTTGTTTAGAAGTCAACCGCCTTTTGAACTGAAAATACTAACAACCATTAAAAATGTACAGAATTAGTGTAACATCATCCATTTGGTTCTGTCAGTAATATGGACTGAACAATCATATTCTGTACCAGCTTCAATGTTTCAGCATTCTTCAAAGCCAGGGCCACTTAGAATGCAGTTGTTGGACTGAGAATAGAACTTTAGTAGAAAATGACATCACAAGCCAATCCTTCAAATAAAACTGATTTTTGCAAAGACTGCTTGGAGAAAATGATATGATTATTAGATTCTGATAAATAGCATAAAGTGGCAGTGACTCTAATCAGGAGAAATTCCTCAATCAATCATTAACAGAATGTTTGTCTTCCTGAGGAATTATAACACTTAGATTTAATCAACACCTATATTCTTAAATAGAGAGAGAGTACTCGACAGGACCTTTTAACCTTCTCCACTATTCATGATCATTTACAGAAAACAACATGATTAAATTAATTCTACTTAAATGTTTCAGGGAGGATTTGTTACAGCACTGAAATCCAGGCACAAATGAAATACTTAAATCCTTTATATCTTTGGCAAAATCTTTTTCATTGACTCAGTGAAGTTTCTAAAGACATTCTTCCTATCAATACAAACAGATATAATCCCTCGCTACTTCACTGTTCATCTGTCACGGATTTGCTATTTCACTGATTTTCAAAAGGGGGCTTAAATCTATTAAAATTTTTAAATCCATTAAAAATTCATAAAATTCTTCTACAGTACTACTGTACTCTATTAAAGAAACTGGTAGGAGATCACATGTAGTTCCAGCTGAGAAACATTATAGAATGACTGTTTAATAATGCAAAGGGTGGGTTTTAAAAGTCCAAATACTTGTTAAATACATAAAAAAATATCTTTCCTCTACTTCGTTTTTCATGGGTGGTCTTGGAACGCATCGTTTTTCATGGGTGGTCTTGGAACGCATCCCCAGCGAAAAACGAGGGATCACTGTATACAGTATCTCGTACACGTAAAAGGCAGTAGATTGCAAAGAATAATATTTGAACTGGTAACTTCCTGTTTCGTAACTGTTGTGGTTAGCTCTGGCCCTGCTCCTGCCCCAAGGACTGTGGATGTGGGGGAGACATCCACATGCTGCAGGCCTGTTTTGCCCCCGGTGGAATCTTATGATGAAGGCTCCTCTGACCAAGAAGACATGAGTGACAGGGAGGAGGAGAGTGTGGCAGACAGCTCAGAAGGAGATCAATTACCTAGCTCCTCCTTGGATTCAGAACAAGAGTTAATGATACAGCCACGCATGCGGAGAGCGATGCATAGGCAACAACAACTGAGAGATTATTATCAAATAAAATGAGGCCACCTGTGGTTGGGTGGGGCTGTGGTAATTAGTGAGGCTACTATAAATAGCAGCCTATGGGTTTGGCCATTGCGGAGGATTATCTGATCATTGTGTTTCGTGCCTGCTTTACTGACTTTAACTTTTTGTGTGCTGATTTTCCCCCGCTTTGAAACTAAACCAGAGCAAAGTGTGTTTCACTTTGTGAAAGAAGAAGGACTGTGAATTGCCTCACAGCTGCAAGCTAAGTATCACAGAACTGATAAGGGACTTGTACAAATTACCAGTTTGTTTGGAAATGAGTGCTCTTTGCTATACCAAAAGAGGGCTTGGTTTAAGTGAATTTTCAGTATAAAGAACATTGTTTTGAATTTTCAAACGTGTGTGTGTCTGAAATTTGTACCTGTGAATTTCTGGGAGGATTCTACCAGAGAGCCCGACAGAACAGTAACTCAATCTCTCAGTGACAACTAACCTACTGGTGGTACATTATGCTAATTTGTCTAGGACAGTGATGGTGAACATTTTTTGATTCATGGAGCAAAAGGGAGGGTATGAGTGTGCTAGCACGCGTGCGTGTGCCCACGCCCATTCCTCCCCTCATGCATGTGCATCCCCCGAGCTGCCTCTGCACACAATTCTCCCCTGTCCCTGCACAGTGAAAAAAACGGTCAAACTGGAAGTTCGGGAAAACAGACTTCTGGTTTGCCCATTATGCTGTTTTTTCCCCTCTGGAGGCTTCAGGGAAGCTTTCTCAAGCCCCCGAGTGGGAAAAACAACACAACGGACAAATTGGAAGTTCGGTTTGCTTGTTGTGCTATTTTTTGTACTCCGGAGCCTTCAGGGAAGCTTCCTGAAGCCTCAGAGTGAGAAAAGTAGCACAACGGGCAAGCCGGAAGTCTGTTTTTCTGAACTTCTGGTTTGCCAGTTGGACGGTTTTTTGCACTCCGGAGCTTCAGGGAAGCTTCTCTGAAGCCTCTGGAGGGCAAAACGGTCTTCCCCAAGGCTGTGTGTGTGTGCAGGAGCTGACATATGGCAACGCCTTGTTGCCCTCCAATATGGCTCGGCATGCCATCTTTGACACGCATGCCATAGGTTCACCATCACAGATCTAGGACAACCTAAACATTAGCAGAAATGGAACACGATTCCTCATTGTTTCATATTAGAAATAAGATCCAATTTAAGGCACCTTAGTACTGGCAACCATGACAAGCTATCATGTACAAATACATAGAGAGTTCATCAAGAACCAGAAAGAAATATTCCAATAGCTTCTTTAGAAAAGTGAAGAGTTTGAAAATCAACAAAATATGGTTCCCAGTTTTACATCATACCAAGATTAAATATCCTTTGACTAATTAACAGTAAAAAGAATCTAGCAGACTCATCAGAACATGCAGTAGTATATATAACAAAGTAATTTAAAAAGTCAATCAGGAATCCGTTATATTTTCCCAAAATGAATCAATCAGAAGTTTAACTACACAAAGAACTAATTAGCATCTATCAGAACAGAAACCAGCTGTCTTGGGTGCCTGTGACATGGACCAATCAGAGAACAGTTTGCCAGGTACAAATACTCTACAACAGGCAGGCAGTCCCTGTTCAGTGGCCTGTGAGCTACTGCTACAAAGCAGTTTATTCTGTCTCTGAAGATGCCAACTATATCTACTAGCAAAACATCAGGACACCAGAAAACTAGATCACATGAAGGTTCATCAATCCTTAAAAGCCAAATGACCTAAGTGCTAAAGCCCACTGCAACAACATCACCAAAAAAGCTTAAAGAGTTGTTAACCTAATTCTATGTAGCTTCTCCTCCGGTAATCTCACATTACTAACCAGAGCATATAAAACTTTCGCCAGACCAATCCTTGAATACAGCTCATCTGTCCGGAACCCACACATTTCGGACATAAACACTCTAGAAAATGTCCAGAGATACTTTATTAGAAGACCCCTCCACTCCTCCACTCACAACAGAATACCCTACGTAACCAGACTTACAATCCTAGGTTTAGAAAGCTTAAACTATGTTGCCTTAAACACAACCTAAGCATAGCCCATAAAATCATCTGCTACAACATCCTTCCTGTGAATGATTACTTCAGCTTCAACCACAACACACGAGTAAACAACAGATACAAACTTAAAATACACACACACACATTTATTGATAGAAGGGAATATTTATAGGTTACAGTTGCAATATGGGGTCCTCTTTGAGCTTGTAGGTGGGGTTTTTTGGAGACAATTCATTACCAAATTCAGATATGACCAAATATCTGAAATTGTAACCAAATAGGTAACATCATCAGTACTAGAAGGAAGTGGGGTTTGCTATTACCTTTCTATACTAATGATTTGCTCTGTCATTGTTGGGAATGTTCTTGATGATTCCTTAATTAAACTGTAGTTCTATGATTGGAGTACTATTTACTTCTTCATTGTTGGTCCAGTGTTAATCTTAGTGTTAATTTCTGATTATTCAGATTGTGTAATAAGTTTTCCCCCAAGACATTCAGGATATTTTCCAGTTAAGTAAAATTACCACAAACATTCAAATTCCCCGAAGAATCAAGTAAAACTGGGATATGACTTTCAAATATTTTCGAAGTGTTCTTTTACAATCCCATTCACACTATCCCAGGTTCATCTTTTTCTCCTTTATGATTTAAATACTTCATACTTGCAACTATCACATCTGTCATCCAAATTTAATAGCAGCAGGAACAGTCATTATATTGGTGGACAGGCACATCTCCTCCTGCAATGTCAGGTACATAGGATGGAAACATAGCTTCATCCTACCCTTTCCGGTTACTGTTCTCTTCCTGTTTGGCAAGGAAGTTAAGAAAGAGCTAAAGAAGAGCAGGTTGCATAAAATGGTAATGTGGATATCCCATTTAGATTGCAGTAATTACTGGTCATCGTTATTTCCTCCATAGAGCAATTAAGGAGACAAAAGCCAGTGATGTCAGCACGACTTTAGTAGTCTAATTCAATCTCTAGAAATCCAGTTACAAAAAGAGATCAAGATTCTAGAAATGGTCTAGATACACATTTATTATTATTATTATTATTATTATTATTTATTAGATTTGTATGCTGCCCCTCTCCGAAGACTCGGGGCGGCTATCTAGCTATCTCCACTGAACATTTCTTACATCCGTAATGATCCTATGACTTTAATTTGTCCCTAGAGGTATCTAAAACGTCTTAATTGCTTATGCAGGATCACAAAGAACATATATTATAGCACTGTTTCTCAACCTTGGCCACTTGAAGATATTTGGACTTCAACTCCCAGAATTCCCCAGCCAGCAGCTGGCTGGGGAATTCTGGGAGTTGAAGTCCAGATACCTTCAAGTGGCCAAGGTTGGGAAACACTGTATTATAGAAATTACAGAACCTAAGAAAACAGCCAGAATATAGTTAAAACAAGCTATAATTCCACTGCTTGCGGAATTAAAAAAAAAGAATTCTAATCTAGCACAGAAAACATCAGAAACAATATAGACAAACAAAAGCAAATCTGAAAGGCGAGCAAACCCCATAAGCCAGGCAGCCATTATTAGCGTGTCGATAGCACACTTGTTAAAAATGTATATTTTAATTTTCTGTATTGCTAAAGGTCCCAATTTGCTCAGGGATCTAGCTAAGCTACCACTTTCTACCATGACAGAATCTAATCTTTATTTAATGGATTTAGCATCTATCTTCACTAGAGTGGTCTCTAAGGGAAAGAGGAGGGAAGAATGAGGGGGCCTAGTAGAGAAGATCAGAGCCCCCCCCCCTTCTCTTCATCCATCCGGCGCTCATGTTTGTGTTCAAAATTCAATTACCTCCTTATTGATACTTCACAGAGATATTTAAGCTGCAAACATGAAGCCCTGATTTCCCAGGGGGCCATGCCCCTCTCTATTTCACTGCTCTGCTTTCCCCCCAGGGTGAATTCCTGAGGCGTCCATATTAATAGGTAATCAGTCACAATTCATTTATTAAACAGCTCGCAAGGTTTATCAGCCTGTCCTGATTAGCCGAAAGAAGCCACTGAATTCCTAATTTATTTATGAAAATATAAGTGTCTTTTTGAATTCCATTCAAGGGAAGGGGTTCTTAGGATATGGCATGCTGAATTCTAACAGGGAAGCGAGCACAAGGCAAGTCTAGGGAAAACTGTGATTGATCCTGAGAAATTTAGTGCCACAGGGATCCACAGCAACAGTCGATGATTTAGGGCTATGGAACTTATTTCCCTTGGATTTGTTAGATTGCTCATCATTAACTGGACATCGGTGCGATTATAAAAATTAGGAGCCTAAAATACTGCACACAGATTGGCTGGCAACTGCAAAAGAAATTGTCTATTTTTAACAATTTTAAAAAAGAAATCAAAGTATAAGAAACCCCGGATAAAGCTACGACATTAAAACAATCATTAAGATTTAAAAAAAAAAATATTGCTGATAGAACTTCTCAGTGGAGATGCCTCTATTCTAGAATATTCTCCCCACTGAAATTCATAAATCACACCTAAAATTAAATCTTGTAATGCAGCTGAAGATCTACCTCTTCCTGAGGTTTTCTATATATGAATACTATTTGTCCATTTTAATGTTGCTTGTGGATTGTTTTCTACTCTTACAGATGATTTTTGTGCTTTTAAATTTTTAATTGTAAACTGCCATGAGACTATTAAGAAGTAATCTTTAAATATACTGCTCAAAAAAATAAAGGGATCACTTAAACAATACGATATAAACCCAAGTAAATCAAACTTCTGTGAAATCAAACTGTCCACTTAGGAAGCAATACTGATTGACAATCAATTTCATTTTATTGTCAGCACATTCAACTTTGTACAGAACAAAGTATTCAATGAGAACATTTCATTTATTCAGATCTAGGATGTGTTATTTGAGTGTTCCCTTTATTTTTTTTGAGCAGTGTACAGTGTTTCCTCAATTTTCGCAGGGGATGCGTTCCGAGACCACCCGCGAAAGTTGAATTTCCGCGCAGTAGAGATGCGGAAGTAAATACACCATTTTTGGCTATGGACAGTATCACAAGCCATCCCTTAACACTTTAAACCCCTAAATTACCATTTCCCATTCTCTTAACAACCATTTACTCACCATTATTACTGGTACTCACCATTGAAAGACACTTAGTGATCCTGATATTTATAAACATAATTATTTATTAACAATAATTATTTTTTTTGTTATTTATTTGCAAAATTTATTAGTTTGGCGATGACGTATGACGTCATCGGGTGGGAAAAACCATGGTATAGAAAAAAACCCGCGAAGTATTTTTTAATTAATATTTTTTGAAAACCCGTGGTATAGGCTATTTGCAAAGTTCGAACCCGCGAAAATCGAGGGAACACTGTATATGAAATAATCCTGAGAGGAAGAAAGTAGGCCAGAATCCAAAACCTTGCCTCTTTCAACGTATATGTTGTGCTGGTGTCAAATTATTTACCCATGGCAAGGCTCTTACAACATAAATGTTTGTATCACATTAATTACAGCCATGCCAGATAAAGAAGTAGCTATCAAAATGATATATAAATCCACCTACCTTTAAAACTCACATAAAGAAACATGAGTTACATTATGCTTCCATATATGGGGTTTTACATGCCTTCCAACTCTTCCCCCTGGAAATTCCTGAGTTCAATTCATAGGAGAGGGTCTGAACCCTATATAACAACATCCTTGTCTGATATTTTCCACAGGTAAAGTAGTTTGTCTCCTCCCCCGCATTTATGAAAAGAAAACATGACCATGGCCACATGGGGGAAATTTCAAATTTCCTGTCACTCCACTATAATTCATATAGTGCTGAAGGAAAAAGCTAGATGCTTTTTGGAAGATGTTTGTGGTGGAAAAAAATCCTTATAGGGTTGTATCAGATATGGAAAAACTAATACAAAAATGTGCTATGCAAAAACACTGATTTGGATTAGTGACTAGGGTTTATTAAAATATCTAAAATAGACATTACTCTTCAATAAACAATAATAAATATGCATAACTCAGATATAGTTTCATGTGGCAAACTTATATAACCATCAAGGACGAGTTTAAACGGAAACAATCCAAAGTATTAGAACTTGCAAGCATTAGAAGTAAAATCATTGCATTCTATCCAGAATTTTGTGAATACAGCTTGAAACTTATTCAAAATGTATACACATTGCTTAAAGCAACAAAGTCTAAAGGTACCACATTAAAGTCTTCCTTGCACAAACAGTATGCCTTTTTTAAACGAAAATTGATTTTAACATTGATTTAGTTAAACCTGAGCAACATACAGAGTAAACATGCTTTTATAAAACTAATTATAAAGATTGAATTTATCCTTAATTTTTCCTAGAGAGATTATGTACATTTAAAATTAACCTAAATATCTAAATCATCCACATAAACATTTCCAGAACATTCTAACCAATGAGTATGACTGAATGTGTGAATATGATATATCAGCTCATGTCCCAGGTGAAATTAAACAATATTATTACTGTTAATTGCTAAATAGTTAAAGAAATTAAACTCCCTCCTATCATTATCCCAAAACATTTGACCAGATACTGTGTATCAGTAGTGAGTTCTAAAATCCTATACTACTGGTTTGTGTACCCGCTTGTGCACGACACTTCTGCTCATGGGCAGAAGCGTTGAGGGTGGGTATGCGGAGCCTCCTGCCACTGGCACTACCCATTCTAAGGACCGGGCCGAACCAGGAGCAACCCACTGCTGCTGTGTATGAAACAAATGTCTTTTGAGGAAACTAATACAGTAACTGGTATTTGAGTGTATCATCAATTCTGTTTTAGTCAACAAAAATATAATGGTATTTATTTATTTATTTATTAATTATTTATTTATATTTGTATGCCGCCCCTCATAATATATAACATAATAAAAAACAATATAACATTGTAACAAATCTAATGTTAAGAAGAAAAAAAAGATATTTAAAACCCCAGTAATGAAAAACCATGCGACATATACATACCAATACATAAAATATAAAAGCCTTGGGGAAGTGTTTCAGTCCCCCCATGCCTGGCGATATAGGTGGGTCTTGAATAATTTGCGAAAGACAAGGAGGGTGGGGGCCGTTCTAATCTCGGGGGGAGTTGATTCCAGAGGGCCGGGGCCGCCACAGAGAAGGCTCTTCCCCTGGGGCCCGCCAAACGACATTGTTTGGTCGACGGGACCCAGAGAAGGCCAACTCTGTGGGACCTTATCGGCCGCTGGAATTCGTGCGGTAGAAGGCAGTTCCGGAGATATACTATTTCTATAAGAAAAAATCCAAGTAAAACTTGAGAATATCAGTAGAAGAAAAGGAATATATCATATCTACAGTATGTATCACTAATTCATCCATAATTAAAGTTGCTTCCATATGGAATTACTTAAGCAGCATCAGGTCAGGACAAAGAATGCATTTGGCAACTACCAGTTGTTTCCAGCTACTCCGTTTCTTTTTAACCTATGCTATCTTAGTGATTTATCTATAACTAAAATTCATAAATAATGGTGAGAAGGAATTCATATTTCTCCAAAAAGACCTAAATTAATCAGGGCTATGCAAAAGAAGAAAAAGAATAAGATTCTTGAACTAGGATGTTCCAGAATACTCCTTTGGTAAAAACAATATGTTTAAAATTGCTTGAACTCAGTATTCATCAGTATTCAATGTCAACATTTTATGGAACAAAAATATATTAACTATGGCGTGTCTCAAATTTATTCACAGTCAAGAATACCAAGCTAACAGGTGGATTCAGTATCACATGGCAAAAATCAACTATACTATTGTTAACCATATTAGATATCGTTCATGAAGTTGTTAATATTAAGTTAACATCTTGGATATTTTTCATTGCTTAAGTTATATCATCCCATATGATATCAAAAATAAAACTCCAAAGTAATATTTGAGGAATTGCTATTAATAGGAATAACCACAGTAATGACCTTTTACCTTTTAGTGATGTTAATAGATATGTCGTGAGAAAGTATAATAAGAACTGGCCTCTATATCTTCTGATGCAATTCCTAAGCAAACATACACCATAGATGGAAATGTCAGTTTTTGCCTTCAATTTCTTCCGGTTTGGTGGAGATCGCGGCGAGACGTGTCTGGCAGGGCTCTGCCAGGCGAATCTCTTCTACCCCCTCCGAAGGTCGCATTTGCGATCGGATCGGGCCCGGATGGCCCGATCCATGAACAGGGGGCTCTCCTCTGCCCGAGGACCCATCGCCAGGACTCCAGAGGCAGCGGTTCGCCCCGCAGCTTCGGAGACGGGAGAACCGCTCCTCTTTGCTTAAGAGGACCGGCCAGCGCTTTCTCCCCTCACTCAGCGGGAAGAATAAAAGCAAAGAAGCGAAAGTAAAAATATTTACATCTACATAGAAAAAGAATATAGCAGACAAAGGACTTAAGGTAAAAATCTCCATTGTGTTTCGTCTCTAAGTCAGAAAAAGATCGTAAAACTTTTAAGTAAAAGTTTTTTTTTCCAGGGCGAAAGTGAAAGTTTTTTCTTGTTTAAACTCATCCGCAAATAACAGCCGGACCTAATTTTTTTTTCTTCACTTTTACTTTTCCATTTTGAACGTGAACTTGGGAATCTACAAAATAATTTTTTGACTTTATGCTTTAACAAAATAGTTTAAATTTGACATGACTATTTAAAAAATTTTAACTCCTAAAGGAAATTTCTAGTGATGATCAGAATCTGTTCTTGATAGATTTTTAAAATCATAATCTTCTGGACTTAATTTTTGAAGCGGAGGAACACAGTCTTGCTGCCTTTTTTTTTTTTTCTTCTTTCTTGCTGCCTATCTTCACAACATGAATAACTTAATAATCATGAATTAAATGGAATCTAGAAGAGATTGAAATTACTTTTTTCTTGGACTACTTATTGTTGGATTAACCTATCTGGAATACTTGCTGAGCCTTTTGGACTATTTGCTGACACCTTTTGGATTATTTGCTGAGAACTCTTTGGTTTAACATCTGCCTGCTGCACGAAAATTAACTTGACTCCATCTTGGGATCTCTTTCTTTGTTCTTTGTTCCTGTCTTGAATTTGGAAAATAAACTGACTCCATCTTGAACACAAGCAAGCTTTGGAATTGTTTTACTTCTTGAACTTTGAATTGAAATCAAATATAACTTTACCCTTTGAGATTTGGATTTTCATTTCTACTTCCTAGCAAAATTACAGGATCTATAAGAAGAACTTAAGTATATAATACTGTTATTGTGTCTTTGAATAATTATCTGGTTTTTTTCCCCCTGATTTTTCTTTGACTTTCTTCCTTACATTTCTATTACTAGAAGAAGTTTGGTTTGAATTACATGCATTGTTAATAAACCTTGGATTCCTGCTCTATTCTAAATAGTTGAACTAAAATAACACCCTCCTTCTTGTTCTTCTTGAACAATTCTTTTTACTTCACTTTTTCCCCTTTTCTTTTTTCTTCCCTCCTCCTAAAGTCTTTTCCTCTAAAAAATTTTTCTTTTTCTTTTCTTTCTCTTGTCTTCTATATATAGTTGATATTCCTTCTCTTCTTTCATTTTCTGTCCTCCTTTTACTTGAAAAGGCTAATACTTGCTTTTCTTTCCCTGTGGCACTAAACAATAATATTTCTTTTTTCTTTTCTTCTTTTGAACTCTGTTATTAATTGAATTGCTATTGAATTGGTATAGTCATATTATAAGGGAAACAAAATATATTGAATAGATTTGGAATTTATAGTAATTTCTTTTCCTTTTCACTATATATAAACTTGAAACTAACCTTAAAATTTGAAATAGTGGATTCCAATTTGATAATGTCCCACACCTCAACTCTTGTTAAAACAACAAAGAAACAAACAACACCAACTACCCTATCTCCACAAGTGTCACCGCATTCTTCTCCTTCGCATCAACTGCTAACCATGTCTACCAAAGACAAAGACAAAGACAAAACAATGCAGTCCAATATTGCAACTATACATGAGACTTTGAATGCTTTGAAGGACTTTATGGTCAAATCACAAGAAGATGCCACTCAACAAAGAGAGGCCATAAAGGAGGAGGCAACACAACAAAGAGAAGCCATAAAGGAGGAGGCAACACAACAAAGAGAAGCCATAAAAGCTGACTTGGCAGAATTTAAAGTGGAGATGGCTCAAATGAAAGCTGATATGGGCGAGATGAAAGATCAGATAAAGCAGATCCAACAAACTCTTCAAGAAAGTGATGACCGAGTCAAAAAAGTTGAAGAGCAAGCTGACAAAAATGAGAAAAGAATGGAGTATCTTGAAGGGAGAGCTGATGAAAGATACAAAAGATATGATGAATCTATCATCCAGCTGGAGATGCAACGAGCTTCGTACGGACTTCGATTTCAGAATATAAAAGAGGAAAAAGATGAAGACTTAAAAACGACTATGGCGGAAATCATTGGAGGTATACTTCAAGAGGACCCCATGGCTTTACAGAAAGAAATCGATGAAGTATACCGAATTTCGAATAGCTATATCCGTCGACACAACCTCCCAAGAGAGATACATATTAAATTCACAAGAAAGGCGTTGCGAGATGAGATACTTCATCATTCAAGAAACTCCCCGCCTCAACGACATGGAGTAGAAATAAAGATATTAAAACAAGTTCCAAGAAGTGTCAGAGAAAACAGAAGAGACTACCACTTTTTAACTAAAATCTTGATTAAAGAAAATATCACTTACCGTTGGCTTATTCCACAAGGACTTTCTCTGACATGGCGCTCTACAAGGTACAAACTGGAAAACGTAGATCAAGCTACGTTCTTTCTTGAACAGAGTGGTTTGGGCCACTCCGACCATGCAAGTAAGCAACTAGTGGTCCAACTACAACCAGCCAAACAGCAACCAGGGGAAAAATCACTAATTCAGCAAGAAGAAAACCTGGGGGCAACTGCCCAAGTAATAGAGCAGGACCAAGGTTCTAGAAGAGTTCAACCTCAGCGAGAAACCAAAAAACCTATTAAATGACAATGAATAAAGACTTGAAAATCTTTTCCGTAAATGTTAATGGACTCAACGAACCAAGAAAAAGGAAGCAAATTTTTTCCAAAATCAGAAACCAAAATGTTCAGATTGCAATACTACAAGAAGTTCATATTAAAAAAGACAACCAAAAATTACTGTTGAATCCCAAAATTGGAAAAATGTATGCTGCATTAGCAGACCAAAAAAAAAGAGGTGTAGTGATGTATGTCAAGAATTCTATAAATTCCAAACAAATATATAAGGATAAAGAGGGTAGGATATTGATTGTACAAGTAGATATTGAACCCAGACCTTTAGTGGTTGTTTCTATTTATGCTCCCAATGAAGACCAAATGACATTCTATAAAAATTTACACCAAATAATAACAGATTTAGCTATTGATAATCTATTGATAATAGGTGATTTTAATGCTATCGCGAATAGACAATTAGACCACTCAGCAGGGGGAGGTAATAAAAAAAGGGGAAAAGGTAAAAAAACAAGAAGAAACTTGCTACCCAGTACTTTTCAAAAAATGAAAGCGGAATTATTATTAAGCGATATTTGGAGGGAAAGACACCCTCTCAAAAGGCAATTTACCTTTTATTCCAATCCTCACAAAATTTGGACGAGAATTGACATGGTATGGGCACCAAAAACAGTGGCAGAACAAATAAGAGAAGTTGAGATAGACGTTAATACCTGGGCCGATCACAATCCAATAGTGGTCTATATGACGATGAATAATAAACAGAACAATTGGCGGATGAACAGGTATATATTAAACGACAAGAAATATAAGGATTGGATTGAAAAGGAATTAAAAATATTTTTTGAAATTAATAAAACATCAGACACTACTCCACAGAACTTATGGGATACAGCTAAAGCGTACATAAGAGGTTTAACAATATCTTATACAGCAAAATATAATAAGGAAAAGAAATTAGAGTATTTACAATTAACAAACGAACTAAAACAATTAGAATCCTTATCGCAGCAACATATTAAGAATAGAGATCTAAAGACAGAAATAAACGTAATTAAACATAAAATTAGAGTTATAGAACAAAACCAATTAACTGAAAAGATTAAAAGAGCAAAGCAACAATACTTTGAATATGCAAATAAACCTGGCAGATGGCTAGCGTATAAACTTAGAAAACAGAGTCAATCAAAATTAATCCAAAAATTAGAAGATAAAGATGGTAAAATAAAATACGATACAGAAGGTAAGGCAGACATTGTGTATAATTTTTATAAGGAATTATATGCTAAAGATCATGTCATTGAAGATGAAGTTTTTAACTATTTAGAGGCTTCAAATCTACCACAAATAACAGAAGATCAACAGGCTACTATGGATGGACCAATAACAATGGAGGAACTCCTAATAACAATTAAAAAACAGAAAAGCAACAAGGCCACAGGCCCTGATGCCGTACCTGCAGAATGGTATAAGATAGATAATGAAACAATAAGAAACCATATGTTAGAAACTTTTAATTCCTGTAGACTTGACGGGAAAATTCCTAAATCTTGGTCAGAATCACTGACAACCTTAATACACAAACAGGGTACAGAACCAGAAAAAATCAAAAATTATAGGCCTATATCACTATTAAATGTAGATTATAAGATCTTTATTGCCATTTATGCAGAGAGACTCAAAGGAGTTATAAATGGAATAATACACCAAGACCAAAATGGGTTTCTTCCAGGGAGACAAATTAAAAATAATATTAGAACTGTAATAAATATACTAGAGTACTATGAACAACACCCAGACAAGATGGCATCTCTAATGTTTTTGGATGCTCAAAAAGCCTTCGACAACGTTAATTGGATATTTATAAAAATGCAATTAAATAAAATGAGATTTGGCCCAAAATTTGTTAATCTAATAGATATCATATATTCAAAACAAACAACGAATATAATACTGAATAATAGTCAATTACCAATACTTGATATAAACAAGGGAGTTCGCCAAGGATGTCCTATATCACCATTGCTATTTATTATGACCCTTGAAACCTTATTAATTAAAATAAGAGCGGACCCCAGAATAAAAGGTTTAACCGTAGGAGATGAAATCTATAAACTCCAGGCCTTTGCAGATGATCTAATGTTTATAATTGAAGAACCGACTACAACAGTTCCTACTTTATTACAAACCATTGAACAATATGGAAATGTAGCAGGCTTAAAGATAAACAAAAACAAAACACATTACTTGACTAAAAATATGAACAAAACACTAGAAATTAAATTAGAAACTATTTCTGGAATAAAGACTGTAAAAAAGGTAAAATATTTAGGAATAAATTTAACAGCGAAAACAATAACATTAAAAAATGATAACTATATGAAATTGTTAGCAGAAATTAAAAAAGATTTAGCAACCTGGAACAATTTGAAAATATCTTTCTTAGGAAGAATTGCAACAATTAAGATGAACATTTTACCCAAGGTCTTATTTCTCTTTCAGACAATACCAATAAACCCAGGGGGTATCTTTTTAAAAACTCTAACCAACTTAGTTAAAAAATTTATATGGCAAGGTAAAAAAGCAAGGATAAAAATGAATTGTTTAGAAGATATTAAAGAAAGAGGAGGATTTGGCCTTCCAAATTGGAAATTATACTATCAGGCCGCTGCACTAACATGGCTTAGAGATTGGATAATCTTAGATAATAAAAGAACACTCGAATTAGAAGGACATGATTTAATGCTTGGATGGCACGCATTTTTATGGTATGATAAGGACAAAAACCATTCATATTTTAAAAGGCATACATTAAGGAAATACTTACTAGAAGTATGGAAAGATATAAAGAAGAATCATTTCTTAAGCATTCCAGACTGGTTAGCCCCCTTAGAAGCAATAACGCATCCAAAGTCTATAAAGGACAAGAAAATGACTCATAGATATAAAGAACTATTAAATGATCAGATGAAGCTTAAATCTAGAATTGAACTACAAGAAGAAGGGATAATAATAGATTGGTGGCACTATGCCCAGATCCGATCTAGATATCAGAAGGACAAAACTCTTTACATTTTTAACAAAAGTAAGAATTCTTTAACTACCTTAATAACCACTAACTCTACAAAAATGATAGGGAAAATATATAAACTACTTATTGCTCATAAAAACATAGAGTTGACTTTAAAAGATACTATGATAAGATGGTGTAGAAATATTGGTAAGGAAATAGATATAGACACATGGGAGAAAGTGTGGATTAATAATTGGAAAATGACTAAATCAGTTTCTTTAAAAGAAAACCAAATCAAAATGTTCTATAGATGGCATCTCCCACCAAATAGGATAGCAAAAATGTTTCCTAAAACATCCCCAATATGTTGGAAATGTAAGAAGGATATAGGGACTTACTATCATCAATGGTGGACATGTAGCAAAGTAAAACTATATTGGAAGATGATTGAAAAAATATTAAAAGAAATAATAAAACAAGATATAGATAATACCCCGGAATTTTATTTATTAGGTGTCACAACCCAGATTTATAAGAAAGAAATTTTTTATTTAATCATACATATATTAACTGCGGCTAGAATAACATATGCGCAAAACTGGAAAGGGGAGGAAATCCCCAAGGAAGAAGAGGTTATAGCTAAGATATTAGATTGCGCTGAAATGGATATGATGACAAGAAGATTAAACGATCAAGAGGATACTAAATTTTACGAAACATGGAACAACGTTTATAAATGGTTAGATAAGAAAAAATAAGATATATCGTCAGTGGTTGTTTTTTCTTTTTCTTTATTTTGTATTAGTTTTTATCTAGATGATAATAATAGTAATATTAGTTTAAAAGGATTTTTTGATGATTATGATATAGCTATGTATGTATAAGTATAAGCAATATATTAAGATTTTTGAAGTATAAAAGTTGAATTTAGTCTTACTGTTTAGATTGAGGGTTTAATACTATTGTATTAGAGAAATTAGGATTATATTAAAGGTATCTTTCCTTTTTGGTAATTATGTTATACCAACCTTAATACCCACATTAAGATTTGTAAACTTTAATTCAAATTTATTAATTTCTTCTATTTTTTTATAATAGTTAATACATATGTATTCTTTTTCTATATTTGAATTTATACTTTCATAAGAAGCGGGGGAAACACACCCCCACTTTATGTTTATTGTTTGTTTGTATTTGTTTGTCTTTTTATGAAAAATTAATAAAAAAATTGAAAAAAAAAAAATTAAGTTATATCATCCCATATGATATCAAAAATAAAACTCCAAAGTAATATTTGAGGAATTGCTATTAATAGGAATAACCACAGTAATGACCTTTTACCTTTTAGTGATGTTAATAGATATGTCGTGAGAAAGTATAATAAGAACTGGCCTCTATATCTTCTGATGCAATTCCTAAGCAAACATACACCATAGATGGAAATGTCAGTTTTTGCCTTCAATTTCTTAGGAAATTGATCCAATAATCATGGTGGATGAAATCTGAAATTCTGAATCTGGGATCTGTTTTAAACCTAAGCAGTAATATTGTTTTTTGCCACTGTGCAACTCCAGCTGCCTTCTAAGCCATAGTTTGTTTACTGTACAATAAGAATTCACCCAGTTGCAATTTATTTAACAAGACTTAAACAAATTATGCCTAGTACAATGGATGAAGCCATTATTTTTAAAAGATAAATTTGTCTCATATAAACAGTCTCCATTCTGATTGGAATACAGAATGTATACACCAAAGAGTGAATCATCAGTTTAACCGATTATTTTTTTTCTTCTATAGCAGTTATCTTCAGAACAAAAGAATTGCCTTCTAAAATATAATGATACTACTTAAAGCAAAGTACAGTGGTACCTCTACCTACAAACGCCTCTACTTACAAACTTTCTAGATAAGAACCGGGTGTTCAAAATTTTCTTGCCTCTTCTCAAGAACCATTTTCCACTTACAAACCCGAGCTTCCGAAACTGTAAGCAGAAAAGGCAGGGAGAAGCCTCTGTGGGACCTCTCTAGGAATCTCCTGGGAGGAAACAGGGTCGGAAAAGGTGGGGATAAGCCTCTGTGGGGCCTCTCTAGGAATCTCCTGGGAAGAAACAGGGCCTCCACCCTCCCTGTGGTTTCCCCAATTGCACACATTATTTGCTTTTACATTGATTCTTTGGGGAAAATTGCTTCTTCTTACAAACTTTTCTACTTAAGAACCTGGTCACGGAATGAATTAAGTTAGTAAGTAGGTACCACTGTATATTAAGCAGTTTATAAACAGTGTATGGTAACATGAACTCCTTAAAACAATCTGCAACTGCAGCAATGTTAGAGTGCACATTGGAGAACACTTTCACATTAAAATTATTTAAATGGCTAATTTAACGTAAATGGCATTTCATACATTTAAAAAACTAAGCATGATGGCAGTAGAGGATTGGAGATTATTTGATAGAGTAAGAGGAGGCAGCAAGAAGACCACGATTGTAGATATCAATGGAAGATAGCAATTTACGTGGCCAAGTGAAAACTAATCCTGAACCAGAAATAAATGAGTGAAAGAAGTAACCACATCTTATGAGATGAGGAAAGGAAGGGATTTCAGGGTAAACCTTACCTTTGAATAAGAGGGGAGAATAAGAATATTGTGAGCGCCAAGAAAAAGATTTGTGATTTGGGCAATAACGTATCTACTTTGGCAGGATCCAACCTGGGTCTGGCACCATAATGTTTAGTATTGTGAGCTTTGATCTGGTCCCACTAATCAACCCAGAACGATCCTGCAACAATATCCTGGGATACATACATTTGCCTTCATTTATGATATTTACTTTTGTAATGTATTCATGTTTTATAATTATCCTTTACCATCAGCCTTTCTACAGAGTTTCTGCTTTTATTTTTTGATAAGTTTGTGTGTATGAAATTCATTGGATTCCTTCATCCATATCAAACATTTTATGCTGACATCCATTTTCCTTCAAAAATGTAAATACCCCTACAGGCCTAGAAAAACTTGATCCACCTATTTTATTTCACCGTCTCTCATTTCTAAGAGCTCACTATTATATTCATAATATGACACTGGCAGTTGAGACAGTTGATGAGCAAAGTCATTCAACTCTACAAAATGAATCTAAATACCCCTTTGGGGCAATATATAAAAAGCCTTTCCCCAAATATGATTTGGCTTGAATTTCTATTTTTTCTTTTAAACATTAAATCTTAAATGATCCACAATGCATCCTTAATGCTTAGCTAATAAACAAGCTGACTGGATGGTAACCTCCCCGCTCCAAATCCGCTGAATTATGCTGCTATTTAAAGGCATAGTACACACCAACAAATAACACTGAGTAAAAATTGGGCAAAAAAAAGAAAAAAGGATAGAGGCAAACATTAGGACGTAGTATCAATCCATTTAAAATAGAATAGTTTTTAAGACAATACATGCCTTTCCCTAGTGTGGGGGAAAATGTGTTGTATTACCTATAAAAAGAAAACGTATTTGGAAAATGTAACTGGGAAAGTAGAGCAATTAAAAATCACTTTTGAGCCATTTACAGGTCTCTATCAGCCACAAGTGCCTGAGAGCATCATGCTTGGTGTGAGTCCCCAGAGAGTGATCACATTTCAATTACTATCACTAACATTAGTCATTACTGAGGTTGGCTCAGGTCCCCAGGGAAGGCAGCTTGCGATGACAATACCCAGTTTCTCCCTGTAATGCAATTCATTAGGCAAAACAGAACAGCTGGGCCAGGCACGTGTGGGTTTGAAGAGGGACCGCCCCAGTGAGACCTCTTGCTCAAACTCTCTCTTGGTTGGCAAGGGAGGGGATCGACTTCAACCCCCATGACAGCTGTAGAGTCCTCAGGGGACACTCCATGTTTAATCACTGCTCTTTAAGCTCAAGGAAGGCATTTGATTGAGAATTTAAGCTAATGGCACTCCAGCTTGTAGCAGATTATCAGGCATCTGATAAGGACTTGATGACATTTTATCATGTTCTAGCCCACAAAAGTTAATGAGGCACTTAGATATTGTCTCAGATCCCCAGTCTAGTATATTCTATTCCTATAGATAGCTTCCTCAAAGCTAAAAGGGCCAGGAATGCATAAAAAATGAAGCTGTGACTATTTGTGCAGGGTCTTTTTTTTTTAACATAGAAACATAGAAGATTGTTGGCAGAAAAAGACCTCATGGTCCATCTAGCACTTATACTATTTCCTGTATTTTATCTTAGGATGGATATATGTTTATCCCAGGCAGGTTTAAATTCAGTTAATGTGGATTTACCAACTATGTCTGCTGGAAGTTTGTTCCAAGCATCTACTACTCTTTCAGTAAAATTGCTTCTGATCTTTCCCCCAACTAACCTCAGATTGTGACCCCTTGTTCTTGTGTTCACTTTCCTATTAAAAACACTTCCCTTCTGAACCTTATTAACCCTTTAACATATTTAAATGTTTAAATCATGTCCCCCCCTTTCCCTTCTGTCCTCCAGACTATACAGCTTGAGTTCATGAAGTCTTTTCTGATAAGTTTTATGCTTAAAACCTTCCACCATTTTTGTAGCCCGTCTTTGGACCCCCTTCATTTTTATCAATATCTTTTTGTAGGTGAACTGCACACAGTATTCCAAATGGGGTCTCACCAGCGCTCTATACAGCGGGATCACAATCTCCCTCTTCCTGCTTGTTATACCTCTAGCTATGCAGCCAAGCATTCTACTTGCTTTCCCTACCACCTGACTGCACTGTTCATTCATGTTGAGGCTGTCAGAAATCACTACCCCTAAATTCTTCTCTTCTGAATGTTAACATAGTGTAACATTTCCACTGAGTTAATCGTGTCAAATTGTGTTATAAAATAACAGTAGGAATGTTGACTTGTAGAAGTCTGTGCAAGAAAATAAAAGATTGTGAAAAACTGAAAGATCTAAAAATATCTCAAAGATCTCAAGCCTATTGAACACAGACTGAAGTCAACATGCATAAGTTCAGGCTTACGGTATACATATTTATGTTCTAATAAATCACCAATTAAATATTGTACATCATAACCAAATCAGACAAGGTTAGCCAATGGAAATTTTTTTGTACTTTGCCTTTGGGTAAGAAAACTCGGAGTAGACAAAAAGGTGTACTAGAATATACAACTCCCAACCCAACCAGTTGTGTATTCTAGCAGGTATAACAATAGTTCAGAACCAGTATCCAGAAAAAAAGAGTGCATGTAACATTATTATCTCTGGTTATTTTACTAGGGCTTTCCTCTGAGATTCAAGTCCAGGACTCCCCAAACCAGCAAAATTAAGAGCAGCACATGATGGAATAATGGTAATGAAGAGGCCCAGCATCAGCAGCTGACATGGTGTCCCAGGAAGATTGCTTTCTCACAGCAGGAGCCAACAAATTCTCTCCCAGTTTCAGAATTTGGATATTCGGTATCAAACATAAAACAACCGTTACCTATGGCTGCTATCATTATGACATCATAATGCGCTCAAGAACATCATTATAAAACAGAATATCTTAAAACTGAAATTATGATTAAGTACATGGCACATCCATGTTATTACTTCGAAATCCCGTAGTGTATAAACTAACATACAAACTACAAAACCACAAAATTGAAAAATCAAAAATTTGATTATTTTTTTGTCAGTGATCCTTATCCAACAATTACAAACGGACACAGGAGCACTATACACGGAGTGCTTGGTGTATTGAATGTAAATTCACAGAATTTTCTTTCTCCTGATATTGAAATCTTGAAGCAATAATAAAAAGTAAAGCAAATGTGGCAAAAGAAACGAAAGATAATACTAATAATAGCAACAGGTGCCTTGGGTAACAATCCCAAAATATCTGGAGCATCATTTGAATCCCATAAGCCAGTGTTTCCCAACCTTGGCAACTAGAAGATATTTGGACTTCAACTCCCAGAATTCCCCAGCCAGCGAATGCTGGCTGGGGAATTCTGGGAGTTGAAGTCCAAATATCTTCAAGTTGCCAAGGTTGGGAAACACTGCCATAAGCATTGACAAAGTCACCACCAGTCAATGGCAAAAGGCAGCTTACATCCTGTAACATCTTTAACATCATCAAATAACTTCTGCTATCCCAGGTCCTTGAAAAGGACTCAATAGGTGGATAGAGATGTCAAGCCCAATCTAAATATCTGACTATGAGACCAACCATAGTAGAATGTTTAGAATGCAATCTTCCTATATTCTCTGGAAATTGTAATGAAATAATTGTTTATTGTACAGTAATATTTTCAGTAATTACCATAATATTTGCAAGTAATTTTACATACGATTAACATATTTTATATCATTATCAGCCAAACTACAACTTGCTTCCTTTCTGTTGCTCTTGTCTTTCAATTGCAGCTATTCGATTCAATTAATTATTCATTCATTAGCTGACAGTAAGAAGTGGGATGGGAAAAGCAACAGTAACTAATATCTAGCTTCAATTTCCACCCCAATCATTGCAAACTAATCTCCTGCTATGTTAATATAAACTCAAGAGTGAATGCTACTCTGCCACTAGTAGCAAACTGTTCTTCCCCAAGAGAGCCCTGTAAAACAGGACAGTCACTGACAGCAGTACAATTACTGACACAGATACAGACTTTATGGACATGTTTATCTCTGCTGTAAATCCACACTCTCTCTCCACTCTGATTCACAAGTCATAAAGAAATTGCAGATAATGAAAAAGTTGGTGAAATTTACAGCGTGTCGGAAATCTCAGACAGCCCGAAGAAATTAAAGAGCTGACTGAATATAAATCACACGGGTACAATTAAAAGTCCCCATACCACCTTCACTTCTAAAAGTGGCACACAATCCAACACATATGATAAAAAGCTGAGGTCATGATCCCCAGGCTGAAAGTAGTTAAGAACATTATATACCAAAATTAGCCAATTTAAATGCCTTGCGCGCATCCTAATTTCCCGCTGGCGTTTGAATACTCCAGCTTTGAGGCAAAAATCCTTACCAAAAATATCTCAAGTTTTCATAAGTGAAATAAACTGCAAATTGAAAGGTAACCGTTTAGTTTCCTCCATAGCATCATACTCCTCCTTCTCTTTTCTTGCAGTTTTCTATGATCTCTCTAAATCTGCTTTAGAGGTCTGTGAGAATCTTTGAAGCAAATATGGATAGTCTGGAGAACAAGGGGAATAACTCTTACTATTAACAGACAAATCTTTCACTAGTGTTAGAATCATGCTCTCGATTATTTTGCCTTTGCTAGAGAGGAAGTACATAAAATAAAAATATTTCAAGGCTGCTCAGACAATTAGGTTTGGGTTTCATTGCTACCGCCAGAAAAATATAACGTAGGTGTAGTACTGGAATGAAAATCTGAAACGTTTTCTAACATATGCATGCAATCAGAAATATTGGAAAATGTTAGTAGCCTATATACAGTGATACCTCGTCTTACGAACTTAATTGGTTCCGGGACGAGGTTTGTAAGGTGAAAAGTTTGTAAGACAAAACAATGTTTCCCATAGGAATCAACGGAAAAGCGATTAATGCGTGCAAGCCCAAAACTCACCCCTTTTGCCAGCCAAAGCGCCCGTTTTTGCACTGCTGAGATTAGATTTATTGGATTTATTGGTTCCCCTCCATGGAAAACCCCACCTCCGGACTTCCCTGTTTTTATGATGCTGCAGGGAAATCCCAGCAGGGGAATCCCAGCAGTGCAAAAACGGGTGCTTCGCTGGCAACAGAAGTCCGGAGGTGGGGTTTCCCAATGAGGGGAGCCTCATCGAAATTGCAGCATCGCAAAAACACGGAAGTCCTCGAAACCCCACCTCCGGACTTCCGTGTTTTCGTGATGCTGTGATTTTGCTGAGGCTCCCCTCGCTGGGAAACCCCACCTCCGGACTACCGTTGCCAGTGAAGCACCCGTTTTTGCGCTGCTGGGATTCCCCTGCAGCATCGCAAAAACACAGAAGTCCGGAGGTGGTGCTTCCCATGGAGGGGAGCCTAAGGGAAATCCCAGCAGCGCAAAAATGGACGCTTCGCTGGCAACAGAATTCCGGAGGCGGGGCATCCCAGTGGCGGCGGCTTGGGTTTGTAAGGTGAAAATAGTTTGGAAGAGGCAAAAAAATCTTAAACCCCGGGTTTGTATCTCAAAAAGTTTGTATGATGAGGGGTTTGTAAGACGAGGTATCACTGTAGATGGAAAGAGTTCATTACAGATCTATAGGACTGTTACTTTGGGAAACACCCTGCATCCAGCTATATTACATGATTATAATTACTTTATTAACAGATAAACTATTGGAAGATCTGAAAGAGTAGGTTAGGGATGGTTAGGGATGGCATAAAACCCATCAAAGGTTAACATGTTCAGTCAGTTTTGATGCTACGGAAACATCAAAAATATACATAACATTCTCTTATACAAGAAAGTATTTCTAAGACAAAAAGCTTTTACATGAACATGCACTTGTGTCTTAAAGCATTAAATGTATAATTTGGGGAACTTGCAGAATGCAAGTCAATCTTTGTCATTGGATCTTCAGGAAGTTTCTATAAAATAATATACTTTATCAGCTTAGATAGGATGCTAACTATAGTCTTACCTAGAAGAAACCATAAGCTAATTGGTTTCAAAGATGCATGGATAATAGGAATTGTTTGTTTAGATAATTACAATGTATGTAATGCTTTGTGAAGTATGCCTTCCGAAGGCCTTGCACAAATGTATCAGACTATTTAAATATTCCTCCTTGTAAACATAATGGAAAATTTACAGTTGTGATGCCTCTGACATGCTCTCTCAGAAATTTTAGGAACAGAAGACATTGATTATAAACAGGATTATTTTGTGGCAGCAAAGAAAATGTAATCACAGCTTTATTAATGAGCCGAGGTGGCACAGTGGGTAGAGTGCAGTACTGCAGGCCACTAAAGCTGACTGCTAGATCTGCAGGTCAGCGGTTCAAATCTCATCACCGGCTCAAGGTTGACTCAGCCTTCCATCCTTCTGAGGTTGGTAAAATGAGGACCCGGATTGTGGGAACAATATGCTGGCTCTGTTAAAAAGTGCTATTGCTAACATGTTGTAAGGCACCCTGAGTCTAAGGAGAAGGGCGGTATAAAAAAATTGAATGAATGAATGAATAAATAAATATTAGGGGAAATATTAATAAAAGATATTACAAATGTACAACTGGAATTAACTGAGCAACCAGTTAGATTTCAAAGGACAAATTCTGAAATTTAAATTTTAACAAATTATAAATAATAATAATTATTATTATTATTTATTAGATTTGTATGCCGCCCCTCTCTGAAGACTCCTAAAATGCTCCCAAATTTGCATAACTTCCAATAAAGGATAACAATTCTCAAAAATAAATTCCCTACAAGAACAGAGGGCCATTAATAGAAAAGTAATAAATATAAGACCATTTAGGTTATTACATTTTTCCAATTCACCATATCTTAAAATTGTTAGGAAGATCAATAGGAGCTTCCAGATATTTTTAACAGCTACACATGCATTTCCCAATATTACGGTTCTAATCAGCCATCTGCTGCCACCCAGAGGCTATATAAGGTCTATTTTGCTATCTCTTGGATCTTTTGAACAGTTATTTCACGGTCTTACAATCAGTAAGGTAGTATTTAATCTTGAATAACAAGAATCATTGTGACGGGCTTAAAGTTACACTTCTTCCATATTTCAGTTTGAGCAGTTTCATTTGTATTACATTAACAAATTTCATAGCAGAGAAATATTGCAAGCATTGTCTTCCACTAAAATGCATTAAACACTTAGGGCTGTATGTTGATATATTCTTCTAATGCTGCAGCCACTGCATTAATTTTTGATAGTAATACTAAACTAATATTTAGTGTGAATACATTTAGGAATGCAATCTATAAAGGCTGCTGCTCAGTTCATAAAATGATTCCAGTACAGGCCCGGAAATGTCTATGAAGAACCTTTTCAATATTATGCAATCTAGGAATATCCATTCTGTCAACAAAATGGTGCTTGTTCTAATCTTTTCAGGAATGAATACAGTATTGAATTGCTAGAAATGAAGATCAGATTGGCATATATGTCATTTAATGTCTTTGGGATTTGGTGAATTACAAGCTGCAGGAATTCCAAACTACCACAGGACACCAAGGAGTTGGAAGAACAGGTGTTTACTTATTTATATAATAAATTTTATAAAATCATTTGAAATAGCCACTCCCATTTTTAGGAAGAGAATAGGAAAGATTTTATAAACTAATAGTATAAAAAATAATACAGTGGTACCTCTACCTAAGAACGCCTCTACTTAAGAACTTTTCTAGATAAGAACCAGTTGTTCAAGATTTTTTTGCCTTTTCTTAAAAACCATTTTCTACTTAAGAACCCGATCCCGGAAAAATTTCCCAAGAAATTTGAGCGGCACGAAGGCCCGGCCAGTTTCTTGCCATCACCCCTTTAATTCCGGCCACCTCGGGCTTTTCTGCTGGTGGAGCTTAAGGAAACTTTGGCTCTCCAGAGCAAACGAAGCATTTTCCTTTCTCTGGGCGCCTGGAGAAAGAATAAACCTCTGCCAGCGCCCAGAGAAAAGAAAAGCCCCCTTCGCTTTGGGCAGCCCAGAACAAACAGAGCGTTTTCCTTTCTCTGGGTGCTTGGAGAGGGAATAAACCACTTCGCTGTGGTGACTTCCTCATGCTGCCTCCCATACACCCCGCACAAGGTTGCCTCCCGGAGTGTCTGGGCATGGAAAGGCAAAAAGGGGTGCTTCGCCCGGCTGAATCCACTCAGCTTCAGCCAAACTGAGGAGTCACCACAGTGAAGGAAAGGTGCTGGCTACAAAGCAAGCAAGCGAGAGGAGGAGAGCCCTTCAGCATGGCAAGGAAGTGGAAGCAAGTACAGCAGCCACCTTTCGGTCAAAGGAGCGGGAGGTTCCCTTCTCTCGCCCACCTAGGTTTCTCTCTCCGGCGTAGTGTATGGGAGGAAGCCTCATGCTGGGTATATGGGAGGCCTGTGCTCCTCTTTGCCCCCTCAGGGTCCCTCTTTTTTTTTTTAAGCCTTAAAGTTTTGGATTTTTTTATTCCCCTCATGTCACCTTATTCCTTCGGCAGCGATTGTCCTCCTCCTCCTCTTCTTCCTCCTCTCACCCAAATTCTGAGCTTTTATTTCTTTCCTAATGGGTTTGCACGCATTATTTGCTTCTACATTGATTCCCATTGGGAAAATTGCTTCTTCTTACAAACCTTTCTAATTAAGAACCTGGTCACGAAACGAATTAAGTTCTTAAGTAGAGGTACCATTGTATATTGGTATCATCATCCATTTTTGATACCTAATCCTTATAGTTAATTAGTATGAACAGATTGAACATACATAAGTGTATGATGTTTCCCTGTAATAACCCTACTGTATTTTTTAAGTATGTGCATTACTTACATTCATCCAGTCCCAATTGATATGCCAAATTCTGTAAACCTCTAACCTTCTCCATTAGATTAGCTGTAGTGAGACTTCCCAGCTCTAAAAGAAATGAGTATGTAGTTTACAAACATTTTGTCATTAAATAATAAATAACGAATCATGCTTTTATTAGAATTAAACTCCTAATACAGGTTGTCCTTGATTTACAACAATTTGTTTATTGTTCGTTTGAAGTTACAAAAGAGCTGAAAAAATGACTTATGACCTTTTTTTCATGCTTATAACCATTGCAGCATCCCCCATGATCACATAATAAAAATTCAAATGCTTGGCAAATGATTCAGTTCCAGTGTTCCGTGGTCACGTGATCACCTTTTGTGCTCTTCTGGCAAGCAAAGTCAATGTAGAAGTCAGATTCTCTTAACAACCAGGTTACTAACTCATCAGCTGCAGTGGAATATTCACTGAACAACTGTGACAAGAAGGGAGTAAAATGGGGAAAAACTCATTTAAGGACTGTCTTGACAGCAATTTTGGGCTCAGCTGTGGTCGTAAGTCGGGGACTACCTATGATAATAATCAAGTAAAGGCAAGTTGATATAATTGTACAAATTCTGCATGTAATGAAATTCCCTATTTTTAGAGGGTACACTGTATCTGGTTTTACACAGATAGAGACTACATCTGTAAAAACCCTAGTGGCACTGTGGTTAGAATTGCAGGCTAACTCTGCCGGCTGCCAGTAGTTCGATTATGATTAGCTCAAGGTTGATACAGCTTTATCCATCCTTGATGAAATGAGGATAAAACCAAATTGTTGGGGGCAATGTGCTGATTTTATAAACTCTTAGAGAGGTTGTAAAACACTGAGAAGCAGTTCATAGATCTAAGTTCTATTGTTTATTTATTATTAATTGGATTTCTATGCCACCACTCTCCATGTAACACCTGAGTACCTATCTGATACTAAGTAAAAGATATATTGAAACTATCATCTGGACAACTTGGAAGATATAATGTAAACAGATAGTTAGTTTTTTTCTACATATTACTGTTATGTGTACAATAAAGCAAGACATTATTGGCTGTTTTGACTACATCTAATCTCTATGGATATTTTTTTCACTTTGTTCTATTATGTTTGATATTGACTCAATAGATTTGAAGTTTCCCGATGGGAAAATTTATTAAATTGCCCTCCAACAAGCCAGATGACATTTTATTAAAATGGCTATGATAGGAAACTGCTATAATCAGGCAATTGCAAGATAGTGAAGGATCGAATAAATCTGTGGACAAGCAGAGAATTGTAGGTATCACATATGCTCCCAAAATTGGGTTTGGTTTATCCACAGATAGGCTTATCTGCAAGTATATATGGTAAATTATTTGTTAAAGTACTTATACCCTGCATATACTCATATATAAACTCATCTACAGATAAGCCTATCCTTGAATTATTAACTAAAATACCATAGAAATTGCAGCTAAGCCAATTGGGGAAAAAACATGAAAATTTCATGGATTGGCTTATCTGCAGGTGGCACATTTTTCATAGTATTTTGGTTAAAAATTAAAGAGTTGGCTTACCTATGAGTATACAGTATGCCACAAAAGTGAGTATACCCCCCACATTTTATAAATATTTAAATACTGTATATCTTTTCATGTGATAACACTAAACAAATGACACTTGGCTACAATGTAAAGTGTTGAGTATACAGCTTGTATAACAGTGTAAATGTGCTGTCCCCTCAAAATAATGCAACCCACAGCTATTAAGGTCTAAATGCTGACAACAAAACTGAATACATCCCTAAGTGATAATGTCCAAATGGGGCCCAAGTAGCCATTTTCCCACTCTGGTGTCATGTGACTCATTAGCGGTACAAGGTCTCAGGTGTGAAGGGTAAGCAGGCCTGTTAAATTTGGTGTTATCGCCCTCTCTCTCTCTCTCTCATACTGGTAATTAGGAAATTCAACATGGCACCCCATGGCAACGAACTCTCTGAGGATCTGAAATAATTAATTGTTGCTCTACATCAGGGGTGGGCAATTAATTTTGCATGGGGCTGCATGAGAAATTGGGATGGTTTTAGAGGGCCGGACTAGTATAATTAACTCAGTTCTACCCAATACTGTATATACTATTTATATACAGTATATACAGTCACTGCACTGGAGTGTTTGCGTAGTTTCTGTGCTCAGCCGCTCTCGGTAGGAGGTCAGGATCCGCTCCAGTGCGAGGATGAAAGAGCTCACCGCATCTGCTGGGACTCCTCCGGTTCCTGCTTTCCTCATCATTCATCAGAAAAGCAGGAACCGGAGGAGTCCTGGCAGACGCAGTGAGCTCTTTCATCCTCACACTGGAGCAGACCCCGACCTCCGCGGACCGGTCACAAACAGCGGGCGGGCCGAATGCGACCTGCGGGCAGCCCCTTGGCCAGGTCTGCTCTACATAAAGATGGCGTAGGCCAATGATGGCGAATATTTCTTTTCCTCCGGTGCCAAAAGTGCATGCATGCACACTATTGCGCCTGTGCAAGAACCCACATCCCTTCATGGCATAGGACCAGAATATCTCCGGGACCGCCTTCTGCTGCATGCCTAGCGACCGGTTAGGTCCCACAGAATTGGCCTTCTCCGGGTCCTGTCGACTAAGCAATGTCGTTTGGCGGGACCCAGGAGAAGAGCCTTCTCTGTGGCGGCCCCGACCCTCTGGAACCAGCTCCCCCCAGATATCAGAGTTGCCCCCACCCTCCTTGCCTTTCGCAAGCTCCTTAAAACCCACCTCTGTCATCAGGCATGGGGGAATTGAAATTTCCCTTCCCCCTAGGCTTATAGAATTTATACATGCTATGCTTGTATGTATGAATGGTTCTTTAAATTGGGGTTTTTTAGATTGTTTTTAATATTAGATTTGTTTACATTGTCTTTTTATATTGTTGTTAGCCGCCCCGAGTCTTCGGAGAGGGGCGGCATACAAATCTAATAAATACAAATACAAATACAAATGGATGGATAAAACGATGGAATTTGTATTTTCCCCGAACACCCTTCTTCTTCTTCTTCTTCCTTCCTTCCTTCCCTTTTTTTGCCTTTTTCTTTTCTTGATAGGAGCTGTTTTGATCAGAAAATGATTTAGACAAGTGCTTCTCAAATTGTGGCAAGAAATTTAAGATGGATGAACTTCAACTCCCAGAATTCTTCACCAAGATTGATTCAAGAGGATATGTAAATTACAGGTAGTCCTCAACTTACAAGAGTTTATTTAGTGATCAATGAAAGTTACAACGGCATCAAAAAAGTGACATGACGATTTTTCATACTTATGGTGATGTGATCAAAATTCAGACACTTCCCATTGCTTCATATTATGACGATTGTAGTGTCCCATGAGTCATGTGATTTACCTTTTTTTTTGCTTTTTGGCAGATGAAATCAATGGGGAAGCCAGATTCACTTAACAACTGCAATGATTTACTTAACAATTGTGGCAAGAAATGTCATAAAATGAAGCAGAATTCACTTAACAAATGCCTCACTTAGCAACAGAAATTGTGGTCATAAGTTGAGTATTACCTGTACATTTGACCAATGAAAATATTTAACTTTCTCAAGGACACTTTACATGCAAGTCCCAAAAAATCAAGAAGCATAGGAAAAAAAGTGGAGCTTTGATCATGTGATTGTGGCTGCCATTGTGACTTTTTCAATCTGCACATCCCCCAGATGTCCCAAGACATGCTGAAGTTTAGCAATCACACCCAAAGACACATATACACAAAATGTACATAACCCTTGTTTTGTCCTATGTCAGGGGGATCAAACTTGATTTCATTGAGGGCCGCATCAGGCTTGTGTTTGAGCTTGGGGGCAATGGGCTGGTGGTGGCTGGGGGGCATGGCCAGCTGACGTCGCTCACATCAGAGGTGCCTGTGGTAGCCCGAGCGCTTAGTTTTCAGCTGCAATGGTTTCCTTTGCCAGCAAAAATTGAGTTTGAGAGAGCCGCATGCTGATAGAGGCACTGCGGGCTGTGGGTTGGGCCTTCACTGTTTCCAGTCAACACCGCAGGCCAGATCTAAGCACCCCACAGGCCACATCCAGCCGCAGGCCTTAAGTTTGATACCCCTGCTCTAACTTGTCCATATTTCATGGATTATAAAAGCTCTGCAGACGTCAATTTGTCCAATAATACCGCTGCTTCTCTGGGACTGTTAAGGAGACCCAATTCAACAAAAGAAGGGTTTATAGCCCAAACCTATAAATTATCAGCCAAGCTTGATTTTCCCCATCCTATGAAGCTCAGACTGCATTTGATGCACATCTGAGAATTGGGAATATAGTTATCAAATATGTACTCTTACAACATGGCCCAAGTTTCACATAGTTTATGTGGCAATGACTCAGCAACAAATAATTTGATGGCAGCAATAATAAATATTTCCAATATTAGGATTGCAACAGTGTACCTTTCCACAGTTTTCACATGTTGTATTTAAGCTCTTCTGAAGTGAAACTCTTGCACTCCAATCTCAATCCTCTTTAACCAATGTATTAAATTTACTTCATACCTGGAAAAAGTGCCTGGTCCAAATCTGTAAGTTATCTACCTTGAGGAGTGATTGGCACGCTGAAGAACAGAGAAGAAAAGAAATTCCCAGGGGTTTGATTTTAAAAAAAGGGAGAAGCGTGGAAAGAAGCAAAGAAAATCCTTTGAGTGGAGGATTGTGTGGAGAGGAAAATACTTATCCACACAATACAAAATACAAAAATGATTTTTATCAAGCACAGACTAGAAACTCACCTCTCAACATGTCGATGTCATCATTTTCTAATTCAGCCATCCATTTAGGTGGAGAACTGGTGATGGGCTATTAAGAATAAACATTCATAAACAAATTATTATCTATTTTAGAAACCTTTAAAACGTTATAGTAACATTGAAATGCAGAGCTATAACATTTTACAAAATTCTACTCTGATTAAATAAAAGATTTCTAAAACAGATTACTATATACAATGGAACATTCTTTTCACGGCAACAAAACAAAGGCTTTTTTAATTAAATATAAACTTAACATAAGGCGGTAAGCAAATAATGAACTTATGGACAAATCTTAATAAACCAAGATGTATGATTGAACACTGATAACCTAATGCCAGATGAAAGACAGAATTAAACTCAGGTTTGGGGGGATTTTTTTTCTTTCTCCTCACAAAGCACGAAATAAACAAATATAAGTTAATATATTGTTATTTAACACTCGTGATTAGATTTTATTTTCTTCTTTAGTATTTGTTGCCTTTATTTTATTTTTTTTCTTTGTTTTGTTTATGATTTTTTTTTCATTTATGTTTCTCCTTCATTATATTTGTGTATTGTATGAGGTTTCTTTATTATTGTATGTTATGTTTTTTTAATGAAGAAATTTAATAAAAAATTATTTTAAAAAAAAAACAAAGGCTTTTTAAAAAAGCCAATATCAACTTGCTAGGCTAGGATAAAATCTTGCTAGTTGCTACATGAGGGAAAAATATTCTAAGATATATATAATGTTGTGCAGGTGGCGGAAGATTGGCTAAGATATTCCCCAACACACCATCAAACTGCTGGAAAAGTAATCACAGCCAGGGAATATACTAGCACATGTGGTGGACATGCTCCAAAGCAAAACAATACGGAAGTAAAATTAGAATATATTTAGCAGAGATAACTGAACAATACATAGAAATGAAACCAGAAACATTTTTATTGGGATTATCAGAAACTTATAAGAAAGAAATACAGTATCTAATCACACATATCTTAACAGCTGCAAGAATAATATATGTACAAAACTAGAAAAATAAAAACATACCAACAGAAGAAAATTTGTTCAGAAACGTTTAGAGTATGCTGGATAAGCTTACAAAGGAATTACAAGAAAAAGAGGAAACAGAATACTATAAAATATGGGGGAAATGATACGAGTTGACCATAAACGAGGGCTAAAGGGTAAGAAAACAACAGAAGGAAGATGATACTGGAATTAAAAGGTAGTAATGAATAAATGAAAACTGAAAGGATATAGAAGGCATTGTAGAAATAGAATACATTACTTATGATGTATAAAAAATGATTTATGAATTATATGTAAAAAAAAAAAATCCTGTTCAATAAAAATTATTTTTAAAAACATTCTAAGAAAACATAGTAAGAAAACAAAAATTAAATAGTTCCATTCATTTTTTCTAGGCATTTATAATTTTTCTATTATTTTCTACTTTAGCTGTTTTTATTGTAATAAGCTCAATTTTCTTTAGAATTTTAGGAGTGCAATGCCTATTTATATCAAACATCAATTCTTACACTTACACTTTACTTATCAGTACTTACACTTTTAAAAGAAGCTGCAAATTCAGCAACACCTGGTACTGGAAACAAGATAGACATAGTTAATGTATTGTAGTTGGGTTGTTTTTACAATTCTTTATACAACTTTAAAGGCAATTGCCATTTCTGCCACTTAATTAAACTGCTACAGTACAATTCAGCACATATATAAATTTTATCTTAATTTATGCTGGGTTCTGAGTGTGATATATTAAGCTGTCTATAAAACTGGTATGCCATGTTTAGTCACCATTATACTATTGTTTTTTTATTATCACCAAGCCATTTTTTCATCCATGCTACTTTTTTAAATAATAAAAAAATGTAGCATTTATAGCTAACCCAACATGTTTATTCATAACATTCAGCATTATTTATTTCTGGGTTAATGTGCACACATTCAACAGAATTTACTTCTGAAATAAATTATGCAAGATTACCTTCTTGAACTCTTTTAAATCTCTGCCTATGAATAAATATGCTCAAATTTAAGCATGCTAAAAGCAATATTTTAATAAGATAGCTCACGTTAGAAGCATTCAGTGTAAACAAACACCGTTTAAATGCCATATCTGGGTTATCACATTAAAAACGCATACATATGTACTATCAACGTCAGATCATGCAGAACGTAGCCGCAAGACCCATCGTGGGGCTTCCAAGATTCACCCACGTTTCTTCAACACTCCATGGCCTGCATTGGCTGCTGATCAGTTTCTGGTCACAATCCAAAGTGTTGGTCATGACCTTTAAAGCCCTACATGGCATTGGACCAGAGTACCTCCGGAACCGCCTGCTTCCGCACGAATCCCAGCGACCGATAAGGTCCCACAGAGTTGGCCTTCTCCGGGTCCCGTCGACCAAACAATGTTGTTTGGCGGGCACCAGGGGAAGAGCCTTCTCTGTGATGGCCCCGGCCCTCTGGAACCAACTCCCTCCGGAGATTAGAACTGCCCCCACCCTCCCTGTCTTTCGTAAACTACTGAAGACTCACATATACCGCCAGGCATGGGGGAGTTGAGACACCTTTCCCCCAGGCTTTTTTTATACTTTGTTTTATGTTTGGTATGAATGTGCTGTTTGGTTTTTTAAATAATGATAGGGTTTTATATGTTTTTTAATATTAGATTTGTTCCACTATTATATTGTTTTTATTGCTGTTGTGAGCCACCCCGAGTCTTCGGAGAGGGGCGGCATACAAATCTAATTAATAATAATAATAATAATAATAATAATAATAATAATATACTTCCAACCAATATCAGCTTTTTTAATTCAATCTCAAATATTAACTCAAAATGGTTAAAGGACTCACTTGCCCATTTTTAAAATTATTTTGAAGATGTTTTAAATATAAGCAAGTAATTATTATTCACATTCAAATAATTATTCAGATTATTCATCTCATTCAGATTAAAACATGTTGAACATAAAATCTTTTCTTTTTTGCTCAATACAAATAAAAATTCTCTTGCAGTGCACTAAATTTATGCAACTCTTAACTCTTGCTTAATAAGCCAATGAGATCCTACTAACTTACTTTTTCCAGTAGAAATAAGGAGTGAAGTAAACCTCAGTATAATAGGCAATAATATTTATATAAGCCGATTCTATTTTGTGCAACAAAACATTTGGAAACATGGGAGAAAAACAGGGAAAGTACTGCAGGCTACTTCTGCTAATCACCAGCTGTCAGCAGTTTGGCAGATCGAATCTCACCAGGCTCAAGGTTGAGTCAGCCTTCCATCCTTCTGAAGTGGGTAAAGCTCCCAGATTGTTGGGAGCAATATATGCTGACTCTGTAAACCGCTTAGAGGGGGCTGTAAAGTATTGTAAAGCGGTATATAAATCTAAATGCTAATGCTATAAAGTTGGTTCACATTAGAGTAATCCACAATCATTTCTTATTCAATTACTTACGTTGCTCTGGCCACAAGTCTGGAGATGCCCTGTCCAACTTTTCAAAACTCAGCAATGAAGCTTCCAAGTCTGAACCTAGAATTATATCAATTTACATATGTATAAGCCAAAATAAATCAATAGTAGCACAATTTTAGACTAACATGTAACACTTACTACTTGTGAACAAAATTTCTTAAGGTATGGCTTGGAATATGAACAAGAAACAATTTGCCTCTCAAACTACAATATTTTAGTGATACTACATTGATAATATTATGCTCTTATGCATACTTCTTTAGAAGTAAGGCTAAACTGAATTATTCTGGGTATAGTAACTAAGAGGAACTCAGATTTTGCAACTGGCAAATCATTATAAATTGTACATGATTTATCCAAATCAGATTATTTATTCAGTGGTTCTTAAATTGTTTGACACAATAATATTTTTCCTGGCTTCATATAATGTCATTATCCTCCTCCCTCTCCACCCTAAAACAGATTGTTGTTTTACACATGTATCTCAACAGCAGCACTCCTAAACTGGACCCTGACTCACAAACAAAATTACAGATTGCTCCATAACACCCAGGATATGTCAACATATCCGGGGAGCCGGGGTGGCGCAGTAGGTAGAGTGCTGTACTGCAGGCCACTGAAGCTGACTGTAGGTCAACGGTTCAAATCTCATCATTGGCTCAAGGTTGACTCAGCCTTCCATCCTTCCGAGGTGGGTAAAATGAGGACCCTGGCTCTGTTAAAAAGTGCTATTGCTAACATGTTGTAAGCCACTCTGAGTCTAAGGGAGAAGGGCGGCATAAAAATTGAATGAATTAATGAATAAATAACCTCTTTGTGGGCAGTTCCCCCCAGTTTAAGAACCATTCGCTTAAGTCCTTTCTCACTGCTGATCCACTCAACTTTGAATTTGTAGAATAATATACCGGCATTGCCAATTCCTAAGTTTTCTCAGTAACTGTTTCCAGTAACCGCAGTCATCTTCCCTTCAAGGTGACACGGTGATAAAGCCTCTTCACAAATTTTTGTGAAACCTCTCCTTGGATAATGTCAGAATAAAGAGGAAAACAAGACTTCACCACTGGTACAATATAGACAACTCAACCCTGCCTTTTAAATCAGGTGACGATAAGAGGAAAGCGACTTCATGGGGCCAAAGAATGGAAGAGTATGTTTATATCAAGTTAGGTGTCATCGGTGTCATGTGCCAAATGTCTGCTAGTTGGGTACAGAAAAAAAGGCTTTTCTCCTGTGGCTGCCACCCTCTGGAATATTCTCCCACTGGAGGCAAGGTCCACCCTTACATTCCTGGCCTTGTGGAAGAGCTTGAAAACTTGGCTCTGCTGCTTGGTCTGGAACCCTGACAGGGACTTGTTATGTTGCAGTGGCTGACTGGTTAGGGAAGATCCCCATCTCCACATCCCTAGGCCATTCATCATCCTGGTTTTTAGGTTTTTTTTTAATTTACTTCTTCTAATTTTAATTGTACAGTATTGTACTTTTTTTCTTTTTATCACATTGTAAATTACCTAGATTAAAATCACTCTATTGGTGAAATGGGCAGTATTTAAATTTAATAAATGCTTACTACGGGGTTGTTCCAGGTGAAGTGGTGTGATTTCAGAAGTGAAATAGCTGGCTGGAGAATTCTGGGAGTTGAAGGCTTAATGTTGCCAGGTTTGGGGACCTCTGTTTTACGTTATCCTTTCCCTGCCACACCACGGCCACAGAATCGGTAGTAAAAAAATTTAAATCCCACTACTGCTCTGCAAGTATTGCCTGGGCACACGTAACACTTTACCCCAATGTTCATTGGGGACATGTGTGCATGTTCACACACAATTTCATCAAATTCCATGACAGTTGAGCAGGGATCCCCCCCCCACTTGACATGGAATGACCTAGCAGCCATTTCATAGATTCCAAGCAAAAAGGATAACCACCCACCTACCCCCAGCTTTTTTAAAATTAAGAAACAGTGAAGCTTCTACAATAAAAAACTATGCTACAGTAGAGTAGCTCATCTGCCCATAGCTGAACTACCACAATCTTCCCTTAGTTAGTTACAAATCTAATAAATTAATAATAATAATAATAATAATAATAATAATAATAATAAATGCTAATTTATATGTTAGACTTCCAGCATACAAGGACTGCATTGGTAGGGCAAATTGGAAAAGTCTGATTTACTCCAAAGCAGGGGTCTCCAATCTTGGTAACTTTAAGACTTGTGGACTTCAATACCCAGAATTCCACAGCCCACAAAACTGTGATTCCTAAGAGCAGGAGGAGAAGTGACAACTCTCAGTTCTGAAAGTTAAGGAGTCCATAAAGGGGTGGGTGGGTGTGTCTATAACCTAGGCAACTTTAAGACTTGCGGACTTCAACTCCCAGAATTCCTTCAACCAACAAAACTGGCTGAGGAATTCTGGGAATTGAAGTCCACAAGTCTTAAAGTTGCCAAGGCATTCACTGTGGTCGCTTAGCGACACAAAACACAAGCCAACCTTCATTCCTCGGGTAATTGTACACATTCCTAAGAACAAGATCAGACTAACTAGAAATCCACTTTAAATCCTATTAGTCATTTTAACAAAGATGAGCTCTGTCAAACTAAGATTTCAAGCATTTTCATTCAGAAGCGAAGTCTACCAAAAAAAGCAGCGTTCCCCACCTGCATATAAGGGGTTTCTGGCTTATATAAGAAACCCAGTCCGGTTTAAATTGGTTAAGGCACCAGCAAGAACATTGTGAGCCGCCTTGAGTCCTCGGAGAAGGGCGGCATATAAATCCAATCAATCAGAGATCGGCAGATCCTGAGTTCTAGTCCCGCCTTAGGCACAAAGCCAGCCGGCTGATCTTGTGCCAGTTGCTCTCAAACCTAGTAAGGAGTCAATGGCAAAAACCCTTTTTTGCAAACCTTTGCGTGTCCAGGCAGTCTCGCAGAATCGGGCGCCACTGAACGGGAGGTGCTAAAGCGGCTAAATTATTCCCGCCATCCATACACGCCTACTCAAAAAATAGGCAAACCGCGAGCATCGGTACTAATAGGAAGAGCAGAACGCTACAAACCTCTCCGTCTTCCTCAACGTCTCTTACCTTCCGTAGAGACCGCCATTTTAGCCCGTCACATGACAGCCCAATCTCCGCCCCGCCCCCTTTCGCGCGGGAGTCTCTACAATTGTCACCTCTTTTTCGAACGAAACAGGGACGCTCCGCCTCCTTCCCTCCGCCCCTCACGTTCTGAGAAAAAAAAAAACACCACCCACTTTTCCAGGGGTCGTAGCTCGGGCAAAGAAAAAAAAAACTAGCCAGTCAAATTCCGCCTGGAGGGGGCGTTTACTGCCAAGTAACCAATGACATCCTCCCTTTGACGGGGAAGGGGAGCTGGACCCTTTCGAATGTTCTTATTGGTTGGAGAGAGCCCCCCCCCGAGGGCTGGGTTGGCCGAAGACAAAAGGGGGCGGGCGGCGCCCTACTTGATGAGCTGGGAGTGGGCCGGGCTCTCGTCGGCGGGTGGTCGTTGGCAGAATGGCGGTTGCGGCTGCAGTTCGGGGGTCGAAGGGAGGGCGGCGCTTGTGGTTCGAGGTGAGGTCGCGCGAAAGAGGCGCGGGGGGGGGGCTTCCGAAGGGAGAGTCGCGTGCCGGGGGAGGGGGCGGCCACCGTGCGCGCCTGGTTTGCACGTGCGGAGTTCAGCCTCTTTTCCCCTCCGCGGCGTATTTGCGTTCCTCTCTTTTAACTCCTCGCCGTTGAGCGGACTCCTGCACCCGACGGGGCGAGGGGGGGGGAAGGGCAGTTAAAGGCGTTTTGCCCTGGAACAAACATGGTTAGACCGGTTTGAAGGGTCCTCCCGGGGAAGAGCCTTAAACCAGCTGGCTTGCCCCTCGATGAGACGATGCGGTTGGCAAAAAGACCCGCTTTAAGATTTCTTAAACTTTCAGAACGGCGGTGGAGTTCAACTTTTAAGGGCTCCCTCGTAGGAAGGAAGGAAGCAAATGGATAGGGTCCCGAGATCTGCCCGAAATCCTCCCCTCAGTATTGCTTGAGAACGGCCTGGTCAGATCAAGTGCAGGATCCGTGAAGGGTTTCCTTGAGTGCCAGATGTTGATTGCCCTGGAAGTTCCAGCAGAAAACGAAAAGCTGTCTGTCCTTTGGTTAATATTCTGCCTTCTTCAGAGCTGGGAAGCACTGGACTGGTGATGAAATACAAAATGCAGCATAGTGATCTTATTTGTTTATTTATTAAATTTGTATGCCGCCCCTCTCGGTAGACTTGGGGCGGTTCACAACCGTGTTGCTGTGTTGTATTGCTGAATAATAATAATAACAACAACAACAACAACTGAAGAAGAAGGCAGAATATTAACCAAAAGACAGGCAACTTTTTATTTTATAATAATAACAACAGAGAGTTCGAAGGGGCCTTGGAGGTCTTCTAGTTCAACCCCCTGCTTAGGCAGGAAAGGAGAGAGTTCTGAAGGAGAGAGTAGAGAAAGAGTAGGAGAAAGAAGGAATAAGGAGAAGGGAGTGATACCAGAAGGAGGGAGGAGGAGTAAGAAAGTAGGTAGTAGAGGCGGAATAGCCGCCTGAGATAGAAAGAGGGAAGTGGAAAGAAGAAAGATGGATACAGATGAAATAATATAAAGTAAACCTGAAATGTGATTTAGCCTATTGTATTTGAAAAAATGATATACCGTATGTATATTAAGATGTGTTGAAGGTATATGTGAAGTTGTATGTTGAATGTGAAGAAAATTTTTAAAAACTTTGGGAAAAAAACTCCTGCGTATAAGGATAGTTTTGTCTGTTTTAAATTGAGGGCATTTCAGGCCCAAAGGCTGAGCGGGGTGGCTTGTGGGCTGCAAAAAAAATGCAGAGACCCCTCTCCCACTTCATTTACCGGATGTGCAAAAGGAGAACTTGCAAAGGTTTTGAGATAATAAGATTCCCAAATCTTAGGAATATGACGGTGAGATAAAAGCTGATATATAAACTTCCCCCAAATCAATCCTGTTTTTTCAGAAGGGGACAGATAGGTCGGGGTGATTGTTAAGGAGCACTATGTTTCTATTTGTGACTTTTCCCCATTTAATAGAGTTTTCTAGAGTTATATATATATATATATATATATTGGCTAGGAAATGTTAAGTAGTAAAGTAACATATGGGACAACTGTATACTCTTTACTAATATTCTGTTAGGTGATTGTGATAGAGAGGTCAGATGCAATATGAAACATGTAAGATATTGGGATGGGATTGGTTTGAGTCCATATATGCTCCCAAGCTTGCTACTGTGGGAATGAAATATAAGAAGATTCCCATATGTGTTTCTGAGCTCTTGGTGAAAAAATTTAAATCTAATTAGTCAATAAGTACTGGAAATTGTCTGAATTTCCTAGCCAATTGGAAGGAAACATTGCAGAATTCTTAGACACAAGTATCTCTTTTTGATTTTCATCAACTAGAATGCCCTATTCAACTATTGTTCATATTACAGTACATTTTGCATTGAGGAAAATGTAGTAAACAGAAATAGCAAAACCGTAGTTGCTCAAGAGACAATATGAGATCTTGCAGTACAGATAGCCTTTAAATATCTGCAAGTGCCATGGATTAGCACATGGATAATTCTTAAAGTAAAAACACTGTATATAATCATTAAAATATGAACGTGCATGAACCCTATAAAAACTGACTACCAGAATCTGATAATTCCCACTAAAGACAAAATGATTAATGTAATGCCTCCTGGTGCCTCCTGGTGGTCAACCTAAGTATAATAATTTATGACTGAACTGTTTGAGATTTAGCTTTGCCTCTATTGTATTGTCTTTCAAGTTATATTGTGTATTTCAGTTACATTTTTTTAAATAAAAGGCTATGTAAAGCTTTTGTTGTACCAGTGTGCCATTATTAATAGGAGCAACCTTATTTCAATATTTTATTTGTATATGGGATCTATTTACTTTCCAATTCAACTCAGGCTATTAACAGTAGAATATATTGATTATTGCTGTGAACTCAAAACTTAGACAACTGAATGCCGTGTGTCTTTGCTTCTCACTTCTAGAGAAATTTTAAGTTAACTAGATTTTTTTCTTGAAATGTAGGATTGATTTGCTTAGTTGGTTCTGTTTTCTTTTTGTCTTATAGATCTCTAGGAAGACAAATTTCAAATGGCATTCCTCGTCATTTATTTCCTCCACTTCAGTGGTAAGTTGTTTTTGAAAGATGATTCTGATATGCTTTTCCCCCATTATGCATATTTGTCTCAGCTTGTAGGAGGGGATGAATAGCATTCTGGTGAACTTTAGAGTAAAACAACAATTAAGGGAAGCATCACTTGAGATAATTTGGCTTTAGAACAATACATATTCTTGTCAACAAAGAGAAAAGGAATAACTAGACTGGGTTAACCTCTTATTGTAATAAAATGGCTTTTACAGTCTTGCAGATTGTGCTGTAAGGAATTTTTGATCTGCTTATTTAAGGTTTATTAATATTAATTCAAAATAAATTAGTCCTGTTTCTGTAAAAAAATACAGTGAAGAGCAAATGGGAACAAATAGAATTAATATGAGTTTCATTAAGTGCAAGGAGCAATCTTATCTTGCTTTTATAACACTAGGATATAAAACACTATGCATTAAACAACATTTTGTATTCTACAGCCAACAACCAAATTGTTCATTGATGGCAAGTTTGTGGAGTCAAAAACTAACGAATGGCTTGAAATCTACAACCCTGTAAGTAATATTGGTTTGCTTCTGAGACAGAAAACAAATGACATTCTAAACTATTTTTAGTCACTTAAATAAATATGCTATAATAAGATTTTGAAATTAAGAGAAAGTTTATTTACTCTTAATTTTCTAAAGAGAATGTTTTAGAAGATGAAAGTTGCCTACAGGAAAATACATTGCAGGAGAAACAGAATCTTTTGCATGAAGTTTCTCCCACCATACATTTTCCTGTAGGCTGCTTGCTGCCCCAAGGGATTTTTTTTTTAAAAAAAACCCCTAATTTCATCAAAAAGGGGCATTTTTCATTGGGACTTCCTTTCCAACATGGCCTCTAAGGATTTTTAAAAAAAAAAATTCAAGATTAGATTTATTGCATTTATATGCCGCCCCTCTCCGTAGACTCGGTGACACCAACTCCTTTATGTTTATTTCTGTGTAGTTTTCTTGACAAAGTACATAAGTGTTGCTTTCTTCCAGAATATTTAATTATTCTGCAGTTAAGGCCTCTTGGAAACTTTTAAAAGATTGATTCCAGGCAGAAGTAGCAAAAACACTCTTATTTCTAATCACCTGTTTGTGCCCAGGTTAAGGAAAAACTCTTATCTTCAGTCAGCAACTGCTTGGAGATAAGAATTTTTTCTTTGTCTACACGGAGAGGTGGAGTTGAGAAATAAATCTACTGATTGGATGAGCCCTGCTAGAAGTTCTGCTTTATATGGAGCAACATAAATATTCTTAATATTTTCTTGGAAAACTATATGATCAGTGTGCTCGCTGCATTGTACAGTTTGCAGTTCTTTATTACTACATTAAAAACAGCAATATTAATGTTCACTTTGAACTGGAAATAGCACTAGGAACTCATCACATAATAGAGTCATGCTGCCTAAAAAAGAACCCTTGGATGGCTACTGGGAGAGTTTCAATTGTTGTAATTAATCATTCAATTCTATGGGAATGTCATTCTAAAAGGCTACCAATGAAGTTGTTGGCCGAGTCCCAAAAGCCACCCAGAGTGAGATGGAAGCAGCAGTGGCTTCATGCAAAAAGGCTTTGCCGAGCTGGTCTGAGGTATCTGTTCTGAGTCGACAGCAAATCTTTCTGCGGTACCAACAACTTATCAAGGATAATCTGGTGAGGATCTGCTATACCCTTGATGCACTGATTTTTCTCAAGGGCCAGTAGAAAGAGGAGCAAAATTAAACAGTGTTCCCCTATCATGTATATTACAAATAGATAAAAATTACTGTATTTTTCGGCATATAAGATGCCCTAAAGTATAAGACACTCCCAGCTTTTGGGGAGGAAAACAAGAAAAAAAAATCTCTCTCTCCCTCCCAGCAATTTGCCTCCCAGCAAGTAGTACAGACGATATACACTATTTGTTATGTATTTCTGTGCCTGTGTGCCTGACCCATAGAAATAACAAAGAATTGTAGAAATGTACGTTATGGCAGTATGTTAATGTCAGAAAGTGTCATTTGCCAAAATATCAAGCTTTGGACTTTGAGTTTGGGGTGGTGCAGTGGTTAGAGTGCAGCACTGCAATCTACTTCAGCTAGCTGTAGTTCAGCAGTTCAAATCAAGGTTGATTTAGCCTTCCATCCTTCCGAGGTTGGTAAAATGAGGACTCAGATTGTTGGGGACAATATGCTGATTCTGTAAAGTGCTTAGAGAGGGCTGTAAATACACTGTGAATCGATATATAAGTCTAAATTGTATTGTTATTTTATATTTTAAAAAGCTGCCATATTTTTTGAACTATTAAGACACGCCAGAGTATAAGGCACACTTAGATTTCAAAGAGGGGAACAAGAAAAAAATATGTTTTGGCCCTTGCATGCCAACTTTTTGCCACAAATGTGCCAATTTTCAGCCTCCTGAGCCACCCACACATCCCATTTTTGCCCTCCCCAGCCCCCAGAAGCATTCTACAGGTCTCCCAAACACTTCACACATCCCATTTTTGCCAAAAACTGGCTGTATTTGTTCTATAAGACGCACAGATATTTCCATCCACTTTTGTGGAGGGAGGGAGAAGTGTCTTATCGTCCAAAAAATAGGGTAATTAAAAAAGTAGCAGTGGGGAAGGTGGGCATTGTAAGTCATCTCTTTTTTTCTGGGTAAATAGGCCTATTGCAGAACAATGCGTTTTTCCAAAAAATTGCTGAATTGTTTGGTTATTTCTCTTCATTTGTTGATTCTCTTTTTATGTACAGAAAGAAATTTCAAAACTGATCACCTTGGAGCAAGGAAAGACTTTGGCTGATGCAGAGGGAGATGTGTTCCGGGGCCTCCGTAAGCTGCTTATATCTGCCTCTTACTGTACATGGAAAAGGCTTGTTTGGGCTACAGGAAGATGAGAATTATTATTATTATTATTTATTAGATTTGTATGCTGCCCCTCTCTATAGACTCGGGGTGACTCACAACACAATAAAACAGTTCATAACAAATCTAATAATTTACTATTTAAAATATTTTTAAAAAACCATTATTAAGCAAAATGTTTCCAAACAACTCTCACAATCTCAAGAACATAGCTCCTATCTCTGAACTTTTGTATGAGGAAATTTCATGCACTATAGTAATTATAAATTATATTTTCATGATTTTTGTTCAGTCTTAATCTGATTGTTCCCAACATATTATACTGGTATCAGAGAATCATAGAGTTGGGAGGAATCATGAAAATTATTTAGTCCAAATATCTCAGTGGAGACTTCAGTTAGGGCATCCTAGCTAGATTATTAGCAGCTTCTGAGTTAATCTGTTTGGATAGTTTGCTTTCTCTCTTTTCCTCCTTTTTTATTATGTATTTCTTAATATAACTCCAGCCTTTCTTCGAAGTACTTCCTCTGGTTCATAGCACTTGGGGGCATAATTTGGTGATTTCCAGCTGCAAGTTCCTCAAATCTAAAATGCTTTCAGCTGACCTGGACATGACATTCCTACATTGTTGAATTTTATATATTCTTGTAGTATTTTCCCAAAAATAATACATGTCCCCATAACAAGGCCAATCAGGCTTTTCGGCGCATGCACTGAAATAAGTCACCCTGCAAAATAAGCCCCTTTTCTCAACTACTTACTCATGAGCAGCTGCCACACTCCATCTCCATCCTCACCTGTCATTCCCAAATTGTGCCTGAACAATCAGCTCCGCCACTTCTCTCTCTTGGCCATCTGTGCAGGGAAACACCTTGCAATGAAAAGAAAAGCTTCTCCCGAGTGCAAGCAATTAGCTTCTTGCACTCGCAAGAAACTTCCTACCTCTGCCATTAAGCGATGATGGCTCCCCCACTTTCCCAACACCAATCTCCCCATGCCATCAGTGACTAAAGAGATGCTTCACTTCCCGTCTTTAGCCGAAAGGAGGGTGGGAAGAGGAAAATATGCCCCCCCCCCCCCCGGTTACGCTCACTCACACAGCGCTTTTTTCAATAGTTTTCCGCAATTTTTTCGGCACAGAAAAAATTCACAGACCTGCCGGGAGAGAGACATGGCAGAGCTTCCAGAGTTGAGTAAGATGCATGTCTTGTAGCCTGCCTCACCCCATCCCCACCTGCCACCCCCAAATTGTGACGGAACTCGAGTTGCTGCTGCTTTCACTGCTGCTGCTTACAGAGGCTCCTGCAGGCCAAGCTCAGCCCTGGAAAAGGAGCACTGGCCATGGCTGGGCCAGCCGAGTTGCATCTGCCGGAGCTGCCCTTGGTGTGGCTGCCTGGTGTCTCATGACGGAGCTACAAGTCTCAAGTAGAAGGTGCATTTTGCGGCCTTCCCCGCCCCACCTTCCACCTCCAAATTGCACCCCACTATGAGACGCATGAACCTACCTGACACTTGTAGCTCCGTCGCGTTCCTGGAGATGGAGCTACAAGTGTCGGGTAGGTTCACGCGTCTCATTGTGGGACGCAATTTGGAGGTGGCAGGTGTTGTGTCCAGGTTGCTAGGTTTAGCTGGTTTATGGTGGTTAAGTTTAGCTGACATTTGCAAAAGATCACAGGGCCCCAGGACACTGCAACCATCATAAATATAAGTCAGTTACCAAACAACTGGTTGTGTGACCATGGGGATGTGCGAAATGCAGTCATATCCCTTTTTTCAGTGCCGTTACAACTTTAAATGGTCACTAAATGAACTCTTGTAAGTCGAGGGCTACTTCTAGTGGCATTTAAAATTTCAGCGATTGGAAGAAGGAATCTGGAAGCTAAAGAACAGGAACTGGAGGAGATAACTTTTCTGTTTGTTTTTGTTGCAGAGGTGGTTGAACATGCATGTAGTGTGACATCTCTTATGTTGGGCGAAACCCTTCCCTCCATTACTAAAGACATGGACACTTTCACCTACCGCTTGCCTCTGGGTGTGTGTGCAGGCATTGCGCCTTTTAATTTCCCAGCTATGATTCCTCTTTGGATGTTCCCTATGGCCATGGTGTGTGGAAACACCTTCTTGATGAAGCCCTCGGAGCGTGTTCCGGGAGCCCTTATGTTTCTTGCCCAGCTGTTGCAGGATGCTGGTGCACCTGATGGAACATTAAACATTATCCATGGGCAACATGCAGGTAATTGTATTAGTGTACTATTTTATTGTTGTAAGCCGCCCTGAGTCCCTTGGCAATGGGCAGCATATATGTCAAATAAATTACATTAAAGGCAAGGGAAGTTTTGAAGGGCTCCCCCCTTCAGTGTATAGATGGTATGGAATATATACAGTAAGTCAAATAGAGAAAGAAATACCGCATTTTTCAGAAAATAAAACCGAGTCTTGTTTTCTTTTAGACTTGAAAATAAGCACTTGGGTTTATTTTTGAGGTCTTGCTTTTTTTGAGGGACAGGCCAGACTCAGTGAGTTTCTCCTCCACCGTCACTGCCCAGGAAAGAGAAGAATGCACCGGAGCCCAAATGCTGGGCCTTGTCAGACTCAGAAGCAGGGATCCTGCAGGCATCCCAGGCACAAGAAGGTTGCAAAAATCCCAGGGCTGTTTGCAACTCGAGCGAGCCATGCGCAGGAGCAGTGGCACCACGTTGAAGTTTGCAATACTGATGCAGCCTCTTGGAGCAGGACCCTGCAAGGCTTGTTATGGCATTGCACCTCTGTGAGCTTCATCACACTGGTGCAGTTTGCATCCTGAAAACATTACAGTTTTAATGTTTAGGATAGTTGGAGATATATTTGTTTTTCATTATTACTGTTGTAAACAGTTCAGAAAAGGTTTTTAATAACCCGTTGTAATTATCAGTGTTTCATTTTTCTTCTTTGTTTTTGTTTAAAGCTGTGAACTTTATTTGTGATCATCCTGATATTAAAGCCATCAGCTTCGTTGGATCTAATCAGGCTGGAGAATACATCTATGAAAGAGGTTCAAAACATGGAAAGAGAATCCAGGCTAATATGGTAAAACAGCATTAAAAAAATCACTGCATTTTACCAAAAAGCTATCAAACGATTTGAAATATTATTTTGTGCTTTGAGCTGTAGGTCTGGTTCACAATTTTATTGAAAAGACAAAAAGTAAAAGATTGACATTTTAAATACAGTGGTACCTCAAGATATGAACCCCTCGTCTTACGAACAACTCGTGATACGAAGCCGGGGTTCAGAAAAATTTTGCCTCTTCTTACGAACTTTTTTCGAGTTACGAACCAGCGTTCGGAGACTGCTGGGAAGCCGCGCGGCTGTTTTAAAAGGTGACAGCCGGGCGGCGGGGCTTCCCAGAAGCCTCCCGAACGCCGGTTCGTAACTCGAACAAAGTTCGTAAGAAGAGGCAAAAATTTTCTGAACCCCGGGTTCGGTTCGGGAGGTTGCTGAGAAGCCCCCCAGCCCGGCTGTCACCTTTTAAAACAGCCGCGCCGCTTCCCAGCTGTCTCCTGAAGCTGAACGCGGAAGTTCGGCTTTGGCGTTCGGCTTCAGGAGACAGCTGGGAAGCGGCGCGGCTGTTTTAAAAGGTCGCAGCCGGCCTGGGGGACTTCCCAGCACCCCCCCCGAACCCGGGGTTCGGGGGGTGCTGGAAAGCCCCCCAGGCCGGCTGCGACCTTTTAAAACAGCCGCGCGGCTTCCCAGCAGTCGCCGAAAGCCGTTTTTTTTGCGGGGGTTTTTCGGTTGCTCGAATTAATTGACTTTACATTGTTTCCTATGGGAAACAATGTTTCGTCTTACGAACCTTTCGTCATACGAACCTCCTCCTTGCACCAATTAAGTTCGTATCATGAGGTATTACTGTACAGCTAAAAAATGTTACTAAAAAAACCTACAATGAAGAAAAAACTTTTCTTCATTTTGCATTATAGGTTTAAAAATCCTGACTTAAATGAGTTAACTGAATAACACTTTAGTCAAAATGTTTTTTATTTTTATTCTTACTTATATCTCCTAATTATTTTCAGTGTTGAATAGAGTATTATATTCCCTGTTCCAATACATATTTTGGGGAGCTAGGGAATAACATAATACTATTTAAAATTTGTTTAAAATGTTTACATTCTGTCTTCCCATCTTCAAGTCCTTACCTTTATTTAGAATTGGTTAACCAGCATATTGTACCACAAAAAATTCCAGAATAAATAAATGCAGGGCAGAAAACTAGACAAACTAACTAGAATTACTGGAATTAGGTGACACATCTTAAGTTTGTCTTAAATGATTAAGTGTTGTGTAATTGAATTATGTTTCTCATATCAATCAAAATAATTGCTTTGTGCAATTTTGCTAGAGAGTGAATGCATGGCATATGGGGCTTTCCCAACATTTCTTTACCATTGTCAGCTTTTCATCAAGCATGAGATTTGTATGTTTCACATACTTCCTGCTGTTCTTAACATCTTGCCTGCATATTTAGCAGAAGGGCAGAAATTGGGTCTACGAGAACTAGAGATGGATATGAAATGTGTATTCAGTACATTTAAGGGCCTGTATGTTATATTGTAGGGAGCTAAGAATCATGGAGTAGTGATGCCGGATGCCAATAAGGAAAACACACTAAATCAACTGATTGGAGCAGCTTTTGGAGCTGCTGGCCAGCGGTGCATGGCATTATCTGCTGCAATCTTGGTAGGAGAGTCTCGGCAATGGCTACCAGAACTGGTGGAAAAAGCAAAGAACTTGCGTGTTAATGCAGGTGTGTTTTTAATAATCTAGCCTGTTATGGACAATTGCTTGCATGTAGAACAGTCTTTCCAGTCTGATTTCTTTAGATGAGTGGAACCATTTCCCAGAAGGTTCAGCATTTTACTATGTTTAGGGTTTTCAAAATTGAAACATAACCAAATTTGGAAGACATTCATTTGAGGAAATCTCCCAGCGACCAATTAGGTCCCACAGAGTTGGCCTTCTCCAGGTCCCGTCGACCAAACAATGTCGTTTGGCGGATCCCAGGGGAAGAGCCTTCTCTGTGGCGGGCCCGACCCTCTGGAACCAGCTCCCCCCTGAGATTAGAACTGCCCCCACCCTCCTTGCCTTTCGCAAACTCCTTAAGACCCACCTCTGTCGTCAGGCATGGGGGAACTGAAATATCTTCCCCAGACCTATACTGTTTATGTATGGTATGTTGTGTGAATGTTTTTTTAAATTATGGGTTTTTAATTTGTATTTCACACTGTTTTTCTGTTGCTGTTGTGATCCGCCCCGAGTCTGCGGAGAGGGGCGGCATACAAATTTAATAAATAAATAAATCTGATTGATGTAGACAGTCACCGTGTATTATAATGGGTTTTTTAGTTTACTCATTTATATCCTGCTTCCCAGAACTATATTCCAAATTCACCAACTTAAATGAAAAAATAACGAAGTTCTTCCAGGCTTGCAAATTAGGAAGACAGTTTGATGGTCCTTGTTCCTCTAATGGTACAATGTATTTTCCTCTTGCTATTCAAGAATAAATAGCAGTTGGAACCAAGGGTTCTTTCTGCCAGAGAGCAGGTAAACAAGTTCTTTGCTTCCCTTCTTCTCTATCGGATGGATGGAAGCAGGACGATTCCATTCTTGCTATGTTATTAATCTTAACATAAACAACTTCAACCACCCTTGTATTCTTGGCTTAAAGCAGGGATCACTGTCAGCTATGCTGTTCCAGGGTTTTGTAGAATTGAGGGCATCCAATTCTGAAATAATCATTTTGAGTCAAAAATGACCATTGCAAGTGCTGTTAGAAGTTATTAGATAAACTTGCATTTTTCTTAAAGTAAGATAGTTAAATATTGCTTAATAATGTATCTACAAGAGCAATCAAAATGCTGATTGCAGTCATAGAATGGCTTACTTGCCTAGGCAAATTCCTGGATACAAAAAAGAAGAAGTAGAGCATTTAGCACAAAGAGTTGAAACAAGTTGCTTAAATTAAATTACATAATGGCTATTGTACCTTGGATAAACAAAACTTATATTGAACAAATATGAAATTGCAATTATTAATAGCAAAAACTAAATAGCAATCTTAAATATAGCCTGATTGTTTGTTACAGAATTTTTTGGGGAGAGGGGGATTCAGATTTAATGAATTTTAGGCTCTGAACAATTTTTGTGTATTATAGGAGATCAACCTGGAGCAGATCTGGGACCCCTGATTAGTCCACAGGCTAAGGAACGGGTCTGCCAATTGATTGACAGTGGAGCAAAGGAAGGGGCTAATGTTCTTCTTGATGGTCGAAAAATCAGAGTGAAAGGATTTGAAAATGGCAATTTTGTTGGACCTACTATTCTTGGTAAAGTCAAGGTGAGTTAGTGTATTGATCATTCTTACCAGTTGTAAAAATAAAGAAGGGAAATCTAAAATGATCCAAGAAATAATTATTCCTCTAATATTAAAAGAATTAATTTAATTTAATTTATTTGACTTTTATTCAACAATAAAATGATACAGTAGAACAGGGGTCGACAAAGTTGTTCAGAATCTAGGAGCCAGCCAAAAAATTTAGGAGCCAGAATTTTTTTTAAGCAAACTTGGTTTTTAATTTAACAAAAAAAACATTACAAACGTTATAAACAACATTTTACTTTTAAAGATAATAAATATTATATTTTGATATTTTAGATTTTAGGCAACATTCTAGTGTTTTTCACTTTGCGTTTTGTGGCCATGAACATGCCTTGTGATTTTAGAGCTGAAGTACCAGTGGTCCACAGCCTTGGCAGGATCAAACGCCTTCACAGATGGCCCATTCATGGTGATCATAAACAAGTCACTTAAACTTTCTTCTTGCATCCTTGATCTGAATTTATTTTTGACCATGTTCATCAAACTAAATCCTCTTTCACAACATGAGGTTGAGACAGGGAGCACCGCTACAATCGACAACAGGTTTCCCAGAACTGGAAATCTCTCGGTGTTGGAGAGTGCCAAATCCAGAAGCTCACACAGTTTCTTTCCTTTTCCAAGGACCTTAAACTCATACCACTCATTGAGGAGTGAGTGAATGCATTGGTCATCACTTTCAGGTGGAGATAGCTGTTTACGAAAATGATGAGCCAATGCAGTAATCTCAACCACACCGTAGTCCGGTGTGGTTGAGATTACTGGCCCGAAGGGAAGGAGCGGTTCGGGTTCCCCGCGCGGCGGAAGGAGGGGCGCCAGAAGACTGACGGGTTTCCCGGCAGGCCAGTCCGGCCGGCCACCCATGCGAGCGCTTTTCGGCGACTGTTCCGGCCCGGGAGGTCCCACAGGACGCACGCCTTCGCCGGGGTTCAGTTGCATCAGGGGGGGAGGCTTGGGCAGCGAGAAGGGCAACGGCTGAGGGGAGGCCGCGGCAGCTGCCGAGTCTCCACCTGACATCGCTTTCACCCCCTCCCCCCCGGCGCAGGCCTGGCTCCGCCGAGCCGGCTCTGCTGTACTCCCGTCGGGATCCGAGGGGAGACCGTTAGTCAGAAACCGAAACAGAGAAGAAGGAAAGGGAGACCGGGCCGGGGACGCGGGGGAGGGGGGGGAGGGGGGAGGAGGGGTTACTGGTCGGAAGTCACCGCGCACGCGGCCGGAGGAGGAATGAACAAAACCTCACGCCGGGAGGGGAGGGGCTTCCGCTTCTCTCCGAAGGCGGGTGAGCGGCCAAGATCGGAGCGTCTGTGTGCGGTGGGGGGGAGTGAAGGGGTTCGAGTAGGAGGCGGAATGGAGGCAAGGGGGGGAGGGAGAGACGCACGCAAGCGCAGGGGACGCTGGGAAAGCAGCTCGCTCCGAGGTTGATGGGCGGAGCTACGGAAGCCAAGATGTACCATTTCTGGGTGTAAACACAAGGCGGGAAAAATATACTGTATACATACAGTACAGCAGGCAACATTTTCTAGGCGCCAGACCACATTTTCTAGGCGCCACTGGCGACCAGGCGCCTGGGTTTGTCGATATTTGGAGTAGAAGTCAAATATAAAACAGTAAAAAAACAGTAAAACCCCGATTAACTAATCCATAAAAACCGTTGAACTACATTATACAGTCATACGCACATATATACCAAGCAAATGGCAGCTTGGCCATGACTAGGTGTTACTCTCACAGCCCCCAGGCCTGCCGGCAAAGCCAGGTCTTCAAAGCCTTTCAGAAGGCCAGTAGGGTGGGAGCAGTACAAATATTGGGTGTGGGTGTGGGTGAGTTACTTGGTTCCAAAGATTGGGGCAGCCACAGAGAAGACCCTCCCCTTTCCTGTGGCTGCCCCAGCATTAAGTCTTCGGAGAGGGGCGGCATACAAATCTAAGTAATAAATAATAAATAAATTAAATGGTAATTAGTGTCTGAGTATTTTTTGAAATGTTGAAAATATCCTGAAGCTTGCTTACTTTACAATAAAGTGGATTCTGACTAGATTGCAAACGATCTGTCAGTGAAATTAGGAAAAATATGATTTATTATATCAAAAAGGGGAGAAATGTAATAAATGATATACATAGATATACACCCAGTGAATCCTACTCCTAAACAAAACATTATAAATAGGCATTGTAAGTACTTATAATTTAGATACTGAATTTTGGCTAGCATGCAGATATTTACAGAGAGTATCCAAGAAGTAGATTGTAGGCATAGGCAGCTATATCCTGCCAAAAAAGAATAACAAGAGTAGAGGAGGAACTGCTAAGTTACAGGTAGTCCTCCACTCATAACCATTCGCTTAGTGACCATTCAAAGTTACAACGGCAGTGAAAAAAGCAACATAGTTCACACTTAATGACAATTGCAGAACCCTGTGGTCATATGATCAAAATTCAGATTCTTGGCAACTGTCATGTATTTATGACAGTTGGAGTGTCCTAGAGTCATGTTTGTTTGTTTGATTGTTTGTTTATTATTAAATTTATATTGCCGCCTCTTCATCCATGGTCACTCAAGGCTGCTTACAGAATATCAAAACTACATTTAAAAATAATAATGTTTTGCGAGTCTGCGGAGAGGGGCGGCATACACATCTAATAAATTATTATTATTGTTATTATTATTATTATTATTATTATTATTATTATTATTATTATTATTATTATTATTATTATTATGGTCTTCTGACACACAAAGTCTATGAAGAAGCCAGATTTACGACAGCCAAATTTATTTATTTTTTATTTATTTTTTATTTATTGGATTTGTATGCCGCCCCTCTCCGGAGACTAACTGAACAACTTCAGTGATTCACATAGGAACTATAGCAAGAAAGATTGTAAAAGGGGCAAAACTCATTTAACAACTTTCTTGCTTAGCAGTGGAAATGTTGGACTCAATTGTGGTTGTACGTTTCAAACTTAGGACCATTCATTTAACAATGGCTTGAAGGGCCTCAGAAAAAGTGACTTGTGATCCAGCTTCAAAATTAAGACTCTTGCACTCTCCCCTCCATGTCACATGATAGCAGTTTCAGTGCTTGGCAGCCAGCTCACGTTTGTGGTGCTTATAGTGTCCCTGTGATCATGTGATTGTGATTCGTGACCTTCCCAGGAGGCTTTCAACAAGGAAAGTTAATTGAGGAGGCTGGATTCACTGAATTGGTAATTTGTTAAAAACTGCAGTAGAAACGCTTGTTAAATTGGAGACAGTCCAAAAACAAAGCAAAAAAATGAACTTATGCCTGCTGTATAATAAAAACAAGTAAAATAACAAATAGGAACAATAAAACTGAGGATTCAAATCTTTTGTTTTCTTGTAGATTGTGTTCCTGTAGGGATGAGATATATTTATTTATGATATTTATTCAATTACTATAGTTGCGCATATCATAGCCCTACAATCAAAACAAAAATACCCCCCCCCCATTTAAAAAAATGAAACAATGCAGTCATTAAAAACAAATAATTAAGATCAGTACAATACAGTCACTGGGAAAGCACAGGTCTTCAAGAACAGTTCCTCCATTTTTAAACTCCACACCATTTTCTAATCAGGCCAGATGGCAAAGCTAGTTCTTAAGTTCTTCCATAGGGCAGGTGCAGCACCAGATATAGACCTCCAGGTCCCACCAGATTACATTTTTAGTGGATGGAATGCATAACAAAACCTTTTGCTGGATTTGATGGGAGGAGTAGATATTACTGGAAAGAGGCAGTCTCTGAAGTAACCCGGCCCCATGCTATATAGAGGATCAGATGTTATAACCAGCACCTTGAATTGGACCCAAAAGCAAAGTTTGGTTTAGTGTTGACGATGCTGGCCTAGAAAGTAGAAGACTATGAGTTCTAGTCCTATTTTAGACATGAAAGCTGTTGGGTGACTTTGATCTAGTCACGCTCTCAGCCTAGCCCATCTCAGGAGGTTATTATGAATGAAAAAGAATAGGAAAGAGTATTACAGAATATTAAATTCTTGGTGTTTTGAATTACTTGTAATTCAAAATAAAGTAATAAATCTAAATAATAAATAAAATAAAATCTAATAATAAATAAAATAGGTAGCTAATGTAGCTCATGGAGCAGAGGTGTAATGTGTGTATCATGCTTCCCCCAAAATAAGACAGTCTTATATAATAATAAGTGCTTCGCCTTATTGCCAGGCATTCAAAAGTCCGATTGTGTTTATTATCAGAGAAACAGGATAGTTGTAGGTGCACATATAAATGTGCACCTAGTTGAATTTAATTCTGACTGAAGATTTATTATGAAGGTCAGAGCTGATAGGAGCTATCTGTTCAATGATGCATTTCTTTTCTGCAGAAAGTTAAGCATTATTGAAAGATGCAGGCCACAAGTATTACACATTTATTTCTAATCAAACTATATCTAAAGATGATGTTAAAATGATGCAGGAGGAACAGCAAACGGGGAAAGAGCTGGTTTCTTTCTTTTATACTTGTCCACTACACATCAGGGTACACTGATTCTGTAAGAGTTGCATGAAAATAAGGTTTGTTATGTTTACAGAGTCTGGCTTCTAAATAAGGTTGCATAAGATTAGATTGCAGGTCTTTTTGTAGCAATCAGGGATTTAAGGTCAGCTAGTGCATTTTATATCTGAATTGGGATCTGTTTTCTACAAGTAAATTGCTGTTCTGGCTGGTATTCCATGCTAGGCAGAGGTGGTTTCCTACCGGTTCGCCCAAACTGGTAGAAAACTGCTGGTGATGTCATGATGACATCACAAAACTGGTTTAGTCAGTGCCAGTCCATGTAGGCTGCCATCTTTTTAAAAAATGGATTTTTTTCCCTGCAGTGTAGATTCTGCCACTGCGCAGCCATCTTGTTTTCAGTTTTTGGTGGTTTTTTAGGGAATATTTTTTGATTTTTTTTTGCCATTGCCACAGTTTATGCAGCATATGAGGAAGTGAAATGGCAGCGAGGTAAGTTAGAACCCACCCCGACACTAGGTCAAAGTATTTACAGGTTGTCACTTATGGTATTTATGTGGGACCTGTAAGAACATTTTTGCACTTTTTTGCTTTCTTCTGATTTCTTAATAGGACTACTTTTGTTTGAGCTTCCAGGTTTAATCCTCCCCAAGCATACCATTTTATTCTACGTTTTTCTTTTCCAATCATTATTCTACGTTCCATTATTACCGAGCATACTGAATTTCTTTATTGGAATTATTTACCCCACTTAGGAATTTGCTGCTTAATATTTTTTTAAATTAAAATGCCTTAAATACCTTCCTCTTCTTTCTTAGATGACTCATGTTGTGTGTAGTGTTGGATAATCAGAGCCTAGAATGGTAGTTATTACTTTAATGATTATGTGCAAAACATGTGAACCATGCTTTGTGAACGTAATTTTTTCTATAATGTAATAAGATTTTTTGCATTCTCTCTCTGAAGTGTATGCCATTGTAAGTTTTTCTGTTTTGTTAGCCTAATATGACCTGTTATAAAGAGGAAATATTTGGACCAGTACTAGTGGTTTTGGAAGCAAACAGTCTGGATGAAGCAATTGAAATAGTGAATAACAATCCTTATGGAAATGGATCTGCAATCTTTACCACTAATGGTGCCACTGCCCGGAAATACTCTCATTTAGTGGATGTTGGACAGGTAAATAAAAAAGGATCTTTTATATAGAATTTGGTTTGAGTAGAAACTAGATGGAACAAAGCAATTTCCTAATGTTTGAATTTTTCAGATGACTTGTAAAGTAGTTTAGATGGAAAGTTGTGACATATATTGGCCTGTTTTAATATTAGTGAATATTTAATTATAGTGATTCATTCATTTGCTTCTTAGGCTTGCTGCATTACTTCAAAAACGAGTTATATCAATAATACTTCACTGCAGACTATACCACTGTTTTTCTCTCAATGTAGCTACCGTATTTTTCGGAGTATAAGATGCACCTTTTTATTCCCCAAAAGAGGGTAAAAACTTGGCTGCATCTTATACACCACATGTAGTCCCACCCAGCCAACCTTGGGCTCTGCCTCCCAGCAATTTACCTCCTTGCAGCAAATGGAACAGACTGTTAAGCCAGGAAACACATTATCAGCCCCCGATCCTCGGCTGATAGGAGGATGTAGGCGGGCTGGCCACCTGCTAAACTAAAGTGAAACTAAAGCTGCAAGGAGGCAAATTGCTGGGAGAGGCAGATTTTTATTTTCTTGTGCTAATGAGCCTGCTGAAACTGGATGCAAGGAGGTACGTCAATAATTATAAATGTCTATAGAATGTTCCAATTATTAGACTTATTTTTTAAAGGCTGCTTTATTATTGTTCTAGACAACTTAACAAAATGAAGCTTTTAAAAATAAATGCTTGATCCGAAGAGGCCCAATGCTTTTGTACTCTGAAAAATATGGTATCATTTATTAATGATGAACTGAGAGCTAAATTACAAATGAAATGTAAAATATATTTTTGCATTAAACAAGAACATTTTGAAATGAAAAGCATTTTAGTTGACAAGTACTTGCTAGAACTGAAACGACCCGGAGAAGGGATTTAGATTTTTTTAAAATATATTTTTTTGGCGGGCCACTAATGCACCAAAGAATTGCTTAATTTCTGTTCTGAAAACAGAGATCCACCATATGGGAAATTTTAAAAATCTACAAAAGCCCATTGACATATTCTTTGGATTGTCAGTACTATGTCATCATATATCACAAAATAGGAAGAAAGGATATCTCGGATGATGCTATCAAAATTGATTTATCTTCCCTTAGAATCAGTGAGTGGAAAATGACTGAAAAGCGTTATTCTCGTGTCTGACCGCTTTTTGTCATAACAGTACAAGCTTGACAAGCAGGGAAGATCCTTGCAATTTTAAATTCTCTTAGATTGATTTGGTTTACTTAACTTTTTCATTGATTGTAGCAGGGGAGAAAGTCTAAAGTCCCCACCTTATATATCATAACTATATATCAATACAAAATAAGTTATGTATTGCTTGACGGTGAGGTTGCAAAACATGATGATTCTGCTTTAGGAGAGTATGGATTTGAATGCAGGGCACCCTGATCATGGACTTGTTCTTTTTACCATTCTGTGCTGATTGCAACCTGTGCTCTATTACAGTATTGTTAATATGGTTTTGATTTAGATTGGTGTGAATGTTCCTATTCCGGTGCCTTTGCCAATGTTCTCCTTCACTGGCTCTCGTGGATCTTTCAGGGGAGATACCAATTTCTATGGCAAACAGGTAACTGCTTTTTTAAACACACACACACACACACATTTATTTATTTATTTATTTATTTATTTATTGGATTTGTATGCCGCCCCTCTCCGAGGGCGTCTGTGAAATTGCGTCTGTGAAATGGAACATGGAAGGAATGTGCTTAGTAGCCTGTTGTATTTTGTAGTGAACTTCTAGAAAGTTGTCTCAAGAGTTTTCCTTAAGTTGCAGTGATTTTGCATCATAAACCGGCATAAATTCTATACCTTAGTATTCTGTTTCTTTCAGGGGGTGCAGTTCTATACACAGCTGAAGACAGTTATTTCCCAATGGAAAGAGGAAGATGCCACTGTTACCAAGCCTGCAGTAGTTATGCCAACCATGGGGAACTAAAGCCAACTGAAACACTTGCTGGAGTTGTTAAAAATATTTTTCATCTGGGATGGTACAGGCTATTCTTGAGTTGCCATTCTTGCCCTGGAAATATAATGTCTTCATTTCAGGATCGTCCTTTCCAATCAATTGATTCCCTTCTAACACAAGATTTAATTTCTATCTATATATGCAATATCTTTTTTTTCTGTAGAAGAAAACATACTCTCTGGTGAGTCATCAGGCCAAAGCAGTGTCTGCTCCATCTGCTTTTGTTCCTATTCCTGAGATAGTATTGAAAATTCAAGCTTTTCCTACAGAATTAGTTTTTTGGGAACCAGTTATTACAATAGTTGCTATGGCTCTGTTTGGGTGGTATGTCCTACTTCTTTTAAGATTTCTTTTTTGTAAGAAATCCTGCACATGCTGGAATGATTGTATCTCCTACTAGGATGGGGCAAGTAAATTTTGGGAGAGGCAAATCCAGGAGAACATTTCATAGAGCTATTTTGAGAGCATGGCCTTGTGGAGAAGCAGTGAAGTCTTCACCTTCGCTAGAATTTTAGTTCCCTTTAGTCATACAAAATCAACGAATTTTAATTTTATACATGAATGTGCCTACATACTATTTATGCACTGAATATATTTGGAACTAGAAGTGTTTGAGGTTTGTTTTTAGTTGTGCTGAACAAATGGGGCAAGAAGGCAACCTATTTTTAAAGAGGCAATATATTCTATCAATATTGCTTTAATCTGATTGTGATATTTTTCATTAGTCAAATATATATGGAGAAGGGTAGATTCTAGCACTAGTTACAAAGACATTTGTGATTTTATATAATTGAGTATACATATTATTGATCGAGATTCTGGGTTGTTCAGCAATATAGTATGTATTGATTACCGGTAGCTATGAGAGGTACACTTGTGTCAGATTTAGAGATAAAGGATGATACAGTGATGTTATTTTGGGGCTACAGATGGTCTTCAGATGGAGGTTTTTTTAAAAAAAATCAGAAGATATTTCCATAAATTTGGAAAATATGCTATTGCTTTCTATTGTCTAATTAAATTAGCTTTTGTACCTAACAGGTGCTTAAAAACTGATCACTATTACCTGAACAGGTTATTCATCCATATGCTTGAAAGTTGCATATTGATGTCAATCATGAATAAATGCTACTAAATTCAGACGTCTTTTGGTTTTCTTCAGGCTAATAATCTAAAAGTAGAAATACTTCTAATACTAAATCCAAGTGTAAACACTGGTTATTATTTGAACATGTTGCTAAAGCACGCATGGTTTGTAAATGTTTTGAATTAATCGAAGGGTGTCAAACTCGCATTGTCACGGTAGCATCATGAGACATATTGGGACTTTTTTCTCCTTTGCTAAATTGGGCCGGAGGGAGCCAGCATGTGACGGATCCAGCCCACAAGTTTGATACCCCTGGATTAATCAGTGCTAATCATTGGCCATGCTGAATGAAAATATCGAAAGCAAGTAAAAGGCTTAGATGAAAATAAAATCAGCCTTTAAGAAAAATTGCCAGACTCTGCCACTGGTATTTGACCTCTAGATATTCATATGTGAGAGAACGATTCAGTATATTTGTTCATCTACATCTCATACAGTATTAGACAATTGCCGATTCACTGGACAGTCCATTCAGAGATATTTCCTTACCAGAATCCTCATTACTTTTTCACAAAAAATGCTGTTAAAATACTTGTGGACATATTTTAATCAATTTTATTCAAGAATACACAACCCTTTATATAACTTCTTAAACTAATGAATTAATGTGGGGCATCTTGAAGAAAGCCACCAGTTATTTCTTTAAAGAAGCAATATATGTTATCTTTCAAGTTGACCTGATGTAAAGCCAAATTGTAACACACAAAAAGTGGGGTTTCATTGCTGCAACATGAGTAACCTTACTCATCTGAGGTGGTTAAGTGTTGAGAAAAGAAGAATTATAATTTCAATGACTTTGTGATTAGCATCCATGCTAATCTATTGGGGTGCTGTAAACTAAATATCTGGGAGAGATGATGATTTATGAGATGATTCAGATAATGGTGCCTGCTGAGTGATGAAAGCATAGACAGGAACTGCATCACCTCTGTAAAAGTTAAAAAGGAAAAAAAAATCAGGAGTGATATATATTCAGTTGTCTTCTGTATCCTAATCTAAGACTTAAAATTTCATCAGGAATATAGCTATATTTTTATCCTTGCAACAAAAAATTCTCAGATTGTAACTCCATTTTTTCAAATTACCCCTTAGGTGTTCCTCTTTAGGAAACCTGATCTTAGAGAATGAGTCATAACGAACTCCAAAGTAATGATTACTGCTGCACAAACATTACTGCAACTATAAACAATACCAGAGAATAAAAAACAAAAATGGGTAAAGACAGTTTCAACTACTATACCTAATCAACATATTTAATGCTAATGTATTTTCTTAATAATAATTCACAATACTGTTATTCAGGAATTTTCCCTCTTCACTAAAATTCTCATCATTAGGGCGTGCCATAATAGCTCCTTTGTTCAACAACAAAAGCAACTACCAGTAGGTCCTAGAGAGCTAGTGTGCCCATTCCTAAGGCCAATAAAGAGTCCAGACCTTTTTTTGTCTTCCCCTTGTATTTCCAATCAAATTTGGTGTGTGGGAGTAAAAGAGAGGATGAATTCAAAAGTGAGCCTCTTTAATTACAATTTAATGAATTTAATATAATTTAATAAAGTGCAATAATAAATTATCCCAATTCATTCCTATAGGAAAAACAATTGGATGGCAACTAGAATATTGCCAGCTCCCCCATTGTCAGTTTCCCATATTCCTGCCTCCAGAGTGAAAATATTATTAAGGAATGTTAAGAATTGCAGATGTTCTTCATGCTTTGTGTGCTTTCTCTATTTTGATTAGCAATACAAATGTCTATTATCTTTAATAGATTATGTGTATGCATCTATAGTATTACTTTGGGCCATCCAAAGTAATAATTTAGATGTAATTTAAATTAAATTATTTAATTTAATTTAATAATTTACTCTATGCAGAGTAAAACCAAGTTGTTTTAATACACACATTGGAATAGCCCTGAACTGATCTTTTCTCCCCATAAATCTATTAACAAATTGGATACTTCATACTTCTGCCAACATTTCTAGGGTCTATGTTCTGTTTTGTAGAAAGTATGCTAGTTATCTTAAAATTGTAATATAAATAATCATAATTAATTGCACACATTCAACAGTCAGATGTGCACAGAGGTCATTTCAAGTATACAAGTACTATCTATAGTAAAAAAATGTTTAGTTAGAAAAAAGATTATGTTGGGGAAAAAACCATCCACAATAGACAGTCGCCTGACAAGTTATTTACTTGCATGTCTAACTCTGCAGATAAACAATAAAACCTGAGCCAGACACAACCCCCCCAAAAATTGGAAGCAATATTCATTCAACATATAAAGTATTAGAAAATTAATAATTAAAATTAATAAATAGATGTAATCTCTTACTCAGTTTCCTTTGTTTCTGCAAAATTATAATTGGTTGGTATTATTGGAACCAAAACTTGACTATATTTCCTATGAAACAGAAATTACAGAATAAATAGTGAGTTAATGAGGCCTGAATTATTACTTATTTGCATACTATAACCCTTGTTGCATGAGTTGAATGAAATTAAATTAAATAATATTGATTTTTTTTCCAGTTTCAAGATTTTGTTTGAAACCTTTATCACGATTTGGTTAACAATAATCAAAGGTTTTATAATCTTGAAAATATGATGGAGTATGATAAAAGTGTCTCCTCCTTTCCATCTCTCACAAAATAACAAAAATTTATGTGATCTCTCCTAGAAGAGCTATCTTCATTCTAGATTGTAATATGCTAGGATCAACATAAATAATAGTTCAAGTTATTATCTAATTATTCAATAGGTAGGTAAACTCTTGAATGACCCATTCCCAATTGTTTTTCATTACTTCATCCATTTATTGAGACTGATAAAAACAATTTCGTACATACTTTCTGCCTGGAAACAAAGATAAAAAATTCTGGCAGGAAATACAAATCTTGCATTTTATGTTTATGTTTATGTTTATTTAGATTTGTATGCCGCCCCTCTCCGCAGACTCGGGGCGGCTCACAACAAAGTGAAAAAAAACAATTTACAACAAATCTAAATTTCTACTAAAAGCATTTAAAAAAACCCATTTTCTAAACACACATACATACACACATACCATTCATAAATTGTATATGCCCGGGGGAGATGTCTCAGTTCCCCCATGCCTGACAACACAGGTGGGTCTTAAGGAGCTTACGAAAGGCAAGGAGATTAGGGGCCGTTCTAATCTCTGGGGGGAGTTGGTTCCAGAGGGCCGGGGCCGCCACAAAGAAGGCTCTTCCCCTGGGGCCCGCCAACCGACATTGTTTAGTTGACGGGACCCAGAGAAGGCCCACTCTGTGGGACCTAATCGGTTGCTGGGATTCGTGCGGCAGTAGGCGGTCTCGGAGATATTCTGGTCCAGTGCCATGAAGGGCTTTAAAGGTGATAACCAACACTTTGAATTGTGACCGGAAGTTGATCGGCAACCAATGCAGACTGCGGAGTGTTGGTGAAACATGGGCATACCTAGGTAGGCCCATGACTGCTCTCGCTTTCTTTTGAAAGTATTTAGATATTACAGTATTAGACAAAAAGACATAAATTTGTAATCTGTTATAATTCTGTGAAAAGGCCCTGCCAGTTCTAATACTCTATAGGAGCATGGCCATTTGTTCAACAAATCAGACTCCATCTCTGTTTAGAAATCATCATGAAATACAGTACCTCAGGAAAACATTTTTTAAAAACTCTTAAAACCACTTATTTCAAGAATCTGATGCCAATTTTTCAGATATTTTTGGGCCTGCCTACATGTTATGGGGAGCAATAACCTGCCAAAAATTATATATGTAAACTATAATTGCAATATTTTGCAATTTTATTATTCAATTTTTAAAAAATTTGCCAATTAATTTTCTTTTTATAATCTATATTTTCTAAAACCAATATGTAATTTACAAATATAAAAAATAGTCCAGGCAAATTGAGGTAATGTATGATATTTTAAACAGCCTACATTTCCTCAATGTGATGTACAGAATATAATTTTAATCAATCACTAAATATTGATTTTTCATAAATGACCAAGACCTGTGGTGTTAATTCCATAGCAATTAATAAAAATAAGCCTTATGCACTGCATTAGTAACCCTGTCTCTTTCATTTTCTTCTTTCATTTTTGTTCATGTAACTACTTCTGTAATTGGGTTCATAGAGAGGGTAAGATCAAAGAAACCATATACCAAATTAACTTGTTATACAGCTCCACCCACTCTTCTTTAGCAATTGTTTATGACAAAGTTAAACCAATTATGGATTAATTCAAAATGTGAATCAGTCTTTCAGTAATACTGATACTCTATAAAGCTCATTATTGGTAGTAAATATTAATTATAATAGGTTTATCTTGTGCAATTGTCTATAAGATCTACTAATTCAGTCTCTCTGCTTTGAAATGTTGAGTTCTAAATATAAAAGCGCATCTGATTCACAAGCAACCCTGTATTTTTCTATTCACTAGAAGAGCAGTGGATAAGAAATACACAGAGGAAAATGTCTATAACAGTAGTCATATTTTAAACTAAATAGCCTTTTTTTGTGGTAGCAATTTTCCATATTTAAAATTTAGCATACATTTAATAAGCTAGAAAATAAACTACAACTTGGATGAATCCTTAAACTACAACTCTAGATAATTTAATAAATAGGACTTTACCGGTGTCTTAAGCCATTCATTTTTGCAAACAGTAACCGCAACACTCTTTCCTTCTGCTCCCAGGTCAGTTCAGAAATGTCCACCTTCCCCTTCTGAATATTTGTCCTATATACACACAAAAAATGTCATGAAACGCAGTTCATCAGTATAATCCTGCAGTTTATGGCATGACCCTATTCATACATCTATTTATATGGCCCTCAAAAGTTTTTGTGAAAGCTCAAAAGTTTCTCAACTTGGAGAGGGTGATAATACAGGCAGACTGTTAGGAAGAGTTCAGATATTTGGATAAAAAGCTTTCACTTTCTGTTGCTATGTACTCTGCATTTCAAATTAGAGCAAATCAGTGAATAAAATCAATCCAATTGCCTCCACTAAAAAATAATTACCATCAATACCTACATGGATTTTATATCCTAAGATTTTTATTAATATTGCTTTTTCATTGTTTATTTGACCCCTATGACAATCATTAAGTGTTGTACCACATGATTCTTGACAAATGTATATTTTATTTTATGTACGTTGAGAGCATATGCACCAAGACAAATTCCTTGTGTGTCCAATCACACTTGGCCAATAAAAATTATATTCTATTCTATCTATGTAAGTATTTCATTAATATTGCTAGTTTCATACGTCAACTTTATATCTTAAAAGATAGACAATATCTAGAAAGATTAAGTTACAATTAAATTTTTTAAAGTGAATTATAGCTAACAACTATTAATGTGACTACAACTACAATGTGACTTGTAGTATTTTCCTTCTCATGTTTCTCTACCTAAATTTCCTTATGTCTTTCAAAATACTAGCACTTGCTACAAACAGAGGTATACCCAGCCTTTATTTAGTGACTACATCTGGGACTGGCATCTTGATCATTAAGCAAAGCAGTCACTAAGTAAAACTAAAATTGGGGCTTACAGTCTTCCTTCAGCTTTCCTTTGCTTTACAGACCTGCAAAGGTCATAAATATGAGAACTGGTTACTTTTTTTCACTGTTGTAACTACAAAGGGTTGCTGTCCGAAGCAATTGCTAAATGAGGACTATCACATTTTTTTAACACTCTTAGAGATCCAAGAATAGTTATTTGATCACAAAGATTTTCCACTTGGGGTAACATATCTTTAATAAGGATTTAATTGATGATGAATTTTGCACGCCTATCCCTTTTTTATATTTAAAATCTTAAAACTTCTGAAAAAAGCTGCGTAAGTGCATAATCATGCAATCCTGGACAGTGGCACTATCAAAAACCAAATGTAAAAATTAACCTTGGTAATCCAGGAAAAGTCAAAGATCAATTGTGAGGCCAGTGTTTCATTCTGTCATTTCATGATTTTATAGGATAGAAAAAATAAGTATTTAAATAAAGCAAACACTTGACTAAACATATTTCACCTACTCAGATTTTCAAACACCTTCAATAATTATTAAGAGAAAAAACTTTACACAATGATGTCAGAGCCAAAATAAAACTGATATATTTTATCCTTTGAAACCTGATGAGATATTTCATTGGATCAGAACTGCCATTGTACCGTATTAAAAACAATTAATTTGGCACTAATTTTTCTCTTATACCCAGAAGCCTGAAACTATAATTTGAATGTACAATTTCCAGAGTTCAAAACCTCATATAGCCACAAATCTATCGCTACAAATCAAATCTGGACATATAACCTTATAAAATAGAGGGGAATATGATTAGGAAAAACTACATAAGTCTGAGTTGGACAGTACACCTGACAAAAGATTTTTCTGGTTTCTTCTTCCTGTCTAAAATATTGTTTGAAATTTAAATGCTAATGGTATATTTTCAAAAGTTGACTTTTGAGATTATAGAAGTAAAGAAAATTTAGCTTTATAATTTTCTAACGAAGATAATGGAAATAATGATAAATTATATAGAGATGGAAATTAAAGGAACAGGATAATCTTTTTAAATTCAGGATTCTTCTTTTCAATTATGTTTTGTTTTTTCAGCATTAGTCATTATAACATATATTACTGAACATGGGAATTATTTATTTTTCCTATCCCAAAATATTCCAAACCAAGCTATATTATTCCAAAGGAATTTCCTTTCTATTTTCTATTACTAATAGCCAAAGTGACCAGAAACTAAAACTTCCAAAATTCACCACATGTACCATTTCTCTGCTTCCAAAAGGTCCATTTGCACGCTGTTTGTGCTAAATGCACTGTCATTAAATGTTCTGATTCTGGGGTATTCCTCTTTCCCTGCAAATGCTGCCATCATTTTCCTTTGATAGGCAGCTTGGGCCACCTGCTTGTAACACCTCCTGCTGCTTATAATCTCTTGCTTGACTTGCTCCAGAGCATCTAAGAAGAATTTCTCCACTTCTGTCCTTTCATTCAAGATGTTCCTGGCTAATTTCTTCACTCTATTCATTTCTCTTTCTTTCATTTCCAGCAGCTGCTCCAGCTTTGCAATTTCTGTCCGACCTGCTTGGTTCTGTATCGAAGCCTTCTCTTCTGTTTTTTTAATTTCTATTTTAAATTCTTCAGCCATATAATTAACTGCTTCTTCTAGTTTTTTAACCTTGTTTTGAAGGTCCTCGATTAATGCTTTCTGCTGATTAATTTGTAGAATCTTTTGCTTAATCAAAAGGTCTTTGGTTTCCTTAAAAAACAAGAACAAGACAGACAGAAAAGTATTGGTAAACGTTAATATATTTTTTAAATTATCCAAATGACAAATAAGAATTGGTTATGAATGTATTATTTGCCAATATTGTTTCATGTATTTGAAGAATGTGTCTTCTATCAATGCTGAATCCTTCCAGATAGGATGTAACGCTATTAGATATTTATTCTTTGGAACAAATTGACACTAGCTTCCCTGCTAACAAAACCATAATTAAAAGACTGATTGTTTAACTGAAGTAAATGTCAAAGTACTTGGGAAAATGATGAAAGAGAAGGAATATATTTGAAATTTATAAAATTATACATGCAACACAAAAAAAATGTCAGTGTTCTCAAACTGGAAATTTATACCACTCTCTGAAAATACCAGAATCAGATATCATTTAATGAAGTTGATTGGAATGAGATTTGAAATAGATTAATAGAAACAAAAACAGTAAGCTCCTGAAAACCCACCTCTGTCATCAGGCATGGGGGAATTGAGACATTCTTTCCCCCTAAGCCTTTAAAATTATGCATGGTATGTTTGTTTGTATGGATGTTTAATTTTATAATAAGGGTTTTTTAGTTGTTTTTAGTATTGGATTTGCATGATGTTTTTTTATTACTGTTGTTAACCGCCCCGAGTCTACGGAGAGGGGCGGCATACGAATCCAATAAATACATACATACATACATACATACATACATACATACATACATACATAAATTTCACATAGCACATAATGTAAATTAGAGCTAGATTTCATGACAGCCTGTTTCAACAAGCCTAGTGAACTTTTAGCAAGATCTCCTGCCTAAGCAGAGAGTTGGCCTAAAAAAATCCAAGATCCCTTCCAATTCTGTTATTCTATTCTATTCTGTTCTGATCAAACTAGAACTTTTGGTCACCTGATTGATGTCTTAATCACTAGATTATATTGGCTCATATACCACAATATGATTATATGATATATAATACAATATAATATGCTTATGAGATACATATGATATACTCATGATAGTAGTTTTCCAATACTTAAAGAGCTGGCACTGAAAGAGAGCATTAATTCATTCTCCATAGTGCTGAGGATAAGACAAGGAACAATGGGTGGAAGTTCATTCCGAGATTGAAGGTAGAAATAAGGAAGAATTTCTTGACAATAACAACTGTTAAGAATGGAACAGCTTGCCTCCTGGAGTGATGGGTGCTTTATCTCAGGAGGTTTTAGAGGAAAAAAATGGACAACCATATCCATGAGATGATATGATTCCTGTCTTGCATACAAGATTGAGCTAGAAGACCTCTAAGGTCCCTTCTAGCCCTACAAGAGCTAAAATTTGTCAGTTTCTTTTTTTCCCTGTATTTTTTCCAATGGGAAACTTAGTTCCAATGAGCCTAAGCAGAACAACTGAAAAAATGGACTCATAACCCAAAGGAAGTGAAAGGACTTTTGAAACACCTGGCTATCACGAATGAGTTTCAAACTCCATCTGAGAATTTTGAAGATTTATCTTGATCTTTCCGGGATGTTTGAGATATCATAAAGGATAGTCCTAGTGTCAGAGGATTGGGGAGAAGCAAACATTCTTTATATCATCGAAAAGGAGGAAAAAGAACCTAAGCCATTAGATTTCTGACAGTCTCAAAATGGGTGAGCAGTGTGGTCGGGCAGTAGGAAAGGCAAGTAGGATGCTTGGCTGCATAGCTAGAGGTATAACAAGCAGGAAGAGGGAGATTGTGATCCCCTTATATAGAGCGCTGGTGAGACCACATTTGGAGTACTGTGTTCAGTTCTGGAGACCTCACCTACAAAAAGATATTGACAAAATTGAACGGGTCCAAAGACGGGCTACAAGAATGGTGGAAGGTCTGAAGTATAAAACGTATCAGGAAAGACTTAATGAACTCAATCTGTATAGTCTGGAGGACAGAAGGAAAAGGGGGCACATGATCGAAACATTTAAATATGTTAAAGGGTTAAATAGGGTTCAGGAGGGAAGTGTTTTTAACAGGAAAGTGAACACAAGAACAAGGGGACACAATCTGAAGTTAGTTGGGGGAAAGATCAAAGGCAACATGAGAAAGTATTATTTTACTGAAAGAGTAGTAGATCCTTGGAACAAACTTCCAGCAGACGTGGTTGGTAAATCCACAGTAACCGAATTTAAACATGCCTGGGATAAACATATATCCATTGTAAGATAAAATACAGGAAATAGTAAAAGGGCAGACTAGATGGACCATGGGGTCTTTTTCTGCCGTCAGTCTTCTATGTTTCTATGTTTCTATATTGGTCAGTGATAATGGGCAACAGCTTGGAAAAGATTGTCCAGTGATATTTTGTAAACATTTAGAAAAGAATGCATGGTTTAGTAGAGCAGCAAGCATAAATTATGTCAAATCAACTTGATACACTTTTTTGATAAGAATGATCAGTTGAAAAATACCATGGGTATTATATGCCTTGTTTTTAGCTGAGCAATACAGTTCATGAAATTCTAATGGAGTAGATGGCAAAATATGGGATGGATAAATCTGAATGAACAGTTTTTGTCAGCAACTCTGAGTCAGAAGTATTAAGTAATACATTACATTCCAGGGATTGTACCACTCAACATACCATAATTATAAATGGCTTGAATAAAAGGTTAATATGATTATTAAATTTGTAGATGACATGAGGTGAGGGGAGGATATTCTAATTAGCAGACAAATATACCTTAGTGACAAGCTTCAAGACCTTGACAAGATGCAATAATGGAGAGAAATCAAGATAGAAATTGGCTCCTCTTTGACAAAGATTAAGGAATAGATTTGTATCCTTAAAAACCTCTAGTAAACAAGTAAACCAATTTCTTGTATAAAAAGCTATTTTAACCCATTTTTTAAAATTAGCAATTGCTATATACCAAATTCAAGTTCTACTTACAAGATTCAGTTCTGTTAATTGCATCTTTCATTTGGATGAAAAAAAGTCAAAAACGATATTATTTGTGATACATCATTATTGTTTCTACATACTGAGACGTCACTGCTACATTGGTCAGACTATAAATAAAATGTTGCATGCAGGAAGGAAAGCTATTTTATGAAGAATCTGGAGTGTGCCTAGGGGAAACCAACCAGATGATATGGGATCTGGAAGAAAAACTTAAGTGGAAAAACATGAAGACTTGAAAACATGAAAAGTTATCCTGAAGTATCTGATGGTGAGATAAACTTAAATTCCAGAAAACAAGAGGAGGAACAACAGGTTTACATTGCAAAAAGAAGTAGATTCATTCCAAATAATACTCTAATGGTTGGGAATTGTTCAACATTGGAACTACAGGGATTTTATAGTCATTTATATAATAGTAGATTCTTGCAGTGGAAGGAGTTGGATTAGATGATCTCAACAGTATTTTTCAACATTTATATATAGTAATAACCTAGGGAAATAAATTACCACAAGACACAGCGATAGCTACTTATTTGAATGGCGCCAAAATAGGATTGCATAAATTCATGGAATATGCGCCTATCCAGGGCTATTGGTTTTAAAGATTCTGTGTTACCCCCATATTTGTTGTGTATCTTGTATTTGCTTTAGGAACTTAAGGCAGTGTACTATGTCTTATTTTTCTTAACATTATATGGAGCTGAAACAGTGATTGGCTCAAAGTCACTTGCATAGCTGAAGATGGATTTAAAGCTGTGTCACTGCTGTGCCAGCCGTACAGAACACTAGTTTCAAGGAACAGTCATAGGAAGCATTATGTCTCCATCTCTTATTTGTGAGCACCACAGGGTTATATCGTTTTTACTGTAACAAAGTGCAAAATTAAGATTGTTTTGAACTGTAGTCTAAGCCAGAAGAGCCATTCCTTTTTTATTTTATTTATTTATTTATTTATTTTATTCATTTGATTTTTATACCACCCTTCTCCTTAGACTCAGGGCAGCTTACAACATGTTAGCAATAGCACTTTTTAACAGAGCCAGCATACTGCCCCCACAATCCGGGTCCTCGTTTTACCCACCTCGGAAGGATGGACGGCTGAGTCAACCTTGAGCCGGTGATGAGATTTGAACCGCTGACCTACAGATCTACAGTCAGCTTCAGTGGCCTGCAGTACAGCACTCTACCTGCTGCGCCACCCTGGTTCTTTAAGTCTGTTATCTGTAACAATAGCTTTATCTAAACTTATTTACTTAAGTATTGTTAGGTAATGCCATATTCATTTCCAAATCTCAACAACACACACAGTTTTCAATCAATGGCTAAGAGAAGCTCTCTCAAAAATTGCCAATCCATTTATATAAAATTTTTAACTTCCCATGATATGCCAAATGATAAATTCTTCAATGTCTCTGTTTAGAAAAACTGTATTGCTAATATAGTAACTTACTTTCCAAAATATGATTTAGATATTGTTTACCAAAGAACAAAAATAAAGAATAAAAACCTTTTCCTGCAGGAGAAAGGTATTGCAGTGCTCCAATTTTTCCTTGATCATTTTTAACTCTTCTGTCTCCTTCATGTGATGAGCAAGAGCCTCTTGAAGACGAACATTCTCTGTAAAAACTGCTCGCCCGGCATTATCCAACTGCCTGAATAAGAGCAAAATGATCCAGCAAGTGGTATTAAAATTTATGAACTAATTCTAATACAGTCAACATGTAAATGGAAAGTCTGCCTGCACAATGGAATGTCATGTCTTTATCTCTCTGCTCCAGAGGATCCCCAACAGTTGGGATTAGTTTTTGAGTCCAAGTCCAAAAGAAGTTTCTTTCACATACTGTATTTCATTACAGAAGAAATTCTAACAGTATGAGGATTTTAGCTTCTTTATTTAATATTTCACAATACAAAAAATAAATTCAGAATGAAGCAATGCAGATTTAAGGATATACTGTGTTTCCCTAAAAATAAGATCCAGTCTTATATTATTTTTGCCTCCAAATAAGGCACTGGGAATTATTTTCAAGGGATGTCTTCTACTGTCTCATCTCGTGGTGACGGCAGCCCCAAACAGCAGAAGCCCATGTGGCTGCTGCTGGCTCACTTCTTCTGTGGCCGCTTGCCACCACTTGTGCGCATCGCTCCCGGCCTCCATTTTACCATCGGAGGCCTTCTGGAAAGACGGCCTTCATAACCCTATGAAGACCTATGACAGCGAAACGGATGCCAGGGGCTATGTATGAAAGTGGCCGCAGGAAATATACACGGAAGCGGCTATATACACGGCAGATAATGAATACACTCCAACACATACAAAATTAAACCATGTAGCTGAATAACCCGCAAACTAGATAAACATGGCCAAATGGTAGATCGCTCAAATCCGTAAAGTCAGCAGAATGGTTGACAAGTAGGTCTTTCTTTTTCTTTCTCTTCCTTATTTAATGAACTAGTTTTAGCATACAGAAAAGGACAACTATGTAACTAAATATGAACAAACCATTGTAAATACACCTAGTGGATACAAACCATAACCAGAAAGGAAAATGGCAATTTGGTGAAATGTATGCTTATGAAATGTAACCCATGTTCAGTACGTTTGTCAACTGAATGTTATTTGTTTGCTGTTTACTGTCTTATTTTAAATATTTAATAAAGACTATTTTTTAAAAAAGTGGCTGCAGGAGAAAAAGACCAGCAAGGTAAGGCAGGTGTTGGGGTATACGAGGCCTGGCTGCAACTGTATGAAGGTAAGCAGCTCCAACCGCTTGATTTTTACCTATGCACTTAACCCCATCCCGTGCAATCAGGTGCAACTGAGACTTAACAAAGGCTTATTTTGGGTGTAGGACTTATATATTGGGCACACATGTAAAAATCAAGCTAGGTCTTATTTTTGGGGTAGGTCTTATTTTCAGGGAAACGTGGTATTACGATTACTTTCATCTTGGCATCCTATTTTTTCTCCAGAAATGAAGCATGTATTGATTCCTCGGAGAGGGACGGCATATAAATCCAATCAATTAATCAATCAATCAATCAATGAATAAAATTTCCCAGAACCATTCATATTTCCTCTTCATCATCGTCATCATGATCACCATCTCTATCTTCTTCCTCATCATCATTTCATATTTATCAAGATAGGAATACAAAGATCAACTAAGGCTTACGCAACGGCTTCATGATGGGCTCTTTCAGCTAGCATTAGAATCTTCTTCTCTGCTTCTCTTTCCAGACGTTGCTGAAGGGAAAAAAAAGTAACAAAGTAAAAGTATACATTCCTTACTGCAGGGATTAGATATATTGACACTCTAGGTCTGCTATTTCCAAAGTACACTACCTTTTCTTCAATGAACTTTTTCTCCAATGCACTAATAGTTTCCTGATGTTCTTTTTTCGTGTCATCCAAGGTATCTTTCAGCTAAATTTAAAGAAGCATTTAATTATAATGTAGTAATCTAGAGGACAATTCAACCAATACTTTCTACAGAAAAACTGCACAGACCTGCATTTATTTATCTATTTGTATCCCACATTTTTACAAATAACTCATGGTGGCAAGCATAGGTGAAATAACTTCCTATTTTACACACAACAACAACTCTGTATGTTGAGTTGAGCTAAGAAAAAGCGACTGGCCCAAAGAAACCCAGCAGGCCAAGGTGAGACTTGAACTGGTTTCTTGCTTTCTAGTTTGGTGCTTAACCACTAGACCAAACTGACTTTCCAGGACTGGGTTATTCTAAGACATCTCCAATAGTTTTCAGATTTGTAATTTTTACCTATCATCTCTTACTTGGTAAAACAAAAACAAAAAATAGATCAGCAACTCATATAGAATGAGTGTATAGGTTTGATTGACTGAATGTGAGTGATTGGCTTTTTTAAGAAATTGGGTTTTTAGTATGTTTTAATTTTAGATTTCTGTTATGTATTCACTTTTGTTGTGAGCCGCCCTGAGGAATAGGGTGGCATAGAAAGCAGATAGATACCGGTAGATAGATAGATAGATAGATAGATAGATAGATAGATAGATAGATAGATAGATAGATAGATAGACAGACAGACAGACAGACAGACAGACAGACAGACAGACAGACAGACAGACAGACTGACTCTCATTTTAACATAACTGTCTCTGATTTTAACATAACTTTTCCTCTTATAGAGGTATTGCCCAAATGATTATTCTTTAAGATACCTGTGAAAATGCCTGTTCTATCAGATGTGACAGTTGAATTTCTGAAAAGTAATATTGCTGTCCTATTATAACTTACAGACTGTTCTGATACATATTTCACAACTCCGTGTCACTACTGAAAGCTACAATTGTATCATAGGAACTATTAATAAGAGGAGAGTATAAGGCCCTTATAAAAATTAATATAAGAAGGGTAAGGAATAAACTTACATCTTCTAATTCTTTCTCCAACAGTGCTTTCTTTATGCGAAATTCTTTGATCATTTTAAGTTCAATCTGAATCTGACCAATTTCCTTAGCCTTTTGATGAAATTTTTCATCCAACTCTTCTAACTGTTTAGCGAATTGTTCTGCCTACAAATGTAACATCTTTTAGCTCAAATAAAATATCTAGGCACAGATCTAAAATTAAACTGAAAAACAAACAACATTTTTGTGCAATCTTTAAAAGCAATTAAAAATAATCCAACCGCAGACCAGATTACTGCTAAAGAACTAAAATAATTATTAATAAAACTGAAAAACAGGCATAAATAATGGCTTTATCAGTTTCAAGACAGTTGTACCTTGGATTGTATGAACCAACTGCTGAGAATTGAGGATTATAACTTTCTTAGAGTTTGATACAAGGTATGTTTACTTGGAAGTAACTCAGATATCAACAATTTAGTTCATTAAAAAAGCTTTATTAACTCAAGGATAATATCATACTTTGACCTTACTTTTTCATTATTATTTTTTTTGCAAAGTAAGTTTCAAAAACATTTTAAAGTTAGCTTTAAAAATAGTCAATTTTGTATTTTTCGTGCAAAATAATATTATGTAGCTTATGTGGATAAATTTATCATATATCTGTCATGCCTGATGCTTAAGACATGCTAAGCCTGATCTGCAGTGTCCTTTGTTACCAAAAATGTCAGAAGAAATGTCCATTCACCGCTAGATCACTTTCCTCTTTGGCTCTGAGCTTCAATTCATTCACTTGCTGTTTTAGCTTCTCAATCTAAATATAAAAAACATAAAGTTGATAAAGAAGTCAATAATTCCCCCTGATAACAGCCAGAATCCAATAACTGTTGAATGAAGGAATGCAAAAATTAAAATTCCCAGAAAGCTTTTTTTCTGGCATAAGTCCATAATATCCATATTTTATTAAGAGGAGATAGAAACATAGAAACATAGAAGTCTGACGGCAGAAAAAGACCTCATGGTCCATCTAGTCTGCCCTTATACTATTTTCTGTATTTTATGCCTGGGATAAACATATATCCATCCTAAGATAAAATACAGAAAATAGTATAAGGGCAGACTAGATGGACCATGAGGTCCTTTTCTGCCGTCAGACTTCTATGTTTCTATCTTAGGATGGATATATGTTTATCCCAGGAATGTTTAAATTCAGTTACTGTGGATTTATCTACCACGTCTGCTGGAAGTTTGTTCCAAGGATCTACTACTCTTTCAGTAAAATAATATTTTCTCATGTTGCTTTTGATCTTTCCCCCAACTAACTTCAGATTGTGTCCCCTTGTTCTTGTGTTCACTTTTCTATTAAAAACACTTCCCTCCTGGACCTTATTTAACCCTTTAATATATTTAAATGTTTCGATCATGTCCCCCCTTTTCCTTCTGTCCTCCAGACTATACAGATTGAGTTCATGAAGACTTTCCTGATACGTTTTATGCTTAAGACCTTCCACCATTCTTGTAGCCCGTCTTTGGACCCGTTCAATTTTGTCAATATCTTTTTGTAGGTGAGGTCTCCAGAACTGAACACAGTATTCCAAATGCGGTCTCACCAGCATTCTATATAGCGGGATCATAATCTCCCTCTTCCTGCTTGTTATACCTCTAGCTATGCAGCCAAGCATCCTACTTGCTTTTCCTACTGCCCAACCACACTGCTCACCCATTTTGAGACTGTCAGAAATCACTACCCCTAAATCCTTTTCTTTTGAAGTATTTGCTAACATAGAACTGCCAATACAATACTCAGATTGAGGATTCCTTTTCCCCAAGTGCATTATTTTACATTTGGAAACATTAAACTGCAGTTTCCATTGCTTTGACCATTTATCTAGTAAAGCTAAATCATTTACCATATTACAGACGCCTCCAGGAATATCAACCCTATTGCACACTTTAGAGTCATCGGCAAATAGGCAAACCTTCCCTACCAAACCTTCCCCTATGTCACTCACAAACATATTAAAAAGAATAGGACCCAGAACAGACCCTTGTGGCACACCGCTTGTAACCTGACTCTACTCAGAATACTCGCCGTTAACAATAACTCTCTGATGTCTACGCTTCAGCCAGGTGCAAATCCATTGAACTATCCAGGGATTAAGTCCAATCTTCACTAATTTATCTATCAGCTCTTTATGTGGAACCGTATCAAAGGCTTTGCTGAAGTCCAGGTAGGCAATATCCACGGCACCACCTTCATCCAACACCTTTGTGACATAGTCAAAGAAATCAATGAGATTAGTCTGACATGATTTGCCTTCAGTAAAGCTATGCTGATTTGGGTCCAATAAGTTATTGTTTTTTAGGTGCTGATTTATCCTCTTTTTGAGTAGAGTCTCCATGATTTTAACTACAACTGATGTCAAGCTAACTGGCCTGTAGTTACCAGCTTCTTCTCTACTGCCCTTCTTGTGAATAGGCACAACACTGGCCATTCTCCAATCCTCAGGAACTTCTCCTGTTAACAAGGATTGGTTAAACAAATCAGTCAGGGGGGTAGTAATGACAGATCTGAGTTCTTTAAGAAATCTGGGGTGGATGCCATCTGGACCCATTGCCTTATTTATCTTTAATCATTCAAGTTCTTCTAAGACATCGGCTTCTAAGATCACTGGAGCTGAATCCGTACAGCTGGAAGCAATGCTATATCCCTCTATAGTATAAGGTGTCTTTTGAGAAAACTGAACAGAAGTAGCTATTGAAATGGTCAGCGATCTCCTTATTCCCATTAATGCATGTATTATTCCCGGTACTAAGCTTCGTGATGCCGCAGATTTTCTTCTTCTTATCACTAATATATCTGAAGAAGGTTTTATCCCCCTTCTTTACAGATTTGGCAATTTCTTCCTCTTTTGAGGCTTTAGCAGCATATATTATCTGTTTCGCCTCCTTCTGTCTCATTTTATACACCTCCCTATCAGCTATACTTCCAGACTCTTTATACCTCCTATAGGCAGCCTTTTTTTCATTGACTATAGCCCTTATAAACCATAGCGGTTTCTTCTTCTTTTTACCTTTAGTTATTTGTCTTACATACAGTCCAGTGGCTTTTAAGATGGCCTTTTTTAATACAGTCCACTGGGTGCTCGCTCCTGCCATTTTATCCCTCCCCTTTAATTCATTATCTAAATATTCCCCCATTGCATTAAAATTTGTTTTAATAGATTTAAAAGATATAATTTTTTGGATGTTATAAGTACTGTACTGTACTAAGAAAAATGTTAACAAATGAAAGGCATATGAAGCCATTAAATGCCACCGTCTCATTTTCAAAAGTATCCCTATAGCTAGTCATGATTCCCCAAAATAGAATGGAAAAATCCAATAATTAGCATGGATACCTTTCTATAATGTCTTTACATTAAAACCACAGATGAGCTTTAAGCAAAAGTGTAACTGATAGTTTCCTACCATCTCTTACACCAGGAAAAGCACCCAGAGAAGGACAGGCCAGGAGCCAATATTCAAACTTTTCAAGGTTTCAAGTGCAAATTTTCTAAATCACTGATGTGAAATATATTATCAAATTCCCCAAATGTCAAAAGGGTATAAAGAGAGTATGGAAAGGCATTATTAATTATTCTCCTTTATCATGATTATGCTAATCAGAATGGAATGGAATAGAATAGAATAGAAAATAGAATAGAATAGAATTATTTGGCCAAGTGTGATTAGAATTTATCTACGTGCAGAAACTCTCAGTACACATGCAAACCAACAGTAAGATGATAATCATAATGTCATCAATAGGTTAGATCAAGAAAGATAAGGATACGAGTAATGCTACAGCTATACAACTTGGGTAAATACACATAGACAGCGCTTGAGAATTATGTATTCAGTAGAGTGATGGCCTGAGGAAAAACTATCCCTCAGTCTAGTTATTTTGACCTGCGCCCTACAATGCCCTGTAGCACTACCCAGAAGGAAGCAGTTGTATGTCCAGGATGTGAAGGGTTGCAGATACCCTTTTAGTCCTTCTTCTACCCCACGGTTTTCTATGGAAGGCAGGCTAATTGCAGTTACAGGCAATCCTCGAATTACAACAGTTCATTTAGTGACAGTTTGAAGTTACAAGAGCACTGAAAAAAGTGACTTATGACCATTTTTCACTCAGACATTTGGCAGACAAATTCAGACTCAAGTTGCAACCTTTTAACAAGCCAAGTCAATGGGAAACCAGATTCACTTAGTATTACTAATTTAAGAACTGCAGTGATTCATTTAACAAATGTGGCAAGAAATGTTGTAACAAGGGCAAAACTCAACCAATTTCTCACATAGCAGCATAAATTTTGGGCTCAATTTTGGTTGTAATTTTGAAGACCACCTGCATTCTTTCTGCAGTCTTAACTATCCAGTGGGGTATTTGTTCTACAGTGGTCCCTTGACTTTCGCAGGTCCAACTTTCTCGGAAAGGGTATACCATGGGTTTTCAAAACCCATGGTATAGCCCGCTTCCGCCCCAGTCTCCCGATCCCTCCCCTTTAATTCTTAGAGTGTTGGTATACTCCACTTGAAGCTGAGCCTTGCGGGTGGACAAGACCACCCTAACTCGCCCAAGGGGGGAGGAGCTGAGAGCATTGTTGGGTCAGTGGGCCGCGCACTAATCACAGGGATGGCTTGCGGTGGGCCCGTCACAACCCTCCGGTAGTCTCCGCCTGAAGCCCAGTGTCACCTGAAGCACCAAAGGGTACAGCTGCCTCTTTTTCCGCCACCGTCGCTTACTGCTGCCCGCCGTCTCCCTTAGTGGTAGCGTCCGAACTCCCAGCTGACAGACCTGGAATCCCGGCTTCAAGTCTTGGCCGGGATCCCTCTTGCCTTGAGCTTCCCCCTCCCCTGCCTTGAACCTAAGCACCGACAGTGAACGCAGCAAAGCCCCCAGCTTGCCGCCCCGTTGCTCCTACGGGTTCTGGGGGTAAGTAAAACCAGGAATGGAGGAGGGAGGGAGGGGGAAGAAGAAAGGGTGTGTCTCCACTTCGTGGAAATTTGATTTTCACGGGCGGTCTTGGAACGTATCCCCCGTGAAAGTCAAGGGACCACTGTATTTGGTTGCCTCCCAAACCAAGCAGTTAATAGTGCTTAATGAACATGCCACCCACCTTCCTATTCAAAGTGACCCTGATGCAAAAGGTGCACACCTCACAATTATTGCATTGCAATTGAGATGATGGTTTTATACATTACATTTTATATTGAAAGCATTGGACACGGGTGAGTTCCACTTACCTTCGCCCCCGGTTCGCACTGCAATGTTTTATGTGCGTGTGTGCGCTCACTTACATGCACACCTCCCCTTGTGCGATTTCACTTCTGTGCATGCTCAGAAAAGTGGATTCAGCCCAAAACACAGCTGAGGACCTGATCAGCAGTGCTTTGGGCAGAAGAAATAAAGGTCAGTTTTACCCCGGGGTGGTCTGGAGAGCTTTCTTTCAAAGCACAGAACGAAGACAAGCCATCCAAACAAAGGAAAATTGGCCAAAAATTCAGAAAAAAAGATGGCAGAGAGCATGGACCGGCACAGACAGAACCAAATCTGTGATGCCAAAATGACATTACCAGCAGGTTATTAACAGTTCAGGCGATCTGCTCCGAAATGGGAGGAACCCACCTCTGATTGGGTGTAATGTAAATACAGTTACAATTCAAGCCAAAAATCACAATTTAAATAACTAAATAACTGACATTTGTCCACGAAACCACAGCTTGGCAACATCTAAAATGATCACCTAACATCAAAAACATCATCAAAAAAGCACAACAAAGAATGTTCTTTCTGTGCCAACACAGGAAGCTTAAACTGCCCAAGGAGCTGCTGATACAGTTCTACAGAAGAATTATTGAGTCTGTCATCTGCACCTCTAAAGCTGCCTGGTTTGGCTGCAACCCAACAGACCGACACAGACTTCAGAAGATAATCAGAACTGCAGAAAAAACAATTGCTGCCAACTTGCTTTCCATTGAGGACGTGTATACTGCAGGAGTCAAAAAGAGAGTGGTGAAAATATTTACTGACCCCTTGCATCCTAGACATAAACTGTTTCAACTCCTACCCTCAAAACATTGCTAAAGAGCACTGCACACCAAGGCAACTAGACACAATAATAGTTTTTTTCCAATTGCGTCACTCTGCTAAACAAATAATCCCCTCAACACTGTCAAGCTATTTATTAAGTCTGCACTACTATTACTACTAGTTTTTTCTCATCGTTCCTATCACCCATCTCCTCCCACTTATGATTGTATGACTGTAACTCGTTGCTTGTATCTTTAAGATTTTTATTAATATTGTTTCCTGGTTGCTTATTTGAACCCTATGACAATCATTAAGTATTGCACCTCATGATTCTTGATAGATACATCTTTTCTTTTATGTACACTGAGAGCATATGCACCAAAGATAAATTTCTTGTGAGTCTAATCACACTTGGCCAATAGAATTCTATTCTATTCTAAAGAATTCCATAAAGAGGGGCAATTCTACACTTTGTCTAAAATGGTTTAGGGTTTCCGGCATGAGCAAGGGGGGTTGGACTAGAAGACCTCCAAGGTCCCGTCTCACTATGTTTTGTGTTGTTCTGCACCTACCAGGTCTTCCTTCTCCAACTCTTGCTTCTTGAGGTAGGACATCACGTCGACCGTATCTTTCTCCAGCCGCCGCTGCTGCCACTCCAGCTGTTCGTTGTCCCGGGCGAGGCGGCGAGCAGCCTCGCGGTACTCTTTGCGGGAGATCTCCGTCACCTCCAACCGGGCCTCCCATAGCGTCGCTGCGGCTTTAGCCCTGTCGGCCTCCGCCTCCTCCTTCAAGGACCTCGGGTCTACTCTCTTGTTGGCGGCCGCGGCGTCTTTCTTCCCCCTGAGAAGAAACAACGCGACGCAAAGGGCGAGTGAAGAGTTGGCTTACTTGTGGCATTCAACTCCCAGAATTCCTCAGCCAACAAAGCTGGCTGAGGAATTCTGGGAGTTGAAGTCCACAAGTCTTAAAAGTTGCCACGGTTGGCGACCCCCGGCCTTAACCGACTAGGCCCGGCCTGCAGCCTCACCATCATCACTTTAGTTAGGAAAAACACCTCCGAAGATACCTACTTCCTACCCTTCGCGCCTTTGTCTTGCGCGGCTTTCCCTATCATGGTCGGCGGGCTGTTCTAGAGGTTCGCCTTTCCTTCTTTGAAAGCGACTCCGTTGCTATGGAAACCACGCGTCGCGGGAAAGTGAGGCGGGGTGGTCCGCCCGTGACGTCACGCGCAGTGTATTGACGTGACACGCGGCACCGGTGAGATGTGGAAAGCTGAAGGTTCGGAGAACATGGTGAGTGGAAAACTGGGCTCGGCTCGGCTGTGTGTGTGTGTGTTCAGGTCAATGGTGGGTGGGTGGGTGGGACGGAAGGGGTGTCTTTCCCTAATCCAGGGCCGCCGACACGGGGATCGAACCGTATAGTACGCGTCCCTTGCTCCTGTCTTTCGGCGCATTCCTGACTGCTCTTAGAACCTCTCGAGTTGTCCCTATCGTGGTCTGAGCGATATTGCTCGTTGCATTTCATGCGTTCTAAATATTTCAAACTGCCTTGTCTCCATAGCTTTGTATTTTCTGTATCTTTGCTCACTCTTTAGAGAGCTGTCTCACAAGCATTCAACGGTGTAGGGACTCCTGCTGGAGCTGGGGGTTGGACTTGATGACCAAGACAAATTCCTTGTGTGTCCAATCACACTTGGCCAATAAAGAATTCCATTCTATTCTATTCTACAAGGTCCCTTCCAACTCCAGTAATCTAATCTTGTCTAGTCTAATATAATATAATAATATAATATAATAGCTAATATAATATAATGTCTAATATAATATAATAACATAACATATAATGTCTTCGGAGGGGGTGGCATACAAATCTAATTAATGATGATGATGATGATGATGATAAATATATTCATTAATAAGTACAGTGATACCTCTACTTAAGAACTTTTCTAGATAAGAACTGGGTGTTCAAGATTTTTTTGCCTCTTCTTAAGAACCATTTTCTACTTAAGAACCCAAGCCCAGAAAAAATTTCCAGGAAATTTGAGAGAGCGACAAGAAGGCCTGGCCAGTTTCCTGCCGTTCGCTCTTTAATCCCGTCCATCTCGGGTTTTTCTGGGCTGCCAGAGGAGCCTGTCTGTGGTGCTTAAGGAAGCTTTGGCAGTCCAGAGCGAACAAAGCATTTTCCTTTCTCTGGGCGCTTGGAGAGGGAATAAACCTCTGCCAGTGCCCGAAAAAAAGAAATGCTCCCTTCGCTCTGGGTGATGACTGTCCTCCTCCTCTTCTTCTTCCTCCTCCTCCCACTCAAATTCTGAGCTTTTATTTCTTTCCTAATGGGTTTACATGCATTATTTGCTTTTACATTGATTCCTATGGGAAATATTGCTTCTACTTACAAACTTTTCTACTTAAGAACCTGGTCACGGAACAAATTAAGTTCTTAAGTAGAGGTACCACTGTATTCTCTTTTAAAGATCCTGTCTACGTAAAAAATATTGAATAATTTATTTTATGGATGTTCCAAAATACAGAATTATGTTCAACCATAAAAATATCTCCGATTTTAGAAACTTTATCAAAACTCTTTTGTTAATTCTGCTTTTCAACTCGTATTGATGCAAAAACGTTTTAGAAAGTCATCCAGTTATCTCAGAGAGAGTGAAGTAGTTACAAGGAATAAATTATAAATGGAATTTTTAAATATATTTTTATTGTGTGTTGGTCATGAACTTTAATACATTATTAGACTGATTGGGTGATTACAAGGCAGTCAGTTTTTCTCTGCCCTGTCTATTTCACAAGTTTACGACAATAAAATGAGAGGTAACCATATGTAGGATTCTAAGCTCCAACAAGAGAGGCAGGTTATAAATTAGATAAATAAATAATGAAATTAATGAAGGATATATATGTTTTTTAATTGTTTTTAATAGATGTTTTTAATGATGTTGATATTTATGTTTTTATCTTTGTTTTGTGAACCACCCAGAGTCCTTCGGGAGCCCAATTCCCGAAAATAGATAATCTAAAATCCATATTTTAAGTAATCGATAAATGGATTTAATGGCTTTTATATTATCCGCCTTTTCATTTGGGCATAATTCGTACAAAAGAACTGGCAAGATATAATAGTGGACAGCTCAACAAAATTCCATTCTTAAGTCTCAACAGCAAACTTTTATTTATTTTTCCCTTTTATGTAAAAAAACCACTTTATCTGTCCTCTTTATTTCCACAGTATGATCTCATAGAACTCTAGGATTCAATTGACAAATATTTGGGGTGTATCTTCCAATGCTAATTTAACCTTTCATCTACCCAGACTGAAAATTTCTGCATAAATATTTTACTTGAAAAGGAAAAATGGTTCATCCTTTGTTACCAATACTTTTTATTTCTAAGAATATAAGAGGGAATTGAAATCATACGTTATTTGAAAAACAAATCACATATGATTTCTTTACATATGAATTCCAGTTCCAGATATGCTCAGTATGCTATTCTTGAAAATGTTGCCTTTTTTCACAAATTTCAGTTGTATCAATGTTTCTGAAATTTCTAATATTAAAGACACTTAATATATCAGTTCCAAGTAATTATACCAGTCTTGGGATCATAGTTGTTCTTACAAGGTTCTTACAAGGTTCATAGGTGTTCTTACACAATGTGACAAACATAAGCCTGATTACGAAAGATAAGAGAAAGTACCACATATTTGGAGCACATCCACTTAGTATCTATTTCATCTAGTAAAACTGGACTGTTGAGTATGACAAAATGTGGTAAATGCCTTTGGAGTTTTTTTCTATTGACTTTAACCTTTTTGTTGCAATGAATATTCAAACTGGTAAATAATTTCCTAGGTCAGTAGTTTTCAGTGAAACGTCCTACTTGAAATATGTCCCTTTAACTTCTGCTAGGAAAAAAAATCGAACTGGACATTTTTTTTCTTTGCTTTAGATAAATGATAAACCTCTGTTCACAGAAAATGGACTTACTGATATATAATATGCTACTTTCCTGCCTACATGATTAACAGCTAAATATTTATCATTGTACCTATAGAACAGGTAAGTACACATATAGTTTGTATTTCAGGTCGTGAATGTTTTTTTTTTGGGGGGGGGGGGGAGTTTGGAATAGGAAAAAATAATGTGTAAAATTTGAACTTTTTATTTGAAGATATGGGGATGAAGGCATCTATGATATATGATATGATATTTATTATAATAATATGTTATATATAAAAATAAAAATGGAGAGCCAAAATGTCCTAGTGGCTAAGGAGTCCTAGGTTCAAGGATACACTTGGCTGTGGAAACTCTGGTTTTAAGTCCTCCTTCCCTCTCCCACTCTCCCTCCCTTTCTCCCTCTCTTTTTGGCCTTCCCTCCAATTTTACTTGTGGATTATTTTTGTGGGAAGAGATGAAAAGAAATCACCAGTATAAACTAATTTGATCTCTTGGAGGAACTAAATTAAAAGGGGAAAAAAGAAAATCAATGCATATATATTATATTGCAATATCTCTGTTCCAATGCATTTTAAGGAAGAATCTGTGATGCAACTCATTTTTTTTTTACAACTAAATGATAATTGCAAATAAGACATACACATTAGCGATTATTAAACAATAGAATATTATAATTTTATTTTTTTAAAGTCCCCTGAAGAAAAATCCTTAAAATGCTTTGGGATTAAGTTTTTGCAATTAAGTATAAAGTTTTCTTTTTTTTGTTCTTTTCATTTCCTTACCCCTTTCAAAAAGGAGAGGAATAAAACAAAGACCCGTGCATACTGTGTATTACCAACATTTATAAATGAGTAGGGAGATTAAGAGATTATAATAAATAATATTTTAGATGGAATTTGTAATAAAAAGGTAGGTTACATTGCATACATTCACTATTTCTAGATTTTAAAAGTTTTCAATTAGATAAATTTTCCTTAGTCTATGTAGAACCATTTTTGTAGATTAGATTAAAATTTCAGCATCGTATTTCTCCATCTTGGGTGGAGCCATCATTCAGGTTGGGATGTCCTTGTCCAGCCAGAGGTAAGGAACAAATCTATTATTGTATAAATTGCTGGATCTGCCCACCTGGATCCTAGTTTCACTTGGTCCTCGGGACAGTGGTGGTGACCTTATCCCCTCCTGAATCTTGGCTTCTCCAAGTTGGAATAGCAGTCGTGAGTGTGATTTTTTTTCTTTACTATTTTCCTCATTGACATCTAGCTATTTAGATTTTGTGTGCCAGATTGAAACAATACTTGACAGTAGAGCCTCAGTTCCTACCACACCGTAGGATCTCAGAAACCTCTCTACAGGCATTGATCTTGAGAGCTTGCCCTCATCTGCCTGAAACTGCCTACAGAGAGAGGAGATATTGCTGGCATTGACCAAGTAGGGCTAGCAGATAACTCAAATCAAAAGAGGCTTAGCGGTTCCAGGCAATAGCTGCATCATTGTACCAGCTAGCAGAATTGCCTAAGGAATGAAATTCAGCAGCAACTAGTAAGGATAGAAGGAGGGGGTGCTTATTGGTCTTAATATTGTCTCATCGCCTTGCCCAGCCGCCCAGCGTTTGCCCAGAGGAAGCAAGCTATCCGGATATCACTAGAGTGGCTGCTTGTGGTTACCTTTTATTGCAATTGCCAGCCGCGCAGCAAAGGTCTGAGTAGCATCAGGACCCTGCTAAAAGCCACGGTGGCGCAGTGGTTAGAGTGCAGTACTTCAGGCTACTTCTGCTGATCACCAGCTACCAGCAGTTTGGCAGATCAAATCTAAAATGTAATAATAAGGACTCAGATTGTTGGGGGCAATAGACTGATTCTGTAACCGCTTAGAGATGGCTGTAAAGCATTGTGAAGTGGTATATAAATCTAAGTCCTACTGCTATTGCTATTTAAGGGGATAGTTCTGCCTAGACAACAAAGGGCTTTCTCCTGTCGGCCCAGAATGAGCCAAGATGGCACAGTAGGTAGGGTGCAGTACTGCAAGCTACTAAAGCTGACTGCTAGATCCGTAGGTCAGCGGTTCAAATCTTATCTCCGGCTCAAGGTTGACTCAGCCTTCCATCCTTCTGGGGTGGGTAAAATAAGGACTCGGATTGAGGGGGCAATATGCTGGCTGTTAAAAAGTGTTATTGCCAACATATTGTAAGCCACCCTGAGTCTAAGGAGAAGAGCGGGATAAAAAAAATCAAATAAATAAATAGCTTAAAGGTTTCCGCCGGCCGCCATTCCTAGAATTTTACTTCTGGTGGCCATTTTGGTAGTTGTGCCCACAAGCATGGCGGAAGTAAATGGGGCAGAGATAGACACTGTGGGGAAAGAGGTCATGGGGATTCCCCCTCCCCTTGCCTTCAGCAAGCCCAAGGGAACTAAGGCTGCAGAGAGAGCGGAGCACAGGAGGGATCAGAAGTTCCAAAAGCTATGTGAACATGCTTCTCTGGCCAGAATTCCTCAGCTTCCGAATGCCTCTCCCTCCAATCAAGACGCCATCCTTACCTCACCAGACCAGGGCTCATAACTAAGTCTAGGTAGTATTAATATTAATGGGAATAAGGATGTGTGGTGGGATTCGGGATTTCCTATATTAGCCCTTGCTCATAACTGTGTGTGTGTGGGGTGTTTCCCCTTCAGCATCATGCAGCACCCTCCCTCCGCTTCAGGGGTCATTACCATAAAGTATATGGTCCCGACCCGCAGGTTGAGAACCACTGCCATGGACCATGCCACTCTGGAAAAGCTACCGTGTTTCCCCGAAAGTAAGACAGTGTCTTACTTTCTTTTTATCCCCAAAAGCCCCACTATGTCTTACTTTCGGGGTATGTCTTATATTATTAAAGGGGCACTGACAGCTAAAAAAACTGTGTAAAATGTGTTTTTTTAGTGTATATGCATTTTACCTTCTGTGACGGGCGGGGGGGGGGAAGGTTTCTTTGGAGTAGGGACGTGCCCGAGTAAATTTGCAGAGGCAGCAGTGACAGGTGCAGGGGACGGCGCGGTGACGTATGGAGAGGGGGACGGCGCAGACGTGGGCAGGAGGCGGCGCGCAGCTAGATGAGAGGGAGGCGGCAGACGTGGTGACGTATGGAGGGGGGGACGTGGGCAGGAGGCGGCGCGCAGCTAGATGAGAGGGAGGCGGCAATACCCCCGTGTTTCCCCGAAAGTAAGACATATGTTTTACCTTCTGTGACGGGCGGGGGGGGGGGGTTTCTTTGGAGTAGGGACGTGCCCGAGTAAATTTGCAGAGGCGGCAGTGACAAGTGCTTGGGATGGCGCGGCGACGTATGGAGAGGGGGACGGTGCGGACGTGGGCAGGAGGCGGCGTGCAGCTAGATGAGAGGGAGGCGGCAATACCCCCCGTGTTTCCCCGAAAGTAAGACATATGTCTTACTTTCGGCGTACGGCTTATATTAGCCGACCCCCCCTGAAGCCCCCGATACGTCTTACAATCGGGGGTGTCTTACTATCGGGGAAACAGGGTATTAGCAGCTGAAGTACAACATAGAATATCAGCCAGTCACCAGGCTAGGAATAAAACCACAGATCCAGAACACCCTCCCCCCCAAGCAGATGATTCTACAATGGGATCCAGAATCAGAGGATGAGTCTTGACTTCACTAAAGAGAAGGAGGAGGATCTCATAGCAGACCTAGACCAGGAGGACTATGGCCTGTCAGAAGATGAGACGGTCTCACAGGAAAACTGTGCTTCTAACATTTTTTTTCCTCCAGGGCTTTTCAAGACCCTGTTATATAAGGCTGGAGCTGCAGCAGGATTAGAACCTGTATCTACTCCAGGCCCTTCAGCATCTCAATCCCTGGACCCTCTTTTTGCTGAATTCAAACCAGAAGTAGATGTGGTTCCTGCCCCTCTGCTGTTTCTGGACAACGTCCAGGTTCAATGGTCAGCCCTGGGATCAGGCCCCATGCCATCATCGCTGGACACTTAACATACTACTTGATCTTTTATAGAAGTTATAAATTGAGCCAGCAAAAAAAACTGTAGCAAAAAACTTTTCAATTAATTATTTGGAGAAAGTTAGTAGAACGATTGGATTAAAAAGTAACTGCTTAAGGGACTATGTCACAGTTTGTGAGTAGGAATAAAGTTGGAAGAGTAGCAATAAAAGTTAAACACATGATACAACAAGATGGAAGAAAAGTAGAACAGACGAGGGGTTTTTTTTGAATAACAGAAGCTAAATTGAAGCAAGTTGGAGGATGGATGCTGAAACAATAAAGAAATCAGGAATTAGGGATTCAGATACTAAGTACCGATCACATGCCAGTGAACTATTCCAATCAGCAGATCTCTGGTAATAGTGAAACATGATTGCATACGATAAAGGTTGGCATTTATTTAAAAAAACCAGAGGACACCAGAGTTCATAACCAGTAAGGATCTACTGTAGAAGAGAAATACCTGTGAAAAGCATAGCAAAACAAATGGCACAGCAGGGGGAAAGGGGACCTGAATGGAGGAATAAATGGTTTTAAATTTTAAATACAGTACTTTGTTTTAATGTGAAGAGCTGTTGTGTTACATTATGTTATGTATTTAAGACTTAAATGGCTGTCCATCTTGTAGAACTCAATGATGGGTGGTTCATAACAATAGCAAAGATAATACAGTAAAGCCAGGATTCTGACTCACAATCTCTAATCCATCAAACTTTACGATCCTTGGTTTCCAGTCTGTTGGCTTCCAACTACCCTATTTTTCAGACTATAAGACGCACTGGAGTATAAGATGCACCAAGATTTTGAAGAGGTAAACAAGAAATTTTATTTTTTTTGCCCTCACCAGCTTCCAGGAACACTTTGCATGCCTCCCAAACCCTCTGTGCATCCCGTTTTTGCAAAAAACAGGTCTTTTTCACAAAAGCCAGGATGCAAAGAGGGTTTGAGAGGCCTGCAGAGTGCTCCCAAGGGCTGTGGAGGGCAAAAACCGTGACACGTGGGAGGCAAAAAAAATCAGTTTTTTTTTTTTTTTTTTTGCAAAAACAGGGGTTTGGGAGGCCTTCAGAGTGCTGGAGGCTGGGGAGGGCAAAATTGCCCCCATGTTCATGAAAAATGGCACATTTTTCCCCTCCCAAACCCCCTACATGTCACATTTTGCCCTCCACTGCCATCAGGAGCACTCTGCAGGGCCTCCAAAGCCTCTGTGCCTCATTTTTGTGAAAAACAGGCCCATTTTGGGAGGCCAAAAATGGTTATATTTGGTATGTATGATGCACCAACATTTCCATCCATTTTCTTTTAGGGGGGAAATGTGTCTTATACTCCGAAATGTATGGTATTTAGGCACTCAGGAATTTACTAGAAGCAATAATGTTCATAAATTATCTCTTGCTACAGAAGCTTATCATAAAATCTGAAATGATCTGTTCTCCTTAATGTGCATTTCAGTTGAGATTTTAGAATACTTTAGCTTTCGTGAATTTCCTGTGCTGAATTTTCCTTTAAGCAGAATTTTCCTTTAAGCAGATTTTTTCCTCTATTACTGTGTCAACGTTTTCTGAAATCTTCAAGGATGCAAGCGTGCTACTGCACATTAAACACAATTAACGAACAAGTTTTATTTGAAAGAAAAAGCACAAAACAAATGACCCTGAACCATAAATTGGATATGAAGGGGGAGGGCACCACAACTAAATGCATTGTTTTGTTCTGCCTACTTAGTGTCATCAGCAGCATGTACAATTCCCATTGTTGGGTTGTTTTGAACAACACTTGTATTCTGAGCTTTCCTCGCCTTCTCAAAGTGATAGCTAGAATCATAGCAAAGCTGACTACATTAATTTGGAATGTTTAACATACTGTATACTTTTAAAGAAGAACCTTAGTATTTATTCCATACAGAATTTTAGAACACAGTTGTAACTGTTCCATAGATTTAAAGAAGCAGACTTGAAGGTTTGTCCTTGTTATTAGTGGTGAAATCACCTTTTGGGGATGTGGGAAGTTTCTGCTGCAGGAGAGCTGACTTATTTGACATGATTTTTCTGATGTATATTATGTTATCTTCAGGAACCTCTACAATCTGGAAGTCTTGATTCAAACTGCAGTTCTCTGAGGCTCCCAAGCATGAGGGGTACTTCCTGGTTCACAGTCATTGCCATATTTGTGTTTTCCTCCATTTATTGTATTGTTTCTCATCCCAAACCGGAGTTATGGTTCCAAGAACTCTTCCCCCTTAAGATGTGTCCAGCCAATGCCAGCGTGAATACATTTTATGGCATCATGTTTGATGCAGGAAGCACAGGGACACGAATTCATATATACACCTTTATACAGAGAAGCCCAGGTAAGTTCTCCTGAACATATATACTTGTGGGTGTACATATATCTGCTAGGTGGTTGGATTGGTTGACACCACATTTGGAATACTGTGTTAGGTTCTGGAGACCTCACCTACAAAAAGATATTGATAAAATTGAACGGGTCCAAAGACGGGCTACAAAAATGGTGGAAAGTCTTAAGCATAAAACTTATCAGGAAAGACTTAATGAACTCAATCTGTATAGTCTGGAGGACAGAAGGGAAAGGGGGAACATGATCGAAACATTTAAATATGTTAAAGGGTTAAATAAAGTTCAGGATGGAAGTGTTTTTAATAGGAAATTGAACACAAGAACAAGGGGGCACAATCTGAGGTTAGTTGGGGGAAAGATCAGAAGCAACGTGAGAAAATATTATTTTACTGAAAGAGTAGTAGATTGTTTGGAACAAACTTCCAGCAGACGTGGTTGGTAAATCCACAGTAACTGAATTTAAATATGCCTGGGATAAACCATCCTAAGATAAAATACAGGAAATAGTATAAGGGCATTCTAGATGGACCATGAGGTCTTTTCCTGCCATCAATCTTTTATGTTTCTATGACACATCACTTGTAATTTCCCACTGATTATGTTTTGTGGTTTTTAATTAGTTTTAATGATTTTTTCTGTGTTAATTTTGCACTTGGCATGTTTATTGTTTTTATGGTTTTTAATTATGTTAACCATCGAGCCATAAATGTGATGTGGGCAGTTATGTACATTGAATAAATAAATAATTAAAAATGCTATAACCACCGGACACATATCAATGCATTATAAGCAATTAATTGATTAATTTTGACATCACCTTGTTTACTCTCCACAAGTTGTTGACTTAACCGCAACAAGTCTATAAGCAACTCTTAAATTATCATTCAGAAGATTAAATGTTTCAGGAATTTACTAGGTAACTCGTGACCACCTGAGACATCCTTTCAGAAATATTTCCTTACCAGATTGCTCAAATACCATCAAAGCGACAAAACGTTTGATGTAGCGCTTCAGTGAAAAAAATTGGAATACATTCAAAGATGACGTTGCCTTAAAAATGTTGAATTGTATATCGCGGTTGGAATGTTTTATGACTATTACGTCATAAACTGTTCATTGTAATGTTCATATCATAAAATTTGCCAAATTTCAATTCCGTGGAGTCATGGAGCCTGGACTTTGGACACATTCTGCAAGTTGGCCATTTGGAGCACCTTAGTTCAAAAGATTTTGCCCTTTCACCCATTTAAAGCCTAAAGGAATCAGTTTTAGTAGTCTGAAGAATGTGGGTGTATCGTTATTTCATAGTCTCTTTTCACAGTTTCCTTCAGTTTTCTTTCTTTCCTGATTTCAATCAATGTTGATTGATTTATACAAGTCTCTTTGTAAAGAGTTGTTGGATCAGTTGCTTAATTGATGTATTTCCCTGAGAAAGATTCTAAAGTACAGTAGATTAAGTTTAAAAGATGGAAACAGGATATGAGTGCAACTTAATTCTACACATAGAAAAACAAGAAAGGATTATCTTATAGATGTTGAACAACATTCTCTGCTCTTTGGTTGCTTGCCATTTCCCGTTGGGTATGTTTTAGTATTATATTTAATTATAGTGTCTTAATCCTTTTCATTACTCCTTTACTTCATTATTAATCCAATACAAATATTTGCCCTAGTTACATAACATTGGATTCGTACAGCTGTATTACACTAAAAAAAAATCAAATGTAGTCTTCTGAAAAACTATCTTCCAAAAAGAGGAAGAGGAGAGATGATTTTGATCCAGAATTATGAAGTATCTCTGTTAGCAAATGAAATGAGAATTAATACAAATAAGGACCGCTTAGTCCATTTTGTCATATTTTGCTTCCAGTTTTTGTGTAGTATTTTGGTTGGCTGGTTATACCTTGTGATTACGTTTTATGAGGCAATGATGTAATCTGCCCATCATTGGAGTTGGACAGCTATTATAAATTAATAATAATGGCACTTTTACATCACAATGTTGCCGTTGAGGTAGTACATGTTTCATGATATGGTTTAGATTTTTCCTCAAGAATATCTCTCTCCATAGTGCAGTCTTCTACAAAATATTATAAGTCTTCTTCTTATAATATTTGTTACACAGAACCATTCACTCAGAAGTCCCACATTACTACCAAATTAAGTTTCTGTATTCTACAATTTCTCTGAAAGTTACCTCTTGGTTGAATTTTTGGGACACAGTTTGATTAAAAACCACAAGCTTCACTGAAATATTTTAGTTATTAACTCATTTGTAATCGGTAGAACAAAATATCATTGAAGTAAATCTATAGCCTTAGATAAAAATAAACTTATTTTATATAATTTTTACAGAAAACCCTGCAGAATTAAAGGGGGAAATTTTTGAATCAGTGAAACCAGGTCTCTCAGCATATGCCAATCAGCCTAAGAAGGTAAGAATTTCTCATGGAAAACAAAATTTATTTTGGCATTTATTTGGGTAGCATGAATCATAAAAGCAAACTACTTATCTGATTTTTCCGTTACTGCTTATTTTCATCGGAAAATAATAATTCTCCAAGCTTTTTCCTATTATTTATTCCCTTAACCTATCTAGAGATAAAGGTGATTACAGCAGGAACACTGTAGGTGCAAGGACATGTTTTGTCATTAATTAATACCATTTCTCTCACTCCCAGTATAGGTCCATAAACAATGAGAAAATTGACTGAGGTTGGGGCAAGAGAACATAGATGGGACCAGTGGTTTTTCTAATGACATAGGGATAGATGTCAATAAAGGCAATTGCATATTCCTTAGGCTTAGTTCAAGAGGAAAATTTAAAATGTCAGGCTAAAATAAAGTAGGTTTCGAGGAAGGAATTGAAGAAGAGAAATATTTAAAGTCTGTCTGTAAACTAAAATTCTTCCCAATCCTATCAGTTTTTTTGCTTTTGTTTCTGCTAATCTTTAGGGCGCTGAATCTATCAGAAAATTATTAGAGATGGCTAAAAATGCTGTGCCACCAACTCACTGGAGCAAGACCCCAGTAGTATTGAAAGCCACTGCTGGTCTGCGGCTGTTAGCGGAGCAAAAAGCTCAGGCTCTACTCTCGCAAGTAATGTTGGGTTATAATACCAAATCAATGGTGACAAAGAAAAATGGGGGGCCTTTTCAATCCTTTCCATTTGTGTTATGCCATGAATATGCCCCAGTCGCTTTTTTAAATACTATATCAAACTCAATGGGAGGCCCTTGCAAAATCCTTTGTTATGAAAAGCATCATCTCCTAAATTGGTCACATGTCTCTTGAGCATTGTCTCCAATTCCAAAACACTCACAGAGAAATGCAGCGAGGATGATAGGACAAGATATGGGATATTTGAAGTCCTCAGTTCTCTGAGGAGAGATAAAAGAAACTGGGTATGTGCAATCTTGGAAATAAGTTGACTGAGGGGAGATTTGATAATATTTTTCAAGTACAGGTACTCCTCGATTTACAACAATTCACTTAGTGACCATTCAAACTTACAATGCCATGGATAAAAGTGACTTATGACCATTTTTCACACTTCCGACCATTGTAGCACCACCACCACCCCAGGGTCATGTGATTTACATTCGGATACTCGACAACGGGCTCATATTTATGATGGTTGCAGTGTCTTGGTCATATGATGCCCTTTTGCAAACCTCTGAGAAGCCAAGTCAGTGGGGAAGCCAGATTAACAACCGTGTTAATTGTAACAACTGCAGGGATTGACTTAACAAAGTTGTTAAATGGGGCAAAACCCACAACATTTCTCACTTAGCAACATAAATTTGGGGCTCAATTGTGGTCATAACTTGAGGGCTACCTGTACTTGAAGGGATGTCACATAAAATAATTCCATGGCCTTTTTTTTATATGTCCCAAGAGTACAAGACTTAGAATATTACTCTTAAGTTCTAGGAAAGCAGATATTGGATGAATGTGAGTAATAATAAGAGCAGTTCAACAATGGAATTAGTTAATGAGGAAAGGGGTGACCTCCCTTTTGCTGGATTGTTCTAAAAGAGATGGACAACCAATGATCAGGAATGGGTTACTTGAGATTCCTGAACTGAGCAAGAAGTTGAACTCAATGGATCCTGGGGGGGGGAAATAAATTTAAGAGATGCACCAATAATTAAAGGAGTAAGGGGCATGATTTACCTGTCAACTATAGGATGTATTGTGAACAGATACACTCAAGGAAAGGCTAAGACGGAGAAAAGGTAGTAGAGAAGGAAGGGAAGAAGGAAGTGGGAGAGAAGAAGAAAGTAGAGGGAAGAGAGGAAAATAGAGGGAGAGGAGTGACATGATATAAAGGGGGAAACAGATGTTAATCAATGTAAGGGTGCAAATTAAGATAGTGGTCCATGTATTATTAAATACTATGTATTTTGTTAAGAATTAAGGTATATGTATAGATGTGTATGTATGGAGAAAAACAATAAAAATGTTATTACAAAAAAAGAAACCATTTAGCCCATAGCTGATTTTACATTCCCCTGGTTTTTTGTAGAAGAAAATTGCATAATTTGCATATTTCTGTTTGTGAATTATTCCCGTTCTAGGATGGTCACTCCCATTTTTCTTTCCACAGGTCAGAACAGTCTTTGAAGATTCACCATTTTTAGTTCCTGATAATAGTGTTAGCATAATGGATGGATCTTATGAAGGTACGTCCCACAAATAAGGAAAATGAAGCATAAAGAAGAGCAATAACTAGGGAAGTAAAAGAGGAAGAAGGATTTCTCAGAACAGGATAAAATATTGTGATGTTGCTTTTAAGGAGACCAAGATTATAATATCCTAGGGAAACAGGATTCTGTATACAGAAAAATGATAAAGTTGCTTGGCTGTATTATTAACAAATTACTAAATGAAAAACAGATTCAACAAATTCTAATGTCCTTATGGAGTTTACAGATGGAACACATAATAGCAAAGGACAGATGTAGATAGCAATGTCATAATGAATAAGCATTTATTTTATTTTGCTATTTATATACCTCCTTATTGCACAATGAATTTAGTTAACTGCAAAAGAAGCATGCAAATAAAATATTAAACAAGTAGAATTTAACTATTAATAACAGTTAAATGTTAAGTGGAACACTACTATCAAAAACTAAAATTTAAAAAACTACAGTGGTACCTCAAGATACGAACCCCTCGTCTTACGAACAACCCGAGATACGAACCCGGGGTTCAGAAAAATTTTGCCTCTTCTTACGAACTTTTTTCGTGTTACGAACGGCAAACCTGAACTTCCGGGTTTGGCGGTTCGGGAGGCTGCTGGGAAGCCCCGCAGCCCGGCTGTCACCTTTTAAAACAGCCAGGGGGCTTCCCAGTTGCCTCCCGGAGCCAAACCCGGAAGTTCGGGTTTGGCGTTCGGCTTGGAGAGGCTGCTGGGAAACCACCCGGTTGTTTTAAAATGTGACAGCCGGGCTGCGGGGCTTCTCGGCGGCAGCGGCAGGTACGTAAGACGAAAACGTTCAGGAGGCCGCTTTGGGTTTTTGGCTGGGAGGGAGGGCAGGAGGTCCGACGCTGGGGGAGGGAGTCAGGAAGGTCCTCTTGCTCCCCCCCTCAGCGAAAAACACAAAGACGGTCTGCCATCGCATGACAGGCAGGGCGGAGCAGCGTGGAGCAAAGGGAGTCTGAAACCGCCAGCAGCTTCAGTTTCCCATTGCTCCGCGGGCGGCGGCAGACCGCCTTTGTATTTTTGGCTGGGGGGGAAAGCAGGAGGCGCAGGATCAGGCCGGCGGCGGGCACGGGAGAGGCAGCAGGTCTGCATCCTGGGCGGGTGGGCGGGCCGCGGGCGAGGAGGCGCAACCGAGCGGGCCGGCTCAGGCTCTGGCTAGGACGGGGCGGGCAGCGGCTGGGCGCGGCAGCGAGGGTGCGTCTGACTCGGGGCTGGCGGCGCCTGACGCAGCGGGGAACAACAGCGTGGGAGGCAGGAGAGGACCAGGCAACCGGAGCAGCGTTGCCGCTGCTCCCGGCTTGGCTTCCCTGGCCGCCTTGGCTTCCCTGGCCGCCTGGCGCTGCGATCTTCCAATCTTCCCTTGGCGATCTTCTGATCTTCCCTGGCTTCCCTGGCCGCCAGGGAAGCGGCCAGGGAAGCCAAGGGAACATCGGAAGATCGCAGCGCTAGGCGGCCAGGGAAGCCAAGGGAAGATCGCCAAGGAAAATGCCCAGCCCAGCGGCCCCCCCCCCCCAGGCGTTTTCCTGGAAAGAATGCCATCCACCACCGAGCTTTTCGTAATCTGTTTAAATTTCCTTCACTCCCCCCCCCCCCCAACATTCCCCGCCTTGCCTCGCTTGACTGGCCAGAGGACATGACATTCATCGCCTCCCGTGCCTCCTTTGGCTTTGCGATTGGACGCGCCTCCCGCCGCTCTGCCCAATCGCAAAGCCAAAGGAGGCACGGGAGGCGGTGAATGTCATGTCCTCTGGCCAGTCACGGGAGGCAAGGCGGGGAATGTTGGGGGAGTGAAGGAAATTTAAACAGATTACGAAAAGCTCGGTGGTGGTGATTGCACTCCTTTTAGAAAAACGCCTCCACGGGGGCTGGGCTGGGCATTTTCCTGGAAGGAATGCCATCCACCACCGAGCTTTTCGTAATCTGTTTAAATTTCCTTCACTCCCCCAACATTCCCCGCCTTGCCTCCCGTGACTGGCCAGAGGACATGACATTCACCGCCTCCCGTGCCTCCTTTGGCTTTGCGATTGGACGCGCCTCCCGCCGCTCTGCCCAATCGCAAAGCCAAAGGAGGCACGGGAGGCGGTGAATGTCATGTCCTCTGGCCAGTCACGGGAGGCAAGGCGGGGAATGTTGGGGGAGTGAAGGAAATTTAAACAGATTACGAAAAGCTCGGTGGTGGTGATTGCACTCCTTTTAGAAAAACGCCTCCACGGGGGCTGGGCTGGGCATTTTCCTGGAAGGAATGCCATCCACCACCGAGCTTTTCGTAATCTGTTTAAATTTCCTTCACTCCCCCAACATTCCCCGCCTTGCCTCCCGTGACTGGCCAGAGGACATGACATTCACCGCCTCCCGTGCCTCCTTTGGCTTTGCGATTGGACGCGCCTCCCGCCGCGCTGCCCAATCGCAAAGCCAAAGGAGGCACGGGAGGCGGTGAATGTCATGTCCTCTGGCCAGTCACGGGAGGCAAGGCGGGGAATGTTGGGGGAGTGAAGGAAATTTAAACAGATTACGAAAAGCTCGGTGGTGGTGATTGCACTCCTTTTAGAAAAACGCCTCCACGGGGGCTGGGCTGGGCATTTTCCTGGAAGGAATGCCATCCACCACCGAGCTTTTCGTAATCTGTTTAAATTTCCTTCACTCCCCCCCCCAACATTCCCCGCCTTGCCTCGCTTGACTGGCCAGAGGACATGACATTCATCGCCTCCCGTGCCTCCTTTGGCTTTGCGATTGGACGCGCCTCCCGCCGCTCTGCCCAATCGCAAAGCCAAAGGAGGCACGGGAGGCGGTGAATGTCATGTCCTCTGGCCAGTCACGGGAGGCAAGGCGGGGAATGTTGGGGGAGTGAAGGAAATTTAAACAGATTACGAAAAGCTCGGTGGTGGTGATTGCACTCCTTTTAGAAAAACGCCTCCACGGGGGCTGGGCTGGGCATTTTCCTGGAAGGAATGCCATCCACCACCGAGCTTTTCGTAATCTGTTTAAATTTCCTTCACTCCCCCAACATTCCCCGCCTTGCCTCCCGTGACTGGCCAGAGGACATGACATTCACCGCCTCCCGTGCCTCCTTTGGCTTTGCGATTGGGCAGAGCGGCGGGAGGCGCGTCCATAGGCTTGGTCGGGTCGCCGCAGCACCCTCCCTTCGCCAACCCTTTGGCGGTCACCGGTGGGCTTAGGGTGCCTCGGCACCGACTTCGCTGCCCCTTCCCGAGCCCAGCCCCGTGGCATTCGCTTTCCTCCCGCCCGCAGTTGACTGATCGTGGGCTCCTTCGCAACCTCGGAGAGCTTCCTGGTTTTCGTGAGCTTTCATGCCCTGGAAGCTCTCCGAAGTTGCGAAGGAGCCCACGATCAGTCGGCTGTGGGTGGGAGGAAGGCGAATCCCCCGTGGGCTCCGTTACATCTTCCGCTGCCAGCCAGGCCATGCTGGCGGCAGCGGAACAATCGCCTTCCTCCCGCCCGCAGCCGACTGACCGTGGGCTCCTTCCCGAGCTCCCTTCCTGAGCCTCCCGTTCTCTCTCCCCCCCCCCCTCGCCCCTTCGCCTCCCTGTGTTCCTAGGAGAAGTGCTGGGGATTGAGGCAAGACAGACCTTCTGCTCCTCACCAGCACTTCTCCTAGGAACACAGGGGGGCGAAGGGGCGAGGGGGCGGAGAGAGAACGGAAGCTCAGCATTCCGTCAGCCGCAGCGCTGGCTGTCAACTTTTCTTTTTAAAACTGGGCAGGAGCTGAGTTGCCTCCCCATTGCTAAAAAGAAAAGTTGACAGCCAGCGCTGCGACTGACGGAATGCTGAGCCTCCCGTTCTCCCCCCCCCCACCTTGCCCCTTCCGGTTTCGGCGTTCGGGAGACCGCTGGGTTCCCAGCTGTCTCCGAACGCCAAACACCAAAGCCGAACTTCCGCCTTCAGGAGACAGCTGGGAAGCGGCGCGGCTCTTTTAAAAGATGACAGCCGGCCTGGGGGGCTTCCCAGCACCCCCGAACCCTGTGCTGGCAAGCCCCCCAGGCCGGCTGTCACCTTTTAAAAGAGCCGCGCCGCTTCCCAGCAGTCGCGGAAAGCCGTTTTTTTGCGGGGGGTTTTTGGTTGCACGGATTAATTGACTTTACATTGTTTCCTATGGGAAACAATGTTTCGTCTTACGAACCTTTCGTCTTACGAACCTCCCCCCGGCACCAATTAAGTTCGTATCTTAAGGTACCACTGTATTTTTAAAAATCAACTATTAGTGCTATACACATACAGGCAGCGTGCTTAGTCAATCCAATCTGAAGGATTTTTAAAAACAGTTTTCACTGTGTTCTTGAAGAACATCAGTAGAGCATTTGATAGAGAGGGCAACTTGGGGAGAGGGGCACCACTACAAAGGAGTAGTCCATGACCAATAAGATCTGTTTCTTTGCCATCCAGAACTCTTGAAATGTGGGAACCCAAAACACCCTGAATTGAACAAACAGGATAATCAGGCACTTAAAACCAGCACATTCAATTTTACTTGAGAACCTACCGGTACTACTAGCCAATATTGTTTGATTACAACAGCTCTAAAATACCAATAGGCAGGCTGCTACATTCAAAACAATTCCAGTTTCAGTGTTGTGTAAGACAATGGCATATAAAGTCCATGCACCAAGCAGTGTTCCCTCTAATTTTTTGGGGGGGTGGGCGGAAAAGTATAGGTGTCTGAGCGACACTCCCTTCGGGACTGGGCGGCACAGAAATAATAAACAAACAAACAAACAAATAAAAAACCCACCCTGTTTTGCCTCAGAGAATTTCAAAATAAAATACTGTACTGTGTGTCTATAACAGTGAGCTCATAATAGGGCAACTCTCTCAATATCAAAATGCCACTTAAATAGTTGAGCTAGTTTCAAACTAGATTTTGATTTTCTTTCTTCCTTACTCCCATTCTTTTTCTTTCTCTTTTCCTTCCTCTCTTTTTTCTATCTGTTTCTCTCTCTTCCTCTCTCTCTCCTTCCCTCTCACTCTTTCCCTCTCGGCTTCTGGGCAGGTTTGGAAAACTCTGAGTTGATGATGATTTTTAAGTGAGCGATTGCTCACTGCTCAGCTTAGAGGGAACTATGGCACCAAACAAGTCCATTTAATTCTCCTAATCGTAATTGTTTTGTATTGCTGTTTTAAAAACTACTTATCATATTGTAGGCAGCCCAGAATCATGTATCAGTGAGATGGGAGGCATAATAAATACGCAAACGAATAAATAAGTGTACACACACACACACAAACACATGGATTGGAACCTCTCATTTAGAAACTGTAAAATAGTGTCATCTACCTCCATCGTCATTATCAATTGTATCAAATGCCTTTAAAGGTCTAATAGAAAGTCTGTAGATCATCCATTTGAGCAAGCAATGCAGTTTCCATTCCATACTCATGCATCTCCTTTTCTACCATCTTTCTCAAAAATACATATTGGAAACTGGACAGAAGTTGTCTAATATGAACATATTAAGATTTGGGGGCTGTAGGGCTGGGAAGGAGCACACCACTAGTTCTTTCAAGACAGTCAGATCAAAACTTTCTCCAAAAGAAACCTGAACCACTTGAACCTAGCTAAACAATTTGGCTTAATCAAATTATATGGGGAATTACTTGGAGAACTACAGTATGAATTGGGTTTTCTTTTTAATTCAGTATCACATATTCGTCTGTTAGTTCAGATGAAATGTCCTTAATCCAAACATTTATTTAGCTGAGTAAACTGATCTAATGAGGCAATTAGCTAAAAATGTCATTTGAAGTTGGTTTATGCAATAAATCTGCAGGGTTTACAGTTTGTTAAGACACCTGATGGGAAAGTACAAGAACTGGAACTAAGAAAAGAGACAGTAAATTTTAGATGGGGAAACGGTAATGAAAGTTAAGAGAACATCTCATCCCAATCACCAACTGGTGAAAAAGTAGAGAAGCCAAGTCACCAATGAAATTATATTCTGCTTGGAAAAGTACTAATAATTACTGATCAGAAGAAATCCAGTGTGGAATAATCCTTTGTAGTTTGTATTTGTAGTCTATAGATGGATGGATTGTTCAGTGACTTTTGCTTTCTCTTGCAGGTATTTTAGCCTGGATTACTGTGAATTTTTTGACAGGTATTTACTATGACGTATTTCTGTTTTAATAGGTAGATAGATAGATAAGATTCTAATGGATAGAATCAACAAAAGCCTTCCCAGAACAGGTTTGTTGTCATGGTTGTTTTGCTGTATATGGGTACAATTTGAATTTCTGCAATGTTATCTGCAGGGCAATTGTATGGCCAAGAGCAGCAAACAGTTGGAACTCTAGACCTGGGAGGAGCTTCAACTCAGATAACGTTCCTGCCACAGCTGGAGGTGAGGAGATAAAATAGCCAGATCTATTGCAAGCTCCATAGTTTGGATAATCTTTTATGTCTCTTGACAAATTCAGCCTTGATATCTTCCTTAACTAAACAAATACCTTTCTAGTGCAATGCTTAACCCAAATACACTTTTGGATCATATTCAAAATTCGTAGACAGGAAACTACATTGGTTGGCTCATGAACTTAAACATGGTATGTAAACAATGGTTGGATTAACACAATACCAAAATACACGTAGTTCTTCTCAATTTACAACCAGTCTTTTTGTGATTGTTCAAAGATACAACCTCCCTGAAAAGGGGAATTTACCACTCAAATATGATGTTTCAACAGTCGGGGGGAGGGGGGAGACTGTCTTCACATGGGTATTTGGGGGGTGGGGGTGGCAACAGGGCCACGTTTATTCATTCATTCATTCATTCATTCATTTATTTATTGGATTTGTATGCCGCCCCTCTTCGTAGACTCGGGGCGGCTAACAACAATAATAAAAAACAACATGTAAATCCAATACTAACACAAGTAAAAAACCCTTATTGTAAAACTAATCATACATACAAACAAACATACCATGCATAAATTGTAAAGGCCTAGGGGGAAAGAGTATCTCAGTTCCCCCATGCCCGACGGCAGAGGTGGGTTTTAAGGAGCTTAGGAAAGGCGAGGAGGGTTTATAGTTGTTTGCGTCCTGCAGTCATATAACTGCATTTTATTTTGATTTTGTGGGAAAATGGTAGGTAGTTCTAGTTTTGGCAAAACTGCAGAGCTAACCATTGGTTCACTTAATGACCATTGTATTTGTTTTACGACCATGTTTACTTAACCACTGCAATAAGCACAAAATTGAGTTTTATGATTCTTACAACTCATGGCCCTAATGTGCAGGCTTCATTACGGTCATAACTCGAAGACTACCTTGAAATAACATGGTTGTTTTGTGTCATATAGTTACTGTTATTCAGTTTGCCTGTTTCCATGAATCCTTAAATGAATGCCCAACCTCTACATAACTAGCCTTTCTGCATGTTTAAATGCTTATTTACTCTTTTGTGTGAATTTATATACAAATTCCAAATAAGAAAACAGTAGCTGTTTTATTGTAGGAATAAGGATACATTTGAGTAGAGCAGTAAGATATTTTTTTTAAAAACTGGAAAGTTGTTAGAGGCCCCAAAAGGCAATTGGGAATTAGCCAGATTTGGCAGTGAACAAATGCTTTTACCTTTCTTACCTCTCTGGTTGTGAGTGTAAGGTTCTATCTATTGTCAACAATGATGGGGCCCTTTAAGCACTGTCTTAGAATTTGAAATGAAAATAATTCACTGTTCCAATGCAAAGTTGTAAAAAAAAAACCCACCTCTGAATGCTGTCAGCTAGCATTTTCAACTTTAAAAAACAGTGTTTAGAAATGAAATCTAGTTAGAACTTTAAGAGAAGGAAAAAAATCTGCTGGCTCTACAAAACTTCTGCAGACCTTGCAGGAGACTGCAAGGAATTTGCTGAAAACATCAGCTATTAACTAGTGACTGTCTACAAAACAGCATAGCTTATATGAATATGATCTACACACGAGTATTGCCAGACTCTCTGTCCCCATCTGGAACAGCCTTTTCGACAGTAGTTCCAGAGAATTATATGATTCCACACAAGGTCATAGAAATATAGAAGATTGACGGCAGAAAAAGACCTCATGGTCCATCTAGTCTGCCCTTATACTATTTCCTGTATTTTATCTTAGGATGGATATATGTTTATCCCAGGAATGTTTAAATTCAGTTACTGTGGATTTTACCAATCAGGTCTGCTGAAAGTTTGTTCCAAGCATCTACCACTCTTTCAGTAAAATAATATTTTCTCACGTTGCTTCTGATCTTTCCCCCAACCTTCAGATTGTACCTCCTTGTTCTTGTGTTCACTTTCATATTAAAAACACTTCCCTCGTGAACCTTATTTAACCCTTTAACATTTAAATGTTTCAATCATGTCCCCCCTTTCCCTTCTGTCCTCCAGACTATACAGATTGAGTTCATTAAGTCTTTCCTGATAAGTTTGATGCTTAAGACCTTCCATCATTTTATAGTTGCTATGGTGGAAAGGCGGATTCTTTGTTGATTGAGAGTTAGCCTCTCCCCAATCATATATAACAGTCACATCAGATTTGATAGAAGGGATCTTGCAGGTCCCATCAGCCACAAATATCATCTGGCAGGACCAAGGAGGAAAGATCAGATTGGCCCCAACCCTGCTGGCTTTTTTAAAAATCCAGAAAACTTGGTTCTGTCAGGAGGCATGGCAACTGGGAGTGATAGAAGTGATGCTGTCATTGTATTGAATGTTATTGGTAGATGTGATTATCTCAGCTGTGAATTTGATAATTTTTATGGTGGTTTGAATATGTTTTGTATTAGTAAAAATAATACAAACACCACCATGATCAACATTTTTTGAATTCAAATGTTGTTTTATATGATTTTAATTGCTTGTAAGCCCAGAGACACCCACTCATACGTGTAGACATTTAAACACAAGTATAAACAGCCAAACATACACGAGAGAGACTGAGAGAGAGAGAGACTGAGAGAGAGTGTGTTACTATATAAATTGGAATAATAGGAAGTCAGGGAGATAAGAAAGAAAACAAATAAAGAAAGAAAGTTATGTTTTACACAACTTCAATTTGGAAATTTGTAGATCAATAAAAATATTTTTGCCTAGAAATTTAAAAAAGACACAGATTAAAACTTGGCTTATTACTTATGATAGAAAAATGGATAAAATAATATACTGGTATTACTTAAAGCATTCCTTGGTAGATACTTTCTGATAAGCATATGAAATTCAGAATCTACAAATGCGCAATCTGTATTTGTTGTGTAGTAGTTGATGTGAGGGAATTATACAAACTATGTAAAAGCACAATTTTTGCAATACTAAATAATTTATTGAAATCAATTTTATTGATGATGTAAGATCGTTCATCTAGTAATGCTTGGGCAGTACATATTAAAAAATGGTGTGAAATAACAATTTCTGAATGAATACTTCTCATCCTCATAATTTTTAGGAAACTTTAACAGAAACACCAGTGGACTTTCTTACCTCTTTTCAAATGTTCAACAGCACTTATAAGCTATACACACACAGGTAAGTGAGAAAATAAACACAAATGACTAATTGTAAGGCATGATTGCTTTGTGTGTTTAATAATTCTCCTAAATCACTTATACAACTAAGTCCAAATCTTTATTATCAGAATAATTTGATTTTAGGTAAATTATCTTCTTTTGCAAATTATACATAATAATTTGTGCTTTGTTTAAAAGAGCCATATGCTTTTATTTTTGCACTGAGGATAGAGTAGAATAGAATTTTATTGGCCAAGTGTGATTGGATAAACAAGAAATTCATCTTGGTAGACATGCTCTCAGTGTACATAAAAGAAAAGAAAAAAGAAAAGCAAGAAGAAAGTTATTTGGCATAAAATAATTTATAACCAAATTTGTAAAATGTTGATACATTGCCTTGGTTATTAATTCAGTGTTCCTCATTCTCCCTTATAGCTACTTGGGACTTGGGCTGAAAGCTGCTCGGTTGGCAACATTAGGAGCTTTGAATTTAGAAGGTACATTCAGACAAAATAATTATTCTGTGTGCATATTAAGAGTATCTTGTGGCAGCCCAGCAATTCATATACTTTTGGCTGCTGGTTGATGCTTGCTCTATTTTTACTGGAAATGAATTGCTAAGAATATTGAAACTACATATCCCCAATATAATACTTTTGTACGAGGAGGAAAGTAGAGGTGGTTTGGAATAGATTCTGCACGGAACTCCCACAACTCCAGAGTTGTAGCTAACTGTTCCCTTATCTACAATTCATACTACTAGCATTTGACACCAACTCAGAGGTTTTCAGTGCTTAATGGACTTGCTCTTTTATTTTTTAATGGGAAAAAAATGAACATTTTGCCTCCAAAATGCAGATGCAAACAACAAAAAACTCTCCTGGTCCATCTTTTATTCAGTGAGCCCATTAATATGTATCCTATACCTAATGTACATTTCAAATTTTAAAACATGTTTTAAAAGTTGGTTGCCAAAATGTTAAACTATATTCTCTGCATTCATTTCGGCACTGCAGCCTACATTTTCCTGCAAGTGTCTTGGCAGAATGTTCTGGATTTTTTTCTATACCATGTCCATTTAGATTGACCCAGATTCAAGAGAGATACAAAAGCAATGAACCCCGGACAAGTGATTTCTTTAAACCTTTCTGTAAGTGTTGGATGTTTTATTCTGTAAATTTAAAAACCCCCTCAAAATTATATGTGCTTTCTAGATTCTGGTCTACTGCTATTTCTGTATTACTATGACCATTACAATTACTATAAAAATTATTATTTAATGTACTATATTACTATTACCTATTTACTCTTTTAAAAATATCTATATGTTATATTCCACATCATTGTTAGTGTGTATCAATATTTCTTTCTTAAATTTGTTCTGCCTTATTCTTGCTGAGATTTCTTTTTCTGTTAATGGACAGCATTAGAACTTATGTACCTTTTTTACATTGTACTTTGTTTTACTCGGCCTCTATATTTCTTGCCTTCTGTTTTGGACCATCCTCTCCTTCAGATGGAAAGAAAAACTCCTCTTTTAGCTGCTGTATTCAGTTTGCTGGTGGATGCAGAGCTCTAAAACACGTGTCTCCTCCCATAGCTGTGTCAGGGTTTTTACTTTATTGGCTGTTGCTGGCGAGAAGCTTAAATGGGAAAGAAAGATATTGCACCCAAACTAACCCCCTCTAACAGTCCAAAAACCACCAGTCTAGTAAATAAAAGCATTTTCTGTAGGAAAATGAGTAAAGTTCTTCACTTTCACTTTTCCCCCCAGGTTCATATTTTTGCAATTAAAATCAAATTGAATGAATGTGAGCATGTGTGTATGTTTATGTTTATAAATACATTATCCTCTTCCATATTCTCTCTTGAAGCACTTGGACAGACTTTCAGAAGTTCTTGCCTGCCAAAACAGCTGGAAGCAGAATGGCATTTTGGTGGAGTAAAATACCAGTATGGTGGCAACACAGAAGGTAATTTAAAAAGATAATGCTTTCTACAATACTACAATACAATACTCAGATTGGGAAAAAGGAATCCTCAATCTGAGTATTGTATTGGCAGTTCTGTGTTAGCAAAAACTTCAGAAGAAAAGGATTTAGGGGTAGTGATTTCTGACAGTCTCAAAATGGGTGAACAGTGCAGTCAGGCAGTAGGGAAAGCAAGTAGAATGCTTGGTTGCATAGCTAGAGGTATAATAAGCAGGAAGAGGGAGATTATGATCCCGCTATATAGAGTGCTAGTGAGACCACATTTGGAATACTGTGTTCAGTTCTGGAGACCTAACCTACAAAAAGATATTGACAAAATTGAACGGGTCCAAAGATGGGCTACAAAAATGGTGGAAGGTCTTAAGCATAAAACGTATCAGGAAAGACTTCATGAACTCAATCTGTATAGTCTGGAGGACAGAAGGAAAAGGGGGAACATGATCGAAACATTTAAATATGTCAAAGGGTTAAATAAGGTCCAGGAGGGAAGTGTTTTTAATAGGAAAGTGAACACAAGAACAAGGGGACACAATCTGAAGTTAGTTGGGGGAAAGATCAAAAGCAACATGAGAAAATATTATTTTACTGAAAGAGTAGTAGATCCTTGGAACAAACTTTGAGCAGACGTGGTAGATAAATCCACAGTAACTGAATTTAAACATGCTTGGGATAAACATATATCCATCCTAAGTTAAAATAGTATAAGGGCAGACTAGATGGACCACGAGGTCTTTTTCTGTCGTCAAATGTCTATGTTTCTAGGAATTTTTTTTAATGGAAGTAAATTGTGGGTACATTAATATAAGAAAACAAAAATAGGAATGAGGCTATACAAAGACTGTAAGGAAAGAAGTGGAGTTTTTGATTCATGTGATGTTTATATTAATGTCTTCATTCTGATAGGTGAAACTGGCTTTGAACCGTGTTATTCTGAAGTACTGAAAGTTGTACAAGGAAAACTGCATCAACCAGATGAGATTCAGAAAAGTTCTTTTTATGCCTTTTCCTATTATTATGATCGGGCGGTGGACACTGATCTTATAGGTGAGTGGGAAACGTTTGAAAAGTTTGGAAGTTAACTCTATAACCTACAGAAGCAATTTATTTTTTTTAGCTTAATCTTAAAATAAACCTCAGTGGGGATTACTCCAGTGTTACTGTGAGTTAGATGGTCATATGAATGTTATTAATAAATACTAAAATCATGCAAATAATAACTAACACATGAATCTTATAAATAAGTAAGGCAATGGCAGATCAAATACCAGCTAGAAGCAATTAACTAATTAACCAGTATAAAATAGATAAATCATTTAAATTTTCCTAAAGGACAACAAAAGGTATGTTTTGAAAAATAAGAACCCTTTAGAAACAGCCATTACATTCGCTAATCTCATAGGTGTCAAAAGACCAGACCAACAAAAAACAGCAGTTAAAAAGAACAATTTAATACTAATTTTAAAACCCCAAATAAAATCATACATATCTCTCAATATCACTGATGGCTGGATCTAAAGGGTACCTCATTCGATCAATGGCCCCAGGCCTGCCAGGAAAGCCAGTTCTTTACAATTTTCCGGAAGGTGAGTAGTGTCGCAGCTATGATTTTTACAATATCTTTTTCTCAGTCCGATGATAATTTTGACTGTTTGTCATTTCAGATTATGAGAAAGGTGGTGTTTTATATGTGAGAGACTTTGAAAGAAAAGCCAAACAAGGTAAAATGAGTGACTTTATCTAGATTCCTTCTAGTTAGTTTACTACCAATTTGAAATAGCTCTATTTTTTGTTTTAATTTTATTTTGGTTTTTTAATTTGGCTATTTTACATTTACAGATTTTTAATCACTTAACTGTCATGTTTAGTATGCTTAAACTTGAAACATCAATATAATTATTTGTAAGAGATAAGACAGGTTAATGGTCTCACTGAATAAAAGAAATCCTTGGAAAAAAATCAATTGATAGGTATCATATTAGGAGGGCACATTTCATCTTGGTATGCATTGTATATAACATGTTTACAAACTTACATTAAGTGAGGAGTAAATGATCTACTGTATATAGTTTAAATAGACAGTAATATGTCATCAAGTAAGACTAAGGAAATAGCCTATGTTTACATAACTAGCCACATTCATTGGTACATTTGAATCCTTCCTGAGATACCCCAGCCAAGCATTTTAAATCTATTCCTCCACATGGTTAGAAGATATAGGAAAAATACAAGAACATAAGAAGAGCCATGCTGAATCAGGCCAAAGCCCATCGAGTGCAGGATTCTGTGTCACACAGTGGCCCACCAATTGTCCATGGGGATCTTGAGCAGAAAGAGAAGGCAAGACCCTCCCTTTCCCCTGACCCCCAACAAGTGGTACTCAAGAGAATCCTGCCTGCCTCAACCAACATAGAGGCAGCACTTGGACATCCGTTTCAATAACCACCGATACACTTGGCATCCATGAATCTGTCTAATCCTGCCTTGAAGCTTATCAAGGCTGACAGCTTGCACAACCTCTTCTGGAAGTGAATTCCATAAACCAACGACCCTCTGGGTGAAGAAATATTTCCCTTGATTTGTTCTCACTTTCTTACCTATGAGCTTTAGGGAGTGCCCCCTTGTCCTAATATTGTGTGATAGAGAAAATAATTTTTCTCTATCCACCTTTTCTACCCCATGCAAGATTTTATACACTTCGATCAAGTCACCCCTTAAACACTGTCTTTCAAGGCTGATGTGACCAAGGAGTTGTAACCTGGTATCATAAGGGAGGTGCTCCTTTTCCTTTATCATTTTTGTTGCCATTTTTTGCACCTTTTCCAGTTCCATTATACCCTTCTTGAGGTGCAGTGTCCAGAACTGTACACAGAACTCCAAATGTGGTCTCACACAAGCAGCCAAACCACAGCTCATTCCAGATTCTTTAGCCATGATTAGCAGTAAACTAGTATTGAGTTTCTGCAATACTAATGCAGGGATGGTGAACCTTTTTTGGTTCACATGCCAAGAATATGTCTATGCACGCTAGCGCGTGTGCACGTGCCTACACCCATTCCCTCCACACACACGTGCATCTCACACACTGCACCCTGCACATGCACACAAACACACCCACACCCACACACAGGCCTCACTGAAGCCTGGGACAGTGAAAAAACGGTGCAGCGAGCAAAGTGGAGGCTTGGAAAAACTGACTTCTGGTTTGCCCGTTGTGCGGTTTTCCACACTCCAGTGCTTCAGGAAAGCTTACCCGAAGCCTCCAGAGAGTGAAACGACTTTCCTTAAGGCAGTGATGGCAAACCTATGGCACGGGTGGCACGTGGAGCCAAATCTGATGGCACGTGAGATGTTGCCTAGCTCAGCTCCAATGTGTGTACCGGCCAGCTGATTTTGGCTTGCACAGAGGTTCTGGGAGAGTGTTTTTGGCTTCCAGGCAGATGGGAGAGAGCGTTTTTACCCTTCCCCGCCTCCATGGAAGCCTTTGGGGCCTGGGGAAGGTGAAACGTGAGCCTACTGGGCCTACCAGAAGTTGGGAAACAGGCCATTTCCGGCCTCCAGTGGGCCTCTGAGGGGTGGGAGAAACATTGAATTATGGGTGTGGGCACTCACGCATGTGCGATAGTGCACAACTATGTTCTTTCGGCACCCAAGGGAAAAAAAGGTTTGCCATCACTGCCCTAAGGCCTGCATGGTGGAGCTGACATAGGGCAACGCCTTGTGTGCCTTTCAATATGGCTCCGCGTGCCACTGTACTAATGGTTATGTATGTATTTTTCAGCAGCTATTCTAATTATATTGAATATTCTCATTGTTTCCATTTAGTTTGTGATAATCTGGATCACTATAGCACTGCCAGCCCCTTTTTATGTATGGATCTCAGTTACATTACAGCTTTATTAAAAGAAGGCTTTGGATTTGAAGGCAGCACAGTTTTACAGGCAAGTAAAAATTGAACGATCCAACCTAGCATTTCATCCCATGAAGTTATGGGGAATTTATTTATTTTAGTAACATTGATTGCAATATGTTTGTTGGACTATTGGTCAAAATAAACAGATATTATGGTTTTTGTATCACTTTCACTCTGTTAGAATATAAACTTTATCCTTAAAAGTCAAGACAGCTTTATTTTATAAAGATCATAATAGTGATCAGTCATCAGTCACCTTGATAATTCCATTCAAATGTATTTGAAAGTCATAGCAAAGTAAAACTGTTGCTGAGTCATACTCAATTTTTAAAACTTTCCCATAATTATTAAGCAGATCACTGAAACTATTAAGTGAATCATGCAGTCATTAAGTGAATCCACTTTTCTTCATTGACTTTCCTTGTCAGACATTGGCTGGTAATCGGGTGACCCCAGGATGCTGCAACCACCATACATGCCAATTACCGAGGCTCCAAATTTGGACCACGATTGTGGGGATACTGCAGTAGTGCAAGGATCAGTCACTTTTTTCAGAATAGTGCATCAGTCACTTTTTTCAGAGTTGTTGTAACTTTGAATGGTTGCTGAACAAATGGTTATAAGTTGAGAACTAACTACATTGCAACAGCGAGACAAAGAGAGGACACAGTGGAAATTATATTTTACATAAACCCATCCATGTGACCTTAGTATGTATCCCTTCCTACTAGGTCAGCAGCTAGCCACACTATTTCTGAGATATGATCAGTGGATAGAAACCATTTGATTTATTTGGCTTCAGGTTCTTGGTCAGATCTTCTTTCTGCTTGCCAGTCAGGGCCACTTCAGCTTCAATTTTTCCTGCAAGGGCCCTAAGTAGTTCATATGGGAACCTATGTATCCCATAGGTTTGATAGTGGATGTAGTTTACATACGTACAGGGTGATAATGGCACCAGGCTTTGAGCCTTTTAGAACCGGGCCTTGGAAGTGGTGGGTGAATACGCATGCACGTGACCACTGGGTGACCGTGTGTATGAGTGCTCCATTCTCATCAGGTGTGCGAATGGATGATGTATGTGCTTGCCCCCACTCGCGTGAAAGCATCCTCTCCACCCCCACCCCACCCCGCCAGTCTGCAATGTCGGAAAAGTTGAGCAACTCTCATCTTGAAAATTATTGGTATAGTGGCTGCTTTTTAATTATGACAACTGTCTCTGTCAGATCCATGTAGATTCTTATTTTAAAAAATGTATTCAATCTAAAAAATGCCTGTACAATCAAGTAAATCTGAGCTCTCATTTTTCCTTTTCAGCTGGCAAAGAAAGTCAACAACATAGAGACAAGCTGGGCTTTGGGGGCTACCTTTCACCTTCTGCAGTCTCTAGGACTCTCCTACTAGGAAAACAGAAGATTTGCATTTATTGCAAGAGCCATTCAGATCAGCACACACTAAAATTACAGACCAAAGTAGAAGAAAAGTTTTACTTTTAAGAACTTCTACAGTGGTAAGACCTAACTACCTGACTGATGCCAAAGAACTTTGAAACAGATTAGGCATCGTTTCTATCAAGTCATGAATGCATATTTGGTACCAGCACATCCAAAGTTGGACTTGTTCCATGAGCTCTTTTATACAATGAAATTCAGATCAAAGAAGCAACTTAGTCTGATTTAAAAAAAAACAACAGCAAAACCGAAGTGTATTATTTATCTTTCCTATAAGTTGTTTGAAACCAAATAGTTAGGCTTCTAGGGTTAGCTGGTTCTTAAACATGAACAAAGATGTTATTTTATTCAATTTTAGATATATTAGTTGGTGAGGAGTATTGGCAAAAAGATTTTAGGAATCCCACAAGGAATTGCTTCAGGTTTATTTTTCTAAATTTGAAAAGCAAAAACTGTTCTTTTTTATGATAGAAAATGAGATTTCCTTGGGTTAAATAGTTATAACTTCCTCCTCAGTCAACTCTTACGGAATAACTTAATGCAAGCCCTGGACAGCCTCTTTTTAAAGAATGGTATGAAAATAAAACCCTTTTTTTTACTACCACATCCCCCCAAAATATATATTGACTTGGAGACAAGGAGCAGTTAGATTCCAGCAGTTACATTCTGGCTACTAGACTGGTACGTTACTTGTTGCAAAGCTCTTAACTGGATCAGATGATCTCTTCAAATGATAAAACAGTTTCCTGAACTATGTACTAAGTGAGCCATCTTAATATTTTGCACATATTTCTATATACTCTACATTTTTTTCCTTAAAAACCCTTCAGCGTAAATATTAAAATGTGGTAATAAGATATACCTACATTTTTAGCTAAGTGCTCTTACTCAATATCAGAAGTGTCAATTCTGTGTACATTTACTCTGAAATGATGCTTATTTAAATAAACCTGGAGTACTAATCAGGAACTTGTCTCGGTGAATGAGGCATGATGATAAGGGTTTTTTTCCTTTTTATTAGTTTGGTATTAGTGCCTATGCTTTTCTTAATGTATTGAACTTGTTTACAAATGTAATATCTGCAAAGAATCTGCAGTGGCCTTGTTGAAAAAGATACAGCTGTATAATTCATGGAGGAAGAGTTAATGAAACAAAAACCTAACAGGACTAAATTAATTACTTTTTTAAGTGAAGGCAGATATTAGGTATATAAGTATTATTAGTATTAGGGCAGTTGCTTAACCAGTAATTTATATCTAAGTAGATAAAATTAAGCTAAACTGTAAAGGGATTAAGTTCCTAATACATGCCTATATATGTAGCACTGTATGTAACTGTAAAATAAATTTTAGATTTTTTTTTTCAGAAATAGATTTTATTCTGAAATTATTTGTTCAGAGGACAATATGAATATCACTGTTCATTTAGTCATATTCGTATTACTTGGTGCTGTAATACATGGGTATTCTCAAACCTAGCTGTTTGTTACACAAAATGCTAGGATATATTTGAATGTTTGTTTTAATAATAAAACTATTTCAGCAATGTTCTTTGGCAATCTGTAACTGTTATTCACTCAGCTACTCTACCTCAAGCAACAAACTACCTCATCTATGTTGTTCACTTCCAGACAATAAGAGGACAAGCTGATGAGCTGAGAAGCGGGTTGTACTTTGTTCAACACTTGAACCTTTAATTGTTCTTTACTATGATCATAAACTTTTCCCACCAACAGTCCTTTGCCAGGACAATTTTTATAGTTTAAAAAATTGAGTGCTATTGAATAGTTTTTGGAATTCTAAGAGAAAGCCAAATAATCTATTCACTGGAAAAAACAGCAACTTCAGGGTAAATAAGTTAGTCTAATAACTTATACATCTCCTTAATTCTCTATACTATATAAATAGATATCCAGCTATCATGAGGGCGCATATACCTCTGGATTCACAAGGTTGTCACTTATTGGCAAACGCCATGATCTGCTCCTAAAGGATGAGGGAAAAACAGACATCTTAATATTCTATTACTTCTACCATTATTCATACCAAAATCCTTGTTACTTTCCTATGCTTTAAAGGTTTATTACAACTAGGTTAGGTGATAACCTATTTTTTCTCATTTCCTGCTAAGTCTTTCTTCCCAGGGATACCAATGAATGAAAATAAAATACAACATAAGTAGTAGAGTTGTAGATCTGTTGAGGAATTATCCTGGATCCTGTGATTTATTTATTTTTAAGAGCCCTAATAAATCATATAGGTGGCAGAGTGCCAATCAAAGATCCTTTCCATAGATATCTACAGAAGACCCCTAGCGTACAGTTTCCTTATCAGTGGTTAAAAAGAACAGCACTGTGTGTTTTACACTGCATATAATAGTCTCTTAACCACTATCTTGATGTGTAGTTTAAGTGAGATCAATTACACGAGTCCCTGATAGACATTTTCTCACCTTAAGGCAACAGCAAATTGTTTTATTAGCAAAATTAATAATTAAACTAAATAATTGCAAAATGTATGGTCTAGAAAACGGGAAATAACTATATGAACCATAGATGATATGTGTTGTTACACATAAAATTATAGATAAATCAAAATTCCTCTCTCCATTTATGAAAACTTAATGGTATCTTAGGAACTGAAATTAAATACACCTGGAAAGTACCAGGTTGGAGAAGACTGATAGAAATTTAAGGCTTGCAAGTTCTGGGCTACAGTGACCAATTGACTGCAAGTCGATAGCAGAGTTATAGAAGATTCTGAACAACCCTCCAGCTGAGAGCTATTTATTCTGAATAGTCCATCATGGGAATTATATCAATACCATGTGGAAAGGAGATAAATGTTCAGGAGTGCTATTGTCTAGCCACAAAAATGCCCCTTTCCATTAGTCGCCTTCTTTAAATGAATTATCACATTCAGTTATTTACTTTTTAAAAAGAGAGCTTACTTTAACCGGAGGTACAGCGTTGGTTATTTGCAATCCCCACGTCCTCAGCAGCACGAAAGGCGCCATATTTGTACAGTAAAGCCTGCTTAACAAATCAGTTGCTGCCACAAGAGAAAGATTGTGCCTCTGTCGTTCTCCTTCATATTGTAGTAGATGACTTAAAGAACCTACAAAGTTTATTCTGAAATTAATTAATTAGTAAACTGATTATAACAAAATGACTCAATTTGATAAAATTTCAGGATATAGCAATGGTAAATGAAGGGGCCCTCTTTGAAGATTAACATTTTCTCACTTCATATGGTATTACATGGCCTACATCAGAGTTCCCCAACTTTCACGGCTTTGCGGGCAGGGCGAGGGAATATATTAAGTGTCCATGTGTGCAGCTCCATTTGCACAAGCAGCGGGTTCTGAATAGCTCATGCCCCCCCCCCCCCCCAAATTAAGTTAGAAGCATTTCGCTTTACAAAATGTCTGTATTCTTGCTTTTAATTAAAATAATCAATCAAAAAATAAATCCACATTATCTCCAAGAGAGATGGCCATTGGTTCACTGGATGTTTAAGACAAAGCCCATTGCTTTATTGTGCTATATACATACCTAGATCTTTTCCTTTGAATGCTGCAGCACTTAGATAATTTGTCAAGCATGAAATATCACCAAAACCCATATTTACACCTTGACCAGCTAAAGGATGTACTCTGTGAGCCGCATCACTGAAACGAGAGGATAATAATAGTTGACACAAAGAAAAATCTAGTTCACGGTAAAGACACACAATTCTTGTTCCCCATATTTTATATTCTGCATCATTACAGAACTCTCTTAAGCAATATCTTTAAACATTTACAGGATGGACACACACAAAAAGTTGATCATATAATAAGATTTTCCTAGCTCTCCCCCCTCCCCCCAGTAGTGAAAGCTATTTCCACAGATGATATATCAAAATGGAAAAATCAAGAGGAATGTGAAGAGAGAGAGAAAGGAAGGGAGAGCAGGGGAAAGAGAGAGAGAAGTTTATTTTCATCCATAAAATTACCCGATCAGGGCTACACGATCTTGGACATATTCTGTTGCGTGTCCCAATCCAAGAGGGAATACAGCTCGGCTCCTAGGATCGACTTTTGAAACACTTGGGGGCAGCTGTCGGGCTGCAGTTCCCGACGGCATCACGAGAGAAATAGCAGATCGAAACATGGATGCAGCAGTATCAATGAAGTCCGAGTGATTTGCGTTGCTCCACTGAATAACGACAAAGAGATTTATTTGGTAACTATAGGTCCGTAATGGACTCTGAAATTGACAGCTGATACTGAAAATTCAGTTTTAGAATAACACTTCTGCCCAGCACTTGAACTGAATAGCGGTCATAAGCAGGAAATACAGTAAATAAAACATGTTAGAAGGAAAATGTGTTCTTCTTTTAGCCCTGCGTCCAATGCTCTCAACATTCCTTGCATGCAAAACTCACAACAGTTCATAAGAAATTTTCAATAAGTCTAGAAACAGAACAACTTCAGTTCTTGTGTGGCATACAAGAAGCACAATGACAAAATAAAATTATATTTGTTGTTTTTTGAGTCATCAACAACAGTTGAATGGGATCTTGGAGGGCTTCTAGTCCAAACCCAAGCAGTAGACCCTATGCCATTTGAAACAAATGGTTGTGCAATCTCTTCTTAAAAACCTCTAGTGTCAGAGCACTCTGGATCCAAGCCATTCCACTGATTATCATATTTTTCGGAGTATAAGGCGCACCAGAGTATAAGATGGTCCTTATTTTCGGGGGGGGGGGAATCTGGGAGGGGGATCTGCCTACCAGATATTCATCTGGTTAGCATCCTTAGTCTGTCCAGCTTCAGTACATTATTTTATCCCCTGGTTAGGGCTTTAAAAAAATTTATTCAAAGAGAGTAACAATGAAAGAGCTTGCAAGCCAGTAAGAGCTGGGAACATCATTAGCACCTGGTTAAGGCTGGAAAGAAACATTCTGAGCCAGTAGAACAATGGGAAAAAAACCCTGCAAAGACTTAGGGCTTGGAAAATATTCTTCACAGAGAGTAACAATGAAAGAGCTTGCAAGGTAAGAGCTGGGAAGATCACGAGCACCTAGTTAGGGATGAAAAAAAGGCTTAGGTAAAAGCTACATTCAGAGTATAAGACACACCTACATTTTCAGCCTCTTTTAGGGGGGAAAAGTGTGTCTTATAATCCGAAAAATACAATAATTGTTCTAACTGTCAGAAAATTTCTCCTTATTTCTAGGTTGATTCCCTCTCCTTTGTAAAGTGTCCTGGCTTATGTTATTAAAATAAGTAGCTGTACATATATTTTAAATAAATAAGTATATAAGTGATTCTTTCAACAGCAACTTTGTGTTAATCCTCAAATGCCACAAGTGGGTGAAAGGCTGTAGGGGAGGTAATGCAAGCACTAATAAATTTATCCATACACAAGTATCCTCCTCCTGCCCGGTGCCCACAATCATGCCAATATTATGAGAAGGGGAATATGGAGGTGATACATACAGAAGCCCTATGTGAATGACCAGTAAGGGTGCTTTCAAGATAAATATAGGTAATAGCATCCATGAAGCTTTGAATTGTACAATCTAGCAACACAATTAATAAAAGTTACGTTTATAGAAGATCTAATCACTCTTTAGGCAGAGATCTGTTTTAGGTTAAATGTAGGGAAGCATAGAACCTGAGACTAAGGGAAAAAATAGATCCTTGTATCCAATTTACACTAACATAGCTTCTAGCTATAAAAATTATTGAAATATTATATTGCTACTCTTGAATACTTGTTTCTCCTGTTTCCCATCAGAGCACATCAATAATCTGCATTTCATAAAATGAAAATACTCACAAAAGCAGAGTTGACTGAGTCCACAAAATTTTCTTCATCCATACTCTGAAGTTGAATTGCATGTTCATGTGATGTGGACCAAACCAAGGAGCTGGCTGTATCAGAGAGCTGAGTTGATAATAAGACACAAAAACAAGGCATCTCCTGAAATGCCTATCACTTCAAGAATCTCACCAAAATCTAACATCTTAATAAAATCATGAGAGGCAGTTAAAGGGGAAAAGTACATTCATAAGAATTTTTTTTTAATGCTTACTGTAATAACAAATCTGTCAATTATTAACCAATGGAAAACAAGCCCAAAGACAATGACTAAAAACTGGGTCAGTGAAAGTTGTTTACCGGGAGGAGAGCAATTGGTCCTGATGGAAGAAACCTCTGCCATGCCACATTGTTATCTGTTGCCTGCAGTGTGTGAAAGACAGTGAAGATTACTAACTTTCTGTGGTTGGTTCTTTATCTCCAAAGTTGTAGCTTGATATTCCAACATCTGACCTCAGACAAGTGAAGAGTAGCAACTACAGCTGACTGATCATATTGATAATTAATATTCTGAATACCAAATGCTTTCCGGATCAAAGAATTTTGGCCATCCGCCCCAATCTGTGAAGATAATAAGAATTTTAAATTAATACTTTTAATAGGCTTAATGAAAAAAATCCCCTTTTAAGAGCTATCAGTAGACAAAGAGAATATAACAGTACATAACAGTGATGGCGAACCTTTTTTCCCTTAGGTGCCGAAAGAGCGTGCACGTGCACTATTGCGCATGCGTGAGTGCCCACACCCATAATTCAATATCTGGGGAGGGTAAAAACAGCTTCCCCTGCCCCCCGGAGGCACTTTGGAGGCCGGAAACTGCCTGTTTCCCAACTTCCCCACTAGGCTCGTGATTCGCCTTCCCCAGGCTCCAAAGGCTTCCCTGGAGCCAGGGAAGGGTAAAAATGCTCTCCCCCATCCCTCCGGAGGCTCCCTGGAAGCCAAAAACGCCCTCCCCGAGCTTCTGTGTGAGCCAAAAGTCAGCTGGCCAGCACACACATGCACCTTAGAGCTGAGCTAGGGAAACAACTCGCGTGCCAGCAGATATGGCTCTGCGTTCGCCATCAAGGCGAACTGCCTGGTAGCAAAAGAGGCGTCCTTTCCCTCCCCTCCCGCACCCCCTCCCTCCGCATCTTTGTATACATCTTTCTCCAGTATCTCCTCTAAGGACTCAAGCAAAACAGACCCAAAAGATAACATAGAATAGTAACAGAGAATGGAAAAATTCTCAGTACATCAATTCAGTGACTTCTAATATTCTAAGAGGTCTGTAAGGGGCGTGTATAAGCGCACCATTGTGCCTACCGCCCGTCCTACTGTCCTATTGTCTTTTATCATTACGTTTTATCATTACTTTTCTAATGTTATGTTTTTACAAATTATCATGCTATAATTGTTTGACAAATATATAAATAAATTTTAAAAAACATTGTTCACTAGAACAGCTCTTTCTCTCTTCTTTTGCATGTGCATCTTACATGTTACCTATTTACAAGGATATGTAAAATAGAGGCTGAAATTGGCACCATATATAATTACCATATTTTTCAGACTATAAGATGCACCTAGCTTTTGGGGAGGAAAACATCTGCCTCCCACAAATTTGCCACCTTGTAGCAAACAGCCTGGTCAGCTTCAGCACAGCCTGATTTAGCACAAGCAGCTGACTGGTGGCTAGATCTGCCTCGGGGAATCCCACCAATCAGTTGTTCCAAGATGCAGGGATCGGCACTACCCACCGGCACCAGCGCCACCCATCGTACTCCCACCTATCCCTGCCTCCACATGCCCCATTTTCGGCCTCCACACGTCCAGTTCTTGGCCTATTCCAGGCAGCGGCAGTAGGTGGAAGTGGCAATGGGTGGCACCAATGCCGATGGGCAACGGTCATCCCTACAGCCTGGAACAGCTGATCAGCGGTATTCCGGGAGGCAGATTCAACCACCAATCAGCTGCCTGTGCTAAATCAGGCTGTGCTGAAGCTGATCAACCAATGCTGTTTGCTGTTTACTGCAAGGAGGCAAATTGCTGGAAGGCAGAAGCCAGCAGGTGGGGACCAGAGGATGGGCAGGATTTCAGCAATATTCGCTCTATTAGATGGACAGACATTTCTACCCACTGGGGGAGGGAGTGCATCTTGTAACCCCAAAATATGGTATTTCAGAATAAATGCATTTAGAATCAATAATAATATTTTCAACTCACTTTTCAACCCCTTTCTTACTATTAATATTATACAACATGACATTAGAAGCAAATCCAGGATTAGAAAAGAGATGGTGCCTAATAAAATAGAAAATATCTTAGTTACCAGCAATTTAGTTTGAAATCTGCGTCCATCTGCTAAATCAATTTGGACCCAAGGACTTGAATCAGGTTGATGATGAAGGGGCCAGGTATATCCAACTGCTCTGCTCCTGTAGAGAATGTCCACTCGGTCTAATAGGGAAACAATGTATCAATGTCATTAAATGATAGAGAGGCAGCAAAGAAATAAAATTCTTAAGCCATTCAAGACTTAAGCCTTGCTAATTGAATTAATAGCTTAATATCTTAAGAAGGGAGACTTCCATACTCAAAAATAGAAAGCCTCAAGAAGCCTACTATTATAATCCAGATTATTTACTGGACATAGGTTTCATGGCTTTCTATGACTTTATCTACCCTGTTTTCTGAAAAAGGTTAAAGTAAATCAAATTTAAGACAAACAATAGCTACCTGAAACTGTATCCAATTGTTTGTACAGAGCTGACATGATGACATCATTCTCTACAATATAACCCATGTCTTCCAGGTTATCATTCTCAAACATGATCAGGGCCTCAGAGCAGGCATCCCACACCTACAAAAAGAGATTCTCTATTTAAATGCAGAAAAGAAATGCATCAATATTCCCTTTATCAAGATTTTTCATTTATAAAATTCAACTGCTGGAGTATCTAGCAAATGCATATTAAAGATATCAATGTTGAAAGCAGAAAGCATTTAAAAGTGAGAAACTTAAAGGCAATGCTTCACATACTATTCCCACAATACATTACCTAAAATGATTTGTTAAAAGACTGAGTGGGGCTATAGCTTATTTCCTGAAGGCCTAAATTACAGGGAATATTAAGTAATGAGAATACAAGATATTTCTTTCAAGAATATACAAGGGAAGGATTCACAAAGCAACTATATCATTCCTTTCTAAGTACAGAATTGTACCAAATGATGTATTTTACTAGCAGTCATTACTAATAGTGATAAATCCTCTTCATAAACTCCCCTTCACATTTTCCTCTACAATTCCCAAATCCATATCAAATTTGGTTGGTGAATATGCTAAGGGATAAGGAGGAACAGGAAAAATGTATTGGTTTAATTTAATTTAGTTTATTGTCATTGCATCTTAAATAAGAGGGTGAGAGAATATTTGTTCGCATAACATTGGATGTGGCCAACAGCATCCTCACAGCAAAGAATAATTATTTTACATGTTTATACAAACTCCTGAAAACTAGGGCTGTGTAATGATTTAATTCCCAAAAGGTGCTTTAGAGATTAAGCAATGAAAATGTAGCATCTGTCTGCAGTTATTTAAAATAATGACATCTTTGTGCAGGATGCTGTAACAACTGCCCAACTCCTGAGCTTTATAAAGCACTTCATATATCTTATGTCTAAAACACTGCTTTGCCCTGTTTAAACAGAATGTATAATTGATTTTTACATCATATGTATGATACATAAAATTTTCTCTAGAACATTATACAGAAAGAAAATTTTATATTGTACACTGTAGCTGCTAAGACCAAAGTAACTTAAGAATCTGCGCAACCTATTATTGTAGATAAAATGTTACCACAGACATATTTATTTTTTGCATTATCAAGCACCTGCATCCTTCTGAAAGGTTTGATTCTCATATTGCAGATATGTTCCCATGCACCAAAGCCTAAAAAAGAAAGAAAAATATCCTGCTATAGCAATGATTAACTCCAATATTCCATAAATATTTAATGAGGTAACTCATCAGAGCCAAAGAATAAATAAAACTCTTTTTTTGCAATGGTCTTTGTTCCACACTTCATGGATTTTTATAGCTTTTGATCCAATTGTTATTTCTTGAGAACACTGACAAAAGCTTTAAAGGATTTTGTTTTTGAAATATGCCCCCAAAACAAGCAATCATAAGAAGAAATGTGGAGAAATACTAGAAGGAAGTCAGCAAGGACATCAATATTTTGTGTTTCTAGTATCAACACTGAGAAATCATGGGGCGAAAAATATAATAGGCTGTCCATGATTCTTAGACCAATATATAAAGAGCTAATTATACAAGATCACATTTCAATGGACAGGAATATGTGAACAGAGTAGAATAACAGAGTTGGAAAAGACCTTACATATGAATAATTAACGTTTCTCTTAAATTAATATCCTGCATAGAATGCAAGACTCTGCAATTTCATACCAAGCATCAAACTCAATATAATAATAATAATTATTATTATTATTATTATTATTATTATTATTATTATTATTTATTAGATTTGTATGCTGCCCCTCTCCGAAGACTCGGGGCGGCTAACAACAGTAATAAAAAGGCAATAGAACAATAGAACAAATCTAATAATAAAAAAGATATATAAAACCCCAACAATTAAAAAACCAAACAGCACATATATACCAAACATAAAATAACAGCCTGGGGGAGATGTCTTAGTTTCCCCAAATGTGGGTCTTGAGTAAATTGCGAATACTGTATACCCATTCCTTGTCTGGCAACTGCCTCAGTTGGTTATCATTACAAATGCTATAGCAATAAAAATCATTTTCTAGCCATTGTATACAATTAACCAAACTCGATGGGCCAAACAGTACATGCTTATGAATATAATTACTTTAGAGAGAAAGTAATGCTGGTATAGCTATGAAAGATAACTTTATTTGAATAAGACAGCAACAACTAGTGATTTTTGCATAATCCCTCTCAATCAAGTGTTTAATTGCCATAGTTGGAACAGAACTTGGTTAGTAAACAAGGATGGCTGTGTATGGCTACCCACATTTACAGTTGGCATATAGGTAACTGGTGTACTTACTACTTAGAAATGTGGCAGATCCAGGTGTGATAGCACTGACTCTATTACTGTAATCTGCTGATAAATCCTTAATTTTTTTTTTGGGCCGAGCTTCTAGTAGTAGAATTTTCTTATCAGAGAGATGAATATCATGCCCTTAAAAGAAGCAATCCAATGTTTAACTTTTTTTTCAAGCAAAGTTTTATTTATTTATTTATTAGATTTGTATGCCGCCCCTTTCCAGAGACTTGGAGCGGCTCACAACAACAGAACAATACAAATCCAATAGTTAAAAACAATTGAAAACCATTAATATAAAAAACAATCATACATAAAGCGGAAACAGCCCAGGGGAATCAATTTCCCCATGCCTGATGACAGTTTGCGAAAGGCAAAGAGGGTGGGGGCAATCCTAATCTCTGGGGAGAGTTGGTTCCAGAGAGTCGAGGCCGCCACAGAGAAGGCTCTTCCCCTGGGTCCCGTCAGACGACATTGTTTCGTCAACAGGACCCAGAGAAGGCCCAATCTGTGGGACCTAACCGGTCGCTGGGATTCGTGGGGCAGAAGGCTGTCCCGGAGATATTCTGGTCCGATGCCAGAATCAAGGGTTTTTTTAAGATTATAAAATACAAGCCCTTATAAACAAGGGTACTATATACAAGGAAAAGACTTGTTTTGGATTTTTTTCTGTACACTCAGAATGCTTAGTACATTAATTCTAGTAAAGTATCTGGATGATTTGAGTACCAGAGTTATTCCCTTCATCTATATCATAGGAAAATCAGAAAGAAACTCAGGCTGCATGAGATAATTAAATATCTCTTGTCTATAACTATGTTTCAACCAAATATAGTTATACAGTAGTCCCTCGCTATACCGCGCTTCACCTACTGCGGCTTCACTTCATCGCGGGTTTCTGAGGAAGTCGATCGGCAGATTTAAACAGCCCGCCGAACTTGATCGGCAGGTTTTTTAAAAAAAATATATATCTAAAATTGTAAATACTGTATTTAAATACTGTATCTAAAATAAATACTGTGTGGGAAGGGTTTATAAACACATAAAACAATGAAAACTTACCAAACAATTATAATATAAATACTTAAATAAGTACTATCAGTCAATAAATTCCCCATCGCGGATTTCACCTATCGCGGCCAGGTCTGGAACGTAACACCAGCGATAGGTGAGGGACTACTGTATTCTCTCATTTTTTCTCCACCCAAGATAGCACTATCAAATACAACTCTATACAGATAGTCCTTGACTTACAACAGTTTATTTAGTGACCATTCATAGAAACATAGAAACATAGAAGACTGACGGCAGAAAAAGAGCTCATGGTCCATCTAGTCTGCACTTATACTATTTCCTGTATTTTATCTTAGGATGGATATATGTTTATCCCCGGCATGTTTAAATTCAGTTACTGTGGATTTACCAACCACGTCTGCTGGAAGTTTGTTCCAAGGATCTACTACTCTTTCAGTGAAATAATATTTCCTCACGTTGCTTTTGATCTTTCCCCCAACTAACTTCAGATTGTGTCCCCTTGTTCTTGTGTTCACTTTCCTATTAAAAACACTTCCCTCCTGAACCTTATTTAACCCTTTAACATATTTAAATGTTTCGATCATGTCCCCCCTTTTCCTTCTGTCCTCCAGACTATACAGATTGAGTTCATTAAGTCTTTCCTGATACGTTTTATGCTTAAGACCTTCCATCATTCTTGTAGCCCGTCTTTGGACCCGTTCAATTTTGTCAATATCTTTTTGTAGGTGAGGTCTCCAGAACCGAACACAGTATTCTAAATGTGGTCTCACCAGCGCTCTATATAAGGGGATCACAATCTCCCCCTGCTTGTTATACCTCTAGCTATGCAGCCAAACATCCTACTTGCTTTTCCTACTGCCCGACTACACTGCTCACCTATTTTGAGACTGTCAGAAATCACTATCCCTAAATCCTTCTCTTCTGAAGTTTTTGCTAACTCAGATTGAGGATTCCTTTTCCCCAAGTGCATTATTTTACATTTGGAAACATTAAACTGCAGTTTCCATTGCTTTGACCATTTATCTAGTAAAGCTAAATCATTTACCATATTACAGACCCCTCCAGGAATATCAACCCTATTGCACACATTCAAAGTTACAACAACAATAAAAGTGAATTATGACCGTTTTTCAAGCTTATGACGATTGTAGCATACCCATGGTCACATGATCAACAGATGTTAGCAACTGATTCTATTTAGGACAGTTACAATGTCCCAAGATCATTTGATCACCTTTTGCAACCTTCTGACAAGCAAAGTCAATGGGAAAGCCAGATTCACTTAACAACCATGCGCCTAACTTAACCAATGCAGTGCTTCACCAAACTTGGCAAGAAAGGTAATAAAATGGGGCAAAATTCACTTAATAAACATTCCACTTAACAACAGAAATGTTGGTCTCAATTGTGACTGTAAGTTGAGGACTATCTGTATTTGCCTCTATGGAAGTGGATACATATTGGGACGTTTTCCCCCTTTGCTAAACTGGGTCCAGGTGTGGCCAGTGTGTGATTTTTAATAATATTAATTCCTCATTGCTTATTTCTACCTCTGTGACAATCATTAACTGTTGCACCTCATGATTCCAGAGAAATGTATTTTTTTTAATGTACACTGAGAGCATATGCACCAAAGACAAATTCCTTGTGGGTCCAATCACACTTGGCCAATGAAGAGTTCTATTCTATTCTTAGGCCTACAACCAACCCGATTCTCTATACCAAATCCCCCCAAACTGGTTTTCTCGGCAAGTATTGGGCAAGAATTCCCAATCGCCATGACGGGGTGGCCAAATTAGGGAAAGCTGTGGAAACTTAAATAATTCTTGCAGACTTCTAGGTGCCTTTAAGGGAAGTTTATTGCCAAATCTCCTACCCAAAGCAGCAGCCATGGCGGCACCCACCATGCCACCGCCCGACACCACCACATCGTACACAGCATTGGAGCCGTTGCTTCTCACTGAGCCCTGCCGCGACAGAGAGCCGACAGGCCCCGCCAGGAGAAGGAGACTCTTCCTACGAGACAATCCGGCGCCTCGATTCACCAGTAATCCGACTACGGCGGCCATTGTTATTACGGAAATGACGAACGCGCCTCTCTTAACAACCGCTCGTTACCGGAAACGTCTCCGAGATGACTATGGCAACGGACAGGTTTAACGGAATCCGTCCAATGACATCTCGCCGGAGGCGGAGCGTAAGAGCAGGGCCTTGTTATCATTGGTCAGTATGCGAGAGCAACCAAAAAAGGAGAGGGTTCATTGGTCACAGCACTAAAAGCAAGGTAAGCGTGGAGCTGTTTTAGTAGCGGCGAAGGGAACCGGGGTGGAAGAGACATGACAGTGTCGCAGGTTGCTAATGGAGCCCGAGCGGAGCCTCCTCCGGAAGAACTACAACGGGTAAGCGGACGCCAGCCAAGATGAATGGTGGGTGGTTTAGTGGCAGAAGCTGCTTTAAGTCGGCTTGGTGTTTTTTCGTGTTTGTTCTTGCGAGGTTTCCTCTGGCTGCGTTAGCCACACCCTTGGAGACCAGCTGGGTATACAGTAGTTGCATCCTAGCTGATGCCATTAGAGCAGTGTTTCCCAACCTTGGCAAGTTGAAGATATCTTGACTTCAACTCCCAGAATTCCCCAGCCAGCATTCGCTAGATGTTCAGACTGGGTTTGGTATTTTTGTCTACCTATGGAGGAGTCCTTACCAAAGACCTAACAAAATGATGAGAAGATGGCTTTACTCAGAACAGCTTCCATCCTGCAATGATGTCTGTAATATCATTAAACATAGCAATAGCATTTAGCAATGGCTATTTAGACTTATACACCACTTCACAGTGCTTTACAGCCCTCTCTAAATGGTTTACAGAGTCAGCATATATTGCCCTCAACAATCTGGGTCCTCATTTTACCAACCTCGGAAGGATGGAAGGATGAGTCAAAGTTGATCCTGGTGAGATTTGATCTGCCAAACCGATGACCAGCAGAGGTAGCCTGCAGTACTGTACTCTAACCACTGGTGATCAGCAGAATAGAATAGAATAAATAGAAATAGAATAGAATAGAATAGAATTTTATTGGCCAAGTGTGATTGGACACACAAGGAATTTGTCTTGGTGCAAATGCTCTCAGCGTACATAAAAGAAAAAGATACATTTGTCAAGAATCACGTGGTACAACACTTAATGATGTCATAGGGGTCAAATAAGCAATGAAGAAACAATCAATATTAATAAAAATCTTAGGATACAAGCAACAAGTTACAGTCATACAGTCCTAAGTGGGAGGAAAGGGATGATAGGAATGATGAGAAAAACTAGTAGAATAGAAGTGCAGATTTAGTAGAAAGTCTGATAGTGTTGAGGGAATTATTTGTTATTCCATTGAATAGAATGGAATAGAACAGAGCAGAACAGAATACTGTACTTTATTGGTCAAGTGTGATTGGACACACAAGGAATTTGTCTTGGTGCATATGCTTTCAGTGCACATAAAAGAAAATCTAGATTTGTCAAGAATCATGTGGTACAACAATGATTGTCATGGGGGTCAAATAAGCAATGAAGAAACAATCAATATTAATAAAAATCTTAGAATACAAGCAACAAGTTACAGCTACAGTTGTAAGTGGGAGGAAAAGGATGATAGGAATGATGAGAAAAAACTAGTACTAATATTAGTGCAGACTTAGTAAATAGTCTGACGGTGTTGAGGGAATTATTTGTTTAGTAGAGGGATGGTGTTCAGGAAAAAACTGTTCTTGTGTCTCGTTGTCTTGATGTGCAGTGCTCTGTAGCGACGTTTTGAGGGTAGGAGTTGAAACAGTTTGTGTCCAGGATGCGAGGGGTCAGTAAATATTTTCACAGGCCTCTTTTTGACTCATGCAGCCTACAGGTCCTCAATGGAAGGCAGGTTGGCAGCAATTGTTGTTTCGGCAGTTCTGATTATCCTCTGAAGACAGTTATAGAGGTGCAGATGACAGACTCAATGATTCTGCATTCTCAATGATACTGCACTCTAAGCACTGCGCCACTGTGGCTTTTCCAGATATGGATGTTTGATGGTTTTACAGATATTGTTCTAGGATGGACGCTGTTCCAAGTAAAGCCGCCTTCTGCAATTGTGTTGACCATTTTATTAACCCTAGTCTGAATTAGTCTTATTCTGAAATACAGGTAGTCCTTGATGTGCAAAATTCTTTTAGTGACCACCTGAAATTACAATGGCACTGGAAAAAAAAGTGACATGATCATTATTCACACTTATGGTCATTGCAACCTCCCCATGGTCACATGATCAAAATCCGTATGCTTGGCAACTGACTCATGATTGCATTGTCCTGGGGTCATGTGATCACCTTTTGTGACAAATCAAAGTCAATGAGGAAGCCAGATTCACTTAACAATCATGTTATTCATTTAACAACTGCAGAGATTCACTTAACATCTGTGGCAAGAAAGGTCATAAAATGGGGCAAAACTCACATAACAAATGTCTCTCTTAGTGACAGAAATTTTGGGCTCAATTGTGGTCATACATCAAGGTCTACTTCTATGCGTATATAGAAGTGGCAGCATTAAAGAGAATGTAATATCAATGCAGATTATCTTGCAGGAAAATAGTAATTACGGTAATCAAATCAATGGCCAGTTGAGCCATTTGAATACAAACATCTTTTCTAAAGTTCTTACTCTGCTTTATATTTTGGTCTTACTGTTTTGTTTTGCTTTGCTTTGCTTAGGTATTTCCAATTAAAGTGGAATCAGAGTCAGAACCAGACCTGGAATTAAGTAGTAACATTACTGGAAATGAGCTACTGAATTTCCTTAAGACACAACAAGGCCAAACAGTTACTTCAACTTTAGGTGATCAGTTTTATGATTCAGTTCAGGATCTCAAAAAGAAAAACAGGCAGAGTTTGTTAGAATTAGGACTCTTATATCAAGAAAAGCTGAAAAATGCTCATCACTCATCCAAAAACGACAAGGAACTGGAAGATTTTTTCCACAGCAATGGAAGACTGATATTGCCAATAAAATTCCAGAATGATCTGAGGTAAAATGAGTGGTTGTTTTTTTTTCATGGGATTGGAGAAGATAAAGTTATGAAGCCATCTATAAAGCAGAGATTGAGGGCTAGTTGTCTGATCACTCACATGCCATCAATACCCAATTAAATCTACCCTGCAGAAAGGAGAAGGATCATTATAACACAATACTCCCAATTCTTAATCCTCTGAAAAAAATACCAGTGTTCTTTCCCGGGCCTACGCAGCTTGAAAACAAAGGAGGAATCCACACATTGATATTTTCAAATCAGTCTTTTTATAGATAAAATCTCATTTTTACAAGCCAATGTCATGCCTGTGATATAATCTTGGCAAGTTTCTCAGTGAAGGTAATTAAGATATAACAGTTCCGCAGCTAGGCTGCTGCCAAAAGATCAAAGCTACTCGCATTCCTTCATGAGATAAGGATTCTCCAGTTTCACAGACTTACTTTTACAGCTTCCCAGCATCTCAGCAGACAGGGCATTTTGTCTCCAAGGATTTTTAGCAGGAAAATAACAGGTGGCTAGCGTAACCTGGCTGAGCCCTCAAACATCATCCGATTCCATTGCAAAAAATTGTAACTCCACCCTGAATTACCCATATGCCACCCTTAAATACCTATAAGTGTCAATAATTCCCTAGAGTTACAAACTACAGACTACTTCCTTTTTCCATACAAGTATTCTTGCCTTTCTCTTAATCTTCTAAAGCGGGCATCTAGCAAAGGCTCCTGACTTCCTCCTCATCTAAGTCAAACCCTACTGTCATTGCATATCTACCACCTCTGGTGGTCCTTCAGGTTCATCCAGGTCTATTTCTCCCTCACTCTCATTCTCTGCATCAGCTGGCAACACCACTGGCCCAGGATACCCAGATGGGCCTGGCTCATCTTCCTCAGAATCTATCATTATCAGAGCTGGACAAGGAACACTCACAACACACAGTCAATAGTATTGAACCTTAGGAGAAAAGAAGGAACACCTTCCTCCTCTCAAAGCCTGTCACAGGTCTACAAAAACATATCTAGTGATATATCTCAGTCTGACAACAGAGGCGCTAGTAAGTTATTATTCAATCATTATTGTGTATTTTGTGGCATCCATAGAAGCAAGGGAGAATGGATCTACTGCTTTTCATTCACTACTGTTCACCACTATTGTTCTCTATGATTTGACCTTTTTTGATTAGGTTATGGTTTCTATGCTGGGTTGGATGTAGGTTTCTTTGTCTTCCAGTAATTATTTGGCTTTTGAGGGAATATTTTCTATCGTAATTTGTATATTACAATAGAATATTTCATGAAATGGTTAATAAAATCATATACAGTCTTGAAAAAGTTAATTATACCTAGCTTATTTAATTTATGTAAAGTAACTTATCTGTGCCTCTCTTAACGTTTTTGAATTTTATTCTCAGGCGTGGAAATATAAAAAGTTGGAAGTCTTTCTGCGATATCACTTTAGATAGCTCAAAAGGTGAGAAAAATTATGATCCATTTCTTCAGTTTTGTTCAAAACCAAAGAGTGCCCCAGCTACCGGGAATTCCTCTTGTACCATTCCTCAGCCCTTCAAAATGACCCTTCGAGAAACTCATCCAAAATCTGACATTTTAAAATCACAGACATCGCTTGAAAAAGAGTCAACTGCATACAAAACACAATTGCAAGAGGCTGCAGAATGCCAAAAACAATTTAGAGCACAACCGGTGCCTGCTCATATCTATCTGCCACTCTACCAAGAAATAATGGAAAATAATGAGATCCGTAGACAAGTGGAAACTCAGAAAAGAAAGGAGCTGCTACTTGCAATGCAAAAGCCTTTCAGCTTTCAGATAAAAGAAGAGAAGAGAAAAGAGGCCACCAAACAGCAGTTTCTGAACATTTTAACTCCAGCTAAGAAAATATTACCAAACTTCAGGAAGAAAATCCCCAAGTCCACCTATGAGCCAATGCTTGGGGATAAACTGGAAGGTATAGAATCACTTTTGACTTTCCTAACATAGTAATGATTCTTAATATTTCCCTTGATTTGTGAAAGGAAAATAATTGCCACAAAAATCTGATTTTGAACTTTTGTCTCTTTTATTTAATCACAATATAGAGACTTGTCCAATGTAAAAGCAATTAAATTAATCAAATATATTTATTCAGAAATACAATATATGCAGTGCAAATTGGTTATATGTTTCACATAAGAACTTACACAACTTTTAGTATTTTGAATTTTGGGTTTTTAGTTTACCCAGAGAAAATTTTTGTGATTGCAAAAAATCAATGCAGATTTGATAACACATAATCACTCTAAGTTAGAGATTTGTGTTCCTAGTCAGCTGCTTATACTGCTTGGTATAGTTTGCAAAATGCAGAACAAATATCATATTGAGAAGGATTGTTGCACTTTGGCATTTTCCATTGTATATTATTATGTAAATTGTCATAGGATGAATGTTCATCGTTTTTTTCCTTTTAATCCTTAGAAACTGAACTCTTAAGAAAAATCCGTATTCAGTTGAGAGCCAAGGAACTTTTGGAAAAGTCCTGGGCCCCCATTGAGCTTGACAATGAACAAAGGGAGAAAAAATCCCCAATTGCCTCCAAAAATAGGGAGCAAAAGTTGGGTTTTCTGCAAAACAACTTTAGTTTTAAGCCAAGAATTAATACTTCAGTGCCTGATTTTGAACAACTTTACTGGGCATTTCAGAGAAAAGCACTAACTACACAAGAAACTAAAGAAGCAACTCGTAATAAACCATTCAGACTGAGAACTGCAAATCTCAGTTGCAGACATAAAATGTGTGACAAGGTGATGGTAAAGGATTTGCTTTAACTTCTTTGAATTTCTATATGTGCAAATAGATCCGCAACATAAACAATTATTTTCTGTCACTCAAAACAGTGAGAAAGCTTTATGTTAAGGATATATCTATTGGGGAATATAGTAAGAAACAATATCCCATAACAATATAAGTTTATATTTGAGGTCCAATGTTAATGTAATTTCAAATAGAAAAGGATCCCTCCAATTCAGTGGTTCTCAACCTGGGGGGTTGGGATTTTGGGGTTCGAATGATCATTTCACAGGGGTCGCCTAAGACAAATTTCCCATGGTGTTAGGAACTAAAGTTTCTGTTCTGGTGCCTTGGAATATATTTTTACAATTGGACCAATCAGGTGTTTACAGTGGGGGTGTCCCTCTGACCTTCCTGCCAATCAGCTTAAAGCTCTGTTGGGAGAACTGGCGCTAGACTTATGGTTGGGGGTCACCACAACATGAGGAACTGTAGTAAGGGGTCGCGGCATTAGGAAGGTTGAGAACCACTGCTCTAATTCATTTTGAACTGATGGACGTATTTGGATACTGTGTTCAGGTTTTTGCAATATGTCTTCTGTAGGGCTTCCGGATTCACAAAATGGCTGCCTATGGTGGACATAGCACCAATTTAATTGAATGTTCCTTTGTGTCAGCAGAATAGGCAGATTTCCAGTGTGGAATGGTTAGTCTGGTGGATGCTAAAGGAGAAATGTGCATTTCATTTTTGCCTGTGGAACAAAGTTTCTGAATTGTTAAAAGGATTTAAAAGAAATTATTAAGCTAAAAACAAGCCCATAATTATGAAGGCTTCCAAATTATATCTTGAGGACAAAGAGAAGGCTAGCCAGCATATTTTGCATAAAAGCTTTTCTCTTTGAAACTTGGCTAAAAAAGCAGTTGATGAATATTTTCTGTGTGGTAATGACGGCATATTTTGGAATTTTGCAAAATGTAAATATACATACCAATGTTCCCTCTAATTTTTTTTCTGCGTGGGCGGAAAAGTAGGGACTGTGCGGCATAGAAATATAAATAAATAAATAAATAAATAAATCTTTTCTTTTTTATTAAAAGAAATTAATAATTAAAAAAAACCAATATCCATTACTATTAAAACTAAAACAACCAGCAAAACTATTAATAAAAACATGTGAGGGCTGGGTTTTTTTCTCTGTTATTATTTAAGAGCTTTTACCATATGCTTTAAATCAAGAGTCACTTCTCTCTCTGTTTCTATCTCTTTCCTGTCATTCTCTGCTTCAATCGTTTTCTCATTTCTCTTTTTTTCCTCCCCTTTTTTCTATCATTTCTCTCTCTCTTCCTTCCACTCTTCTCTCTCTCTTTCTTCCTCTCTCTCACTCTCTTCCTTCCTTTCTCATCTTTCTTTCTTTCTTTCTCTATCTTGCTTTCTTCCTCTCTCTCACTCTCTTCCTTCCTCTCATCTTTCTTTCTCTCTCTCTCTTTCTCTATCTTGCTTTCTTCCTCTCTCTCTTCCTTCCTTTCTCAGCTTTCTTTCTTTCTCTCTCTTTCTCTCTCTTTCTTTCTTCCTCTCTCTCACTCTCTTCCTTCCTCTCTCATCTCTTTCTTTCTTTCTCTCTCTCTTTCTCTATCTTGCTTTCTTCCTCTCTCTCACCCTCTTCCTCTCTCATTTCTTTCTTTCTTTCCTTCTCTCTTTCTGTATCTCTCCCCTCTTGCTCTCTCTCTTTTTCTCACTTTCCCTCTCTTTTCTTTCTCTCACTCTTTCTCTCTCTCGTTCTCTCTCTCTTGCTATCTCTTTCTCCCCTCTTTCTCTCTCACTCTCTTTCTCAATTTCTCTCTATCTTTCTCTGTCGCTCTCACGCTCGTTCTCCGGAGGCTGGCGAAAGTGATTTACAATGTCGGGCGAGCGGGCCGGCGCACGCTCCCCAAATCTCCCTGCCCGCCCACCCGCCCAGAACATTCAAAATAAGAAAACCCTTCGCTCTTACTTTGAATGTTCCGGGCGGGCTGGCAGGGAGATGGGAAGAGCACGTGCCAGCCCGCGTGCCCGCCAGCCTCCGGAGAATGCCTGTCCCGCCTCTCTTGCAGCGGAGGAGAAAGAGGCCGAGCGGGTGGGCGGCTCGGGCAGGCGAGCGGACGGGCGGGAGACAGCTGGCGCGCGCTCCCCAAATCTCCCTGCCAGCTCACCCGCCCGGAACATTCAAAATAAGAAAACCCTTCGCTCTTACTTTGAATGTTCCGGGCGGGCTGGCAGGGAGATGGGAAGAGCGCGCGCCGGCCTGTGCGCCCGTCAGCCTCCGGAGAACGCCTGCCCCGCCTCTCTTGCAGCGGAGGAGAAGAGAGGCGGAGCGAGCGGGCGGGCAGCAAATCTCCCTGCCAGCCCACCCACCCGGAACATTCAAAATAAGAAAACCCTTCGCTCTTACTTTGAATGTTCCAGGCGGGCGCGCAGGCAGGGAGATGGGAAGAGCGCGCGCCGGCCCGCGCGCCCACCAGCCTCTGGAGAACGCCTGCCCCGCCTCTCTTGCAACGGAGGAGAAAGAGGCCAGGCGGGCGGGGGGCAGGGCCGAGAGGCCAGGAGCGCGAGGGGGCCGGAGGCACCATGGAGAGGCAGGGGTGGCCGCGGCTCCCTTCTACTGCCCGCGCCTCCCCGCCCCCCCCCCCCGCGGGCTGGCAGGGGGATGGGGAGCGCGCAACCGAGGAAAAGGGTGTGTGCGGGGGTATTTTGGAGCGCGTGCGCACTCACGCGCGCAGCTTACAGGGAACAGTGATACATACTGTATATTGACATAGGATATATTAACAAGGCTTTTGCAAGCTAGTAAAATGTTACATGGACACACATATAAAAGAATATCTGCATTTAAAATTGTACTTGCCACAGAATTTTCTTCAAAAAAACCTAGCCAAAAGTTCTTTCCTTTCAGGGTTCTCAGCAACCTTCTACGGCTCCAATACAAAGAAGTCGGTCTTTTAATTGTATTTCATCTCTCTCTACCAATACACTTCCAATATATATTACAGATGCAGTGAGAAAGAGGGCAAGTGCTATTAAGTAAGTAATAACATTTTTATAAATACTGTTGAAGAACGTTGATAGTTGTGAAGTCATTTCTCTCCCATCGCTATGTTGATAGTTGTGAAGTCGTTTCTGTCCCATGGACAACGTTTGTTAGTACAAGGTACATGGTTGTTAGAGTTTGCCATTGTAAACTACCTATTGTAGTCTCTTGTACTATCACTTTAAATATTTTGGGCTGGTTCGCCATAAGAGGTCGCCAGTACTCCTTCCCTCAATGATGCTTTAATGCTCATTCACTTTTGCTTTGCCTTGAGGGGGGAGTGTATTTGCTTAGTGCTTATTATATTGTATGGCTTAGTGCTTGTTATGGATTGTTTCTGTTTTGTATATATGTAAATAGTACTTATTAAGCATAACTAAGTCTGTGTCTTTTCTTTCTTTGGCTTTACCACACATCCACACTGTTAAAATTCTCTGCTCAGAGTATGTCAAAGGTCTCATAGCTTAGCTATACCGAGACATACCAACAACGCTCCTCCAGGCCTTCCTGTTCTCTACCATCCTCTGGAGTCCACTTAAGCTCACACCTACTGCTTCAGTGACTCCATCCAGCTACATCATTCTCTGTCATCTCTTTCTTCTTTTGGCCTCAATCTTTACCAGCAATAATGGGTTGATATCCTTTACAACTGGTTCGATTGCTTTGCAGTCCACGGGACTTGCAGTAGTTTTCTCCAGCACCATAGTTCAAAGACCTCAATTCTTTGACAATCAGCCTTTCTTATGGCCCAACTTTCAACAGCCATACATTGCAACTGGGAAAACCATACCCTTGATTATGAAGATTTATCAGATAAATCAGATTCTAAGCCTGTTGTAATTTTAAGCAGTTGTTAAGTGATTGGTCATAAGTCAAGGGCTATTTATATGTCCCATTGACCATGTCTATATTTATAGACTCCTCCAAGAAAATAAGAAGTACAAGGAGAGTGAAGGTGCACTCTGGGCAGAGCTACAAAGAAAAAAATGTCAAGCAATACATAAATCCTTGATTTGTCGAGCAAAAGCTATGGACCCACATAAAAGTTTAGAAGAGACACACAAAGAAAAACTGAAGCAAAACTGGTCAGTATTATAATTTTACCAAGTAATACTGAGATTTAAATATTTAAATATAGATTGCTTGGTACTGTTTATGTGTTTATATGTCTGTATATACATGTTTTTATTTAGATAGATTAGCTTTCAATTGTGCCCAAAATGTAGCAATCATAAAATAATTATTATATTTTGTTTACTTGTTATTTACAGGCTGCTTTGCACAATTCCCAATTCCAAAATGCTGCATGCAAACAAAAAATATATACTAGAATTACACTGTATTAGAACATTAACTTACAAGATTAGACTAAAAAGATTTGTTAACTCCTTGACAAATAGAGACCAATTTTATTTTTGAAGGCAAAGTATCCTGTATTCTGGGAATTATAGAGAACAAAGCCTTTTTTCGTATATGAGCAATAATTCAGATTATTTTGGGCAGTAAATTTAATTCTTGTTTTCAGGCAAAATTCCCAAAAAAGAACAAGAGAATATAAGAAAGAACTAGAAGAGATGAAGATGCGTGTGAAGAATAGACCGTACCTATTTGAACAAGTCACAACAGTAAACGTTTTGCAATTGAGTAGCTTTTAAAAATTACTTCAAAACTATTTTTTTAAATGTATTTTTTAAATGTGTACCTGTTTTATTTTAGAAAGTTTACCTGAGGATTTAAATTAATTTTTAATTACTTATTAATTTATTAGTGAAAGAGAAAGGTGTTTCTCAGATCTCTTTTTTCCTATTCCAAAGCATAGTGCCTGTCAAGGCGCACAGAAGCATTTTAAAGACACCTTGCAGCAATTTGGATTGAATGAAGAGTTTGTGAAAAAGAAGGGGAGAGAAGCCACCGACACAGTAGAAAAGCAACAACAGTTTGAATCAAAAAGGTAAGAAAGGAAAATATGTTTGTAAGTTAAAAAAAAATGCCACCAAAAGGCTAATGATTGTATTGAAATCATGATTCAGAGGCCCATACCCAGCTTCCATAGATGTCAACATCCACTAGCATTACATTTCTGCCTGTGGTTTATGAAACCAGATATTCCATACCTCTTTCAAGGTATATTCAACCTTCTCTCTTCAACAGGTCTGCAAAATTGGTAGGCTATACTGACATAATCATTTACCTTTCTTTTATTTCAAATAGATATGGAAATAGAGAGAATAACAAGAAAACAGGCAGGAAGAGGGAGATTGTGATCCCCTTATATAGAGCGTTGGTGAGACCACATTTGGAATACAGTACTGTGTTCAGTTCTGGAGACCTCACCTACAAAAAGATATTGACAAAATTGAACGGGCCCAAAGACGGGCTACAAGAATGGTGGAAGGTCTTAAGCATAAAACGTATCAGGAAAGACTTAATGAACTCAATCTGTACAGTCTGGAGGACAGAAGGAAAAGGGGGGACATGATCGAAACATTTAAATATGTTAAAGGGTGAAATAAGGTTCACGAGGTATTTAATAGGAAAGTGAGCACAAGAACAAGGGGACTCAATCTGAAGTTAGTTGGGGGAAAGATCAAAAGCAACGTGAGAAAATATTATTTTACTGAAAGAGTAGTAGATCCTTGGAACAAACTTCCAGCAGACGTGGTTGGTAAATCCACAGTAACTGAATTTAAACATGCCTGGGATAAATATATATCCATTGTAAGATAAAATACAGGAAATAGTATAAGGACGGACTAGATGGACCATGAGGTCTTTTTCTGCCGTCAGTCTTCTATGTTTCTAAAACCTAGATGGTAACTGTCTCCCTATCCTGCCACCAACAAAACAACAAACTTAATAAGTTAGCAATGCCTTCAGAACTGCCCCATAAGCACTTGATATAATTTTCTTCCCTATCATAAACTTCTCTGTCTGACTTTAGGTAAAATGAGAATGACTAACTCAGAGACTGTTGAAAGGATAAGATGGGAAAACTATATGCTACTTTGACGACTTAGAAAGGATTCAAATTTGCTAGTTTTGCCACTGTGATGATCACTTTAGTGCTTTTACTGACAATAATGTAATGAATGCTTTTAATCAACAGAAGTCACGACTTGCAGAGTGATACTGAGGCTGACATCATAAAACAACTATCCCAAGAGGGACTAAAAAGATTGGAATTAAAGTAGGAACAACTGATAAATCTTCATTTGCTTTCAGTATATTTTTTTCTTTTAACCAAGGACTATATTTCTGCAGAATTGAAGCTAAATTGTATATTTTAATTAATTTGGCTAATGCTACAGTTTTGAGATTTTGCTTAAAACAAAGATTGCTAGGAAGTTGTATATACATCAGTCATCCCAATCGGTTTGAACCAGAGAACACATTTGAAAGTTAAAGGCACATTTAAAATAGATATCATTGGTAAGTAAGGCTAGTCACAAAATGTTCAATTCCCACAAGCCAACTGAAGCCTAACAACTTAAATAAACAATGAATCCCAACAGTAATCTCTAACATGCGGACAACTGGGAAAAGTGAGCCTGCCATAAAATATTACCCTATTTCTTCTAGTTCTTTTCTTCTGTTTATGAGTTACAACTACCGCTTTCAAAAACTTGGCACAGACCTTTTAGATGAGGGTTTCAAACAATGACCAAATTTTTCTAGAATCGCAATGAGTTTACCTGCTTTCAACCAAAAGACCTAGATGCCACCTAAAATGTGCGTAGTTGATTTAACGTGAAAATAAAAGTTGCTTAATGTACATTCAAAGGCTTTAGTATCAAGACAGAAAAATGTACTCTTTTTCAAAGAAATCTTAGGCACTTGGGCTTTAGCCAAGAACTTTTCACTAAATAGTTGTACTGCATCCCACTTTTTCCCCTCTAGTATGTTCTTGAGGCACACCAAGTCTTTATTAATTGGATAAGAATTTAGGGACCACTGAGTGCTCTTTTAAATACTTTTTCTTTTTGAGTCAGTGTATTCATTTCAAATAAATTTTAATCTTCCATTAGTGTCTGGACTAGTCCAACAGCAATGTAACATAATCCAGCCAAAATTGCATTATTTGTTTACACCACATATATTATTGTTAGACTAAACCCTTACTATCCTGCTCTAAAAGCTATACTGTGGGAGATATTAGGGAGTAGCTATCCTAAATAATTTCCTCTTCCCAGGATTCAGCTCTGAACTGGGCTGTCTCTTGCCTCATCTGCCCCCACTTCTTTGCCCTTCTTCCTGGAAACCTGTTGTTAATTTAGTCTTTCACTGTTTGTGTTTTATACTGTATATAACTGCATTGTGTTTTTAAAGTTATTACTCATTTTGAACCTCTTTGTAATGCAAAGTGTATTTGAAAAGCCACCAAATAAATACACGTGCAATCATATTGAGAATGGAAATATGTAGTTTATTTACAACAGAATGCCATTGAATAATTTCTACCTTTGATTTTTTTTTAAACAAAAAATTATTAAACCTAATAATTAGAAATTAAAATACATATCACAACAAGAAGCAAGTGTGACCTAAGCAATACTCTGAATAGTATGAGCTCTTCAGTTTGGACCAAAAGCAACGTTAGTGAATATATCCACACAAAGCATGGGAAGGCAAAAATTCCCAATGAAAGAGTACCACCAACTGCCCCTATAAATAAGAAGCAAAACCAGAGCTGCCACACTGTGGTGATCTCCGAGAACAAGCCAATATAATGTCGGTCAGTTCAAAAAAGAAAAAAAAAATCTGGCTTTAACCTAGGTACAAGAACATTATCTCCTGGCTTTTGGACACCAGGTTAAATATTAACTCCATAATTAATAGCTACTGTTCCATCTTCGCTTATAAAACAGTTTTTTTCGCTGACTGAAACAAAATTGTAGTCCAGGCCTCTGCTCCACCATGTCATAAGTAAACTGAAGACACTGCACAAATTCCAGGAATTTAAATGTCAAACAACTTGAACATCAAAAAAGCCTGTTCTTTAGCTTCATTTGGTATCATATAGTCAGTGTCAGAGATTTGCTGTTCTTCTGTAACTGTAAAATAAATGCATTCATTTTACTTCTTAGTACTTGTAACACAGACTTCTAAACAATGAACTAGCTTGTTCTTTAGTTCAGTTCAAACAATACTGAATTATTTTATCCTGTAGTTTTAAAATTAAACTATACTGCTCAAAAAAATAAAGGGAATGCTTAAACAACACAATATAACTCTAAGTAAATCAAACTTCTACAAAATCAAACTGTCCACTTAGGAATCAACAGCACATTCAACTTTGTACAGAACAAAGTATTCAATGAGAATATTTCAATCATTCAGATCTAGGATGTGTTCTTTGAGTGTTCCCTTTATTTTTTTGAGCAGTGTATTTTACTAATATAGAAAATGTGAAACAGTAGGTTTAATCAATCCATGCAATATTTCTTAATACCCAAGACCATGATTTTCCAAAGTAGTGAATGTTGACACCACCGAAAGTTGATGAGGCTGTTATTATTTGTAGTATTTTTAGTTATTCACAGTACTATTAAATAAGTACTTATTATTTCCATATAATGAATGTTTAGGATTGATGGACAATCTAAAATTTCATGACGTGAGGTTGATGAGCTGAAGAATTTGGGAGCCCTGCCCAAAATGAATGTTTGTAAGTTGAGAAGGAGCCAGATGCTAGATGATATTTTCTTCCCAACACTTTTCACTTCTTCCTGCAGCAGACTTTATTGTGCATTTACCTTCTAAATAAACACTGAAAACCAGTTTTTGGCCAAATTCTCTAACCAAATTTAGAAACTGAGCAAACAAGTTTAATATATTAAGTTTATACCAATTTTCTGAACAATCCAAAAGAAAAAAAAGCAGACTTTCTAAAAATATGTTTTGTTTTCATTGAAGTCAGTTTATAATGCTGACTCAAAACCACTTTTTAGTTGTGCATATTCCAAACTTAAAGTTATCTCAATTAAGAGATCCATCCAATAAAGGAATAGTTGCTAATGCATCCTATAAATACTAATTACCAAAATACTGTAATTTTCCATCTTTAATAAAATGTTGAAAAGGAATGTTGTAATCCTCCAATATAATAAGAAGTAAATATATTAACATTGTTATAAGGATTGTTATTAAACTGAACTTATCAAATTCTTCAGTGAAATTACCCCATATTTAGCAATGATACACTGAACTTACCATGAAGATCCTTCTTCTACAGTGAGGACAGAGCATTCTCAAGTGGAACTGGAAAAAAGAATTCTCCCATCCCACAGGAACTGAAATTAGATTTTTTTTCTACCTTCACCATCTGAGCAAAATGGGAAGGATATGTGCACTTTAGAATGGTCTGATTCCCCAGTAGAAAAACATACAAATTTCTTACCATCAATCATAGAAGGAGCAAATGGTTTGTGAAATTAAAGGGACTAGCTCTACGTTTTTCAAAACAAACTTTCAGACCTAAAAATTTACTGTAGTAAGGATGATACGCCATAAGAGTGCCTTGAGGTTGACATGGGCATCAGATGATGAGATGGCAAAACCACATCAGATACATCATGGAGAGAATTTGCTGCTGCTTCAGCTAGAACCTCTACAAATCAAGCAGAAAAAAACCTCCGATACTTTAAAAATTCTCAATTTACAGGTACAGCATGTGCCATGTAAATACAGTAAAGCAAAATTAGAAAAAAATGTATGAGAGTTCCAGTTAAAAAAGGGAAGGGGAATACTAACACACAATCATTATACAATGATAACAATTTATTATGCACACAACATTTTGCAAGATTTCAATGATCTCTTATCTTATGTGATATCTCATCATATACAACACATAACAGTAGTCTGAGCTCTTTTTCTTTTAGAGAAGTTTTATGAATTTGTAGGTGGCTTTTCTTCCATTATGGAGAAACTCGCAGGCAGATTTATAATTCTTTGACACCACCACCCACCACAGGGAGATTGGACTTATTGGACTAATCATCTCCAGGCAACTAATGGAGTCAAATGGATTTCAGAGAACTTTTCTCTGAAGGGTCTGCTAAATGGTTTCACCAAAGCCCTCATGGTCCTTCTGGCAGACAACAAGGAACAAACCCAACCAAACATGGATTAGATCCACTGTTTGAGCCAATTTTATGGTGGTAAGGATAGCAAAATATAAAATACTTCTAGACCAGTGTTTCCCAACCTTGGCAACTTGAAGATATTTGGACTTCAACTCCTAGAATACCCCAGCCAGCATTCACTGGCTGGGGAATTCTGGGAGTTGAAGTCCAGATGTCTTCAAGATGCCAAGGTTGGGAAACACTGGTCTAGACCTTTATTACATCTGGAGATAGGTCTCCAGCAGCCTTGTTTTGAGTGACTCTGGCTCTTCTAAGAGGGTTTAGCTATGAGGTTCAATACAAGTTTGCAGTGAGGAATCTGCCAGGAATCTGTCTGATAAAACTGCTTTCTGTTGGGACTCCAGCTGGAAGCAGGACCAGTTGAGGTTAGGGAGGCTGAGTCTTGCATGGTTATCTGGGCAAAGTTTGACCCTGTTAAGCACTAAAGAGATGGACATGGTTCTCACAGCTCTCGGTTCAGCTACTTCTGGGTTAGACATGCCTTTTCTGATTAATTATGACTGTATGAGAGAGGACATGTGGTTGGGCTTGGGTAATAGTTAATTCCTCCTTTGCACTAACCCTTGAGATGGTGGTGGTACCCCTCTCAAGGGGCATTGCTAAATGCTTTAACCCAACTAGTCTGGAAAATTTTCATCCAATGTCCAATCTTCCCGTCTTAGGGAAGGCTATAGAGAAGGTGATCATACTGAAGTTTCAGAATACTCAAGAAATGAATTTTCTGGATCCCTTTTAGCAGGAATAAAGGTCTGGGTATGATATTGAGAAGGCATTGATCATACCCCTGGTTATTTCTCTCTATCCCGTCTGATCCAGCAGAAAGTCCTATCGGCTGTAGAATCTCAGCTGGTGAGGCTCAAAACACTTTATTTTATTTTACTTGCTGCAACGCCAAAGCATCCAGCCTTAAGATGAGACATTTGTTTTCAACGTACAGATTTCATTTGTAAGAAAATCATGGTTCTTTTCTTGACAGGTTCTCAAAAGGACATGGAATAAAATTGGCAACATTTTATTTGCCAACATTATTCCACTATCACTATACAATTATCAAGGAAGTTTTAAAATCCTTCTTGCACTATGGTTGACCTTTCTGTGATGTATTTGCCTGTATTCCATTTTTAACTCCATTAAATTACATTATATATTAAAAACACAAGACCATCTATTTTTATCTTTGGTTTGTTTCATACAGGGCTTCCTTTAGATTAGAGAGAAACATTTTCTCACCTTCTTTTACACCAATGATTGATTCTGGATCTGGCAAATGCAAAGATTCAACAAGGCTAGATGGAGAATTCATTGACACCAGGCTCTTACTGTCTAATTCAGATTCTTCCAACAAACTGCTGCCCATCAGTGATTCTGGGTTAAAAAAAGCCATCAAATAACCATGCAATGTTATTTTAGCGTCCAGGAAAGAGGATTATATTATTACTCAGAAATATGATTACAGAATATTTGTGCTGCACTTATCCTTTCAAGATTTTCTTTGTTTAGCACAGAGGATGAGGGGCTGGTAGCAACAGGTAAATGTTGATGTATGTGTAATTCTAATGTTTCATAAGGAGATGATAACTAAATTAGATTAGTATTCTTCAAAGAGGACTTTTTGTGAAACAAAAACTTCACTATCATGAATTAAATTTTAAAGCCATAATATTTCAATATTTTATTCAGATATATTTTACTTTTATTAAAAATGTATCCATTTTTGCAATCCATAACTATTCTGATGTCACTTGTTTGTATATTGTTTAAGACATCAAAAAGACATGCCATGGAACGATAAACAGCCTACTCAAATGCAAGAGCATCTTATGCTTCAACAAAAAAATCAACATGCTCAATACTAAGGATATGTTCAATGAAATCTTGTGCCAAGATAATCCATTATTCTGCAAACATGGCTGATTCAAATCATGCCAGAAGGAAACAGAACTGGGCATACATTGTAAACCAATGATACTGCATCAGGAGTACAATGCCAAGAAGGTATAGATAGTCTTCATTTAACCCACTTTTGAATTACCAACAGCCTCAGAAGAGTCCTTTATGGCCTGTAAAGTACTACTGACTGTTTCGAAAAATTGCATACACTCCCATGGTCAGCTGATTGTGTGATCTCTTTCACTTGTGACCAGTTGCCAAGCACCCTGCAATCATATGACATAAGAATTTTGCTTCATGCATTTGCTTAATGAACCAACTGTAGACTTTCAGGATCGTGTTTGTCAAGCAAAGCAATCACAATACAGTATGTTGATTTGTTCAATGACTGAGATTCCAGTCCCAATTATGGTGATTAAGGGAGAACTACCAGTATGAGAAATAAGGCCCAAGCAACCAAAAACCAGATTACTTTTGATAGAAGGTACACAAGTGAAAAAAGGACACGTATTCAAACATCATATTTCCTAAGAAGAAACAATATGCTATAATATCTTTTCCAAGAAGATAGGTAATAATGTAATAATATTCAATTTTAGATTAACTAAGAATTGTGATTAGTGTACCGCAGTTGTCAGACACGCCTTCATTTCCGGTTTCATCCTGGAAATGACATCTACAATCCACAGAGCTACTAATGTGGATTAATATCTCTTACCTTGGACCTCTTCCCTTCTTCTGACTTTTCTTCGATATCTTGGATCTAACCATTCAATTTCTATCTCTAGACCACTATCTGACAGGGACCAACTTTCCAGTGTAACGTCAGTTCCCTGAGGCACCCTTAAATCACTGTCAACTTCACTCTTGGCATCCCTTCCATCTGATAACCTTCTTAACCCAGGAAAAACTTAGGAACCTGGCTCATCGTCCTCAGAATCAGACATGTCCTGAGGCTGACAAGGATCACTCACAACACTAACCACAGAAAATGTCAGAGACAGGCTGCACATGCATTTAAATATTTTCAGGGAGGGCTTATTATAAGAGCCACGGTGGCACAGTGGTTAGAGTGCAGTACTGCAAGCTACTTCCGCTGATCACTGGCTGCCAGCAGTTTGGCAGATCAAATCTCACCAGGCTCAAGGTTGACTCAGCCTTCCATCCTTCCAAGATTGGTAAAAGGGGGACCCAGATGTTTGGGGGCAATATGCTTACTCTCTGTAAACCGCTTAGAGAGGGCTGTAAACCACTGTGAAGTGGTATATAAGTCTAAATGCTATTGCTATTGAGGGGTGGGCTTATTTTGGGAAAACACAGTATTATTCTGCTTAGTAATATAAGAGAAAAGACCTGGGGAGATACTGCAGTGTGGGCCTGGACTTGCGTTAGGCCTCCCCCACCTCAAGGCAGCCTGTGTTCCACTTAATAACTACAAAGGATTGTTAAAGTAGGCATCACGTGGACACCTAGTTTACCAACCCGCATGACTTACAACCATAATTCTGAGCTCAAATACGATCCTAAGTTGAGCACTACCTGCAACTGTAACTGATAGATAGAACCTCTCTGTATACTTTATTCAGATGGCAATATTAATCAACTAGAAATATATCTAAAGACCTTGGGCTAGGATTAAGTAATAAAAGGGGCAATTATACTACAACTTCCTGCCTAGCCCAGCCCTAACCAGGCTGAGTCAAAAGGTGAAATCAAACGTGTCATCAGTCTGGAGACCCTATGTCCCTGGAAGAGACCTAAATCCAGCCCCAATTTGCTTTAAAAGTTAGTAGATCAGATTCTTGTGTATAGGTTGCAAGGAATAACCTTGCACTCATTTTTGAACTCTATTCTACCACTTTAATTACGATAATTAATTATTATTAAATTATTATTTATAGAGCCACTTGTTTCACAACAGTGACTCTGGATGGCAGAAAATTAAAAAATTAAAAACCACTATAAGAATATAAATTCATAATGCTCTGATTAAAGCAGTAAGTACCAAAACATAAAGCCACAAAGCTCACCTAACCTCCTAGCCAAGGGGATTAACTATCACCAATCCATTAATCCTGGTATGGATCCAATTCTTACCAATATTTGGGGATCTCATATTAGGTTTTTCTATTTTAGTCCTTACCTGTTTGCTCATGTTGCCTATTGCTAATTGTTTCAACCCTCGAATGATGTTTCTTCATGTGTACATTTCTACTACCACTCTGAGAAAATGTCTTTCCACAAATTTGACATTGATGTGGCTTTAGTCCTGAAACAAGGCAGAAGAACATGTAAAACAGAAAGTTAAATATTTATTATGGGTCAAACAGTATGATATCAATAAAATTCAGTCAATATAAAGTACTATATTTTTCAGAGTATAAGACACAACTACTTTTTGGGGGGAGGAAAACAAGAAAAAAATCTGCCTCTGCCTCCAGGCAATTTGCCTCCTTGCAGCAAATAGCGAATAGCTTGTTTCTGCTCCAGCACAGCCTGATTAGCACAAGCAGCTAATTGTCTGTCGGATTGGCATCCTGACGATCAGCTGTTCAGGCTGCAAGGAATGCCATAGCCAATTGCCACCTTCGTATGCCCCATTTTCAGCAGTGGGCTACATTTGGTGTAGTAGATCCTTGGAACAAACTTCCAGCAGACGTGGTAGATAAATCCACAGTAACTGAATTTAAACATGCCTGGGATAAACATATATCCATCCTAAGATAAAATACAGAAAATAGTATAAGGGCAGACTAGATGGACCATGAGGTCTTTTTCTGCCGTCAGACTTCTATGTTTCTATGTTTCTATAAGATACACACAAATTGTCACCCTCTTTTTTGGGGGGCGGGGAGTGCATTTTATAATCCGAAAAATATGATATTAGCACTACAAAGGCTGCCAAATTCAAAGCATTGTTTTGCAAGAAAATGTTCATAATTTGGAGTTGTGAATCTGTATGATCTGTAATCTTTAATCTACCAAATGTGGATCTGGACTAGATGAGATTTTATATGCTTGAAGACTGAGTGAGATATCATGTGAGTAGGCTACGGAAATTAGAAAGAAAAAAGAGAGGACCTAGAAATTATACAGCTATTTCCAATAAATACTCTCTGGTCTGTGAATTTCATCTGAAAAAATGAAATGTCCTTACCTGAATGGACAACTAGGTGTTTCCGAAGGCTGGAATATTCAGCAAAGGAACGACCACAGCCCTGGGCCTCACATAAAAAAGGCTTTTCCCCTGTGTTAGATCAAATCATGATTAGGTTATTTGCTTCATTTTTTAAAAGACCATGTAAATAGAAAACAGTAATTTATTTGCGTGGATTTTGATAGTACAGTATTTATATCATCTGCGGTATGTTCTATTACCAGATTTCTACAGCATACACAATATTCAACTTTTAATTCTTGGTATATTCTAAAATGAAATCGCATAATCATTTCACTCAATTCAGAATGCCTGCACAAAAAGAACACCTGGTAGGCGCAGAAAAATATGTTATTACATTATCCTCATCTTCAAAATAGTGCAATGTAGTGCATATCTTTAAATAAAGAATTCCAAGTCTGATTTTCACAGTACTGTAATCCCTTTCCTGATTACACTCTCCCCTCACATATTACAGTTTATCACTGCAAACATTCTGATCTTTTCTGATCTACATTATTTCTCACACAAATAAGCAATAATGGTTCCCTTGCATTGAAATATTTTGTTTCATACCATAGGTTGCTTACAAACAGAAATAAGTCTTTTGAATCTTGCCGGTGAATTTTCCATATCTCCCCACAAAATGCTTCTGGTTTGCCTTCTATATTTAAACCACCTTCTCCAACAAAGTTTCCTCCACTATAGTCTATTTCATCTAAAGATATTCGTCACAAAGCCCACTGTTGCCAAGATTATCTTGAAATTTGATTATTAGCTTTTTTCTGTGAATCTATTTTAAACCCTCAAAAACTTTCTGTGAGACTGAAAAGAAGAGCCATGTTTACTTACGAGACTATATATCCAAACTTTTATAGCATCTCATGAAAGGTGGTCATAAACTTATTAATGAAGGAAAAGTATTTTTCCAAAGTGGATTGAAAGAATTTACCAGTGTGAATTCGCAGATGATTCTTCAGATTCCCAGCTGTTGTGAATTGCTTTCCACAGCCAAGTTCAGAGCAAATAAATGGTTTCTCGCCATTATGAGTTCTCATGTGCACCTTCAATCGTTGTAAGACATAAAAGCTTTTCCCACAATCTTTTGCTGGACATGTGTAGGAGCGATCATTCCTGGAAAACAATATTACTCTCACTAATTAATATTAAAAACCCCAACCAATATTAAAAAGACATTTTTGTTTACAATGTCATAATGTCACATTTTTATCAAAAAGTTTAAATTAAACATAGTCAAAGTTCATGGAAAGTAAAGAAGAAATAATTGTGACAGAAGAAAACAATATTATTTTAAAACTCCTGATGGTTTTAGAGGGAATATCTCAAGAGATTAAAAAAACAATTAAGTAATATATTCACAACATATGAAATAAGTTACAACTATAAAGCACACATAAAACACAGATTAATACATTCAGGCCAAACACAAATATATGTACCACAAAAGAAAGACAGGGTAATATTTTTTTTAAATGAAACAAGTAAATAAATAAGGTCAATGAAGTGAGTAAAATACAAATTTCTTAATGAAAGATCATCACAGGTTATATATGTAGATTAGTCTTTCAATTAGACAAAAATAACGTACACATAAGGTACTAAAACTGGACAAATCATAAAACAAATATAAAGGGAATATTTTTAAAAAATCTAATCAACTAGAAAAATAATGGCAGTTTAAAAAACAAAAACACCTGATATGTAATTTTTAAAAAGCTGGAATAGTAAAAGCAAAGAGCTGGGATGAATGCATTCACTGAAATTTCCAACTAGAGAAACACTTTTTTTGAACCCTGAAATAAGTCCTTGGCCTTATTGCCATGCACTCAGAAGCCCGATTGGGCTTATCGGGGGATGTCTTATTTCGGGGGAAACAGTGTACATGTTAAGTTATAGAAAATGGAAAGAAATCCAGATGCCCTCAGAAATGTCCTAATCACTGAAGATGTTAAAGGAGTTCTTCCTATTGACAATGTTATTTCAATTGCTTTTCAGAAGGGGATCAGAATCCCTTGAAATGTATTCAGTTTTGCTAACATGAAGGGCATATTCTTTTACCAATTGCCTGTCTTTCCACTTGTTTGGCTGATATGTTTCCTTTTGGGCATACGTATAATAAAAGAAATACCAGTTTATTCAGCCCAAGGAATTACAAATCAAAGTAGCTGCCAGCTTTTTTAAACCTAAATTAATATTAAAAAAATTATCTGGATGAGCTTACAAAGTAGAGATTAGCTCTCTTACTTTGACCATCTCTCCCCAAATTTAATATAAATTATTCTGAAAGAGAAACAAGTTATACACTGAATTAATATATATAAAAGATATGGAACTCTGATAAACTTCAGGTTTACCTGTGGGTTTTTAGATGATATTTGAAGTGAGTTGGCCATACAAATGTTCTATCGCAGCCTTCAACAGTGCACTGCAATTTCTTTTCTACCCGGGGTAGGTGAGGAATGGGGATGGATTCTTTTGGCTGTGATTCTCCTGAACAAACATGAACATTTTCTCCTGGAAAGAAAAAAATCCTACAATTAGACAACATCTACAAATAAAAAATATGAGTATTGTGAGCTAGTAAAATTAAATATATTTTTAACACCAAGTCTTTTCACTACTGCTTTTTTCTACATTTCTAGTTAATAACATTCCACTTTTTTATAATACAGTGATCCCTCGATTTTCGCGATCTCGTTCTTCGTGAAACGCTATATCGCGATTTTCCCCACCCGATGACGTCACTCTCTTCCTTCCTTTCTCATCTTTCTTTCTCTCTCTCTTTCTCTATCTTGCTTCTTCCTCTCTCACACTCTCTTCCTCCCTCTCTCATCTCTTTCTTTCCTTCTCTCTCTTTCTCTATCTCTCCCCCTCTTGCTGGCGGGCGGCGGGCGGCGGGTGGGCGGCGGGCGGGCGGCGGGCGGGGAGCGGGGGCATCAGCGAGGAAGACCCAGGGAAGGTTCCTTCGGCCGCTCAGCAGCTGATCTGCTCGGCAGCGCAGCGAGGAGCCGAATCGGGGTTTCCCCTTTGCGTGGGCGGTGGGGAAACCCCGATCTTCCTCTGCTTGCTGCTGCTGCGCTGCCGAGCAGATCAGCTGCTGGGCAGCCGCAGCAGCAGTGAGCAGACGAAGATCGGGGTTTCCCCGCCGCCCACGCAAAGGGGAAACCCCGATTCGGCTCCTCGCTGCGCTGCCGAGCAGATCAGCTGCTGGGCGGCCGAAGGAACCTTCCCTGGGTCTTCCCCGCCGCCCACGCAAACTCCACCATCTGCGCATGCGCGGCCATGAAAAAAAGGGCGCGCATGCGCAGATGGTGTTTTTACTTCCGCAACCCTACATCGCGAAAAATCGATTATCGTGAGGGGTCTTGGAACGGAACCCTCGCGATAATCGAGGGATCACTGTAAATGCAACATTTGCTATAAAAGTCATTTTCAGAAGCAGTGTTACAAAGAAATATTAATAAAAAAATAAACATGAATAATTGTTCTAAGCCACTGGTGTCAATCCCAAGGCGTTACATTGCCATCATGTAATGTTTATGGAATTCACTTCCAGATGAGATCGTGAAGGCTGTCAGCCTGGATAGCTTCAAGGCAGGATTAGATAGATTCATAGATGCCAAGTGTATCAGTGGTTATTGAAATAGATGTCCATGTGCCGCCTCTATGTTGGTTGAGGCAGGCAGGATTCCCTTGGGTACCATTTGTTGGCGGTCAAGGGAAAGGGAGGGTTTTGCCTTTTCCTTCTGCTCAAGATCCCCATGGACAATTAGTGGGCCACTGTGTGACACAGAATGCTGGACTCGATTCAGCATGGCTCTTCTTATGTTCCTATGTTCTTATTCTTATGTTTTGTGACTTTTCTCTTTCATGGAGCTGGGGTGGGTGTGGCCTGCACATGATGCATCAGGCCTGCAGGCCACCACGTTTGACAGCCCTGTTCTCTGAAAAGTATCTTGAACTACTTTAATCTGTATCTTTGCAAAGGTATTAATAAAAATAAGAACTTACCATTATTGCTTGCTTTGGCATTCTTAGCGAGCTGTGCTCGGGTGGCAGCAATCAAACTATCATGAGCCAGTTCTTGTACACGTAAAAACCATGGGGTACTGCTGTCTGTGCTATTATTTGCAAAGAAATTGTTCCCAGAATCGACTGCTCCATCCTGGACAAATACCAGGTGTTCTGAAGAAGATCCTATGCCTAGAAAAGAAGTTATCTTAAGTAATAAGCAAGATAAGCCAAACTACTTGTTAGGACTTAGACTTACATATTGTGCCACAGGGTTTTATGTGAAAAAACTTCACCATACTTTTCAAAGCAGTGAATCTCAAATATTATATCTCGTTTCTTAATAGTAAAAACTGATCTACCTATATGATAATTACCTGTCCGTGTTAAATTGAGGAGAATAAAGGAAGTGTTATCACCAGGCTGAAGATCCTGCAATAAGGTAGAAGTATCAGGACTTGGAAGAAGGTCAGGTGGTTTCTGTACTGCTTGTGCCCTTGTCTCCTCACCATCAGGGCCAACATTTACCTGGAGACTTCGCAGAACAGCCGAAGAAGAAGCATGCTTGGAAGAGTGAATATGGTTTGGGGAATCATCTGAAAGTTTAAAAAGCATCTAACTTAGAGCCATTGGTACATTTATTATAAAATCAATGTTAAAGCCTTGGTATCACACACAATGCTAATTATGTTAAAATATGCCAAAAAAAAGTCTTATAATATATGCATCTTATTTATCAAATTTCTACATTTCAACAGACTCTCAGACTCAGAGGCTTAGATACAATAAAACATACAATACCAGTATGAAAACACATCATGAACCAAATACCCTCCAGAAGAATTTGGTCCCCAACATTTTTGAAACATGGCCAATAGAGGGGAGATCTAACTTTAGCAGGAGAATATTACACTAATAGCAGCAAGAAATGTTTTGAGCATCAGCCTCCCTTTCTACTTCTCCTAACAAAATTATATTGGTTGAGCTAGATCCTGAAAAGCAATGCTCTTGGCATCAAACCATTAAGGCCGTCAAAGGTTAAAATCAGTATTCTAAATTGCACCAAGAGTTATTGCCACCAACAGAGGGCTTGCAATACAACTGTCTCTGGGTAATACTGACAATACTGTACTAACCGAAGTTTCCTACAATTCTTAAAGTCAGTGCCATTGCAGACATAAGGTTATAAAGTTATGAGTTATGGTCACAAGGTCCTCTTATCCAAGGAAAGCCAGGACTGATGCATCATTCAAAGCTAAACTACAGCCTTCCCGCTTCCAAAAAATGCTCCAACTACTGCTATAGTAATTGTCACAAATCCAGGAGGACCCCTAAATCATAGCAAGTGATCAATAATCACCAGAATCAGAAGAAAACCCCAATGTGCAAACAACATCTCGATTTTGGTAGACCTCAATTTCAACTCACAGTCTCTAGGTGCTGAGGCAGGGTTTCAGTTGCATCCTCAGCAGAACCTGGACTTGTGATGGAAAATAACGTATAATTGACATACTGGAGCTCAAACCATCAAAGGATTTCTCCAACAGCTTATTGCCATTATATTACCATTCAAGGAAACTGAATTTCCACTTATAGCCACAGCATATTATCAAAAATGTTTTCCAACAAAACATTTTAGTCACAATAGATTTCTTCAAAACTACAGTATCCTCCAAAGGTGTGATATTATAACACAACACAATACAAAATATTTTTGGAATTTATCAGATTTCAGCTTTTACCTGGCAATATTAATCTGTTGCATTGTGGGGATTCTGTAACGGGAAGAAGAGATAGACAGGTAATATTTTTAGCTTCTGATTCCACAAGCCCCTGTCCTAGTGGGATAGATGTGTTCTGAACAAACTGAACCAGCAACTGAAAAAAATAATACAAAACAATGATGTTAAGGCAGAAGTAAATAAGATAATAACATGTTTTTATATAATAGAATCTCTCTTGTTCAATATAAATTGCAAAAGATAATAAAACAGGAATACTTTATCAAATATACCTTTACTTCATAAAGAAAAAAAAATGTAACATTTCATCATTCAAACACGAACCAATAATTAAAAAATCAACATTCTACAAATGCAAGTATTTATTTATTTATTTATTCCATTTTTATACCGCCCTTCTCCTTAGATTCAGGGCAACTTACAACATGTTAGCAATAGCACTTTTTAACAGAGCCGGCATATTGCCCCCACAATCCCGGTCCTCATTTTACCCACCTCGGAAGGATGGAAGGCTGAGTCAACCTTTATTAACTACTAAAATTCTGAAATTTTACTGTTTTGCTACACAATGCATGATAACAGCAGTAGATATTGCAAGTCTTGTTCCTTGGCTATATCTACTATGAATATTAGCGTTTTATTGTGTAAGACCCATTCTTGAATTTTAATGAACAGTTTCATTACACAATGCAATCTGCATAACTTACCCAATAGTTTTTGTGGGATTGTAGTCATAATGCTGCCCAAATTACATGTAATGTATTGTACTTAAGCAGTTTATCATTTAAAAAAAAAACAAGTATCAGCTATGGAGATCCCACTAAATATTAGCAACAAGGAAGGGTTTTTGTCTACTTAGAGTGCAGGTTATAGAAATATAGAAGCAATTATATATTGAATCAAATTCACTACTGCAACAGTAGTACTGTACTCCACCCCAAGTCCTCGGAGAGGGGCAGCATAAAAGTCCAATAAATTAATTAATTATTATTATTTTACTGATAATGATAATTATTTATTATTTAATAATTAACTAATTAATTAATATCTGTACACAGATATATTTGTAGCGCAACAGAAAGAAAATTTCACGTCTGAATTTGTCTGGCCTTAATCACAACAATAGAAACCATCCCTGGAAATAAAAGTACTTTGCATCTGGCACCAACAGCAACTTTCTAATAAAGATCTACATAAATTTATTTAGGGTTTTTCCCATTATATTCTTTGGAGATTATTCCTAAGTAAATGTGTTACTCTACTGTCTACGTATAATAACATACTTGCAAATGACACTTTATAGATATAGGTTGAGTAATGTTGGAGTATAACATTGTACAAACATGTAAAGTACTATACACTGTATATCAATGACCAGGAATGCAAATCTGGTGCTAACCTCTGGTTTAGACTCTAACTCATCTGATAACATCGATTCAAGTTTCCAACTCCCAAAGTAGATCTAGGTAAGGCATATGTTTAGGAGATCAACATGAACAGTTTATACTGTGTTTATAAACATATTCCAGCCTTTCGGGCTAGTGAAAGTCATTTTAACAGAGAAGATAACAGAGAGTAATTCAATATAACCTGAAAAAAGAAGGAAAATTAACTAATTATACCACAGATATATAGTACTCTATTATATTATAATAAATTATAAAGCATAGACATGTATACTCTGTATAACTGTACTGATGGTTTTCTTAATATAAAACGGTACTATTTCTACACTGTACACTTTTAATTAGAATCAAGACCCAGATGAAGGTTTTTCTCCCAGAGATAAATATTTTCTGTACAATGGCTTGCTCTAGGATTTTGAATACGGTACATTTCTTTGCTTCAATCTAATTTACCAAATAGTCATTTTAAGGGATTAGAGGTTATTCTGGAAACTAAAAACTGGATACCAGCATTAAATAGCTTTAAGATCGTTCATTCTCCCTTGTTTCCAATTAAGAAGCTCCTGTTAGTATGGCATCAGAGTTTTCTATATTTAAAACTATGCTGAAACCCTTCAAGGTATACCAACCATCTTCAGTTAAGTTCTCTACATGTCACTGTTATTTAAGAATATCACTAGGCTTAAGATGACCTCAGCAAAATGCCACTTTTAGGTGCCATGGTAATGATCACACTTCATCTACTTGTTCCCCTCCCTCCACCTTTCACTATACAGTATTACAATTCATTACACTACCATAGAGCATCTGCAGGTCTGACATTAAAACCAGACCACAAAATAAAATTGTAACTGTATAACCAGATAAGAGAACTGAGTTTGATTGCTAACAGTAGCAAATATCACCAGAAATTTATGTTCATGAAGCAGAGAATTATTAAAAGAATCCTGGGCAAATGTAATAGATGCAAGATATACTTTTATTAAATACTAAAAACTCTTGAGATTTAAAAATATCAGATACAAAAAATATCCATATTTGGAATTATATAATTTTGAGATTTCAGAATACCAGAACTATTCACAATTCTTCCAATCTCGATTGTACAAAGTTTATTCATTTCAGCAGCATAACTGGAGAGGTGGTTTGGAAAGGGAAGGGTACAGTTTTGTTATTTTAAACCCGAAGTATGACATTTTAGATGATCTACTACAAATCACGTACTGTATTCAGTTCTTTCTGCCTGTATCCTTAATTCTTATCCTCAAATGAAATGAAAGTTTATTTTAAGTGTACTCATCTATTGTAATAAATTATAAAGCAAAGATGTATATACTCTGCATAACTGCACTGATGGTTTTTTTATTATAACACTGTACTGTTTCTACAATGTACACTTTCAACTACAATCAAGGCCCAAATAAAAGCTTTTTCTCCCAGAGATATTTTCTGTACAATGGCTCGCTGAAGGATTTTGAATACATTTCCTTGCTCCTATCTAATATACAGAATAGTCAGTTTAAGAGATTGATGTATTTTTTTTCAATTTTTATTCCTTTCCACAAATTTTATTTATAACAAAACACATACGCCTTAAAATATATCTATAAAATACATATACATTTTCAATATTTCATAAACCATTATCTTATTTTGCACTTTTTTCAACACCTATTATCTAACCCAACACACCCCTCTTCCAACCTTCATCCTCTTTCTCTCCCCCTTCTCCTTTCCTCCGTCCATCTTCGCTCTATTAACTCTCTAAATTTTCTCCTTTCCACTCCTTTACCTCCCCTTTCTACTTCCTCTCCCTCCCTCTAAAACTGTTCCCTGAGAGTCTCAGTCAACATATACAGTGGTACCTCTACCTAGGAACGCCTCTACTTATGAACTTTTCTAGATAAGAACTGGATGTTCAAGATTTTTTTGCCTCTTCTCAAGAGCCATTTTCCACTTACAAACCTGAGCCTCTGAAACTGTAACCATAAAAGGCAGGGAGAAGTCTCCCGTAGGGCCTCTCTAGATATCTTCTGGGAAGAAACAGGGCTGGAAAAGGCGGGGAGAAGCCTTCGTGGGGCCTCTCTGGGAATCTCCTGGGAAGAAACAAGGTCTCCACCCTCCCTGTGGTTCCCCCAATCGCACACATTATTTGCTTTTATATTGATTCCTATGGGAAAAATTGCTGCTTCTTACAAACTTTTCTAAAGAACCTGATCATGGAATAAATTAAGTTCGTAAGTAGAGGTACCACTGTATTTAACAAGCTAACATTATGCTCCTTATTTTTATACTAGCAGTGCCACTTCTCAAATAATTACTTTTGCTTCATTTCTATGTTTATAATTTCTATAACCTTGGCATATGTTACCTACTTTAATGCCAGCTAAGGAGATATTAATGTTATTAATAGCCTTGTGTTTCATGGGTCTCCCAACCACAGACAGATCATAAAACTCTTTGGGAAATCAGCCTGACCTTTTCTTTATACAAAAGCAATACATATCCCAGCCAAATTATACTGGTCAAAAAAAATAAAGGGAACACTTAAACAACACAATATAACTCCAAGTAAATCAAACTTCTGTGAAATCAAACTGTCCACTTAGGAAGCAACATTGATTGACAGACAATTTCACATGCTGTTGTGCACATTCAGCTTTGTACAGAACAAAGTATTCAATGAGGATATTTCATTCATTCCGATCTTGGATATGTTCTTTGAGTGTTCCCTTTATTTTTTTTTAGCAGTGTACAAAAGCAATACATCTCCCGGCCAAATTATATAGGTCGCCGCTATCCTCAAGGGATTTCCGAGCTGGTTACGACCTAAGATCTTTTTTTTTTTTTTTTTGCCCGAAGAGTCTGAGGCGATTCCTTACAAAGAGGCAGTTTAAGGATTGCTACACCGGGACGCGCCCACTCAGTCCCCAGCAAAAGGCTGGTGGGCGTCGTCGGTTACTAGGCCAGCTTGAGAATTCGGCAGCCGGTCCATCAAAGGAGCCACGTCCACCCGTACGTACGGTCAAGATAAAACTCGGCGGGACGCTGGGAGGCGAGAGAGAGTGACCTTGGTCGCGTCTGGTCTCTTTACTGGCAAGGCCAAGGCCGCCGAGGCCTCCACCACAACACGGAGCCCAGCGAGGGAAGAGCGGCTCCTCCTAAGGATGGAGTCCCCCCAAAAGGGAAAACACGGACGCGCTGCCGTGAGAAGGTTCCCTCTGCGGCTGTTTCTTCTCGTCCTTTTTCTCTCCGGGCCGGGAAAGATGCGACGGAGGGAACCTTAAACTCTCGCCTTTTCCCGGGACAATCGTTTCCTACCGGCATCTCAGGACCGTCCGGATGTGACGTGTCCAGCCGTCGGAAATTCCAACTTCCGCTCTAGGACGAACCATAGAGCGGGGGCGGTGGGGAGGTAAACAACTCCGGCAGCTGTGACGCACAGACTGAACTGAAGGCCTCGCGATGGGGAAAATGATTACAACAATTGATGTGCGTTGCCCACACCCGACTCTTGTTGAAGTGGCCTTGGCTGGCGCGGGCAGATAGAATGGAAAAAGGAGAGAGTAACTTTAGAGCAGGGGTTTCCAACCTTGGCAGCTTTTAAGACTTGTGGACTTCAACTCCCAGAGTTCCTGAGCCAGCTTCGCTTCTCTGGCTGTGGAACTCTGGGAGTTGAAGTCCACAAAGTTGCCAGAGGTTGGAGAGCTCTGCTTTAGAGACAAGGCAGTGACAATTTTCACTGTAATTTATTTCACTGTAATTTATTTATTTTATTTGTCATACAAATATAGTATTGTATTGTAGTATAACATAAGTATAAAGTAGAGATAGAAAAGATAAAAAGACATTAGGACAGGAACGGTAGGCAGCTTCCCCCGAAATGAAAAATAATGGGGAGTCGTGTCCTGCATGATGTGTACCTTACGTTTCACACTCCACAAAGTCACTTTAGAACTGGAAGTATTAACTACGGTAAATCTGCATTTGCTTTATGTTTTTTAAAAAGTGGATTTAGATCGCTGAGTTTATGGCAGGGATCTCTTCACGCCAAGTTGTGCCTGATTTTTCTGACATTCATCAGAAGTATCATATAGATCCGGCCACAAGAGATATGCATGGTTATAATATGGGTTTTTAATTATCTCTTTTGAATTGTTCTTTTAGATTTGTTCTCTTTGTTGTAAGCCGCCCACAGTCCTTAGGGAGTTGGGCGGCATATAAATTAAACTAGTAAATAAAGAAAGAAGTATATTTGCCATGTGTAGTTATCGAAGTTTCAAATGTACACACTTAGTGTCTGGATGCTATAAGAACATTAGGGGATAATTCCTTTCTACATATCTAATTTGTAACTGACCTTTGACTAGGCCAGCGTTTCCCAACCGGTGTGCCGCGGCACACTAGTGTGCCGCGAGACACGGGCAGGTGTGCCGTGAAGCTTCTAGGGAAGCTCCAGCTGGGCGGGGCGCTGCCGGCTCAAACCTGCTGGGCCCCAAAGGAGGAAGGCAGGAAAAAGGAGAGCTTAATTCTTCCGTTCCGCGTAAGGAGCTGGGCGTTGGAGTTTGGGGTGGGGAGCGATGAAAGTGCGGAGGCCGGCTCCGCGGCTGCCCCCACCCCCCAGTGCCTCCGCTCCCCTCGCGCCCCTGGCTTCTCGCCGCTGACGCCCGCCCGCCGGATCTGCCCCTTTCTCCAGCTCCTCCCGCAGTGGTGGCTGCAACGGCGGCGAGCGCTCGGAGAAAACCTTCTCACAGCGGAGGTCGGAGAAGGTTCTTTGGAACGTCGGGGGTGCGTGCGTGCGCGCGCCCTATCCCCCAGCCAGCCTACCCAGAAAAAGCTTTGCCGGCCTCCGCAGAGAAGAAAGGAAGAGAGAGAACAAGAGAGAGAAGGAAAGGAAGAGAGAGAAAGAGATATCAAGAGAGACAGAATGAGAGAGAGAGAGAGGAGAAAGAAAGAGACAGCAAAAGGGGGGAAGGAGGGAGAGAGAAAGAGAGCAAAAGAGAGAGGAAGGAAGGAAGGGAGAAAGAATGAGAGAGAGAAAGAGACAGCAAGAGAGACAGAATGAGAGAGAGAGAAAGAAAGAAAGAGACAGCAAGAGGGGGGAAGGAGGGAGAGAGAAAGAGCAAAAGACATGAAGGAAGGAAGAGAGAAAGAAAGAGATAGCAAGAGAGACAGAATGAGAGAGGGAAAGAAAGGAAAGAAAGAAAGAAAGAGACAGCAAGAGGGGGGAAGGAGGGAGAGAGAAAGAGCAAAAGAGAGAGGAAGGAAGGGAGAAAGAAAGCGATGGAGAGAAAGAGGGAGGGAGAGAGAAATAGAGCGAAAGGGAGGAAGAGAGATTTTTTTGTCCAAACTTCCCCCCCCCCCTCCCCCGGGCTCAATGTTCCCCAGGATTTTGAAAATGTGAATAATGTGCCGCGGCTCAAAAAAGGTTGGGAAACACTGGACTAGGCAAACCAATGGAGCATAGCTCTCTTACAGCACTGGGCCTTATATTTCTTGCCTTTCTTTTTTTTTTGTCTATATTTTCTACTGAACAAGCAGATAGACCGAAATGTGAGAACAGCACTTTACTGCATCTTATAAAGAGGGGTCTAAGCTACCTATAACTACATGGGGCTACCTTTGAAGAGTGTTCGGAAACTTCAGATCGTGCAGAATGCAGCTGCGAGAGCAATCATGGGCTTCCAACATGGGCACCAACATTCCGCAGTCTGCATTGGTTGCCGATCAGTTTCCGGTCACAATTCAAAGTGTTGGTTATAACCTATAAAGCCCTTAATGGCATCGGACCAGAATAACTCCAGGACCGCCTTCTGCCGCACGAATCCCAGGGACCAGTTACGTCCCACAGAGTTGGCCTTTTCCAGATCCCGTCAACGAAACAATATCATCTGGCAGGACCCAGAGGAAGAGCCTTCTCTGTGGAGGCCCCGACCTTCTGGAATCAACTCCCCCCAGAGATTAGGACTGCCCCCACCCTCCTTGCCTTTCGCAAACTTCTTAAAACTTACCTCTGTCATCAGGCATGGGAAAATTGATTCCCCTGGGCCATTTCTGCTTTATATATGGTTTGTATGAGATGATTGTTTTTATATTAATGGGTTTTTAATTGTTTTAATTTTGGATTTGTACTGTTTCTGTTGTTGTGAGCTGCCCAGTCTTTGGAGAGGGGTGGCATACAAATCTAATAAATAATAATAATAATAATAATAATAATAATAATAATAATAATAATAATAATAGTAACTGCACTATGAACTGTTAATCAAGATATCTTCCTTTAGCAACAAATTATTTCAGAATTTGTCAAAATTATGCAGTATATAAAAGAATAATGATTTTATATTAATTCTACTGAATATAAACCACATGTTTGGCAGGATTACATCGGGCAAATATCTGTTGCTAAGCACCCAGCCCCTCTGTTACTAAACACTCAGCCCCCGTTCCTTGCTACATCGCCAATGCAGGCTACAAGGAAGACATGGGCTAGGGGGCCAGAATTAGGTACTATGGTAATGTGAAGGTAGAAACGGGCGCCATACCTTCCCCAACGCATGGTCTTTCACTGCATGTTCTTTGTCTATATGTTGTGGAATGATCTACCCAGCTCTTCTTTGAATAAATAAAAGCTGATATTTTTCCAAGCCTTTTCTTGGGCCTCTCTCTTTGGTATTCTGGTGGTGACTCAAGTACATTTTGGGACCTTACATGTTTCTGGCCTCCAACGTGGGGCTCAAAGGCACAGTTTTCCTTCAAGGTGGCTGCATTCATCTCCCAACAAGCCAAACCCCTTTGAAGCTCAGCGGCCTTCACTATTGCAGATGGAAGAAACCACCTGGGACTAGCAGCAAAGTTAAAAATGCTCCTGACAAATTTGACCCAATGACTTCGATCTGGTTATTTGCTGGCAGATTCCAATTCCATCCAAACCTAAATGCCTTAAAGAGGATTGCACTGTGTGTGTTTGTGTGTAACTGAGCTCTTCTAGGTGAATAGGAATTATTTGAGGGTTGGGGAAGTGTTGTCTTGTGTGTGAGAGAGTGACTAAGACTTAGGAAATATCTACTAGAGGTTTGCCTACACTTTGAAAGGAGTGTGATTGTTAGAATGAGAATTTTGAGATTCAGGTGAGGGTTTGATCAAACTTGGAGCTAGCGGGAAATCCAAGAAATCCCTTAGGGAAAAAGGGATACTGTACCTGTTTAAAGGAAGTAGCCACCAATCTATGAAAGTATTGAGAATGAAGAATGATGTGTAGCCTCCAGAAAGAATAATTCAGATATATGGACTAGTCACCTGCACAGAGGATGGTATATATGGTTATAAAACTCCCATTTACATGCTGAATAGAATTATAAGTTTACAGGCAATGTTTGCAATAATAACTAATGCAACTGCTATTGTTCTAAATTTCATAGCTAAACAGTAAACTCTGTTTAAAACAGCAATACTGTATACCAGAATAGACTTGCTTTACCCTATTCCTTAGCAAAAGTAGGTGAGTGGAAAATTTAATTGTTTGCAACATTTATGACCAGGTGATAATTGCCACAGTGGGGAAGATTGCAAACATCACATTGCAGCCTTGGTCTGGGGCAGTTTGACTTCAACTAGTTTGGCAATATCTTCTCTGACTCATCAAGAATTGGGTTTCTAGTGTTGTTAACCTTTGGGAGGTCTACTTCTTCTCCCATTTCATTCTTAATTCAGTGCATAGTGTTTTCTATTCCTCCCGATAAACCAGTAATTATCATGGTCCTTCAGACCGACCCCATTAAATATGCATCCATAGTCTACCGTTGACAAGACGTATCCTGTTCTAAAAGAAAAGGGAGGAATGAAGGAACATAATACAGGAGAATGTAGAATAGGTAGAATTAGTGGGACATAATAGTAGAGTCAGTAGAATTGGTTGACTTGCTGTTTTGCTTCTGTAAAAATTTCTTTGCTAAGAATTGGAATTCCCTCAGCCATTTGCTTCTAACAGTGATCTAACTTCTTGTTTGGGCTTTTTTGTATAACTTGGTGTCTGGTGCACATCTCAAGAAATAAAGTATGTCATGGTTTGGCAGGGTTACATCGGGCAAATACCTGAGTTGCTAAGCCCCCAGCCCCCCTGTTCCTTGCTGCATGGCCAATGCAGGGCCACAAACAAGGCATGAGCCACAAGTGCAGAATTGGGTACTAAACGGATGTCTGAAGGTATATAAAAGGACGCCATACCTTCCCCAAGGTGTGGCCTTTCACTACGTGCTCTTTGTCTATATTTTGTGGAATGGTCTACTCAGCTGTTCTTTGTATAAATAAAAACTGAATTTTTTCCAAGCCTCTTCTTAGGTCTTTCTCTCTTGGGTCTTTTTGGTATTTGGTGACAAGTACATTTCGGGACCCTACATTAGAAATGTACAGTAGAAATGTATATCCATTATAATATTGGTCCAGCAAATTGCAACTTCAAATTTAGCTGTCCCAGAGTAATGGCACCAGCATGAAACAAAGCAGGCATTTCTATGTATGAAACTCTGAAAACAGAATGAATTCAAAAAAATACCATGTTTTGTGACTCAACAGATACTGGCAAGTAAATACTTCTCCTCACCTCTTCTATTAATTTCTCCATCTGGAAAACAGAAAGCTACACAATCATATACAGTAGATTAGTTAGACATGTACATAACTTATATATTTTAAACAACCCTGAGAAAGTCCAATACTGCTCCCTGAAAGGATTCAGGCATTTTGGGGTTCTACTATCATAAGCAACTCCAATTCATTGTCATTATGCATAGAAACTTTGCCTGTTAAATAACTGTATGACGACAGATGATGCTGACAATTCTTTTCCTCACTTCCAGATGTGCCCTCACAAAACAAAACTCACCTACAGGCAAGTCTTTTTGGCTATAAGCAAAAAAAATCTATACTTTTATATCCTTTTAGTAAACCAATTCAGAGTTCACCAAAGAAGTCATGTTTCATTTTTAAAAATTTAGTCTCAAGTAAATTTCAGCATTGTGAAAGGGTGTCGCATGATTGGACAATTTCCACACCATCTGGCTTTTACAAGCATTTTCATTTTTTCTTCTTCACAAAACATTTTATATTGTTTCCTCGTTCTCTGAACTAGAATTTGAGAGAAATTCCTTTTCCTTTGCTAAGGAGACTGCTGCAGCTTGGCCCACCAAAACTATTTATTTATTTAATTAATTTTATTTGGATATACAGTGTACAGTATATGCCGCCCAGAGGACTAGATGATTAAGCTGCGCGACGAGCCGCACCACCTCGCCTCTCGCTCCCCCCCCCCCCCACTTCAGTTGTGCTGAGTCATAAAAGCAACAGACCCGGCTATCCCCCGCCTGCTAGATGCATTTTGGTACGGTCCGCCTCGCCCTCTTTCTTTCCTCTCTCGCCTCCCCCTCCGCTCCCAGGGCATCCATGCGCTCATCCGTTCATGCCGCCGCCCTCATCCGGAATGCGATGGTACGTCCCAGCCTCCCCCCGCGGCCGAGCGCGATGGTAGGCTCCGGCGGTAGCAGAGTCCCGTCCGGTCCCGCCCCGCCTCCCTCCGCCTTGTCATTGATGTTGTTGTTTTTGTCGCAGGAGCCGGAGGGAAGGCCGGGGCCGGGGCCGGGCTTTGGGCTACGGCCGCCGGCGGCTGGGCCGGCCATGTCGTCGGTGTGCGGGGGGTCGGTGGGCGCCGCCTCCTTGCCCAGCGAGTTGGTGGTTCACATCTTCTCGTTCCTGGCGGCCCCCGACCGACTCCGGGCCTCGGCCGCCTGCTCGCACTGGCGCGAGTGCCTCTTCTACCCGGCGCTGTGGCCCCGGCTGCGCCTCAGCTTGCGCGTCTGCCCGGCCGAGCGCCCCCGCCTCGACTTCTTGATGCGCAAGTGCGGCTGGTTCGTGCGCGAACTCCGCGTCCAGTTCGCCGCTGACAACTATCCCAGCGGCGGCGGCGGAGGAAGCGCGAGCGGGGTCTGCGAGGAAACGGCGGCAGTGGTGACGACGGCGGCGGCGGTGGCCGAAGGGGAAGCGCCGCTCTGCCCCCGCTGGCTGGAGCTCTTGAGGACGTACCTGGAGCTCGTGCTCTGCGTATTGAGCAGCGTCCGCAACAACAGGTGAGTCTTTGGAACCCCCCCCCCCCCACAATACACACACACACGAGGGACCTGGGTGGAGGGGGAACAAAGGAGGAGCCCCCCCCCGCTTTAGAAGGAGGCAGCTGGCCCCCCCGCCGCCGCTTTCCACCACCACCCCAAATTTTTGCCCCGCAAAGTTTCCTGTCGCAACAGTTCGGGGGGGAAAGTTCTCGGATGCGGAGTTGGGAATTATGGAGGAAAGCAACTTGTTCGGAGCGCCTGCCTCTCGCCCGACGCGAGGGGGGGGGGGGAGAGCAAGGAAGCGAGAGGAGAGGGGAGGGTTGAGGCGAGTGTGTGTTCCGAGTGTTCTTTCACTGGGGGAAACCCGACGTGTAAGAACACTCGGGAAGGAACACTCGTAGCAGGTCGCCAACTGCAGGCGAGATCTCCGCTTGAAACGAGCGAGCGGGGCTGCTCTTGTTTCCGCTGCGAACTTCCAAGTACAGTTTGTAGAAATGGGCTTTGGAGTATCTTTAAAAACAAAACAAAACGAGGGGCTTCCTTGGACAACCCTCTCTATAAGGTTCCTCTGGTTTTGATGAATTATTATTATTATTATTATTATTATTATTATTATTATTATTATTATAACAATACAACACAGCAAAAAATGAGGTGCTTTCTTGGACAATCCCCTCTATAAGGTTCCTCTGGTTTTGATGAATTATTATCATTATCATCATCAACAACAACAACTATACAACACAGCAAAAAAACCTTGGACAATCCTCTCTATAAGGTTCCTCTGGTTTTGATGAATTATTGTTATTATTATTATTATTATTATTATTATTATTATTATTACCAACAATACAACACAGCAAAAAAATGAGGGGCTTCCTTGAACAACCCTCTTTTTAAAAGGTTCTTCTGGTTTTGATTATTATTATCATCGACACTACAACACAGCAAATGAGATCACTGTGCTGAATTTTGTATTTTTTATTATTATTATTATTATTATTATTATTATTATTATTATTATTATTATTATTGTCAAACATGTACAAGATAGTAGGTATACCTACTATCAATACCTACTATCTTGTATATGTTTGACAAAATCTTCTGTCATTACTTTTTAACTTATGTTTATACAAACTACTACTATCCTATACATGTTTGACAAATTAAATAAATAAAATAAATAAATAACATTAGCAAAGTAGGTACAGGTAAATTAGGCAATAGGACAGTAGGTCAGACAGGTCAGCACAATGGTATGAATATGCACACCCCTTATAGACCTCTTAGGAATGGGGTTCCAGGTTAGTCACCTTCCTTAAAGTCTCTTAGGTTTTATTTATGTATGATGTATAATTTAAAGGCTGCCTAATTGCATAATAACTCACAACTCAAGAAACAAGTGTCCATTGGAGAATTGATTGTACATTTAACCATAAGAAGAGCCTGTCGTTCTTGTGACGTTTACCCCCGAGGTTTAGCTGATCATCGGGATTTTAAAATAACCTCCCTTTAAAAGAAAAAGGGGAAAAAATGCATACTACTAATTGGAAGCCAACATCGGAGCAAGTGGACCATGGGCTGAAAAGCAAGATGAAGTGTCTTGGTTAAGTATTTTTAGCCAAATGAAATTCTTCAAAACTGGAGAAAGTGGCTTGGAAGTCTTCATTGTAGTACAGTTTCCAGGTTAGTCACTGCAGACATGCTTTAAAGTCTCATGTTTTATTTAAATATGGTGTATAATGTAGAGGCTGCCTAACTGCAAAATAACTCGCAACTCAAGAAATAAATGTCCATTAGAGAACCAACAAACCTAAAGCAAAATAACTACAAAGCACTGCAGCCACCTTAATCTTAAAGCCTGGGAGAACAGCCAGGTTTTCAAAGGTTTTAGAACATCATAGTGGGAGCTGTTTAGATCTTTTGGGGGGGGGGGAGGATTATACCAGAAGAAAGTCGCTCAACGGTATTCATTTATGTTATATAAGATGAGAGCTTTTTAAAGGAAAAACCATATCCAATATGATTTAGTAAAACATAAGCTCGCTTAGGTATTTATTCATCAGAGAACTCATCAAAGAACACTAAAATTACTAACCTTTCAAGGTTGTAACAAAGGACCCAAATTTATAGAGTTATGTTCTAAGGTTATCTTCTTTCCTTCTGCATTTTCATTACTGTAATATCTCCCTACTTTACTACAAATTAAAATGTCCTTTCAGTAAGATTGTGCTTTTCTTCTTCGCTCTGTGCTTTGTCCCATTTTTCTGTTATAAATCAAAACTTATTTTGCATAATTAATTAATTTTTGCCTTGGAAGTGTAAGTCAGTTATGTTACTACCTTTTCCTCGGATTTCATATTTCCTAAAAAATATATAAATGGCATAATGAAGCTAATAAATAGGAGACAGTTCTGAATCGTACATTTCTAGCTTTATAGCTCAAGTCTCTTAGGTACTGTGATGCAACAGCTTTTGTCACAAGAGATCATTAGATTTTTCTGTAGTGAAACATTTAAGAGAGAGTCAGGAATTTGTGCTCATTGCCCACCAAATTACCCATAGTTTTACCATAGGGTTTTTACGGCTGCTTCACATTTTTATTTTTCACATATTGTGAAAAAGGCTGCAGTGAAACCATTCAGTTCTGGAGTGAATGCATAAAATGAAGATTTTTTTTAAAAGGTAGAGAAATGATAATAAGCTATCATAAGCAACGCATATAATAATCTTGCAATAAAACCTATACAAAATGAGAATCTGAAAAGGTTCACTTGGCTAATCTGTTTGGCTAATCAAACCACTCTATTGGAATAAATAAATTACAACTCCAACGGTAATTCCCAGGTCTTTATTGCAAGTAGAAAAACAAAAGAATCCAAACAGATCTTTTTTGCTCAGAATTGCTATATCCACCAAACTGTATTACAGGGCTCATTTTATCTCATGATTAACCTTGGTTATATAACTATGTATTTCTTCATGTGTGCAATTGATCTCTTCAGGTCATGTCTGTTTAGAACATGGTTCCAACATTATTGGAATAGCTTTATCATAGGCAAAATTATTAGTCTATTGAATTCACACACCATTAATTCTGCTACAACTAATTAAGATTACAGAGTGATCTTTGCTGCAGACAGATTGTAAATGCCATCAGATATAGCAAATCTAAATAGGAGTCTGATAGTAGATAAATGGTATTATTAGCATATATGCTTATGCATTATAAATTGATTGATTTGTCTTTTTTAAAAATGATGTACCGGTATGTTTTACAAAACATTAAGTACTAGTTTGATTTAAAAAGTAGTGAAGTGTCTATTGACAAATTTTAAGTGTTTGTAGTCCTCTTCAAGTTCTATCCTCCCTAACCTGCTACAGAGTTCCACAGGTATATATTTACCTTCACAAATACATCATAAAGGTTTTTCTAAAACCCAGAAATGTAAAGGGCAGGAGAGTAAAGCATCTCAGGTCTAAAGTTGGAAAAATAAATAGTTGATGGGGGAGTATTGCATACAGTAAATTTCATACTTTGTCTTTGAAATCTTCTCTTTTCAAAACTACTTTTTCCTAATAGAGATGTAAGACCAGTTCTTTTGTTTATAATATATAAACAATATTAGTTACCAAAGGTAACTAAACAAGTTACCAAAGGTAACTAAACAAGTTACCAAAGGTACGGTAACTAAACAAGGATTGCTAGGCTACATAGTGAACAAAAGAAATGTTGGCTGAAACTAACAACATATAATTCAGATATCTAATAAGTACTGTATAAAGAAATGGTTTGACATATCCTAAAAATAAATTTGACTTTTAACTTTTTCTGTGAAATAAGAAATTAACACTCCCCAGTATGTATGCCAATTTCAAGTGGCTTTAATCTCCTACTCTTATTGTAGGTAATTTATTGAGGAAAAAACATAACCACGGAAACTTTGTCCTAGGACAACAATCAACGTACTATTGTGAGAAAAATCCTGTGGAATGTGATAAATCTCAAAGTAAATTACATAAGACTGCACCATATTAAAAGTGATGGGATTGAAAAGATCTATTTATAGACTAACTATAGTCTTATTTATGTTTGAAAATTCATTTATTTTATTTATTTTGTCAAGCATATATAAGATTACAGAAAAAGATAAACATAATTGTGAATACATAAAATGTATAAACATGGTTATGAATACATTATAAATTGGTTATGAATACGTGAGGACATTAGATCAATCTGCAGTGTAAACAAAAGTGAAGGAGTTCTGAATACACCATATATTGCATAAATATACAGAGTAGATCAGGGATCCCCAAACCTGGCAACTTTAAGACTTGAGGACTTCAACTCCCAGAATTCTCCAGCCAGTTGGCTGAGGAATTCTAGGAGTTAAAGTCCACAAGTCCTAAAGTTGCCAAAATTGGAGACCTCTGCTTTTAGAGGATGCGTTAGTTCCAACCAGTTTTAATCTCTTCAGGTTTTTGTCAAATACTCTCCTCTCTTCTTCATCAGACTTTTTGCTGGAAAACTATAGCTGGTTGGAGAATTCTGGGAGTTGAAGTCCCCAAGTCTTAAAGTTGCCAAGTTTGAAGACCTCTGGAGTAGATGAATGTTTGGTTAAAAGAGTTTTTTCTACTTTCGTTTCCTTCTCTTTCTCTCTTTCTCTTTCTCTTTCCTTTTCTCTCTCTCACTCACTTTCACTTTCTCTTTCCTGTGTCTTGAACTGGTCTTGTCTACTTTACAAGCAGTTTTATTGGATTTCAATCATTACTGCATCTATTTTTACAGCTGCAAAAATGATTAGATCACAATGTATATACTATAAGTGGTAGACCATATTTAATAACTGAGAAACTCCTAATAAAACAGCATAGATTGTTTTAAAAAGCATAAATTAATGAGCTGTTGATTATTAAATAATTAGAGTCAAAAGTAATCGATAAATTAGTCATTGACAAGGAACAATCTCACTAGTTATACATTTAAAAATTTTGCACAAGAAATAGGACTTGGAGACCAAAGATCAAATCCAGATTACGAACGTAATCAGACAGTTGTTAATGTAATTTCAGATCACCTACCCAGATGTATTTACTTATAATCCCAAAAGTTATCAACAGAAAAGAAACTTCCATAGAACCTACCTCTGGTTTTGTGCCAAAATAATTGATATTTTTTTTTACAGAAGCAAAATTATAAGGGAATATAGTGAGCAGCTAAAGTGTGTGGAGAAGGGGCTCTCCCAAAATGTGCCAATTGTGCTAGAGGAGAAGGGATGAAAACTCTGTAGCTCCTTACTCCTATAAAAGTAAATCAGTTAACCCTTTTTAGCTGAATCCAGTTCCTAAAAGAAAACATTCTGACCCAAGAATTAACAGATTATATTTAATTTTTTTACATTAAAAAAACCCCAGCAGAATTAATTTTGTGACGCAGTTTAGACAAAATAAAATAGAACTTCAAGAAATTCCATATATTGCTGTAATGTTTAAGTACAGTATATTCCTTATCTTAAATTGGAAAGAATTTCTGATTAATTCTAGTGTTAATATCCAACATCTTTAATAATTGCTTTTGAGTCAAGAGTACTTTTACAGCTGATGTTTAATTAGCATATTCTATATCTCAGGATTTAAAAACATCCTGCATTCACATAATGTAGCTCTTTCCTACTCCTGTTACCTTAGGGACTGCAGAATTCTGGGTATGGTGTGTCCTGAATTGGCCTACTGTGCCTTGATTGGCTTTTTTATACATTTTGCTAGAAATCCTGCTGAGGCTTTTGGAATTCTGTCTGAAATAAATCACATACATGTGCACACGCGCATGCACACATACACTATTGTGGTCTAGTTAATAGCCTAACATGCCAGCACACAATTACATCTTCTATCAGACTAGAAGAGTAGGATAAATTATGTGCATTAAACTAAAGGATTTTGTATCTTGCAACATTTTAGAATTATACAGGCAAAAGAATTATTTTAATCTATTACAACATTCTTAACTCTTTAATATTATATTCCAAATACATGATTGCCTGTGGTTTAATTTTTACAATACTAAACTTTAACAATAAATAAAACATAATTAAAAGTAAGAAAATTTCCGTTGTTAAGAATTTCTAAAAATTAAAATAGGTAAGGAAATCATTTTTCTATGTTCATCTTCATTATTATTTCTGTTTGTTTATCAGTTTTGTCTACTGCTATTATATTTCTGCTTGGAATTTTTTTTCACATTTTGAAGAAAGCAAGCTTAGGGAAAATAATCAATAAATCTGTGTCATCATATACAATTCCACTAGTTGTGAAAGCTTACTACATATTTTCCACACACAATCCCTGGCCCAAATGAGGAAAACAGTGTTTCGTATTTGCAGCAAAAAAAGCAAGAATTACCAATAGTTTTTGGCTGCCATAGACAATTTGCATACATTGTCTCCTGTCATTATTATTAATTTTGCTAAAGAGCAATACATGATAAAGCAACAATTTTTGAATCGGGTTACCTCAAATAGAATGTGTCCAAAATCTGGGATCCATGATCTCCTTAGAATTAAAATTTGGCAAACTGTATAAAACATTTTACAATATAAAAACTATAAAATAGCAACCCCATATAAATTGTTAATTTTCCTATCTAGTTGAACAAATTCTCAAGATTGTAATTTCTTTTTAGATATCTTAATAATGAATAGGAAAGTGTTTCCCCAAAAAAGCAGTATCACCCGCCTCTTCAGTGAAAGGATTGTATCAGATTTTGTTGGATTCTCAATTCCAGAGTATAAAATAGATCATAAATTGGATGACTGTATTGTACTATTAATTCTGCAGTCAATAGTAAATGAGCCACTCAATATTAAAATATGACCCCAAATTTCTTTACTATCTATCCTTAGTTAACCCTTCTGTGCCTGGCTTTTCTCTGTAATGTATAACATAAAGTTGAATAAAAATTGAAAATAGTGATGTTCTGAAATTGGAATGACTGTAAGTTCTGTAGTACTTGTAGTTCATGGAATTGTGTACAACTTTCAGATGACAGTGCTATTTTTCTAGAATCTACTGCACCTGAGGCAAAAAATGCTAGTCTGCAAAGCTAAAAATAGTGATAGCGCTTAGTGTTCTTAGATGCTAGCTGTTGCTTCTAATTAAAATATTCACATCTGGAATTCAATTTTCCACATGAAGCATATAAATCAGATATTAAAGCTGGCCCAGTAGTGAAATCTACTTACCTTCCCTACCAGTTCGGAAGTGGATGTTTTGTATGTGCGCTTTTTCACATGAGGGTTAAAAAAAGAAAATGGCGACATCCGGGCGGATGATGGAGCCTCGTGCTACCTTTGCTACTGGCTTTCCAAATCATGTGCCGCCAGTGCTAACGGTACACCTGTACTAGCCTGAACTGATAGCATTTCACTCCTGAGCTGGCCCATTAATATACAGTATTTTAAGACTATATGATGTGTTCAACATATTGTCATGATTTGAACATGGATTTATTTGCAAACTGTACATGTTCTCAAATATGTGTTTTTATATGCAATCATTGGGAAAATTGAATAGAGGTTTAAATAGTTCTGAATAATGTGTAGCCCTTCCATTGTTGATAAACTTTAAACGCCAATCAGTCCTACTAATACAGCCAGAACTGAAGGGCTATTTATTTATATATTACCAAAACTCTTGTTCCTGTAATAAACTGACTATAAAACAGTTTGTGACATACTGTAACACAGAATGTCGTTAAAAATTCCTATGCTGATATTGGCTGTGATATACAGTTCATTATAGACTATTTTCAAGGCAGATACATCTCTTAATGTTTCTCAGTTTTTCCAGTGAAGGTAATTCATTAAAACTGCCTTTGTGAAAGGTATTGAGGAATCTGGCAAAAAACAATCTATGAAAGATGACAAGATTATTTAATCACAGGTTGGCTAGTTATCTCCATACTGTTAAAACATTGATTCCTGTGACCTTTAACTGGGTAAACATGTACCACAGGGCAAAACCAGGGGTGTACTGCAGCCACCTCTCACCGGCTCGCATGATGCAGTAATGCCAGTGGCTGATGCCTCAGTGAGCCAGTAGCGTCGGCTGCTTGAGCTTTACCCTCACTCGACCAGCCATTGTTTTGGCCCAGTTTTAACTGCGCATGAGCGCATACATTTCCAAGCCAGGAGGGAAGGTAAGTACATTTTTACCCCTGGGCAAAACATTTTGAATCAAGTTACCCCAAATGGGCTAATTTATAAAATAAGTCCAAAAGATTACTCCCATGGAATTGAAGTTTGACCTAATTTTAATGTAAAACATTTTATGATACAATACAAATGCCATAAAATATTTCCTATGATCAGTTCTTGATGCTTGAGTGTGCCATGCAGTTCAGCATGGGATACTTTCAAGGGAGATATATCTCTGAATAGCTCCCTGAATTTTTAAAGAACTTTTCAACTACATTCAAAGCTCTGCTATTGAAGGCATTGAAGAATTTGGGGAAATTGTGGCTGCTTCAGCGCTGACAGGTTGCTGCTCCTTTAGCTCTGCCAAGATGTTGCTGCTTCCGTTCAGCCAAGATGCTGCTGCAGTCACATGATGCTCATTTTTAATGCTCCCTGACAGTTTCCCAGCCACTCTCACAATCCCTTGCACCCTCTTTCATCCAACAGCAGCCCCTTATGTACCTGCTGGAAATCACTAATTAGGAAAGTCTGAAATAGGATGTCCACAACTTACAAATGTTTCTAGATCGGATGTTTTAATTGTTCCCATAGTTCCTAACAATAACTTTTTGGCAAGCCTACCAACAGGCCAAGGAGAAGTAGTAGATTTTCCTAAGAACTACTGTGAATGATTGTGCGTGCCTGTGTGATATTATCTTGCATTTGATGAGAAGAATAGAACAATGGGTATGACTTGGAGTTTAACTGCTACTCCAAAAGGATTACTTGTCTGCCATGTTTCACTATTTTTTTCAATAGAAAAGAGTATATGTAGCTCAGGGTTGAACTTGATTTTTATTACCAAACTTGAGAACTCGGTTTTATTACCTAATTCAGTAACATAATAATTGCCAGTAAGTTTTAGGTTTGCTCCATATATGGAGTAGCAGCTAAACTCCAAGTCATACCCATTGCTCTATTCTTCTCATCAAATGCAAGATAATATCACACAGGCACAGACAATCATCCACAGTATATATACAGGGAGCAAACATAACACTTATATACAGTAGCTTATACAGTAACATATATATACAGTAGCTTTCCCTGCCAGTATTAGTAGGAATGTGGCTTTCTTATTAATAGTTCCTTAATTAAGGTACTGTTTTCTGCTTGAGTGTGTGTCTGGTGTTAATCTCTGTTTATCTGGCTGTTGGTTGCTGGAGATCTCATCTGATCTGATCTTTCTTTTGAATGGTGTGTAGATTTAGTTTATCTCTATGATCCCGCTATATAGAGTGCTGGTGAGACATTTGGAATACTGTGTTCAGTTCTGGAAACCTCACCTACAAAAAGATATTGACAAAATTGAACGGGTCTACAAGAATGGTGGAAGGTCTTAAGCATAAAACGTATCAGGAAAGACTTAATGAACTCAATCTGTATAGTCTGGAGGACAGAAGGAAAAGGGGGGACATGATCAAAACATTTAAATATGTTAAAGGGTTAAATAAGGTCCAGGAGGGAAGTGTGTTTAATATGAAAGTGAACACAAGAACAAGAGGACACAATCTGAAGTTAGTTGGGGGAAAGATCAAAAGAAACATGAGAAAATATTATTTTACTGAAAGAGTAGTAGATCCTTGGAACAAACTTCCAGCAGACGTGGTATATAAATCCACAGTAACTGAATTTAAACATGCCTGGGATAAACATATATCCATCCTAAGATAAAATACAGAAAATAGTATAAGGGCAGACTAGATGGACCATGAGGTCTTTTTCTGCCGTCAGAGTTCTATGTTTCTATGTTTCTATTAATGACTGATTTGTTTTGAGTGTCAGGCTTCCAGGAATACCCTAGAATGTTTGGATTTATCTTGGCCTAGGATGCTCATAGTTTCCCAGTCGAAACTATGGTTGAATCTATCCATGTGTCTTTGAGATTAAGGGGTGTTCATCATTTGATCATCTCAACATCCTAAAATGGATTTCTACTCCTTTCCTTGTCTTTTTCCTTTACTTATCTAATTTGTTTCTCCCCTTTTACCTTTCTATGACAGTTCAGCTAAATTCATCTATCTTATTTTTAGTTGTTTCTGCTTGGAAAGGAGGAAAGTGTAGGTGTCAGAATGATTTCGTATAAGCAAGCGAACTACCACATTCTATTTGCAAATTGAGATAAATTAATTAATATAAGTTTCTTATATTAAGGCAGTTAATTGTAATTAGAATTAAATTATTAGCTACCAATATTAATATATATATATATATATATATATATATATATATATATATATATATATATATATATTTGTTCTGGCTTTTCCATTTGACACACACATGCACTTGTGCATACACACATACATAGGTTGGCCAGCCCCAGCTGAAAACAGTGGTGGATTTTACCTACATTACCCACAATAAATGCATTCATACCCTACATAGTCATTCCTTAACTCCAAGGGTATCCTTTTGAGCTTTTTGATTTAACTTACCTGATATTTTTTTAAAAAGCCTTCTCTAGGTAATTTGTTTCACATATTGCAATGTTTCAATGTGGTTTTACAATTAAACATTGTTATATTTTTATATTTTACTGTAAATATTATAAATATATATACTGTATTATATTTACAGCATATAAAGCAAAGCTGTATCTGAAAGAATAAATCCTTTTCAAAGGCTGATAAAGAATAGCCAGTCCATCATGATTATGCATGATGCTAGGATAAGATTTGCCAAAAATGGTCCACAGCTTCATTGTTACAGTAGTTTTGAACCAGAGGGCATGGCAGTCTGCAAAAGTAATTGAAAGAAATAACAACTAAAATAGCATTACCATCTTATTTTGAATTAATTTCATTTTGTGTGTCAAATACGCTCTTGAATCAAACTCTGCCATTTTCAATGTGCTCTGCTACAGGCAAATAGGCATAGGAAATAAATGGTAGTGTAATAGGAGAACACTCCCATTATTTTTGTTGTTGTTTACATCCAGTCTTTCTATAGGAATGGAAGGTGATATGCATAGCATTTTCCCTTTTTCCTCCCTGCTGTGACACTGCAATGAACAATAGTTACTGGGCCAAAACCACCTACTCAGGTTCCATGGCTGAGAGTGGATTTGAATAAGGGCCCCCCAACTCTACTTCAAATCTTAACCATTGTACCACAATATTATTGTCTGACTATATATTCATATTTCTATAAATTTACTGTAATTAGAGGTGTATCTGTATATTTTGATACAGATGATTCACAAAAAGAACATTATTCTGCAGGATATATGAACATATTGAAACATTTGTCTTAAGAAGTCTTGATTTTGTCATTCAAATACATGATAGCTTTAAAAAGAGAAAGATATGCATGAAGTAAAAGAAGTGTTTTGTCCACGTGCAGTAGCTCAGCCAAACTCGTCAAGTGAGGATTGTAGGTTCAGCCAAACTGAAACCTGAGAATATCCTGGTTGTTTTAGGTTTTAGCTGGGGAAAAAAACCAGAGAGATCTTAATAGGATGGGAGAGTAAGGTCGGTGCATCTCCCCTCTCTTTCTACCTCTTCTGCCTGGCCCATGTGACTCTCTCCCTCAATCTTCCCTTCTCATTTACCCTTACTTTTCCTTAGCCCTGCATCATGCCCTCCACTGCCAAGCACTCCCAACTTTCACAGTCTTCCCCTGATCTTCTTTTGGCTTCTCTTTCCTTGCTAGTCTTGGACTGCTGACCATCTCTTGTTGTTTTAGGTCTGTATCTGAACCAAGCATCTATGTTCTAGTTCTGTGTCTAGAACTACCTGTTCCATATATCTAAGGTTTTGGGCAGCCCTAGAAAAATGTTCTTGAGGTAAATCGACAAATAGATAATTAAAATGTAAGGGTTTTTTTCCCTTTTGAATTTTATTTTATTTTTCTAAATAGGAATCTTCAGAAATTAAGTCTGTTTGGTGATATAAGCATTCTGCAACAACATGGAATTATATCAAATACATACCTCAGCAAAGTAGATCCAGATGGCAAAAAGATTAAGCAGTAAGTTATCTGCATCATTTTACTACAGTATTGTAAACTGAATGTATTGTTTCATATAAACAGAATTGTAAATACAAAGCCATTATATAGTTTCAGATAAAATTGCTCATGATTTTGCGGTATCTGTAATACATACACAGTTAGTTGTTATTACTGGCATTGCGCAACTCTTCTCAGAAAGTAGCCATAAAACAGGATTGAATGGTAGATATAATTAGTAATATATGTATTTGTATATAATGCCACATTACAGGTAGTCCTCAGCTTACAATCACAATTGAGCCCAAAATTTTTGTTGCTAAGTGAAACGTTTGTGAGTTTTGCCCCATTTTACAATCTTTCTGGCAACAGTTGTTATGTGAATCTGGCTTCTCCATTAACTTTGTTTGTCAAAAGGCCTCAAAGGTGATCACATAACCCCAGGACACTGCAACTATCATAAGTATGCATTGATTGCCATACATTCAAATTTTGTTTACTTGGCTATTTATTTTATTTATTTATTTATTAGATTTGTATGCTGCCCCTCTCCGAAGACTCGGGGCGGCTAACAACAATAAATAAGACAGTGTAAACAAATCTAATATTAAAAATAATATAAAAAACCCCAATTTAAGAAACCAATCATACAAACAAGCATACCATGTATAAATTCTATAAGCCTAGGGGGAAGGGAAAAATTTCATTTCCCCCATGCCTGATGACAGAGGTGGGTTTTAAGGAGCTTGCGAAAGGCCAGGAGGGTGGGGGCAACTCTGATATCTGGGGGGAGCTGGTTCCAGAAGGTCGGGGCCGCCACAGAGAAGGCTCTTCTCCTGGGTCCCGCCAAATGACATTGTTTAGTCGATGGGACCCGGAGAAGGCCAACTCTGTGGGACCTAACCGGTCGCTGGGATTTGTGCGGCAGAAGGTGGTCCCAGAGATATTCTGTTCCGATGCCATGAAGGGCTATGGGGTTGCAACAGTTACAAATTTGGAAAACAGCATAACTCACTTTTTTCAGTGCTACTCTAACTTTGAACAGTCGTTAAATGACCTGTTGTAAGTTGAGGATTATCTGTATTAGCTGTCCAGAGCCGCATGATGCCCATGGACTGTGGCTTGTACACGCCTAGGCTATAAATTTATCTAATCCAGCCCATTCCAAAAAATAGATGCCTTTCAAATAAGTGCAGTCCAGTGAAAGGAACGTTGAGTGCAAAAATTCTTTAGCAGTGACTTTCACAAATTTACCTAAATCTAGCAACTTTACGTCATATACAGAATATTCATCTGGATGTTGAAGAGAAAGACATGAAACAATATTGTTTTCATTGGAGTAATACCGAACAGATAATGCTAGTTGAAATTTTGAATTGTTTCTGAGAATCAACCAGTGTATTTCATTGCTGCCAGTGACGGAATATTTACATAAACAGCAAATAATGCCGTACATTGTAGCTTTAATCACAATCTTTCACACAGAATGTCTCATTGCCTATTCTAGCCAATTATTTCAGAAGGATATTTTGTAAACTTTGAGTAGTTATTGCCTGGCTTTAGAGACACAATTAATATATCCAGAATAACTTTCTAGAGGGCTTATTATACAGAGTTTCTCAAGTTTTCCGGCTTTGTGGACAGTTGTGAGCCAGGGAGAGACGGGATGGTTTTATGCAAGCAGCCGGCAAGAGTGCAGGCAACTCCATTTACGTGAGCAACAGGCATGTGTGTACATGCCTTGCCCACTGTTCACGTAAGTGGGGATGTGTGCGAGAACTCTCTTCCACTGCTTCCATGGCCTGGTCGCAAAAGGCTTACAACCCAGTAGTGAGCCATGGCCCACGGAGTAGCTACCCCTGTTGTAATACCTCTCACATAGTGCAATAAAGGATGCAAGTATCGTTGAATTCCTATTTTCCATCAGATGATAAAGTCTTGGGCCACATAGAATTATTCCAGAGTTTCACCTTGCAAAAACATATTTGTATGTGGGTGTGTAATAAACCCTGGTATAAATGGTGTATACACCATTCAAACCTTACGGGATTGTGCTTTTATTAATTTTAAGAGGGAACAACATTTATTCTCAAACTGAGGGAAGTTCAAAATTAATGTAAAAAGTATTACTTCACACAAATAGTGGAAGCTTGGAACCAACTTCCAGCAGAAATATTGGTTTGGTCATCAATAACTAAGTTGTAACATGTTGGTCAAAAATTAAAACATAAAAATCAATAAAATATTAAAATAATAAGTAAAAATAATAAGGAAATGAATTAATAAGAAAACAAACAATACGCAGACTCAATGGGCCACTAGGTCTTCTTCTGCTGTCAACTTTCTATGTTTCTGTGTTTCTATTATAGATTTTTATTTTGAAGGCATTTCTATTTTCCAGAAAGCTGTAATTTATATGCAGCTTTCCAAACAAAACTTTGTACGCAGCTTCAAAATTTTCTGATACAGATTAATGGTTGGATTCTGATCTTCATTCAACCATACAGCATGTTTGCTTACTGACAGCTAATCGATACCTTTTGGACTAACTTCCTTTACAGGAGTGGTTCTCAACTTTCTAATGCTGCGACCCATTAATACAGTTCCTCATGTTGTGGTGACCCCCAACCATAAGTCTAGCACCAATTTTCCTAACAGAGCTTTATGGTGATTGGCAGGAAAGTCAGAAGGACCCCCACTGTAAATGCCTGATTGGTCGGATTGTAAAGATATGTTCCAACATTTATTTATTTATTATTTAGATTTGTATGCCGCCCCTCTCCGCAGACTCAGGGCGGCTCACAGCAAAACAAAACAATTCATGACAAATCTAAATTATAATTTAAAATATTTAAAAAAAACCATTTACTAAACAAACATACCTACAAAATACCATGCATAAATTGTATATGCCCGGGGGAGATGTCTCAGTTCCCCCATGCCTGACGACAAAGGTGGGTTTTAAGGAGCTTACGAACATGCCAGAATAGAAGCATTAAGTCCTAACACCATGGGAAATTTGTTTTTTTCCATAGTCTTAGGTGACCCCTCTGAAACGGTCGTTCGACCCCCAAAGGGGTCCCAACCCCAAGGTTGAGAACCACTGCTTTACAGGGTAACTAGAATGCACTGTACATTAAGAAATAATATGCAATGGCTTGATCTTCTTGAGGGAAGAATGTAGTAATTTTTATCATCACAGTCATGTGGACTACATATATAAAACACAGTTTGTTATTACTATTTTTGTAATGCTTTAAGGTGGATACATCTGACAAAATAATAATGTTCAATCATGACTGAATATTACAAAAAACTGAAATGTCACATCTACCTATTTATATTCAAATCAATTGAATATTGAATAATTTCACTTTGGGATATTATTTGAATAATTGAATAATTTCACTTTTGGGATGTTATTTAAATGAGAAATGTTGATAGCATTGAATAGATAGGTAATGGTATTTATCTTCATCAATTAATCACGTCACATCATACTATTTGCATTCTGTAGGAAATTCTAGCTGTGTATGGTAGATAACCTGAGTATGTTTTTGAATAAAAAGAAAGAGGAACAGAGCAAGTTAGAATGCAGAATTTCAGAAGGCAAACATTGATTTTATTTATTTAAAATAGAGCAATTAAGGAACTTGCGTTCTGAATCGACAAGTGGATTTTTCCCAGAATAGTATAGTAGTACAATTTGTACCTCAGAAATTTAAAGATAGCAATTTTGTAGACAGGGCAATATCGGAGAACACTATAATTTTCTTGCTAACTTGTTGCCTCTGAATTTATTATGCAAGGTTTAAACATTTGCCTTTTTTTTCCCTTGCAGTATACAGCAGCTATTTGAAGAAATTTTGGGAAATAGCAGGCAACTAAAATGGTTGTCATGTGGGTTTATGCTACAAATTGTAACACCCACATCTTTGTCATCTCTCTCAAATTCCATTGCCAGCACCATGGAGCATCTGAGCCTACTGGATAACCACATTCCGGGTAATACCACTCTTATCACAGCAATTGAAATGGAGCGCTTTATCAATCTACGCTCGCTTGCCTTGGATTTCTGTGATTTTACAGGGGAAATGGCGAGAGTTTTGGCTGACAATAACCATGTGCCTTTGCATCGACTATCTCTTCTGGTCCACAATATTTCTGTAATGCACAAATCTTTGGAGAACATGCCGGAAGATGAAGATTGGAAAGCCCTGACACGCAACAGCACTAATCTTCGGGTCTATATAATAGCTTTTGATATCAAGAGTGATGACATGTTAAGGATTCTTAAACCTAGTATCCCACTGGAAAGGATTCACTTTGACAGCTACATTACTTGCGTTTCAGGCGCTGTTGTTGATCTCATATCTAGGCAGTATGATAAGTTCCTTACTCACTTCATATTAATGAATGATGTGATAGATATGTCTGGCTTCCCAGATCTCAGTGACAACCGGACTGAAGATCCCTTGGTTCTGTTGGCGTGGAGGTGCACCAGGCTATCTCTTCTGGCAGTACATGGTACGCAATTCCATAGGTGAAAAGCATTGATCACTTAGACAATCGCTTAGCATTGATCACTAGTATATGTGTACAGATATGCAATTGTAATCTCATATCAACTTTTTCTTATGAGAAAGAAAAACCTATGCATATAAGGTGGAATTAAGCTTCCTACTAGCCTTAGCACAATGTATTGTGCATATAAATTATGAATTAAAGTACAAAAATTGTTATAATTTAAGACTAAGACAATTTCAAAACAATCAAATTGGAAGAAAATAATCCTAGCTTAAAAAATACTTGTTTTTGTTTTAGTTATATATTACTGTTTGTTTTTAAACTTCAGCAAGACTTAAGATAGCTGGCTTCTTAATCTAAAATTCTTGTGTGCTGTGCTAAAAGAGCAGCTTGCTTAATGTACAGTGGTATCTCTACTTACGAACTTAAATTTGTTCTGTGACCAGGTTCTTAAATAGAAAAGTTTGTAAGAAGCAGCAATTTTCCCCATAGGAATCAATGTAAAAGCAAATAATGTGTGCGATTGGGGAAACCACAGGGAGGGTGGAGGCCCTGTTTCCTCCCAGGAGATTCCTAGAGAGGCTCCACGGAGACTTCTCCTCACCTTTTCCGGCCCTGTTTCCTCCCAGGAGATTCCTAGAGAAGCCCCACAGAGGCTTCTCCCTGCCTTTTTGGGTTACAGTTTCGGAGCCTCGGGTTTGTAAGTGGAAAATGGTTCTTGAGAAGAGGCAAAAAAATCTTGAACACCTGGTTCTTATCTAGAAAAGTTCGTAAGTAGAAGCATTTGTAGGTAGAGGCATTGCTGTATATGTATAAACGTTATGAGAAATTACACAAATGACCTATGGTAGAAACATTATTTTAATTAAGACTGGTGACAAAATAATAAAAGCCAATTTGTTTAGCATCTTAACCTTTTGAATGAATTCTATCATTTGTACCTTAGAGCAGTGTTTCCCAATCTTGGCAACTTGAAGATTCGCTGGCTGGGGAATTCTGGGAGTTGAAGTCCAAATATCTTCCAAGTTGCCAAGGTTGGGAAACACTGCCTTAGAGGACTGTTTGTTAAAGGAGAAAAAATTTAGATGGAAAGCTAATAGCATTAATTGTTAAATTTGTAGAATAGGGAGGCAGGAAGAAAACCGAAATCCGGTAAAATAACAACATGTGATTTTGTGTTTCAGGTTATACTGTCTGGGCTCACAACCTGATTGCCATTGCTCGTCTTCGTGGCTCTGATTTGAAAGTGCTTGAAGTCACAGAAGAAAGCATTGATTTTGATAATGGTGAACTGGCTGATCAGGATGTAGATCCAGTGCATAATCTCATTGAGCAGGTATCCCTTGGATTGGGTCGGCCCTGGCATGCAGTCATGGACATAGAATTGCTCAGTGTGTTTACTGAGCCAACTCGTCATTTTTACAGAGAAATGCAAAGCTTCAGTGAAGGCATTTAGTTCTCTTTATTTACAGTTCCTGTGGTTACATATGCAAGTAGGGTCCTATTATGTTTTTCAGTAGTGTGAATTAACCCCTCTTGTGCTGTGTTTAATCAGTATTAGCTATATAGAATTATATATGTATATTCTACTTCTTGATCAAAGAACGTAGTCGGGTATTGTTTAGAAGCTGAAAGTGGCAATGTTTAGGGCTTTCACGGTTAATGGACTTGTCTACAAAACAAAAACAAAACTCAAGATGAGGCTGAAGGTTGTCCTGAGATTGCCAGCTAACTTTTTTTTTTTGTACTGAGTAACTCTGCAACTTCACTGATTTTACTATTGTCGGAGTTTTTTGTGCTCAGAAGCCAAAAATCTTTTTACTATTCATAGCCCGGTGAATGCAGTCATTGTCATGTAAATTGGTAGCATGCTACTTAAGCTTTTTTCTTTTTTTTTAAATCAAGACGATCAATACCATTTGCTGTAAACCTTGCTTTGATTTCACATACAATATCTGAAGCATGAATTACTGCCATTCTGCAATCTCCTCCTTAAATATGAACAGTAGTTTCTTGCACTGTGTAGCTTATTCAGAGGTTTACCTGACTCTGAAGGCTATAAGCTGTAGTTTCACTGTAAATTAATTATAGCTTCTTTTTCTCGTGGTCTGTCAGCTTCTCTGTCCAAGTTAGCTTCGGGCCCAGGTTTGAAAAGAAATGTTAAGATTATACACTCCAATGGGGTAAAACCCTAACAATTTAGATATAAATTTATAAGCCTACTTTGCTTGCACACAAACATTAGTCGTGAAATCCCTAGCAACTAAGTCACTGGATTCTCTCTGTCAGCGCCTGTGTCAGCTGCCAAAGAATAGATTAAAATGAAGAAGTGCCCACATGCTGGCAGGGGCAGGCCAATTTTTGGCCAGCCAGGTACTGCTAGATTGTAATATATAAGGTCGAATTTCGACCTGTGGTACACAGCTGTGCTGTGGCTCAGTCAGCAACCTCAGAACTCTTAAACATGCACCTGTTTCACTGTGAATAGTGAATGTAAAGGAAGGAAAAGAAACCGATACAAACCTTGTTCTATCACAGGTATGAGCTGCTATGATGCATGAAGAACATTCCATGAAGTATGTTTTAAAATCTTGTTATATCTGAGAGGCTTTAAAAGCCGATTTGAACTGTTTCAGGGCAACCGCGGTACAGACGTGGTCTCTGTGAGACTTCCACCTGACCCAAGTTTTAAGTGGTACGAATGTTGTGCATTTAACGTTAAAAGGACAGTCTGCAATAATAAAGTAAGTGGCCAACGTGGGTGCCCAGCAGTGCTGAGACCTGGCTGCCATATTGTAAGCTTTGGAAAACACAATTTATGCAACAGATGTCCAGATATGATTCTATTTATGGAAAAGTTTATATGTGTTTTACAAATGGTTTTACCATCTTATATTAAAATGACCTTTGACAGGTGTGCGCTGTTTTGTCTCCAGTGAGCACATACCATGCGGATTTTATATGTACATCAGTAGAGTGAATCCACTGGCACAGTGTGTGTATATGCCAGATGTGGTGAGATTTTATCCTATATGATCAGAGTAAGGTAACTCCTGACAGAAAATGTAAGGAAACCAGCTGAATGTTTGACTTGATGACTGATGTTGTATGGTTTATGTTAAATGTATATTCTTTTAATCAACGAATAAAGCATCAAAAATCATTGTTGTTAGGTATTTTATTATTATAGCAGTGTGATACATTTTGTATTGGCTCTATTGAACTGTTCATTTCTAGTGCTTAAGTCGAGTGCTTCACACATCAGCATGATTACAATGTGTGTGCTTGGCAACCTACAAACATTTTCAGTGGTCACAGCACGATTGACATTTGCAGTGTTCACTGCCAGCTTCTAATGAAGCCAGTGGGGAAGTAAGCAGGAAGCAGCAAGTGGTGGTAATATGATGTTTCATTTAACTACCTGAGGGGGATTTGCTTAACAAATGAGGGAGGGTATGCTCCAGATGCTGTCAGTTGAAGATATTCAACTGACAGGGTCTAGGAAGAGAACCTTCTCTGCTGTTGCTCTCACCCTGAGGAACATCTTGCAGCCACAGGTGAGGTGCACTGAAGGCAAACAGCCCTCCCCCAGTGGGTCGACCTCTAGGGAGGCACAGGATGCCATGATTGCCACCTCAGAATGAAGCAACGAAGAGAATTTTCTCTCAATGAGAGATCGCTCCTTTGTATTTCACTTTTCCTGACGTGGTACAGAATAACCAATTCGCGAACGCCACATACATTAAGCCATCCTCCAACTACCATTCACTCATGCACAGTATAAGGCAATCTTCTCATGACTTCCCTATAGATAATTAACGGAAGCTCCATTCTTTGCCTTTTCCTGGATTATGTGTTTACTGGTGAATATCAAAGGAATGAGAGTAAGGCATATATTTTCTTATATGGAAGTTAGCTATAGGTTTTCTTCATGTTGTATACCAAGTTAATTATTTTCCACATGGTCATGGATTCTGCAGCTTGCTTACTCAGCCTGGACTCTTGCTTCCTTTCAATAGAGGAAGAATTAAGGTTTTGTACAGCACCCATTAGGCTTAAAACATCACCCTCCAGTAATATTCCATTCCTAAATTTCAGTGCCTATAAACCTATGATTACAACAGTGCACCCCCACTCTTCCGGCTTTCAGGAAGGGCGTCAAAGCCTGGCTCTCCCAACTTCACTTGCAGACTTTGAAGCAATTATTCTTCCTTAATCCAAGCTATCTAGGAGGATTGTGGTGATTTTAAAAAATGAGCAAGGGCTAATGTATATGTTATCACCTTGAACTCCTGGAGAACAGAGAGCTGACAATTTTAATGCCTAAATTAAAAAAAAATACAGTACACTCTGAAATTTTATATACTGCAATGCAAAATTATATGACTCAAATTTTAAATAACAGTTCATAAGCTGCAAAGCATTGGAAGTAATAAGATGAATCTATCATATTTCTGATTATTAAAATGACACACACAGGCATTTTTTTCTTGAGCGATGCAATAAATTTCCCAAATTCTTGAAGTAACATACCTATCCATAAAGCTTTAGTTTACATTAAGAAGATGGTAAGATTGCTCTTGCGTAACATGATATACTATAGCAGTAGAACCAGGAGTGGGCTACTGCCTGGACATGGGGGGGAACGCAGTGGGATAGCGAAAATAGAACTCCACCTCAGAGCATCCAATTTGTATTGAAAGAAAATGCATAAGCCACGCCCACAGTTTGGTAGTAAAAATTTTGGTTGCCCTTCACTGTGCAAAACGTACAGACACTCCTCAAAATACAAATGCAATATAGTCTGCCCTTTATTGCAATATGTTGCAATAACTTCTTTGCAGCAGCCGTTTTTGTGGCAGTCAATAAGAGAATGTCACAGTTGTTAAACTAAAGCAGCAATTAAGCAAACTCACTGCTTGCTATGGTGTTGGTTTTGCTGAAAATCCTTCAGTTTTTGGCAAACTCATTGTAAAACATAATCATGTGATCTTGGGATACTGCAAATGGCCATAATTGTGACTGTGTTGTCAGGTGCTCAAAGTACCCCTCCCAGAAGGGATCAGGAATTACCAAAACTTTGGAATTGGATGTTAATTCCCTTTTTCCAGATAAGTCATAACTTTGGTCATTAAGCAAGCAGTCAGAACTTGAGGACTAATTATGCAAAACTTTAGAAGGATTGTCCTGGAGTATACTTTCAGAATTGGTGTAAAAAAAAAGACAGACTTATTAAATAATCAAAATATTACAAATTATTAAAACCTTTTTTTATTTTTTAACATCTGCATTTCACCATAATGCTTTTCATGAGGCCAGGTGTAGTCAAAAGACAGCTAGAGAATTCTTATTATCAGACTAAATTTTACATCTAGATAAGCAAAATAAAAGTATTTAGAAGTTGCTGCTGTACAGTTATAATTTATTCACAGTTAAACCAATACAGTATTTACAAATCACTCTCCTGAGAATTACTCTATTCAGCTTCAATTTGAGCAATAATAGAGTTCATTAAGTAACAAGTTACTTCAGTTGAGAAGAAATAATTCAGTCGGGAGAATTGTCAAAAACAAAATGACATTCAACTAGTTTCCTGTTGTGATTCTTGATTATCTGTAGATGATACACTTGACAGCTGTGTTAAGTCAGCAGAAACCTCATTTCTGTTATCAGATAGTGGTGGTGGTGGTGGTGGTGGTGGTGGAGGAGGAGGAAAAAAGCCAGCTCTTGGAGGAGGTGGATATTGTAAAAAAGGCCTCACAGGAAAGGGAGCTCTCACTGTTCAAAGAGAATTATCAACATCTTTCTCAGTTTGAATTTAGAGCATTGGACACATAACTCAAAACAACTGGTAACAGACAAGATTTTTAAAAATCTCATTAAAAGAAAGATTACAACAATGAATGAAACACAGCTCACATTAGAGAAACATCTTTCAGCTGTGGCGAGGGGGGCGTTTGCCCAGGTTCTCCTGGTGCGCCAGTTGCGGCCCTATTTGGACCGGGGGTCATTGCTCACAGTCACTCATGCCCTCATCACCTCGAGGCTCGACTACTGTAACGCTCTCTACATGGGGCTACCTTTGAAAAGTGTTCGGAAAATTCAGATCGTGCAGAATGCAGCTGCGAGAGCAATTATGGGCTTCTCCAAGTATGCCCATATCACTCCAACACTCCGCAGTCTGCATTGGCTGCCGATCAGTTTCCGGTCACAATTCAAAGTGTTGGTTATGACCTATAAAGCCCTTCATGGTTTTTTTAATCAGAATATCTTCGGGACTGCCTTCTGCCGCAGGAATCCCAGCGACCGGTTAGGTCCCACAGAGTTGGCCTTCTTCAGGTCCCATCGACTAAACAATGTCGTCTGGTGGGATCCAGGGGAAGAGCCTTTTCTGTGGTGGCTCCGACCCTCTGGAACAAGCTGTCTCCTGAGATTAGGATTGCCCCCACCCTCCTTGCCTTTTGTAAACTCCTTAAAATCCACCTCTGCCGTCAGGCATGGGGGAATTGAAACATCTCCCCCTTGCCCATGTTGTTTTGGTGTTTGATTGATTGTGTGCTTGTTTTTTATATATATTGGGGTTGCTTTTATGAATTTTTTAACCTAAAACCGTAATTAGATTGGTAAATATTAGATTTGTCACTATGTACTTTTTTGCCATTGTTGTGAGCCGCCCCTAGTCTGCGGAGAGGGGCGGCATATAAATCCAATAAATCTAATCTAATCTAATGGTTCACCCTCTCAAATCTGCCTTTGCCAAGTGGATGCTCTCTCAATATAATGAACTCTTAATTCCCATTAAATCGGACTGTGAAGAAAGCATCAATCTGAAACTTGCTCTGAACTCAAGATCCTTGTATCAGAGGTGAATTTTAATTAATTTTGCTAGACTTGCCTGTTCTCATATCCATCCATCCATCTGCTCACCCATCCTGCTATCTGATTTTAAAATTGTTTCTAAGTGATTTTGTAACATACAAAGACATAATGCAAATTAGTATAATTCAGTACAATATAATGCAGCTGAAATTCCTAGCAAAAATATTTCGTAATGCATTGTAACGACTGAAAAAAAACCAACAGATCTTCAAGGCCTTACCCATCTCGGTCTCCACAACTTCCAAAGAGGAGAAAGAACCTTGACAAAATTTCTTGGGATAGCCTGAGGTCACCTTAAAAAGCTTTGGGGCAGAGCATAGGGACCTGGCACATGGCATCTGAGTCCAACACGGAAGCATCCTTCCCAAAGACTCTTTAAGAAGGTGCCTTAGGACTATAAGTTGCTATTAAATAGAGCTAGTGTTTAGCAACGACTTTAATAATAAATGTCATGTTCTTAAAAGAGTTTAAAGTAGGGAAATCATGTATCGGAAGTACTTAGGCAAATTAACTGGGTTTAAATCTCAAAAGTAAGGGGATTGGATTGTTATTCTATTAAGTATTAACAGAAAAAGATAATAATAAATAATAATAATTTATTAGATTTGTATGCCGCCCCTCTCCGAAGACTCGAGGCGGCTCACAAGGATAAAAACAATATTATAATGGCACAAATCTAATATTAAAAAACTAAAAACCCTATCATAGTTAAAAACCAAACAGCACATACATACCAAACATAAATTATAATAAGCCTGGGGGAAAGATGTCTCAAATCCACCATGCCTGGCGGTATAGGTGGGTCTTAAGTAGTTTACGGAAGACAAGGAGGGTGGGAGCAGTTCTAATCTCTGGGGGGAGTTGATTCCAGAGGGCTGGGGCCGCCACAGAGAAGGCTCTTCCCCTGGGGCCCGCCAGACGACATTGTTTAGTCGACGGGACCCGGAGAAGGCCAACTCTGTGGGACCTTATTGGCCGCTGGGATTCGTGCGGTAGCAGGCGGTTCTGGAGGTACTCTGGTCCAATGCCATGTAGGGCTTTAAAGGTCATGACCAACACAAGATACATCAGATCTATATACATCTATTTCTTTTTGGGCTATGCTTCAAATTATTATGCTTTGCTAATGTTTTACTAGAAATTTATTTACTATTTAGAACTAGTTACTTACTTGGTAATAGAGGACGTGGCAAACCAGCAAAATCCCTTGGAAAATATTCGTGTGAACCATACATAGAACTAGGAGGGCCAGGTGGAAACGGAGGACCTCTTCTCATGAAAGATCCCCTTGGATCCATTGGCATTAGAGGAACTCTCAAAAAGGGAAGTGGTGGTGGCACAATTCCTGGTCCTAAGGTTTCATTTTCAGGAGGAAGAGACTGATCGTGTATATGGTACATATTCTGTAAAAGAAGAAATGTAGGCAAGTTAATTTTTTGAACAGCATATGTCATTTACATGTGCTTTTTGAAAGTAGACTAGAGAAGAAATGGAATCCAAAATCAAAGGTACAAACCAAACAGAATGCATTCAAAAGCTGCAACTGAAAAGACATTAATTAAAATAGATACAATGGTGTGGATCACAAAACAAGAGAGATTACCGTGAAAACTTCTGGGTTAAGTGGAGGATGGGATTTTCATTCAGCAACCTTCTTCTCTGGCCCCCCTAAGCCTTCCCTGTATGTGAACCCTCAATCAATAAAAGTTTTCCCTGATTCAAAAGAGGGAGAAATAGCAAAAATTGCCTTTTCTGAGAGCATAACTACCAAACGAGGATGAAATCTAAGCCCTTTTCTCTATAGGGAATGCAATCCAGTCATCACCAAAGAACGGTTTTTACCTTAGGTTCTTTCTTTCCTTTTGCTTTTTCAGTTATATAATCATTCAGTTATAGAAGCACTGCTTGAACTAACATTTATTCAGTGTCAGAATATTTATTTATTTATTGGATTTGTATGCCGCCCCTCTCCATAGACTCGGGGCAGCTAACAACAGTAATAAAAAACATATAAATCCAATACTAAAACAACTAAAAAACCCTTAGTGTAAAACCAAACATCCCTACAAACAAACGTAACATGCATAAATTGTAAAGGCCTAGGGGGAAATAATATCTCAGTTCCCCCATGCCTGACAGCAGAGGTGGGTTTTAAGGAGCTTATGAAAGGCAAGGAGGGTGGGGGCAATTCTAATCTCCGGGCGGAGTTGGTTCCAGAGGGCCGGGGCCGCCACAGAGAAGGCTTTTCCCCTGGGCCCCGCCAAGCGACATTGTTTTGTTGACGGGACCCGGAGAAGGCCCACTCTGTGGGACCTAACTCGTCGCTGGGATTCATGCGGCAGAAGGCAGTCTCGTAGATACCCTGGTTCGGTGCCATGAATATGGTAGCCTTTGCATACGTAAAGATAAATACAAATAGAAATTATACAAAATTAGTTCCAGCACTGCAATTTTCAATTTTTTTTCCTCAGTTTTGCTGTGTTTTACTTACACTGTCATTCGGATGATCTCTTAATCCATCACCACTCAAGTCCATTCTTGAGTTATTTTCAGATGATGGTCCATCTGGATGTGAAAGAAAGGAATACACATTTTAACCTTAAGCAAACTCCCAAACATATTCCTTCCAGATGGCTAGAGACAAGATACAATGTCGAATGCAATGTTTTCTCACATTTAAGTAAAAATGCAAATTGAGAAACGTGATTACTTTTCTGCATTCAAAAAGATGAATCACCCCATATAGAGACAAAGTGAATCAATGTTAACATTCCTACACAGAACATTTAAGACTTTCCCTTTTCACACTTGCGTGACTAGTGTGCAAGAATCAAGAATGCTTATTAAATATCATGCTAGCTACAGAAAATGAAATGTTTATTATGATTTGCTTCCACGTCTGAATAACTAATGTTTACTAGTGTTGAATTAAATGTCTTTAAAATATATACTGCTCAAAAAAAATAAAGGGAAAACTCAAATAACACATCCTAGATCTGAATGAATGAAATATTCTCATTGAATACTTTTGTTCTGTACAAAGTTGAATATGCTGACAACAAAATGAAATTGATTGTCCATCTGTGTTGCTTCCTAAGTGGACAGTTTGACTTCACAGAAGTTGGATTTACTTGGAGTTATATTCTCTTAAGTGTTCCCTTTATTTTTTTGAGCAGTATATTTAGCGTGAAATCGTACTGAGTGTATTGGGCTGTATTTGATTGTTTTTTAAAAACTTTCTAACTAAACTTCCCTTCAGCCTCAATCCTGTTCATGTTCTTCTACCTGATTTTATGCAAAGTCCTATGCATCCCCATGCAACATACTCAGCCCAAGGGAACAGTCAAGGTTGCTGAAAAGGCTGTTATGGGGCAGCATGGGAAAAATATTTGTTGCATATATTATTTTCTATTCTCACAACACAGCTATTTTCAACATCTGATGAGCGGTTAAAGTAGATTCACTGGTTTCCTAACTTCCAGCACTGTTGCTTTCAATGTGAGAATTTAGAAACAGAGCTGTACTACCACACCTACAGTATTACTAACATTCCTAGATGTCTTACAAACATTCTTAGACTATCTTACTAAGAAGAACTAAAGCCTCAAAATGAGTGCATTTGTCTAGGTTCTAAAGAATTACTTCCAAGTATTTCTTTTAAATTTAAGCGTTTAAAAACTACAATTCCAACCTGTTTTATCCACTGAATGCATGTGATAGCTTCTCAGTTCAGCTGGTCCTGAGAGCCTTCCAGAGTTTAAAGGATTGGGATAAAATCTTTCCGGTCTTCGAGGAGGAAGAGGTTGCTCATTATAGAGGTGACCTATTGTTTAATAAAAAATAAAACTTTTTTTAAAGGATTCCTGAACAACGCCTACAATTTATTTTATTTCACATTTCTTATACAACAGTACTTACAAGTTAAACTATAATGAATAAGAGGCTCATGCTCCCAGGAAATGTTAATGGAAATCCGATACTTATTACTTACTCTAACATAGAATGATACAATCTTAAAAACTGAAAGGGAAAGTGGAGGAAGTCCTGTAATCCATACCACTTGCTTATGCCATTTTCCTGAAATTGCTATCCAGCTATTGTTGGAAGGGGTCTTGTAATGGAGCTCCAATGACTCCAGTAATCAGGCTGTTTAATAACACTCATGGTGAGGAAATTCCTCTCCATTTCAATTTTGGATTTCTCTCAGTAACATATCTTCTCTGGAGAATTAAATTGTAACATTCAATGCTAGAGAAATGATTCAACTATACTAGTCTGAGGAATTCCTGGGACATCCCATCCCATTACTAGATGAATATCAGTACAGTGGTACCTCTACTTAAGAACTTAATTCGTTCCGTGAGCAGGTTCTTAAGTAGAAAAGTTTGTAAGTAGAAGCAATTTTTCCCATAGGAATCAATGTAAAAGCAAATAATGTGTGCAAACCCATTAGGAAAGAAATAAAAGCTCAGAATTTGGGTGGGAGCAGGAGGAAGAAGAGGAGGAGGACAGTTGCTGCCCAGAGCAAAGGGAGCGTTTCTTTTCTCTGGCCACTGACAGAGGTTTATTCCCTGTCCAAGCGCCCAGAGAAAGGAAAATGCTTCGTTTGCTCTGGACTGCCAAAGCCTACTTAAGCATCACTTAAGCCCAGAAAATCCCGAGATGGCCAGGATTAAAGGGGGAGTGGCAAGGAAACTGGCCGGGCCTTCGTGCCGCTGTCAAATTTCCTGGGAAATTTTTTCGGGCTCGGGTTCTTAAGTAGAAAATGATCCTTAAGAGGCAAATAAATCTTGAATACCCGGTTCATATCTAGAAAAGTTCTTAAGTAGAGGCGTTCTTAAGTAGGGGTACAACGGTACTATGAATGTACTTTATATATTTTCTGGTAATGGTTCTAGGGTTCTAGTCAATTAGGTTTTAGATTAAATAAACCAAAAATATACCGCTTTAAAATTTTAAATCAGCTATTTCTGTAAAAAAAGGGATGTAATAGGTATGCAACCAACTCCCCCCCGAGATCCGCCCAGTGGTGGGCTTCTAGCCGGAACGCTAAATTGCGCTCGCCGCCACGGCTCATAAGTGCTTGCGGGACCAGTGCGATTTTGCATCTGCACCTGTGGAGGTAGCAAAATCACGCACGGAGCCACAGGTGCGCCCATGTTTCGACATGCGCGGAAGCAAAAAAACTTGCCAAAACATGGGTGCACCTGCGGCTCTGTGTGCGATTTTGCTACCTCCACAGATGCAGAAGCAAAATCGTGCTGGTCCCGCAAGAACTTACGAGCCAATTTAGCGTTCCGGCTAGTAGCCCACCGCTGGATCCGCCCCACCCACTCTCCTTGCCTTTCAAAAGGCATTAAAAGACACATCTATGCCGGCAGGCCTGGGGAGTCCATGAGCGACAGTTCTCTACGGCAGTGTTTCCCAACCTTGGCAACTTGAAGATATCTGGACTTCAACTCCCAGAATTCCCCAGCCAGCATTCGCTGGCTGGGGAATTCTGGGAGTTGAAGTCCAGATATCTTCAAGTTGCCAAGGTTGGGAAACACTGCTCTACGGCCATTAGTATCAACGAGGGATGATTGATTGCTTTTTATAGTGGGTTTTATTTATATTCCTACTGTTATAATTTTATTTATTGTTACCGTGTCTATTTTAACCTTGTAAGCCTGAGTCCACGTGTAGAAGGGCGGCCTATAAATCTAAACAAACAAACAAACAAACAAATGTTCTCCACCCTGAGTTATTTATAAAATTAATAAAGTGGGATGTAAATCAATAAATATTCTGAGGAAAGAACAATGTTTAGAGTATACCACCTTCAAATGATTTATACATATACATCCACTGAACACAAATCAAAGATTATTTTCAAAGGAGATCTCAGTAATATTTCAATGTAGTTTCATTTCTGCATGTAGCAAAGAATGGCAGATTCAGTTTTGTTACCTGGGTGAGGGAGGATTACTCTGTGATCTCTATCCCATGGAGGTGACAAAGATCCAGTGTCAGAAGGTGGCCTGTGGGGATCAGATAACCTAGTGTTCAGCTCTCCTCTTTCATTACCAACTTCAATTATGCCAGGATTCCCGAGTCCTCTTGAACCTAATCAAAAAGAAAAAATCACCATGGATCCAATTAGCTCAGTATCTAATAGTCTTAACTAAACCTATAAATACCAAAACAATGTCCATTTCAAAACATGTAAATCTGTTGTCTCATATTTATCATAACTTGTATTCCTTTATCAAGTTAAGTGAAAAGATAAACTTGACTAATATACATAAGTAAAATCTCACTGAAGTTAGAACTAGGATAACAACACATAACCGGTTTATGATATTTAAGTTAAGCTTTGTGTCATGCATCTTGAATACTGATTCTTCAAGGTGTACAGTGAATATAGAAAATCTAGTTAAAATGCAAGATTTTTAAGAGGTAAAAATATCAGACCAAGGTAAATCACTTCAGAAGTTTTTCAACCTTTACCGTAACATACAAGCTCTATAATTCAATTGAAAAACTAACATAGGAAAGTGAACACAAGAACAAGGGGGCACAATCTGAGGTTAGTTGGGGGAAAGATTAGAAGCAACGTGAGAAAATATTATTTTACTGAAAGTAGTAGATGCTTAGAACAAACTTCCAGCAGATGTGGTTGGTAAATCCACAGTAACTAAATTTAAACATATGCCTGGGATAAACATATATCTATCCTAAGATAAAATGCAGGAAATAGTATAAGGGCAGACTAGATGGAACATGAGGTCTTTTTCTGCCGTCAATCTTCTATATTTCTAACATAAATCTTTTAGGGAGGAAATAATAAAAAGTACAATAGCATGGTTGCATAAGTATACCATCTTATAAGTAGGGATGTGATTATATTTAGAATTAACCAATCATATTCAAACTGATGGTAAATAGTAGTCAGTACACACCTACCATCAATTAAAGTAACTGATCAAATCCATATAAAGTTCAGCTGTTTTGGGAGGATTTTTCTGATATTTACTCAGTTGCCTCTTAAACCAAAAGCCATGGTCTGCAAAGAGCTTACAAAGTATCAAAGGGATCTCACTGTTGGAAGGTATTAGTCAGAAGAGTACAAATAATTTTACCATGAAACATACTGAAGATAATCAACAAGAAGTAGAGAAAAACAGTGATATTACTAAGACGCCTACTATACTTTTTGGACTGTTAGATGCACCTCCCCACCAAAGGAGGGTGGAAATGTCGGTGCATCTTGTACATCAAATACCATTGTATTTGGTACAGCAAAAAGGCAAAAAAAATTGGCCTCCTGAAGCCCCGCCTAAACATCCCATTTTTGCTCTTGGGGGCTGGAGGAAGGCAAAAAGACTGTTTTTGTGAAAAAATGGGCAAAAATGGGCCAGTTTTTGCAATGCTGATAGGATCCCAATGCCAATGTTGATAGGATCCCAACCCAAAAGACTGAATGCTATCATAAAATCAAAAGGTGCAATGAAGTATTTGTTTAAAGGTGTGAACACTTATACAACTGTTATTTTGTAGTTTTTATTATTATTATTTTTCTTCCTAAAAAGTTTAGTTTGTTGCTCAATTGAATTGTACAGAACTGATTTATCGGAGTCTGATCCCCCCCCCCCCAATGTGTAAATTCAAAAGAATATGGCAACTTTGCCAAAAAGCTTAAGGCATGGATACGATTGGAATGTGTGGGACGCTGGGAGGTAGAAAAGGAATTTATGTGAGCCATTTGCAGCTTGAGAAAATCTCACAAGCCCAAGGTCAGACACTGAAGACTTTTGAAAGGTGCAGTCCGTTTTCCAAAATAAACTGCTTAACCTGGATTTGTCTACAGTGGACACCAGGTGGCCCAGGTAAGGAAAAGGAAGCTTTACTATGCTGGGTTTCTTGTCAACGCCTTAGAACTGGCTTTGCTGCTTCTGTGCCTATATGGATCTGTTGGTAGTTTTACTCCTAGGAGTTTCTTTTGCTGTACATGTCAATGGGATGGTTGACACTTTCTATATCCACTGCAAATACCCCGTGGTCCAATCTAGAGCAGTAAAACCTCTGAAATAATATATGTGAAAATTCACTTTTGTTATGGGCATTAAACTTTAAAGAACTCTTCATATAATTATTAAAGGGCATGTGTTTCTACTTCCACACACATTCAGGATTGGGCCAGTGAACACTAGCCAGAAAAAAATGTTTAAAAAAACCAGAGCGATGTACATTTTAGATATTATGTACTTTAACTGTGAGGCAGTCTGTAAATGGCTCTAACAAGCCTCTTTTAGTATAATTTGGTTTCAATATTATTGTGGAAATGTTATACAGTGATACCTTGTCTTACGAACTTAATTGGTTCCAGGACAAGGTTCGGAGGGTGAAAAGTTCGTAAGACAAAACAATGTTTCCCATATGAATCAATGGAAAAGCGATTAATGCGTGCAAGCCCAAAATTCACCCCTTTTGCCAGCCGAAGTGCCCGTTTTCGTGCTGGTGGGATTCCCCTGAGGCTCCCCTCCATGGGAAACCCCACCTCCTGATTTTGCGATGCTGAAGGGGAATCCCACCAGCGCAAAAACGGACGCTTCGGCTGGCAACGGAAATCTGGAGGTGGGGCATCCCAGCGGCGGTGGGTTTGTAAGGTGAAAATAGTTCAGAAGAAGAGGCAAAAAAATCTTAAACCCCGGGTTTGTATCTAGAAAAGTTCGTATGACGAGGGGTTCGTAAGATGAGGTATCACTGTATTCCCGTTTCTTTTCTGTTATACAATGATATTTCAGCTTTAAGAAGTGAAGACTTTACTAATTTATCCTTATTTTAATAATTGTCATCTTGGATTTTAGGAAAGGACAAATCATATTCATATTTTACTTCACTTCTTACTTCATATTTTCTTCTCTTTTCCCTCCTTTACTTTCTCGACCTTCCTTTTCCTCTGTTACTGTGATACATCCTCAGGATCTTTTCCTCACCACACAACAGCAATAGCATTCAGACTTATATGCCGCTTCATAGTGCTTTTACAACCCTCTCTAAGCGCTTTACAAAATCAGCCTATTGCCCCCAACAATCTGGGTCCTCATTTTACCCTCCTTGGAAGGATGGAAGGCTGAGTCAACCTTGAGCCGGTGGTGAGATTTGAACTGCTGAACACAGCTAGCAGTTAGCTGAAGTAGCCTGCAGGGCTGCACTCTAACTACTGTGCCATCCCGGCTCTTCTTGTCTGAAGAGATTCAGACTTTCAAACAGAGATCAAGTAAGATTGCCTTTTCCCTCCCCTTTTATCAATAGTGACCAGTTCTTTGAAACTGCCTAAATAAGTCATTTCACTTTTCTTGGCAAGGGTTTTTAGAAGGGGTTTGCTTTGCCTCCTTAGGACTAGAGAATAAAATGACTCACCCAGTTTTGTGTCTAAATTGGGACTAGAACACACTTTTTAGCTTGATGCCTTAAACACTACACCAAGCTGGCTCTCAGATAAAAACTTTTATCTGACCACAAACATCCATTGTTGAAAATCTGTCTCTTTATATCCCTTAAGAGTTTTGTTAACTGCCTAGAACTCTAAAAATACTGTGAATCTTTGAATCTGGCCCTGTTCTTAATTGCTGTTAAACACTCAAACCTTTGGTCACTAAAGTTCAACCATGGTGCTTTTCTCTGCCACTGCTTCTATAATTACCTATGTTTGTATTGTTCTATTGTTCTTAAATATAAACAGGAAATATGTAAGAATTTGTATCAACATGCAGTAGGCCAGTGCAAGTAAGATAAAGGGAGGAGATGCCTATGGTTACCCTTTTTCCAATTCTCCAATTTAAAACAAACTATTATTGTGTTTTGTCCTGTCTGCAAAAGTTGCAAATTTCCTTAGTATTCTGTTTGCCTTAGATATATAATTGATTAGTCATGTCAGGCTGCTGCTTTAAAAAACCCACCACCATCACCCTGAAAAAAATCCATATTATATTAAGTTTTGTCCTATAAAGCAAAGGAAGGAAGGAAATATTTTCATCAACCTAATCGCTATATATTTTCAAACAAACATTGTACTCAGAGCCCAATATTGTCTCAAACCCAACCTCCTCCAAGAAATCCATCACATATTATAAAGAGGTTTAAAGAGTTTTGCTTATTTTAGAAGGATAAAAGAGAAATAAACAGGTAGGAAAAAGAAAATGAAACTATGTTCGACCTTATTCAACCTTTTCATTTTTAATTAGTCGTAGTTCAAAAGCAGGTAAACCGTTTGAGTATCTTATTTTTATTCTCAAACCATGGCATGGTGCTGATCTCTTACTTACTTCATTATGCTTGTTCATTACAGACTGTCTTATGCCAGCAATTTTGGAATAAAGTATAAAAGTTTTAAAGCCATTCTTTAGGCCACAATCAACCATCTAAGATGGAAAAACCCATACAGTATTTTATTGTAATGTAAGGATAATAATGATCTGCTTTTCCTTTTATCTCACTTATTTTAGTTTTTAAAACTACCATTTGGTCCAGTTTTTATTAATCTAATACATAAGCAGTATCGGTTTAGGACTTTAAAAAAGTAAATTAATTTCAAATAATCTGAAATGGCTTCAAAGGTACTTGTAGATCAAAGTTTTACAAAAAGTTTCAGCCAGGAACAAGTGTAAAAAAAAAGTCCTTCCATGAACAGGAGCCTTCTTTCTGTAGGTTTTTCATAATAATATGTCATACCTAAAGTTGGATATATGGAATAACTGCTCTCAGCTCCATGCTAGAGACCATTTATATAGACAAAACAAATTTAGCTGAAAATGATTTTTTTAAAGTCGACTTTGCAGAATTATTACCAAGAAAGGAGGGACAGACCAAGAGGAGAGAGAATCCAGAATCATTTAAGTTTTCAAATTTAAGAAGTGTACCTCTTCCTCTTCCACCTGGAAGCACAGGTGAAAGTCTTAAGGGACCCTCCAATAAGGTTGGGGGGGAAAGAAAAGGTCTCGTTTCAGATGAAGGTCTGCCCATTGGTGAGGGTCCATATGGGGACTGCTCTGGAACAGTTAAAACAAAATACTAAAATTCAAAAAGTTAATGTCAGTGGGTGGATAAAACAACAATTATTTATCAGCTCAGACTGGAAAGTTTAAATTGAAAACATAATGAAGTCAACTAACTTGACTTTTCTTATTAGCCCTGCAATTATGTAGTTCAGTTTTTCATTTAGGGAATTATGTAGATTTTATTTAAGACAGGGGCCTCCAATCTTGGCAACTTTAAGACTTGTGGATTTCGACTCCCAGAATCCCTCAGCCAACAAAGCCACAAGTCTTAAAGTTTGCCAAGATTGGAGACCCCTGATTTAAGAATCACTAGGGGAGGGGGGGGATTATGTATTTGTAATTTCATGAAATGCAAATGCTAATTACACTTGAAGGGGTAGTTTGGTAGATTGGTTCAAAAATTAAGGCATTTAATTATTTAAAGTACACTGGGAATCAAATAAATCGCCATACCTCTGCCAAAGGCTGTGGCTGTATCATCATAAGCATACGGATCTTTTTCCAAAAGATGGTGTTTAAATTCTATTTCTGTCAAACTGAAGGGGGAAAAAACCAAAAAACTATCATCTTCCATATGACTGCTTCGATCATTTAGTTTTTCTACTGCAAAGGAAAAATCAGTTCATCAGATACTGTAGATCAGTGTTTCCCAACCTTGGCAACTTGAAGATATCTGGACTTCAACTCCCAGAATTTCCCAGCCAGCAAATGCTGGCTGGGGAATTCTGGGAGTTGAAGTCCAGATATCTTCAAGTTGCCAAGGTTGGGAAACACTGCTGTAGATCACAGGCATTGTCCGATTCAATGATTTATAGACACATATGATTTCGGTGGCTTCCCAAACTTTCAAAATGACTTTGAGAGGCTAACAGAACAGCACAAACAGAAGCACTCAACATATGTAAAATCCCAAACCAATTTTCCAGCAGGCTCATTGGTTGTATTAACCCGGTATTTTTGGGAGTGTGGGAGAAGAAAAGGGAAGATACATTTTTAAGTCTTACAGAAGACCAGAGCCACCCAAATAGAACATGCTGTTCTGAAATCATGGACAGAGCAAGTACCATTAAATAAAACTATTCTATGAAGTGAACATAAGTATGCCCATGAACGGTACCCAGAGGCCTACAGGAAATCAATTAAGCTCATGTAGTAGTGTTGTTATGTAGTCCTGTCTACACATCATTACATTACAGATTACCGTATTTTTCAGAGTATAAGACACACCTTTTTCCTCTCTAAAACAGGCTGAAATTTCAAGTGCGTCTTATACGTAGAATATAGCTCCCCCCCTGAAGCTTTCCCCCCCCCAGCCATTATTACTCTTTGCGAATAATGTTTTCCAAGCCCTAAGTCTTTGCAGGGGGTTTTTCATTGCTCTACTTACTCCGAATGTTTTTTCCCCCAACCCTAACCAGGTGCTAGTGATTTTCCCAGCTCTTACTGGCTTGTAAGCTCTTTCATTGTTACTCTCTTTGAATAAGGTTTTTTTAAAGCCCTAACCAGGGAATAAAATAATGTGCTGAAGCTGACCAGACCAAGGATGCTAGCCAGATGAATATTTGCTAAGCGGATTCTTTTCCCTATTTTCCTCCTCAAAAACTAAGGTGAGTCTTATACTCCAAAAATATGGTAATTCTAGTTTCTGGATGGTCCACAAGAGCAGCCTGATGTAAACCAAATTGAAATAGTCCAAGTGCATTGTGATCAAAGCATGAGCAGGGCTTTCTGATTAAGAATCAAGTGCAACTAGCATACAATATGAACTTGTGCAAAGGCCCACCAATTCATGGCGACCTCCCAAATGCACAGCAGTTCTTTTGGGAGGAGTGCAACTCATACAGAACTAAAGGTGGTCAGTTTTCAGAAAGGGAGAGGGCCCTAAATCTCACAATCGTTCTGAGTTCCTTTCCCATCCACACCACTTCATCCTTCAGACGTGAGGAACAAATCTTGACAGTACCACTTGGTTGGCTCCAAGGACATATACAAAGCTTTATATTATCAGCATACTGAAGATACTTAACACTGTTTCAATTGATGGCTTCATCCAGTGGCTTTATGTGTCAAATAGTGGTGGAGAGGAAAAAACTCTGAGTATCACTGCAAAGCAGGGATTTAGGCCTATATTCCTCCCCTACTAATGTCAAATGTAACACCCTGACCCTTTTATCAAATCTAAAACTGTCCAGAAAGATACCATAACTGATAAAATCAAGCCACTAAGAGATCAGGGTGAAGAAGAAAGAAATAATTTATTTAGATACTGTACTATTTTTTCTTTACTATACTGTTATTTTTTCTTTTTCTATTTTTCTATTCTTTTCTTTTATGTTTGTTTCAATTGTTATCCTTTAATTGTAATGTTTAATAAAATTACTGTTTATAAAAAGGATTACACTAGGAAGTAAACAGTAATCCAAAAATAATTTATGCTTGGAACTAACGGTAAGACTTCTAAACATGAACATCTTTATACTTATTCTAAAACTTCTAAACATGAACATCTTTATATTTACTTTTGTCTTCTGAGCAGATTTTCCTTTCTCATGTCATTCAGTTGTCTTTCAGCTTCCCGGGCTGTCATCTTCAAATATATAGCAAATATCAAAATTTTGTCTAAACAAATACATGTGCTATAATTTTTGAAAGTTCAAGTATATAATAATTTTAGTTAAAATCTAGAATAATTACCTTTACGGTCTATGCCTTACTTTAAATAACAATCAGATAAAGCTTGCAAATCCAATGTGCTTAGGTTTAAGTCCACATTCTAAAGCTTTATGGGTACCAATGCACTTTATATGCCTAAATACTTTTAGCATTAAGTGTGAATCAAATAATTTGTTGCTTCCTCGTTGTTAATTACTTTTAAGAATTTATCCATTCATCTTCATGGAACTCCTGCATTAAGGCAACTGGTATATACAGATATTATCATTGGTACTTATCTTTGGATATTATTATTTTTTACATCTGGATCAGTGCAACAATCTTCATATCATTGTACTAACTCTATCCGGGGCACTACTAAATAAGAGTTTAGCACCCACATATACATTTAGTTTTGGAATGAACTACCATTTTAGAAAATCCTTAATCTATTACAATAATAAGGACAATTTACTTAAGGAATCTATTTTAACAAATGGGGACTATTGTTAAATTCAGAAAGTCATAATTCAGAAAAGAATGTAAGTAGCATCCACAAACAGAAAATAATAAGATTGCACTTCTGATTTATCTTTTTTTGGGGGGGGGAAATCTGGAAAGATATGTATGTGTGTGGCACTGAAAACTTTTGAAAGCTTTGGTGACTACTCTTCTTTTTTTAACTCTGGAGCTTTCCTTCTGTTGTGCTATAGGAAATATGATTAAGCCTTTTTTTTTACAAAAGTAAAAGCATTAAGAAAAAAATAAAAATACTATTATCTACCTTAATGAGGTAGATTGGCCATTTGTAAATATGATTAGAATAAAAGTTAACAAAAAACATAAAGGAACAGGGCCGTTTTGAAACATCTATAGCCCCAAAGAGCAATCATGTCTTTAAAAAAAAATCTAACAGATGAACATGTATGTAGCCTTCCTTATTGAAAACACCCTACACCAATGCTGTAATTTTTTTTTCAAATGGACAGTAAAATAGTGCTTTAACTTACCCAATTATCATGAGCTTTTTTCTCATGTGAGTTAATCTATTAAAACAAAACTATACATTAATTTAGAAGTAAAACCAAACTGAGCGACATTTTACATACAGTGATCCCCCGTTTATTGCGTCCCCAACCATTGCGAACAGGGTACTTCGCTATTTTTCAACCCGGAAGTCAAAAATACCATCTACGCATGCGTGCCGGGCACGCATGCGTAGATGGCAGCGGCTTCCCTGGGTCTTCCCCCTCTTGCTGGCGTCAGCGAGGAGTTTCCCCACCGCCCACGCAAACTCCTCGCTGCCGCCCGCCCTTCGCCCGCCCACGCCGTTCATTCTCGCCGCTTTTGAGCTGAGTCCGGGAGCGAATTCGCTCCCGGACTCAGCTCAAAAGCGCCGATAGCAAGCGGCAAGGAACGGCTTGTCTCGGCGCTTTCGAGCTGTCAGCTCGAAAGCGCCGAGACAAGCCGTTCCTTGCCGCTTGGTATCGCCGGTTTTGAGCTGAGTCCGGAAGCGAATTCGCTTCCGGACTCAGCTCAAAAGCGCCGATAGCAAGCGGCAAGGAACGGCTTGTCTCGGCGCTTTCGAGCTGTCAGCTCGAAAGCGCCGAGACAAGCCGTTCCTTGCCGCTTGGTATCGCCGGTTTTGAGCTGAGTCCGGAAGCGAATTCGCTTCCGGACTCAGCTCAAAAGCGCCGATAGCAAGCGGCAAGGAACGGCTTGTCTCGGCGCTTTCGAGCTGACAGCGGTCAGCTCGAAAGCGCCGAGACAAGCCGTTCCTTGCCGCTTGCTATCGGCGCTTTTGAGCTGAGTCCGGAAGCGAATTCGCTTCCGGACTCAGCTCAAAAGCGCCGAGAGCCAGCGCCCCCCGGACCCCCAACCCGGGTTTGGGGGGCTGCTAGGAAGCCCTCCATGCCGGCGGCAAACAGCCGCCCCGCCCCCAATCTTCGGCTCCTCGCTAGCGCTGTGGGAGTAAAAACACCGTCTGCACATGCGCAGACGGTGTTTTTACTTCCGCATCGCTACTTCGCGAAAACCCGCTCGTTGCGGGGGCTCCTGGAACGGAACCCTCGCAACGAGCGGGGGATCACTGTATTTGTCTTAACAGAAATCAAATATGGAACACAATACTTTTAAGTACTTTACACCAGTGTTTCCCAACCTTGGCAACTTGAAGATATTTGGACTTCAACTCCCAGAATTCCCCAGCCAGCAAATGCTGGCTGGAGAATTCTGGGACTTGAAGTCCAGATATCTTCAAGTTGCTAAGGTTGGGAAACACTGCTTTACACTATAGAATATAAGCTACAATAAGATATTCCGTCAACAAAACTCTGCCACTAAATTAAAAACAATTAAACCACACTTCTATCTATTTATCAGACAACAAATTTTACTGAAAGGATTCTATAAATGTCCTATCAATTTGCTTTCATGTACATTTAAGATTCAGCCTTCATTACATAATAGTTAAAAGTTGTGAAGTTTTAAATCTGGCTAAATGGATATAAGTTCCTGAATGAAAGAATGGGTATAAATCAAAATTTCAATTGAAATAATTTAGAACAGCACTGAAAAGTAATTTCAAACAACTACTTTTTTTTCCTTAAAGAGGCCAATGAACTGAAGCAATGTTATATTAAGTAATTTTTTAAGATAATTTCCAATTAAGAAAATACATACTTGTTTCTCATAAGAGCAAACAGTTCTTTCCAGTTCTTCTTCAAGATCTTTTGCCCGATTACTATAAAATATTGTTATAAGGAGAAACTGTTATTATTACTTAACTTTATTAAATAATTTAGGTGCAAGTAAATTAGTTTTCTCTTTTAAAAACCAGATGAAGTTGGCAAGACAATTGAAAAAGGAGACCAATCAGATATCGCTTATCTATCAAATGTATCACAACCTCCCTGTTGCAATTTCTTTGCTTGCGAAACTCAGTTTTGCCTAAAAGTGACAGAACACATTGTGAATGGAAGTATTTTTAACTGAAGTTCCTTTAAACAACGGGCCTTTAAACAACGGGCTCTTATTTACGGATCAAGTGGAAAGAATGAACTTTAGCAGAATTATCTCCTAAATTAAAGATAATTAAGATGCCAGAATTTGTGATTTTAAAAAGGCATAAAAAATAATTCGTATAACTGATTCTTAGTAATCATTAGCTATCTAAATCCTTCATCCTCTTCTGAAAAGGTTCTGAATTAAATTTAACGAAGGATGAAGAGAACTCTTATTATCCAACAGGGTTTTTCTGGCTCTCTTCTTCTGATTGCAGTTTTTTGCATATTTCCCAGATGTGCCGTAGGATTCCATGGTCCTCCAGACTAATGGGGAATGTACCATAAATAACTATAACATGAGGACAACATACACAACATGGAGATGGGAGTTCTCCTTGCATGAGTAAGCCTCCTTTTCCATTTGTAAGAGCATCTTTGAAAGCAAACACAGGTTGCATGTTGTGCCATAGATATGTTGGCCAATGCTTCTTTCCCCTGACGTAAAACATTACTAGAAATATCTCAAGTATAATGCTAGATTGGAAGTCTTCCAATTAATCTATATTACGTTTTCAAAAATTTGGAATTGTTTAGGATAATACTTGGTGAAATTACCGATAAGTATTCAGCTCTTCAGTAGCATGATTAATTTTCTCATCGGCTTTGGAAAGTTTTTCCTCTTTCTGTAAACGTTCTTTTTCTTCTACAGTTAATTTCCTTTTAAAAAATAAATATTATATTAGTCATAACTTTTTTTAGCTTTAATATGAAAGCCACTTTTACAAAAATTATTTCCAAGAACTTGCAAGGTAATTCTGTTGGGTTTTGCAGTTCTAATAATAGATGACTATTATAAAAACTGCAAATCACTTGTGCTTACTATAGAATTTACTCCATAGAAATGTGGAATTTCCAAATAAAAATATAGAATTGAGCAGTAAAAGAACTTGGATAGTCTTTTTCAATGATGCATGATTTTACTCTGAAAAGTTTTAATGCAGAATTAAAATTAACAAATTAATGAGTGATTTATTAACCAATAAATCTACTACCAGAAGTACCTGTGAAGATTCATTTCACTTTCTTGGTACAGTTCTGCCATGACTTGAAGCTTTTGCTGAAGCTTTTGAATTTCATTTTTAACCTCTACATTATCTGTCTGCAGAACGACATGTTCCTTTTGTAGTCTTTCAATCCGTTCTGTCATAAAAAGATAAGTACAAATAATTGGAACCACAAAACTGTAACTCAGAAATTTATGTGTTCATTCTGAAAAGAGGCGGTTTGATCAGGAATATTTTATTCTGCTTTATTGTCACTCCACAATATGGTACATATTGCTACAGCTTTTAAAGAAACTCCTGAATATTAGTATTAATATAATCACTTGATATTAGTATTAATAGCTCAAAAATAACTTGTACTACTAAAAAAAAGCAGTTTTTTAAAAAAATTATACAAGTATCTGAGGATTGAGTTTTACTGTTGGCTTACACATGGATACACCAGTTTAAAACAGTTAAGAAGAGCTATTAATCAGTGACATATTAATGTTCAAATAGTTGAAATGGGCCAAAATTCCTGTAAGCTGATGTGCAGAATTGATCAAACAGCTGGTAGAAAACAGAAAATGTCTGATGGAAGAGCTGTTGGTATTAAAAGTATACCACCGATTATTAAATCTAAGCCTTCATATTCTTTTTCGAACAAAGACAATGAAAGCTGGTTCAATGTGTTCAATAAAAACACAGTACAGAATGTTCTTTGGAGCATTGTTAGTGAGAAGTGCTTTATCTATCAGATCAGGTCATACTATAGGTCATAGCTCTAAAGTATTCACTGCTAGATACTGTTCATCAGTCTGTAAAGGCAAAAGCCAGGTATATATATTTTCCTGCTCTGGTTGATATACTAGAAGAAGATTCAACTAGTGTTCATTGATTTTAAGAGGAGAACAAAGAGAAAAAGCCCACTATTTTTTCTGCCTTGCTGTTTTAGTCCATCTTTTATTAGCTTCAGTGTTTATGGATTCACTCCCATTAAAAAATAAAATAATATTCATGATTCCAGTTTTATCAATTCTGAAATCGCCATTAAGATTTTTGGGGGGTGACCCAAAACAAAGGGAAAAAAGAAAGAAAAAAACAGACAACAACCTAGGAAAAAACATCAATAAATTTAGAGCAGATGACAACACTTTTCTAAATAAATGGTGCAGGATACTGTTAAAAAGAATCATTAAATTTTAGATCTTATGGGAACTAAGACATTTTTAAAACTATCTTAACTCAAGGAATAACTCTCATTTAAAAGATACTTAATTATCTAAATAAAACTGCCATTATAAAAAGCTAAATCCAACATGACCAGTCATTCAAAGGGACTTACTCTTCATCTGGAATTTACTCAGTACATGCATAAGCAGATTTAGGGAAAGAAGAAATAACTAAAAAATTGAATTTTTTTTCCTATAGTATCACTTTCAAAAACCTTAATTTTATTCAGTTTATTTTCTTGGTCATTTGAAAATATATCAAAAATGTGATTACTGTACCTGCAAGTTCTTCTTTTGCTTTCTTTTCATCACCTAACTTTGAATATATTTGATTCCTTTCTATTTCCGCAGATTTTAAATGAGCATTTAGCTATACAATGAAAAAGATAAACTAGGTAAGATCAATACTGCTAGAAAATAATGCATTTGCCCCTCTAGAACCAATGTGTTAATTCCAGCCTATTTTCTGTCTGTACTGTAATTTACAAGTGCAGGAAACATTCGCCAATGAAATGTGATCAATGTATAGTTTTGTTTCTAAATATGCTACTTAAAAATTAGCCTGAATCCGGAGGGCAATGTTAAATTATAGTTCTTCCCAAAGGTTCCTGAAAAGATGGTCTTAGAAGTTGGGAACTTTTACTACAATTGTAGTGGCCTTCCTAGTTGTAATGGAAATTCCCAAGTCTTAAGAACATCTTTTCAAGCACCTTGAATTAAGGAAATTTTCTTCATAGCTCTTCTCCTAACTGGAGATGTAACTGGTTATCAATTCCTTTAGCAAATAGCTTCTGTAATCAATCCAAAAAGTTTCAGTGACTTCTTAAATTGCTTAAATATTTATTTCATTAACATCCTGATATATAAAATATCATGGTCCAAATAACTTTTTTAATACGCTACCCTTAACAGATTTTAAAATAATTAAAAGTATTGTCAAATTACCTTCGCAGCATAAATTAGCCTCTTTACTGTTTCTTTTTCTGGAACATCTGCTTATAAAGAATTTGAGAAAAAAAGTAAAAGAGCAATAATCTTGAATTTATGAAAATAACGCTGGCACTACAAATATTCTTTTTGTCCTTTCCCTTAACATTTTAATGTCCTTTTAGACGGGAATGCGGGAGATAGCAAGGGTTTATTTATTAAGCTTCTGAGAAGCAACAGAATTTCTCAGTTGGCTTTGACCCTAATCCTAACATTAGTTCATCCTTAGAGTAAATGCAGCTGACCCCCAGCTGATACTGCTGGTTCTGCAATTTCTACATATAAGTGTGAGAAGACAGGACATCAAAAGAATTTTTTTACCATTGCTTTTAATCTTACTTTAAAGGATTATGTCAAGAAAACCCTATTCTGATCTTAATATCATATACCTCTGAGAAACCCAAAATATACTAATCTAAAGATTTTAGGGATTTTTTTTTTTGCTTTGAATGAAATAGGCTATTCTCTACAAGCTTGCATGATAAGCAGATGATACAGTTCTACAGAGGAATTTGTCACTTGCAGCTCTATAACTGTCCAGTTTGGTTCTGCAACTCAACAAGACGGACAGAGACTTCAGAGGATAAATAGAACTGCGGATAAAAAACAACTGCTACCAACCTGCCTTCCATTGAGGACCTGTATAGTGCATGAGTCAAAAAGAGGGATGTGAAAATATTTACAGACACTTTACATCCTGGATGCAAACTGCTTCAACTCTTACCCTCAAAACGACACTATAGAACACTAGAACAACTAGACACAAGAACAGTTTTTTCCTCAGTGTCATCACTCTGCTAAACAAATAATTCCCTCATATCTTTACAATTCATTTTGACAGGTTCCTAATATGATTTGATTGCTTATTTGTACTCGGACTATCATTAAGTGTTGTACCTTATGATTCTTGACAAACTTTTCTTTTATGTACACTGATCACACTTTGCCCCCCAAAAAATGTATTCTATTCTATTCTAAATTCTTTTTGAAGACAAAGTTATAATGACAGAAATCTGCAAATATTTTTACCCAAATACTGCTTGTTTTCTGTTTCATTCTTTATATCATTATCCTTGTGGTTGTCACCCATAGAATCACATTCTCCTGTTGCACAGCTCCAGTCTTTCATCTTTAGCAAGCAGTCCGTCAGAGACTAAGTACCATAGTGTTTTAGAATAAAGAGAGGGAGGGAAAGAGAGAGAGAGAGATTGAATTTTAGTCTCTATATGAAACAAATATCAAGGTAATAGGTTTCATGTTCAAAACTACACTTTTATGGGTATTGTAAATCTTTATTTAACAACTTCTTTCAAAAGAGAAAAAAAGTTTTTAGGCACTACTGTAGCAACTCAGGATCCTGTAAACACTAGCAAAAATAAATGCACACAATGGGAGGCAAATTTCAATTTCCATTCAATGAAGATTTTAAAACAGAAGCCAAAGCATGAAAAGTATTTTCTCCTTATTAGACATCACAAATTTCTAACTAGTAGTGGTTTATTTGATTTCTGAAAGAGCCACTTGCAATTAACTTAAAATCTGGTGAATATATTTTATTAGAACAATCTCTATAATTTTCTTTGCTAAACCACTCAATGCTAAAAAAAATAAAAATGTGTGTACCTTGACTTGACTTTCTTTATTTTTAAGAGCTTCCTGTAGATTTGCTTGAGAAGATTCATACATTTTTATCTGCTCATTTAGTTCATTAAATCTTTCCTCCCAACCTTCAGCTTCTTGTAATAACTAGAGAGGGAAGTTTGCAAAATCACTATTATACCAAAGAAATGTGATACAAATCAAACAAAAAACATAATAGTAAAAGCTGAGTTAGGAGCTTAGGGACACTATGTTATCTCCCTTATCTCCCCGACTCCGTTTTTTACAAGTAATCTTCTTTCCCGCTTCAATTGGCCCAGTAATCCACCAGATTTGTAAATCACTTCACAAAGGATTTTTTTTCATCAGTACTGAATAAATTTATCTTCTAAAAAGCGAAGTATCAATTTTTTAATTACATATAAAAGCAGAAGCTCTGGGAGACCTTGTTCCTTCGGATGAATTTCTTCTTTTTCTTACAATATTTAACAGAATAAAAGTACATACTTGTTTTTCACTTTCATGAAGATGTCTGCTTTCCTCTATGGCATCTTGCAATGATGTCTTCAATCGCTCTCTGTTAATTTCATATACTTTTAATGTGGTTTTGGCCTAAATGACAGGGACACCACATTAAGCTGCATGCATCAATTTATTTATTTATTTGACAGTATCATCCTTAAATCAATAAGGACCTTATTTATACAGGGATCCCCCGGTTATTGCGTCCCCGACCATTGCGAACAGGCTAATTTGCGATTTTTCAACCCGGAAGTCAAAACACCATCTGCGCATGCGTGCCCTTTTTTTCTATGGGCACGCATGCGTAGATGGCGCCGGGCAGATCAGCTGCTGGGCGGCTTCCCTGGGTATTCCCCCTCTTGCTGGCGGGAGGGCGAAGCCCCCCCAGCACCCGCTCGCCCGCCGTTCGCCCGGCCACCCGCCGTTCGCCGCTCGCCCGCCCTTCGCCCGGCCACCCGCCTTTCGCCCGCCGTTCGCCGCTCGCCCGCCCTTCGCCCTTCGCCCGGGAAGTTCGCCAGGAGTCAGCGGAGAAGCGGCGCGCCTGTTTTAAAACGATCGGAGCCGGCCTGGGAGGGCTTTCCAGCAACCCCCGAGCCCCCAACCCGGGCTCGGGGGTTGCTGGAAAGCCCTCCCAGGCCGGCTCCGATCGTTTTAAAACAGGCGCGGGGCTTCTCCGCTGACTCCTGGCGAACTTCCCCGCTTTAGGAGTCAGCGGAGAAGCGGCGCGCCTGTTTTAAAACGATCGGAGCCGGCCTGGGAGGGCTTTCCAGCAACCCCCGAGCCCCCAACCCGGGCTCGGGGGTTGCTGGAAAGCCCTCCCAGGCCGGCTCCGATCGTTTTAAAACAGGCGCGGGGCTTCTCCGCTGACTCCTGGCAAACTTCCCCGCTTTAGGAGTCAGCGGAGAAGCGGCGCGCCTGTTTTAAAACGATCGGAGCCGGCCTGGGAGGGCTTTCCAGCAACCCCCGAGCCCCCAACCCGGGCTCGGGGGTTGCTGGAAAGCCCTCCCAGGCCGGCTCCGATCGTTTTAAAACAGGCGCGCCGCTTCTCCGCTGACTCCTAAAGCGGGGAAGTTCGCCAGGAGTCAGCGGAGAAGCCCCGCGCCTGTTTTAAAACGATCGGAGCCGGCCTGGGGGGGCTTTCCCTTTCAGGGCGGGCGAGCGGCTGGGCGCGGCAGCAGCGAGGAGTTTGCGTGGGCGGCGGGGAAACCCCAATCTTCGGCTCCTCGCTGCTGGGAAGTAAAAACACCATCTGCGCATGCGCAGATGGTGTTTTTACTTCCGCAGCGCTACTTCGCGAAAACCCGCTCGTTGCGGGGGGTCCTGGAACGGAACCCCCGCAATGATCGGGGCCTTATTTATATTAAGCTCACCTTTCCTGTCCTTTACATTAGAAAAAAGCCCCTTTTAAATTAAATAACAAATTAACAAGTTGCCAAATATCAACATCAAGTCAGCTTTATTTCTAAGGATGTTACTGGCTCCTCAATCAGTCACATCACTTTTTAGAGAGAGAAAAAGAGCATTATCAAGAACCCTGTTTTGAAGAATCCCCACTTGTCCATACAAACATCAAGTTAAATATTGGCTTACCTCAGCTACTTGAAACTGGATAGATTTTGCTTCATTTTCTAAAGATGCCTTTTTTGTCTGCATTTCAGCCATCTGCAAAAATATTAAACATTTTTTACATAATTTTTTTTCAATGTGATTAATACTGCCAACTCAAAACGTCTATGCACTGAATGTTTTAATTTACCATTACATTTTTTTAATCTAGGCAACATATTGTTCAAAATTATTTTCAACTGTTAGAATGCCATATATGTTACATGAAAGAGTCAGTTGTTGTCTTGTGATCTTTTAACATTTCCCTCTTTAATGTTTTAAATGTTTTCAAAAGAAAAACCCTCAAAACCAAACGCTCTGACTTGATAAATAGTAATTCCTTCATTTTCCAAAAGAAATAAATATTTTTAATATTCTGTGATACTGAGTCCTACCACTTATCCACGCTCTTTCTAGCAAAGTATTTTGGAGCCAAATTTTTTAAAAATGTGCAAGACTAAACAAAGATCTTAGAATGATAGATACTTTTAAAAAGTAAATACAGTATTCTAAAAATATTTTAACACCTTGATCAATATACTGCATTGCCATTTAAACATTGCTTTAATTACAGGGTTTCCTCATAAAGTTGCCTAGTAGATACCTAGTTAGTATTGCAATAGTTTTTTCACACAGGAAAAAAAGTTAGATTCTGAAACTATAAACACCACTAATGTAAGGGAATCTGATTCTAACTAGCATTATTTTTATAATATTCTATTCTATTCTATAATATCTTGAGCATAGCAAAGATAAATTCTGAGAAATATATACATGAAATTAATCAAATCATAGCACTGTGATAAAGATTAAAATGTTCAAAATATTGTATTGTTATTTCTTTTTCCTAATCTTCAACTACCAAGTATCAAGAAATAATATTTGACATCTTCTCTCACGATAATTAAATAAAAATGTTTAAGAAATTAAATTATTAGATGTTAAGAAATTAAAACAAAAGCAAAATTTGATGTTATATAATATTTTTCTTTCACTTTGTCAAAATAAGAAAAAATGAATAAACCATGAGAAATCCACTTTTTTAAAAAAATGAAAGAATAAGATATTAGTTATAAGATATAGACAAATTGTATTGTAATATTTTTGGCCTGTTTGCTTTGTATAGAAGTCTTACCAAATCATCCTGTTCTGATTGTTTAGATCTCTCTTCTTTCAATTCTTTTTCTAATTGTTCTATTTCATTCTTGAGTGCTGAGTTTGAACCGTTCAGTTTTTCAAACTCTATCTAAAATACCAAGTTTTAAAACATGCTGACATTCAGAAGTATGTGTGATTTAGAACACAATAGGTATTATAAACTTTTAGGTGTAATTAATCATCACAAATTAGGAGCAGCCCCATAAATAAAATATAATGTAATACAAATTTATCAATCTGGATACATATGTCATAAAAATAACAAAGCTTAATTCAAGAGTATCTAGTCCAGTGATGGCGAACCTTTTTTCCCTCAGGTGTCAAAATAGTGTGTGCGCGTGCTATCGCACATGCGTGAGTGCCCAAACCCATAATTCAATGCTTGGGGAGGGTAAAAACAGCTTCCCCTGGCCCCCCGGAAACCCTCTGGAGGCCGGAAACGGACTGTTTCCTAACTTCTGGTGGGCCCAATAGGCTCGTGTTTCGCCTTCCCCAGGCTCCAAAGGCTTCCCTGGAGGGTAAAAATGCCCTCTCCCATCCCCCCAGAGGCTCTCTGGAAGCCAAAATCGCCCTCCCTGTGTGAGTCATAAATCAGCTGGCCAGCACACACATGCACATTGGAGCTGAGCTAGGGCAACGGCTCACATGCCAGCAGATATGGCTCAGCGTGCCACCTGCGGCAACCATGCCATAGGTTTACCATCACTGATCTAGTCAAATTCTCTAAGTTGGCTCAAGAGTCATATACAAACTTTTTAAATTTATAGTCTAATTCTATTTCAGGAACCTACAGTAAATTAGACTTTTAATATTAGAGAATATTAACAATCCATTTCCTGAACATTTTACATTACGGCTTAAGCTCCCTCATTTATTATTTCGAAATGGCTCAATTTTTCCCCCCTCAGTCTTATTTGCTAGAAATACTATAACTTTCAACATTCTAGATCAGTGATGGCAAACCTTTTTTGGCCTTGGTGGCAAAAGGGTGTGCACTTGCGTGATAGTGTGCACGCATATGCCCACACCCATAATTCAAGGCACTCCTCCTGCATATGCACACACACACAACCCGCCTGCACTGTGCTCCCTGCATGTGTGCACAGGTCTCACTGAAGGTTCCGGATTTCTGGTAGGCCCGTTGGGTTATTTTTCGCTCTCCCCAGAGTTTAGGAAAGCCTCCTGAAGCCTGGGGAGAACAAAAAACAGTCAAACAGGCCAACCGGAAGTTTAGAAGTGAGCTTCCGGTTGGTTGGTTGGTTGGTTGGTTGGTTGGTTGGTTGGGCTATTTTTTGCCATCTTCAGGCTTCAGAAGGCTTTCCTGAAGCCTGGGGAGAGCGAAAATGGACAAAAAGAAGGCCGAAGATCAGCTGAAAATCACCTTCGCTGGCCTCCGCTGTGAGAAGAACGGAGAGAGAATGAGAGAGAGTGAGAGCAACAGACAGAGCAAGATAGAGAGAAAGTGAGAAAGAGAGAGAGAGAGAAAGAGGGGGGAGAGAAAGAGAGATAGCAAGAGAGAGAGAACATACGGCAATGCCTCACATGCCCTCAGATATTGGCTCCACGTGCCGCCTGTGGCATGCGTGCTATAGGTTCACCATCACTGTTCTAGATTCTACCTTTACATAAGAAAAACTCAACTTGATTATGCTGCTCAGCAAGAGGCGTTTAATAATGATCATGATATTAAGCAAATATTTGTGTTCTAAACTATCATTAACTGTACTATGCGGGATTGAAATACTACAACTAATTGGTTGTAAGCACAAACAAATACTAAGGGATCTATGAATAAATCTGCATAGTTGACTCAGCCTTCCATCCTTCCGAGGTGGGTAAAATGAGGACCCCGATTGTGGAGGCAATATGCTGGCTCTATTAATTAAAAAAAGTGCTATTGCTAACATGTTGTAAGCTGCCCTGAGTCTAAGGAGAAGGGCGGCATAAAAACTGAATGAACGAATGAGAATGAATGAATAAATAAATAAATAAATAGTTACATTTCAACCAGAAACCAGAATACCCCACAAGTAGTTCTCTTTCTTCCAATTTTACCTTAATATTTGATGCAATGGATGACTCCTGTAGAAAGCTGCCATCTTTCAGAGTATTTTCTATCTCTGCATACTAGAACAAAAACAGCATGTTAAATTTGAAACAAAGAAGGAAATAAGAGAAGCACTTTTCATTTTATTCCAATGGTTCAAAATATTTTTTTAATAAAAATTTAAAATTCACAGACTGATTCAACAGCAATCTGAGATTGCACAAATAAAAAATTATGTAGCAAAAAACTATCAGTTTGTTTGTTTGTTTGTTGGGTTTATATGCCGCCCCTCTCCAAATTTCTAATAAATTCTCAGAAAAACTGGTCTAAAATGTTTATTATTTCAAAATTAATTATTCCCAAGCTACTTATACTGTACAGTGATACCTCTACCTAAGAACGCCTCTACTTAAGAACTTTTCTAGGTAATGTTGTGGTTCCGTCTGAGGCCCCTCAGGGAACGGCTGATCTTCTGTCGGTTTCCAGCTCAGAGGGAGAGGCTGAGGAACAGGAGGTGCAGGCAGACGAGGAGGAGGAATCCCAGGCTGAAGAAGAGGGAGGACAGCCAGAGTTCCACCAGAGGGAGCTCTCCCCAGCAAGCAGCCTGGATTCCTTAGAGGAAAATGCACAAGCCATAATTGATCTGCCACAGAGAAGAGCTACTCAGAGAAGGAATCAATTGGCTAAGTACTTTCAGCATTAAAGAGGCAACAGCTGGGTTTGGGTGTGGTGCTCTTTGGAAAGGCTAAAAGGCAGACCCACCCTTCCTGGCTTGTGGAGTTTTATCTTTGAGAGTCTTGGGACCTGGCTGTGAACTTTGGCGTCTTGGAATCCTGGTTTGTGCCTTTGACTATTGAAACCTTGGGGGTGTGTGCCAGCAAGAAGCTTGCTGTATTGTCTGGACATCAGGACTCTGCTGTAACGTATTATAGCCTGTCTGTTGGGAAGAACAGGTTTTCCTCTGTGTTTATTTTTTCCAGCTATAAAATACTTTTGGCTTCTACCAGAGTGTCTGGCTGTTTTTTCCAGTTGGTGTTAAGGTCTGGGGGAACCCAGACAGAACAGGTAAGAACCGGTTTTTCAAGATTTTTTTTGCCTCTTCTTAAGAACCATTTTCTACTTAAGAACCCGAGCCCGGAAAAATTTCCCAGAATGATGGAAGGTCTTAAGCATAAAACGTATCAGGAAAGACTTAATGAACTCAATCTGTATAGTCTGGAGGACAGAAGGAAAAGGGGGGACATGATCGAAACATTTAAATATATTAAAGGGTTAAATAAGGTCCAGGAGGGAAGTGTTTTTAATAGGAAAGTGAACACAAGAACAAGGGGACACAATCTGAAGTTAGTTGGGGGAAAGATCAAAAGCAACATGAGAAAATATTATTTTACTGAAAGAGTAGTAGATCCTTGGAACAAACTTCCAGCAGACGTGGTAGATTAATCCACAGTAACTGAATTTAAACATGCCTGGGATAAACACATATCCATCCTAAGATAAAATACAGAAAATAGTATAAGGGCAGACTAGATGGACCAGGAGGTCTTTTTCTGCCGCCAGACTTCTATGTTTCTATGTTTCTATTTGTATGCCACCCCTCTCCGAAGACTCAGAGAGAGCAGCATGGAGGCCCGTCCAGTTTCCTGCCATTCCCCCTTTAATCCCGGCCATCTCTGGCTTTCCTGGGCTGCCAGAGGAGCCTTTCGGTGGCGCTTAACGAGGCTTTGGCAGTCCTGAGCGAACAAAGCATTTTAGTTTCTCTGGGTGCTTGGAGAGGGAATAAACCTCTGCCAGCGCCCAGAGAAAAGAAATGCTCCCTTCGCTCAGGGCAGCCTAGAGCTAACGTAGCATTTTCCTTTCTCTGGGTGCTTGGAGAGGGAATAAATCACTTCGCTGTGGTGACCTCCTCGCATTGCCTCCCATACATCTGGCACGAGGTTTCCTCCCGGAGCGTCTGGGCGCGGAAAGGCAAAAGGGGGGCGCTTCGCCCCGGACGGATCAACTTGGCTTTAACCAAACCGAGGAGTCACCACAGTGAAGGAAAGGAGCCAGCTACAAAGCAAGCGAGCGAGAGGAGAGGGGAGCCCTTCAGCACGGGAAGGAAGAGGAAGCATGTAGCAGCAATAGCCGCCTTTCGGTCAAAGGAGCGGGAGGTTCCCCCCTCTTGCCCACCTGGGTTTCTCTCTCTGGCACAGTGTATGGGAGGCAGCCTCGCTCCGGGTATATGGGAGGCGCATGCTCCTCCTCCCCGCCTCAGTCCCTCTTTTTTTTTTTTAATGTCTTAAAGTTTTGGATTTTTTTGATTCCCCTCCCCTCCCCTTCTTTCAGCGCGAGTCCTCCTCCTCTTCTTCCTCATCCTCCTCCCACCCAAATTCTGAGCTTTTATTTCTTTCCTAATGGGTTTGCACGCATTATTTGCTTTTACACTGATTCCTATGGGAAAAATTGCTTCTACTTACAAACGTTTCTACTTAAGAACCTGCTCACAGAACGAATTAAGTTCTTAAGTAGAGGTACCACTGTATGACATTGTACATATTCATAACTTTGTTAAATTTGTAACCCATGGTTTCCTTTCCAGAATGACATGTTAGGAAAATATTGTAGTAAGAAAACCAAATTTCAAATAAAAGATTTAACTATTTTTATATCTTCAGGAACACTGCTCCTCCCATATTATACCTTATTTTATGTGTCTTTCTGATGTATTGTGTACAGGAAAATATCTGATTTAATTAGTCAGAAATGCATCAGATTTCAGCGATTAAAATGGATATTATTATATACAAGATGCAATTAGAAATTATAGTGATAAAATCCGAGTGAAAGTCTCTCTAAAATTCTTTATATTCCTTGCCCTGTCAAATGCACGACAAAATAACAAGAGACTTAACATTTTCTATTCATTAAGACTTAGGTTCTGGAGGTCAGCAAAAAACATCTGATTAATGTTAATTAATTCATTCCTTTTGGCAGAGTAATCACTGTGCTGTGAAAGAATTAAACATTCTTACACATTATATATTTGTCTACAAGCATATTGTTCTCCATTTCAGCGTTTTTGCTACTAAAGAATATATCTACTAAACAGCATTCTTACTGCTGTCCTAGCTATCCTGCTTATGAGGTTATGTAAAAGAAAAAAAGGAGGGAAACATTAATTACTAGAAAAAGGAAAAAGAAAGGAAAAGAAAAAGAAAAAAAAATAAAGTACTTCATTTTATTATGTCAAAAGTTAATCTCTATGGATATCTAGCATCTTTGCCATAGCTTAGAAATGGTTTGCTAATACAATGGAACCAACCTAAAGTAAGCAAGTTAAATCATACTGACCTAAGAACTGACCTAAAATAAACAAGTCAAATCATACTGTTTCCCAAAAGGTTTGACAGTGAAACTATTCAGTAATGAACACAGAATAAAAATATATTAATTAAATGTAATCCCAAACCACAATAATTGGGATAAATGTGAGCACCATGAATTGAGAAGGCTGAAATTCTTGTGCTTTGTTAGAAGGGATGTTCAAATCTAGCACATCTAGATTTAGCATTAATTGAAATTACTGCACGTTTATTTAGAGAAAGTTAAGACATTTGCTAGGGATGGATGGTGTAAGTTCATCATCCTTCCCTATTTCAAGATTTCTCAAGGTTTGATTTCCTGTGTTTAAGAAATCGTCACTCCCAATACATACATATTGGAGCTTAACCATAATAACAAGGAAGAAGCCTCACTAAAATAAGATGAAATAATCCTCACTTTAAAAAAGAGTACAGTGTCCCTCGATTTTCGCGGGGGTTGTGTTCTCAGACTGCCCGCGAAAGTCGAATTTCCGCAAAGTAGAGATGCAGAAGTAAAAACACAATTTTTGGCTATGGACAGCCAAAAACTACCCCCACGCACCCTTTTCCAAGGCTGCGCAAGGAGCCGGGCTTGAAGTTGTGGGCGGGGAGCGACGAAAGTGAGGAGGCCGGCAAAGATTGTTTTGAATGTCAGCCGCCCCCGCCCCTCCCAGTGCCTCCGGCCCCCTCGCTGCTACCCCCCGCCTGTCCGATTCGCCCCTCTCACCAGCTTTCTTGGGGCACGGGTCCTCCTGCAGCAGCCCTGGCGGCTACGGCTTCTCGTCCTCCTCATTCGGCCGCTCGCCGCTCTGAGCACTTTGAGAATGCCCGCATCACCCCTTTCGCAGTCCCTTAGCTGAGAGCGCTTTCGTCCCAGCTGTCAGCGAGGGGGCTGCAGGAGAGGCGGGACAGGTGTTCTCACAGAGAGAGAGCAACAGACAGAGCGAGATAGAAAGGAGAGAGGGAGAGAGAGAGGGAGAAAGAGCGATAGAGAGAGCAAGAGGGCGGGAGAGTGGAAGGTAGAGAGAGAGAAAAATGATAGAAAAAAGGGGAGTAAAAAGAGAAATGAGAAAATGATTGAAGCAGAGAATGACAGGAAAGAGAGAGAAAGAGAGAGAGAAGTGACTCTTGGTGATGACGTATGACGTCATCGGGTGGGAAAAACCGTGGTATAGAAAAAAAAACGTGGAGTATTTTTTAATTAATATTTTTTGAAAAACCCTGGTATAGCTCTTTCGCGAAGTTTGAACCCACGAAAATCGAGGGATCACTGTATATGGGAATATATGGATACCTTGTTATCCCATTCACGGAGATAGCAACTTCTCTACTAAATTGGACATTAAAAAATTACTGCTATGACTAGAGCAGGAGACCTTACAGTGATGTTACCAAAAAGAGTGACAGATTCATTAGGGCTCTTTTTAAATTCTTCTCTGGACTTGAGGAAAAAATGGGAATAAGCAAACTATTCCAATTCTGATACTTAAATCTCTCTACCACCAAGAGGCCCAGGCCAAAAACCATCCTGTCCTGTTTTCAACTTAATCCTTATTTTAGAAAAACAAAGATATCATTTGCATCATCATACTTGACCATTTTGTTCACAAATTCTGATAGCGAAGCCCATAGATTGCCTATCCTTCCATACCTATTTGCTCACATTTGAACTGTGAGGTAATTGAAATTACCTCTTTTTTGTGAAGACTGAGTTTATCCATTAATTTACATCGCTCTTCAATTAGTTCAGCAATCTTATTGGCAAGCTGCTTCTCTCTTTCTAATTAAAAAAGGAAGAACTGAGTATTATAATCTTTGAAAAGAAAATAGCTCCAACACAATCTGCAAGGCTTAGCCCATAGGAAATAAATTAACTTACCTAAATAAAGTCTACTTTTAACCTGCAAAAAAAGAAAAGAACAAATACAGCAGTTGTCACAATATCGGATGAGATTAAAAAACAATTTTCAATTTAAGTTTTAGGATTAGGGCAATATAAGAAGAAATAAAGTAGATTTCTGGTCTTGTAGTAAGCATAACATAAACCTCAGACTAATTAGATAAGAAATCTAAAATGGGTGGAATATTATGTTTTTTTCCTAGAATGTGTTTTCTTTAATCATAAGACACTGGCTGAAATAAAACAAGATTAAAGCTACTCACATTCACCCAATTAGCTAAAAATTTTAACCTTAGTCTTAAGCACAGTCTTAAGCAAATTCCTTTAGTGAAGGAAAGTAAATTCCTTAAGTGAAGTTAGATAGACTTATCCGAGAAGAAAACATACAATTTTCCTATTTTGCTCCCAAGTAGAATAGGAGAGTGGCCATTGTCTTATCTTGGACTATGCCTGAGCAGCCTCTGATCCCAAGGTCCGACCACTCCTGATAGTATATGGAGGTAAGGAAGTGGGCTAAGAAATGCTTAGAGTACTGCTGGCAAATGATGGGGACTGAAGATTATCAAACATGGGCTTTAGCCACTATTAGAACCTACCTTGTGTGATAAAAGATGGGAAACGTGATTGTTTCTTTGTCCCTATTGCATCTGCAGATAGTTGCCAAGTTTTGTGTAACAAAGTCCTTCCCTGAAGGGAACAATACTGGGACTTGTTTGCAGGGTTGCTGTGAGAAATAAGCTGTGTACTTAGCAGATAAGGTTTCTTGCATTCACTCTATGTTGAACTTTCAGGCAGTGCAAGTAGGGGCCACAAGAATGAAGTATTGCAAGGGTATTTGAGAGGAGTTTGGTCCTGCTGCATCTGAAGAAGTGGACAGGTCTCTTGTGGCTGCTGGTTCAGCCACCTCAGATCAGCGTCCCTCCTGATTGGTTAAGACGGCCTGGGAGGGGACAGGTGATTGGGTCTGGGAATGGGTGGTGACTAATAATTCTTTGAATGAGTGAATGATTCCTTTGGCTCTTAAGGAGGCAGTGGTGTGTCTTCTCTTGAAAAGATCTAAGCTCTAGATTGATGCAACTAATCTAGGTAGCTTTTGTCTAGTGTACAATCCCCTCTTTTATATGGAGGTGGTGGTTTCCATGTTTTTTTGCCAGGCCATGAAGACTTGATTATGTGCCCGGGCCAGATGTTATATTTATTTTGTATTGTCTAATTCAGAGTTTCCCAACCTTTCTGACTTTGCAGACTGACATGGAGGGGAAAGAGAAGGGATTAATCTGCATGAGTAGTGGGCGTGCACACAGATCCTTTTGCACAAGCAGCAGGCACACATGCATTTACACACTACTGGTGCAAGTGGGAATGCGCACACATACTTAGCCGCCACTTCCATGGCCCAGTTCCAAATAGTTTGAGCGATTTCTGGCCTAATTGTCTTAATTTTTAAAATGTTATGATATTTTCATGTTGAGGTGGGCAGTTATAGAAATCAAATAAACAAATCAAAAGAAGTTGGCTTAAAATTACAAGCATTTCCCAAATGGAGGAAATTCAGAAATGTTGCAAAGTTTTCCCATAACTTATTAGTTATATTATTTTATAAAATGTATAAGCAAAAAGTAAATTTTGTGTAATGCTTTAGGTTACCATGGGATGTTTACCAAAATATTTCAATAGGACAAGGAAGGAAAGGCTGCATAATCATCATTTCACAAGACAAGAGATTTTATAAAAAGCTGGTTTAAGCAAGAAGGAGAAAGAATTTATAAACTTTATTATAATTTACATTTTGCAAGGTGCTGCTCTTATATACGGTAATTATAAATCACAAAATTAGATTTGAAAATGTCAAATTATGCTGTGTTAAATATTCCAATTAAAAGGAAGTTTAGTCAAAGAAAATAATATCTGCTAATAATTCTCAAAAGTTATTGAGTTTAATTTTTTTTTTAATATTTCCAATACATATTCTGATTGAAGACAGGATCATCCTCCTGATTCTATATAGTCTTACACTTAACTACCCCTAAATTCACCTACTGGCAAATAAGCATGAATAGGAACATGGTATTAAAAATCTGCTCTAGCTAGATGCTCAGCGGAATGATTTTACAGAATTCCAATTTAATGCCACACTGCATACTTACAGATTTATACATCCTGCATACGAACAGTAAAACAGTAAAAATGGCAACCATAACAATTTCCCAAGAAAAACCAAAGAGATCTGGACCAGGTTTCATATTTTCAGGGAGTGATGAGACAACCTTTAAAGAAGGAAAACAAAGTTAAAGCCTGACAAAACAATTGTTAACACAATTGACATATTTTGATCATATTAATTCATAATTACTGCATTTCATAAAATGTTTTCCAACTAAAATGCATAATAAACATAAAAGGGAATGGTTATATTACATTAACCAGGGCAATTGCACAAATAAATACCAAGTACTATTTATTAATTGAGTTGACAGTGTTTACTTTTCTTTATTTTCTGGAAGTGACTACAGTATTATCAGAAACACAGTATTTCAAATTTGTTGAATATATGCTGGCAAATAAATATAAATGACTTCAGAAACAATATCTCAAATAACAATCATATAGTAAAGTAAGTAAAATTTGACATGATCTAATATTTCTTTACTCCGATATAAATCTGTTAGGAGCCTAAAGATAAGCATGCAAAATATATATGGTATACAGCAACTCAGAACAACAAGTAAATAAACTAACAGATTATGCTGTTAGCCCACTTTTACCTTTTGTCACAAATGATGCTCAGAAAATGTTACAAACAAAATAAGAAATACAGCGGTACCTCTACTTAAGAACTAATTCATTCCATGACCAGGTTCTTAACTAGAAACGTTCTTAAGTAGAAGCAATTTTTCCCATAGGAATCAATATAAAAGCAAATAATGCGTGAAAACCCATTAGGAAAGAAATAAAAGCTCGGAATAGGGGTGGGAGGAGAAGGGGGAAGAAGAGGAGGAGGAGACTTGCTGCCGAAGGAAGAAGGTGAGGTGAGGGGAATAAAAAAACCCAAACTTTAAGGCTTAAAAAAAAAAGAGGGTCTCTGAGGCAGTGAGGAGGAGCATGCGCCTCCCATACACCAGAGCGAGGCTGCTTCCCATACACTGGCTGCTGCTTCTGCTAACTGCCGCCTCTTCCTTCCTATGCTGAAGGGCTCCCCTCTCCTCTCGTTCACTCACTTTGTAGCCAGCGCATTTCCTTCGCTGTGTTGACTCCTTGGCTGCCCAGAGCAAAGGGAGTGTTTCTTTTCTATGGGTGCTGGCAGAGGTTTATTCCCTCTCCAAGCGCCCAGAGAAAGGAAAATGCTTTGTTCGCTCTGGACTGCTAAAGCCTCCTTAAGTGACACTGAAAGGCTCCTCTGGCAGCCCAGAAAAACCCGAGATTGCCGGGATTAAAGGATGAATGGCAGGAAATTTTTCTGGGCTCGGGTTCTGAAGTAGAAAATGGTTCTTAAGAAGAGGCAAAAAAATCTTGAACGCCTGGCTCTTATCTAGAAAAGTTCTTAAGCAGAGGTGTTCTTCAGTAGAGGTACCACTGTATAGCTATGAAAGTTAGCATTATAAATTTGCTAAGGGCAAAACTGCTGAATAATAAAACATGCTAAAGAAAATTCTGCTAGAAGCCTGAACCCAAGGATTCTGAATCTGAATCAATAGGTGGAGTTCAGGCTCTAATCAGAATATATTACATCGGGGGTCTCATTGCTCATAGGGCTGTCAAATAACATTGTTGTACCACTGTAATCATAACTCACAATTTACTTCAGTACAGTAGCTGAAACTGGGGAAAGGCTGTTCTGGCTACAGCATCTACCTGCTGATATAGCAGGTATTATGAGATCAGAAAAACTTCCAAAGTGCGCACCTGTTCCTTCACATGGTCAGTCCATATGTAATGATAGATATAACTAATCTGGAGCCAGAAGATTTCTACACAAACAGCAAATCCATCTTGCTAAGTTTCAACTTTAGCCTTCAGTTTCTGAACACTTGGTCAGTATTTCCATCCATCTCCTGCTTGGGCCTGGGTGATGGTAAACTTGATGAGACCTTAATCAAAACTGAGATGATTGTCCCCCAACAGACTTTTTAAAAGATTTTCTTTTCTTTTTTTAAAGAAGGAGGGTGGCCTCAACTCTTTCTTCTTCCTCCACCCCAACTTGAAATGCCTCCTCAAAAGGAGTAGAAACATTTCAAAAGAGTTTCTCCATAGCAAGCACTTCAGAAAGATACAGCAATTAATGGTACTGAACTCTATTAACAAATCCAGTAGGAACAGTACCAGCACTATGTCTCCATTCAGATCCTGCCACAGGTTATCAACAAAAGTGACAGGTGTGGGTTTTCTTGTTATATATTTACATAATCAGAAAACACATGTAGAAATCCTGATTTTACAGGTACGGCAAATTAATGTCTTTATTAGTTACACAATAATTCCTGCAGTAGACTTTATGCCAAGCAAATTATAATCCCCACCTCACGTGACCTCAACACTCCAGTACGCTGAAAGACAAATCTTTATTCAATTTGGAGACTTGGAAACAGACCAACTCCCAAAAGATTGTGGTATTAGGGTGGAAAGATAGCAATAAATGGACAATCCAGAATTGGTACTGGTACATGGTGGACCACATCCACTTCGAAATTATGGAAATAAGATTAAATAACTTTGATGAAAATAAATTGGAGAAGCTGATGGCACAATGGAATAAGGTGAAAAATTATATCTTAAGTAGAATTTATGACGACAATGTGAAAAATAAATTCCAATCACTTTTTATATGTAAATGTAAACCGGAGCTAAGGAAGAAATTGAAACTTATTGTAAATAATATAACCCCCTAAACGGTGGTGGGTTTTTTATTGATGTTGGGCACGTTTTCTTTTAAGTATTTTTTGTTTGTTGTTAATTTAGTAAATAAACCAATTTAAAAAATATTTTTTAAAAAAAACAATAATTCCTGCAGTAGACTTTATGCCAAGCAAATTATAATCCCCACCTCATGTGACCTCAACACTACAGTACGCTGAAAGACAAATCTTTATTCAATTTGGAGACTTGGAAACAGACCAACTCCCAAAAGATTCTGGATGGTTTACAATTTTTAAAAAGTTAATCTGGAAGAATGTAACAGCTAAACATACCCCAGAGCAGCTAAAACTAGCAAAAGTTTGGTATCCATGCCAACCCAAGCCAAAGAGCACTGCTTTAACAATCTCCAGAATGCTATAGAAACGGAGGATGCCATTCCAAAGGGCATCTACTGCAACAGAAAAAACACAGTGCCTACATGATATTGTTTCCACTAAGGTAGTGGTTCTCAACCTGGGGATTGGGACAGCTTTGGGGGTCAAATGATGGTTTCACAGGGGTTGCCTAAGACCGTGGGAAAAGACAAATTTCCCATTGTGTTAGGAACTAAAGCTTCTATTATGGCGCCTTGGAACATATTTTTGCAATCCAATCAATCAGGTGTTTACAGTGGGGGTGTCCCTCTGACCTTCCTGCCAATCAACGTAAAGCTCTGTTGGGAGAATTTGCAGTAGACTTATGGTTGGGGGTCACAACAAGAGGAACTATATTAAGGGGTTGAGGTGTTAGAAAGGTTGAGAACCACTGCAATAAAGGGATCTGAAGCATGATCACCACTCTGCCCAATTGCTCTGGCTGGTCAGAAAATAGTATCTCAAATAACCCTGCCTTGAACTTGGACCTCCTTATCTATTCTCAACAGAGCTCAAACAACCAAGTTTCATCATCACCAACACTTGTGCAAAGGTCTGATTTATAACACCTGTTTCAGTTATAAGCCATGCCCAGCACTGCCTAACCTGATGTTCTCCAAGATACACTGGACTTCTGTTCCCATCATTAATTTTTCCAAAGCCACCAGCCTCGGTAAATTATTGGGCGTTTGATAATATATATAAATAAACAAGACAGGAGCTATTCTACAGACCTGCAAAGAGGCCAAACTTTTCTATTTTTTCTAGCAAGAACAAGGGAGGTGGTGAGTTCGATCCTAGGCAGAGGCAGGTGTAAGGGTCTCCTGCTTGGGCAGGGGGTTGGACTAGATGACCTACAAGGTCCTTTCCAACTCTGTTAATCTGTTAAGCATGCCTTTGACCTACAATTCATAACCACCAAGCTTAGTGATGATGCACAAGTTTCATCGGAATGACTGCTTCATGCAACTATTAAAAGAGCAGATTTAAGATACCGGGGGCATTTTTTTTGCTACTAGCTTTTGGAGGCTTCGTTTTGAACCTGGTCTTTTATCACAGAAACCAGGATCATCATCAGCAAAACAATGGGGAAAATATTCCTTATCCTTGCAGAGCCACCGTCTTCTATGAGGAACTGGGGCCGCGCGATGTTGAAAGCCGCAGCGCAAAGCCACGTTTATCTCTGCGTGTTGTCTTTGGTCTTAGGAACGAAGCGCCTGATAGAAGTTGCACCGAACCCCGGGGAGCCCGGCAGATTAAGCTTCGGCCAAGGACCGGTCATCCTCGTTTCCACATTGTATCACAATCGCCCCCCCCCCTCTACCGCCCCCCCACACAGACACACTCACGCTCCGAGCACTTCTCAAGGCCAACCCATAGTAGTGCTGAACGCAGTCCCTCCAACCCAGCCCGAAAGTCCCGGCGACAGCGCCCTCCGGACTGCCCCCAGCCACGGCGACATTAAAAGACGCTGCCATCTTACTGCATCAGCTGCGAATTCTACCAACGGAGCCCCGAGAGCGCCCGCCTCTTCCTGTCTTGGACGCCTAGCGGGAGGTACCACGGGCAGCGCCGGGGAGGGGAAGCGGAAGAAACCATGTCTGCTCAAAGAGGAGAAGACCAGCAGATCCAAAGCAATCCCCTACTCGTCAACAAATAATTACCCCGCAAAGAAGGAGTACGGAGGAGAGGGTGAAGTGCCACACTGAGCCAGAAGGACTTCTTACTTCTAAGAAGGACGAACTACTCTCTCTCTCTGTTTATTTATTTTTATTTATTTATTTATTTATTTTGTCCAATACACAATGAGGGTTTTAGTGGGTATACTGTATATCTATATACACATAGTAGAATACATGATGAAGGTTATAGAGGAGATACTCATAATAAAATGTATCTAAGAAATAATAGAAAAGAAGATATAGTAATAGAACATATCAATGAAAGAATAGAAGAAGAGATATAGGAATAAAAGAAAGGTGTAGGAGATATAGGAGAGCAATAGGACAATGTCTCTCTCTCTCTCTCTCTCTCTCTCTCTCTCTCTCCTCTCTCTCTCTCTCTCTCTCTCTCTAGATGATTGATAGATAGACAGACAGACAGACAGACGGATGGATGGATGAGGCCAAAATAAGGCTGAAATAGATCATAGAAACATAGAAACATAGAAGACTGACAGCAGAAAAAGACCTCATGGTTCATCTAGTCTGCCCTTATACTATTTCCTGTATTTTATCTTACAATGGATATATGTTTATCCCAGGCATGTTTAAATTCGGTTACTGTGGATTTACCAACCACGTCTGCTGGAAGTTTGTTCCAAGGATCTACTACTCTTTCAGTAAAATAATATTTTCTCATGTTGCCTTTGATCTTTCCCCCAACTAACTTCAGATTGTGTCCCCTTGTTCTTGTGTTCACTTTCCTATTAAAAACACTTCCCTCCTGAACCCTATTTAACCCTTTAACATATTTAAATGTTTCGATCATGTCCCCCCTTTTCCTTCTGTCTTCCAGACTATACAGATTGAGTTCATTAAGTCTTTCCTGATACATTTCATACTTAAGACCTTCCACCATTCTTGTAGCCCGTCTTGGGGCCCGTTCAATTTTGTCAATATCTTTTTGTAGGTGAGGTCTCCAGAACTGAACACAGTACTCCAAATATGGTCTCACCAGCGCTCTATATAAGGGGATCACAATCTCCCTCTTCCCTCTTGTTAAACCTCTAGCTATGCAGCCAAGCATCCTACTTGCCTTTCCTACCGCCCGACCACACTGCTCACCCATTTTGAGACTGTCAGAAATCACTACCCCTAAATCCTTCTCTTCTGAAGTTTTTGCTAACACAGAACTGCCAATGCAATACTCAGATTGAGGATTCCTTTTCCCCAAGTGCATTATTTTACATTTGGAAACATTAAACTGCAGTTTCCATTGCTTTGACCATTTATCTAGTAACGCTGAATCATTTACCATATTACAGACCCCTCCAGGAATATCAACCCTATTGCACACTTTAGAGTCATCGGCAAATAGGCAAACCTTCCCTACCAAACCTTCCCCTATGTCACTCACAAACATATTAAAAAGAATAGGACCCAGAACAGACCCTTGTGGCACACCGCTTGTAACCTGTCTCTGCTCAGAATACTCGCCATTAACAATAACTCTCTGATGTCTATGCTTCAGCCAGCTTGAAATCCACTGAACTATCCAGGGATTAAGTCCAATCTTCACTAATTTATCTATCAGCTCTTTATGTGGAACCGTATCAAAGGCTTTGCTGAAGTCCAGATAGGCAATATCCACGGCACCACCTTGATCCAACACCTTTGTGACATAGTCAAAGAACTCAATGAGATTAGTCTGACACGATTTGCCTTCAGTAAAGCCATGCTGATTTGGGTCCAATAAGTTATTGTTTTTTAGATGCTGATTTATCCTCTTTTTGAGTAGAGTCTCCATCATTTTAACTACAACTGATGTCAAGCTAACTGGCCTGTAGTTACCAGCTTCTTCTCTACTGCCCTTCTTGTGGATAGGCACAACACTGGCCATTCTCCAATCCTCAGGGACATCTCCTGTTAACAGGGATTGGTTAAACAAATCAGTCAGGGGGGTAGCAATGACAGATCTGAGTTCTTTAAGAACTCTGGGGTGGATGCCATCTGGACCCATTGCCTTATTTATCTTTAATCTTTCAAGTTCTTCTAAGACATCGGCTTCTAAGATCACTGGAGCTGAATCCGTACAGCTGGAAGCAATGCTATATCCCTCTATAGTATTATTTTGTAAGGTGTCTTTTGAGAAAACTGAACAGAAGTAGCTATTGAAATGGTCAGCGATCTCCTTATTCCCATCAATGCATGTATTATTCCCGGTACTAAGCTTTGTGATGCTGCAGTTTTTCTTCTTCCTATCACTAATATATCTGAAGAAGGTTTTATCCCCCTTCTTTACAGATTTTGCTATTTCTTCCTCTTTTGAGGCTTTAGCAGCATATATTATCTGTTTCGCCTCCTTCTGTCTCATTTTATACACCTCTCTATCAGCTATACTTCCAGACTCTTTATACCTCCTATAGGCAGCCTTTTTTTCATTGACTATAGCCCTTACATCATTGCTAAACCATAGCGGTTTCTTCTTCCTTTTACCTTTAGTTACTTGCTTTACATAAAGTCTTGTGGCTTTTAAGATGGCCTTTTTTAATACAGTCCACTGGGTGCTCGCTCCTGCCAATTTATTCCTCCCCTTTAATTCATTATTTAAATATTCCCCCATTGCATTAAAATTTGTTTTTCTGAAATCCAATACTTTGGTTGCAGTATAGGATTGCTCACAATCAGTTTTTACATCAAACCACAAACATAGATGGTCACTGCAACCTAAATTTTCTCCCACCTTGACCTCTGAAACCCAATTCCCATTTGTAAAAACTAAATCTAGAATATTCTCCCCTCTAGTTGGTGTCTTAACTAGCTGTGCCAGAGCTGCTCCTGTAAAGGCCTCTACTATATTCTTACTTTTGCATGTAAGGGCACTGGGGATATTCCAGTCAACATCAGGCATGTTGAAATCACCCATAACCACAATATCTCCCTTTACTGCCATTTGGGTAATTTCATCCATCATCTTGTTGTCATGTTCCTCAGATTGCCCTGGAGGCCTATAGATCACCCCAATTCTAATGACAGAACTCAGAATTGTATATTTTGTATGCAAATCCAGAGGGTCTCCAGATCTTTACATGTATTTTGAATTAGTATTGTTTTTAGACTTTCTTTAACATAAATGGCTACTCCACCTCCCCTTCTCTCTATTCTATCCTTCCTATACAGTGTATATCCTGGTATGGATATTTCCCATTCATTAGAATCCTTAAACCATGTCTCGGTTATGGCAACCAGATCCAAATTATCTCTAGATATTATGGCCATTAACTCACAGAGCTTGTTGCTCAAGCTTCGAGCATTCGTGTACATTACCCGAAGAACATTATTTTCATTATTAGTTTGCCCCTTATCATCAACAACTACATCTATTTTATTTACAGCTCCCTTTTCATAAGCTTCCAGAAACTGATTTATCCTCATTGGTCGGGGACAGAAATCCTCCACATCTGGTACATCTCTGTCCCCTTTACCTAGTTTAAATGCCTGTCCAAAAAAGTTCTGAATTCCTCACCGAGCACCTGGGTACCTCTGTATGATGGATGCAAACCATCCCTCTTAAACAACTCCCTATTAGACCACCTACTGACATCATGACTTACATAACCAAAACCTTCAGCTTTACACCACTGCCTTAACCACACATTAAACTCTCTGATACAACTTGTTTTACCCTCCTGGCCACAAACCGGTAACACCTCTGAGAAAGTCACTGAATCAGTTATTTTACCCAGCTCCACACTTAGACATTGAAAATCTCTTTTTACTACATTAACATTTCTCTGGGACAAATCGTTTGTGCCAAGATGCACCACCACATCAACTTTATTCCCTTTACTCACAGCCTTGACAATGTTTGTAATCCGCCTCCTGTCCCTGTGGGCAGTGGCTCCTGGAAGACACCTCATCACCTTCACCACATCCTTCCTCTGTCCCAAATCAACACCTCTGACAATCGAGTCACCCACAAGAACATGTGTCCTCTCTTTATTTCTACTAACTGGACTTGGTTTGGTGACACTATGCTCCTCATTTACAACAACTTCTCCTTTGAACATCCCCTCATTCTCCGCCTGAGGGGCCTTGCTAATATCTACAACATCCCTACTATTTAAATCCGCAAGAACATTATAGGAATTGGATACAGAGAGACCAAAATTGTTATGTTTTTGCTCAACTGCACGCAATCTTCCTGAACCAACAGTTGTCCAAACAGCCCTCCTCCTCGGGGGGCACTGTGGAAGTGGAGGCTGCACACATGGCTGCATTACAGCACGTGGCTGGGACAATCTTTCCACTTCTGACTGCAAGCTACAAACTAAGGACTGCAATCTAGAGATCACGCCCTCTAACCTAGATGTCCTAATGCAAAGAGGGCAGTACCCCAAGTTCCACAAGGTACTACGGAACACAACAGCCAAACAAGTGTTACACTGCACCAAGCCAATCATCTTAACAATGTATTGAAATACAGGTACTTAGCAAGAAAATGAACCCCTATCGCTACCAAACTTTGCTGATTTTGGTTGGGCCACTAGTTATCTATCCTCCTCCTCTGTGTTCTGGAAGTGCAGCTTAAAATGTTTTTTCTCACTCTGTTAAACTTCCCAGTCTAGTCCCCTCCTCCCTGAATTCAAAAACACAATCAGCCAATAGAATTTCCCCTTACAACCAGTTATATCCTCTCCCCCTTGAATTCAGAATTCAGATCTATCTTAGTTTCCCTTAATTTTCAAATTCAGCATCCTGGCTCAATCTAATACTTATACATATACATACTGTATGTACATACATACATACATGATGTGTGTGTGCGTGTGATATGACAGATAGATAGATAGATAGATAGATAGATAGATAGATAGATAGATAGATAGATGATCTCTGAAAATATCTACTGACCCCTCGCATTCTAGATAGAAACTCTTTCAACTTCTATCCTCAAAACAATGCTATAGAGCAGGGATGGCGAATATATTTGGCGAATGGGAAATATCCATACCAGGATATACACTGTATAGGAAGGATAGAATAGAGAGAAGGGGAGGTGGAGTAGCCATTTATGTTAAAGAAACTCTAAAAACAACACTAATTCAAAATACATGTCAAGATCTAGAGACCCTCTGGATTTGCATGCAAAATAAAGACGGTTCTGTCATTAGAATTGGGGTGATCTATAGGCCTCCAGGGCAATCTGAGGAATATGACAACAAGATGGTGGATGAAATTACCCAAATGGCAGTAAAGGGAGATATTGTGGTTATGGGTGATTTCAACATGCCTGATGTTGACTGGAATATCCCCAGTGCCCTTACATGCAGAAGTAAGAATATAGTAGAGGCCTTTACAGGAGCAGCTCTGGCACAGCTGGTTAAGACACCAACTAGAGGGGAGACTATTCTAGATTTAGTTTTTACGAATGGGAATTGGGTTTCAGATGTCAAGGTGGGAGAAAATTTAGGTTGCAGTGACCATCTATGTTTGTGGTTTGATGTAAAAACTCATTGTGAGCAATCCTATAATGCAACCAAAGTATTGGATTTCAGAAAAACAAATTTTAATGCAATGGGGGAATATTTAGATAATGAATTAAAGAGGAGGGATAAAATGGCAGGAGCGAGCACCCAGTGGACTGTATTTAAAAAGGCCATCTTAAAAGCCACTGGACTGTATGTAAGACAAATAACTAAAGGTAAAAGGAAGAAGAAACCGCTATGGTTTAGCAATGATGTAAGGACTATAGTCAATGAAAAAAAGGCTGCCTATAGGAGGTATAAAGAGTCTGGAAGTATAGCTGATAGGGAGGTGTATAAAATGAGACAGAAGGAGGCGAAACAGATAATATATGCTGCTAAAGCCTCAAAAGAGGAAGAAATTGCCAAATCTCTAAAGAAGGGGGATAAAACCTTCTTCAGATATATTAGTGATAAGAAGAAGAAAAACTGCGGCATCACGAAGCTTAGTACCGGGAAAAATACATGCATTAATGGGAATAAGGAGATCGCTGACCATTTCAATAGCTACTTCTGTTCAGTTTTCTCAAAAGACACCTTACAAAATAATACTATAGAGGGATATAGCATTGCCTCCAACTGTACGGATTCAGCTCCAGTGATCTTAGAAGCCGATGTCTTAGAAGAACTTGAACGATTAAAGATAAATAAGGCAATGGGTCCAGATGGCATCCACCCCAGAGTTCTTAAAGAACTCAGATCTGTCATTGCTACCCCCCTGACTGATTTGTTTAACCAATCCTTGTTAACAGGAGATGTTCCTGAGGATTGGAGAATGGCAAGTGTTGTGCCTATCCACAAGAAGGGCAGTAGAGAAGAAGCTGGTAACTACAGGCCAGTTATCTTGACATCAGTTGTCGTTAAAATGATGGAGACTCTACTGAAAAAGAGGATAAATCAGCACCTAAAAAACAATAAATTATTGGACCCAAATCAGCATGGCTTTACTGAAGGCAAATCATGTCAGACTAATCTCATTGATTTCTTTGACTATGTCACAAAGGTGTTGGATGAAGGTGGTGCCGTGGATATTGCCTACCTGGACTTCAGCAAAGCCTTTGATACGGTTCCACATAAAGAGCTGATAGATAAATTAGTGAAGATTGGACTTAATCCCTGGATAGTTCAATGGATTTGCAGCTGGCTGAAGCATAGACACCAGAGGGTTGTTGTGAATGGTGAGTATTCTGAGCAGAGTCAGGTTACAAGCGGTGTGCCACAAGGGTCTGTTCTGGGTCCTATTCTTTTTAATATGTTTGTGAGTGACATAGGGGAAGGTCTGGTAGGGAAGGTTTGCCTATTTGCCGATGACTCTAAAGTGTGCAATAGGGTTGATATTCCTGGAGGCGTCGGCAATATGGTAAATGATTTAGCTTTACTAGATAAATGGTCAAAGCAATGGAAACTGCAGTTTAATGTTTCCAAATGTAAAATAATGCACTTGGGGAAAAGGAATCCTCAATCTGACTATTGTATTGGCAGTTCTGTGTTAGCAAATACTTCAAAAGAAAAGGATTTAGGCGTAGTGATTTCTGACAGTCTCAAAATGGGTGAACAGTGCAGTCAGGCAGTAGGGAAAGCAAGTAGGATGCTTGGCTGCATAGCTAGAGGTATAACAAGCAGGAAGAGGGAGATTATGATCCCGCTATATAGAATGCTGGTGAGACCACATTTGGAATACTGTGTTCAGTTCTGGAGACCTCACCTACAAAAAGATATTGACAAAATTGAACGGGTCCAAAGACGGGCTACAAGAATGGTGGAAGGTCTTAAGTATAAAGCGTATCAGGAAAGACTTAATGAACTCAATCTGTATAGTCTGGAGGACAGAAGGAAAAGGGGGGACATGATCGAAACATTTAAATATATTAAAGGGTTAAATAAGGTCCAGGAGGGAAGTGTTTTTAATAGGAAAGTGAACACAAGAACAAGGGGACACAATCTGAGGTTAGTTGGGGGAAAGATCAAAAGCAACATGAGAAAATATTATTTTACTGAAAGAGTAGTAGATCCTTGGAACAAACTTCCAGCAGACGTGGTAGATAAATCCACAGTAACTGAATTTAAACATGCCTGGGATAAACATATATCCATCCTAAGATAAAATACAGAAAATAGTATAAGGGCAGACTAGATGGACCATGGGGTCTTTTTCTGCCGTCAGACTTCTATGTTTCTATGTTTCTATATTTATATACAGTATATACACACACACAGCTCAAAAAAATTAAGGGAACTCTTAAACAACACAATATAACTCCAATTAAATCAAACTTCTATGAAATCAAACTGTCCACTTAGGAAGCAACACTGATTGACAATCAATTTCACATGTCAGCACCTTCAACTTTGTACAAAACAAAGTATTCAGTGAGAATATTTCATTCATTCAGATCTAGGATGTGTTCTTTGAGTGTTCCCTTTTTTATTTATTTTTATTTTTCTAAGCAGTTTATGTATGTATGTGTATGTATATATGTGTATATATGTAGGTGTATATATATAAATATATATGCATATACATGCATGCATACACATACATACATACACTATATATACTGTATGTGTGTATATATAGATAGTATGTAAAATAATATTTTTTTAAAAATGTTAATTGTAACATCTTTGAAGTTTAATAAAAATATAAGAATATTTATGCTATAGCACAGTGAAAATCTTTTGACCAATTATTACAGAAAATGTAAACATGTCTTTAGATCAGATCATGTTTCTTATTTAAATCTGAAGAGTTGGAAGACATAAGCTCTTCTTATGAGGTAAGATGACATATTTAAATGCACCGTTGTCTTTAATGCTCTGCTTACACAATCACGTTGTTTTGACATAAAATCTGGAGTGAAGGAGTAAACTTTTAATAGAAAGGACCAGGGAACAAATAGTTAAAGCCAACAACAATGTGGTGGATTGTGAAACAGTATGTCCAGCAAGTAAACATTCTGGCTTTGAAATATAGGCTGAGGATATTTGTTTTTTCAAGATACAATATACCACTTCTATATACAGTATAGCTCTATAGCTATATACTGTACTATATAACAAATTCCACTGCTAGCTTTGCTTGTATGGAAGGGAATGTTTTGCATTTGGCAATAAATAATTGTTTGCAACCTACTTTATTTTCATAGATCTGTATCAGTTGTTTTAATCATATGTCTGCTTTTTACCCTTATGATTAATTACTAATCAATGGTATTTAAATATAAATGAAGCAAGAAACCAAGCAAAATAACAGGTTCAGATAGAATGGGAAACTTGTATAACAAGTTCCTGCCTCAATTTAATTCATTCCACTAAGAAAATTATATCTCAGATATGTCATTTTACTTCCAAATGCAAACCTCTTCCATTCTGAACAGACCTAGGGCCAAGATCTATGTCATTGTTGCCCACCGGCATATGAAGAGCAGCAAAAATTTCATACAGTGTTGTGTACTGTATGTAGAATTTTATTTAAATAGTTTAATTGTTTTTAGATTTGGTATATCATCCTTCAGAACAGATTACACAGATCTGATATACTGTATCACCCTCCAGGACAGAGGCTTACATACTGTACAATAACATTTAAAGTTTAAAATGAACTAATATACAACCTGTAAATACAAGGGTAGATAGTAGGGATGCAAAACTAAAATGCTAAAGCATACAATTAATTTCTAATAAAAAAAGCCTGAGAGAAGTCAAGGCTTTTTGCCTGATGCAAGAGATATGGTCAATAAAAACATCCTTTCTAAAGTTGCCCAGAAGAAAATTAAAGACAATTATGTTTTCAATGATATGACACCTATAAAGCAAACTATATGTAAGGTTCACATTTCTGGTCTTGTTCATTGAACAAATGAGAAGAGGAAAGAGCAAGAGATGTTAAAAGGTAGGAAATTATCAATGGATTTATGCTAAAAGAGAACTGAGATGCATAGCATGAATATAATATATTAGTCATGGATTTATGTACCATATTTTTCGAACTATAAGATGCTCCAGACTATGAGATACACTTTTGGGAAGGAAAACAAGTGGGTAGGAAATCTGCCAAAGTCTCACAGCATCCATCCAGTATTCACATGGCCTGTTTGCCGCGACTATTGCCCACCGCCGTGGCCCGTTCTGGAACAGCTGATTGGTGCCTCACCAACTTCCTTCCCTCCCATCAAAATATTTGGAGTGTAATACACACAGACATTTGCACCCACTTTGGGGTGGGGGAGTGCATCTTATACTCCAAAAAATATGGCTATGTATGTGTGTTTGTCTATGCATAGATTTGTTTTCGCACCCAAAATAGAAACCAACATTTTATACTCTTGACATTACAGGATAGAAATACTGTAATAGAAAAATTAACTGAAGAAACCTTCCCCGACTCACAAATTGAAAAATAAAAAAGCATCTAGTACTTAGAAAGTACATACTAAGAAAGCGGTCAGTTTAATAGGTTGGTATCTTAGATAAAACATTCAAAGTCTCATTTTCCATTACACAATTTAACTATATCATATACTTCTTTTCCCATTTGTGGAATGGGAAGTTTAAATCTATGAGATGCTATAAACGCGTTAATTTATTTTTCGAAGGTCATAACCCAGATGATAAAATCTTAGATAGCATTTGCTTCCAAATAGACACGAAATTCTCTAATATTAATGTTTTTAATGCAAGGGGGTGCAAAGGGAAGTTTATGACAAACTTTTAGTTTATCACTGTAGTATGCTATAATTGGAAAATATAGAATTATTTATTTATAGCAAATACTTTAAAATATATTAACAGATAGATTTTGTAACACTGTTCTACCACTTTCCCCAATCTGTATTTAGACTTAGGACAGTGTTGGAAAAAATATCAGACTGACAATTCTTGAAATAGACAAGATGGTCTGCAATAATATTGCATATATCCCACTTACCTGGCAGCGTTAGTTCATATCTATTCCTTTTAATATGAATTTTAAAGTATTACAGTGCCAAATGTGCCATTTTCATTCCTAAGCATACTTACTAAAAACTAACCAGCACTGGATTTAAATTTTACTTCTAAGTTAAGAAACATGGAGTGAGGCTGTGTAGGGAAAAACTGTTTTCCCTGCCAGAATTTTGACTCGTTTAATTTCCATCAGTCAATTTAAATTAATGTATTTTTAATCCATCAAAATTATAAAATGGAATTATTACAATTATGCTTATTTGTTTATCATATCCCAAAGAATCTGGGCAGACTCTGATAGCTCTAATTTTTTAATTTGATTGTGATAATATTTTAAATAAAATTTGGGAATTTCAAACATATTTATGTTGTATATGCACAGCTCCGTGCCCATATGATCATAAAGCATCATCTGCATTGAATAATTTTCCTGACTTTGTTAGGGAAAAAAGAAATTGCTAGGAAGAGTTGGGGAGTTGGGCAGCATAGAAATTAGACTAATAAATGAATAAATTAATTTAATTTTGCAGCTGCAATTTGAGTGTCAGGAATTCTCACTTCCTGGTCTGTCCACTCTCTTGCAAAGTATGTTATTCTTTCAGAATCCTTTTAAATTTCCTTAAATTTTCCCTATTCCTTTTGTCTTTGGTTGACATGGATGTGAGGGGGGGGGGAATTGCAGTGCAAAATGAGGTTGCCTCTGGTTTTGGAGACCAGAAGAAAGGTGTCAGAGTAGAGTAAACAGTGCTGTTATGGCCCCATCGTATTCCAGTTTTTAGGAGGAAGAGGAAGAGGAGTTGGAACTGGGACTGTCAAACAGGGGGTGGCATATCTCCCTTACAATGTTTGGAGAGGCCAGTGGCTGAGGACAATGCTGGCCAGGCTCTCAGGCATTGCTCAACTAGATGGAGAGCTGCAGACAGGCAATGATTGTTGAGAGACAGCAGATCCCCTGTGATGAGGAACAGCTGGCTCCCCCACTCCATCTGAGAGCACAGAGAGGAGAGGAGAGACAAGCTCAAAGGAGGTCTGCCAAGCTACTGGTGAGAAGGTTGCCCTGGAACATATGACATGGGTTGACTTAAGCAAAAGCTAAGGGAGATTATCTTTGTTGGGAACAATTGTTTGCTTTGACATAGCTTTGGAAAAACTTAGCCTTGACTTGTGTGTCTGGCTTTGCTTTGCCTTATGCCTTTGCCTGGTAGACTTACTTTGTGGCTTTGTCCTGTGGACTTTGACTATGAACCTTGTCCAAACTTGTTCAGCTGGTTCGGACTGGTTCAGGCGAACTGGATGCTAATTTTTCATCTGGTTCGCTGAAACGGTAGTTGCAAGGGCTGGCTGGCCCCACCCACCCCTTCCAGGAGTTCCACGCAGCCCATTTTGGATGCCTGGTAAGTGCAGGGTACATGCACCAGGGTACATGCACCAGAGCCTACAAAACGTTTGCCAGACTAATCCTTGAATACAGTTCATCTGTCTGGAACCCAGACCACATCTCGGACATCAACACCCTAGAAAATGTCCAAAGATACTTCACCAGAAGAGCCCTTCACTCCTCCACTCGAAACAGAATACCCTATGTAAGCAGACTATCAATCCTTGGTCTTGAAAGCTTAGAACTACGATGCCTAAAACACGATCTAAGTATTGCCCACAAAATCATATGCTGCAACATCCTGCCTGTCAATGACTACTTCAGCTTCAACCACAACAACACAAGAGCACGCAACAAATTCAAACTTAATATTAATCACTCCAAGCTTGACTGTAAAAAATATGACTTTAGCAATCGAGTTGTCGAAGCATGGAACTCATTACCGGACTCAGTAGTGTCAACCCCTAACCCCCAACATTTTCCCCTTAGACTATCCATGATTGACCTCTTCAGGTTCCTAAGAGGTCAGTAAGGGGCATACATAAGTGCACTAGCCTGCCTTTCGTCCCCTGTCCAATTGTCTCTCCTTATCTCATATATCATATATCTTTTCTTCCTTTCATATATCTTCTCTACTTTTATATCTTTTCTTTATATATAATACCTCATGTCTAGTCTCTTCAATATGTATTGTGTATTAGACAAAATAAATAAATAAAATAAATAAAATAAAAATGCAGAGGCTCTGGGAGGGCGAAAAACAGCCTACCTGGAAGTCCAGAAACATGCCCATTTCCAGTCTGCGGAACGCCGCCAGAGCCTGGGGGAAGCCGTTTTCCACCCTCCCAGAGGCTTGAAGAAAGCCTTCGGAGTCTGGGGAGGGCAAAACCTCCCCCCCATAGCGCACAAAACCTAATAGGCCACGCCCACCATCACCACGCCCACCCAGCAACTGGGCAGAGAACTGGTTGCTAAAACCTTTCAATCTCATCCCTGACCTTGCCCAATGAGCTTGCACCTTCTGTTTGGACTTCCTCTCTGGCTTTGAGAATTGTTTTTTTGCTTGCTGGCTTTTGTTTCTAGGATTGTCTGCCTTCAGGATGGTATGGGGCAGAGCCTTAACAGAGGTTGTGGAACCAATTCTTGTGGAATTAATAGAGCAATAAAGGATTCTATTGAAGCCTGCCTCTGCCTAGGTGACCTGGATCGTAATACAGTGGTACCTCTACTTAAGAACTTAATTCGTTCCGTGACCAGATTCTTAAGTAGAAAAGTTTGTAAGTAGAAGCAATTTTTCCCATAGGAATCCATGTAAAAGCAAATAATGCGTGCAAACCCATTAGGAAAGAAATAAAAGCTCGGAATTTGGGTGGGAAGAGGAAGAGGAAGAGGAGGAGGAGGACAGTCGCTGCCGAAGGAAGCAGGTGAGGTGAGGGGAATAAAAAAAATCCAAAACTTTAAGGCTTAAAAAAAAAGAGGGACTGAGGCGGCGAGGAGGAGCACGTGCCTCCCATACACTGCGCCAGAGAGAGAAACCCAGGGGGAACGGCAGGAAACTGGCCGAGCCTTTGTGCCGCTCTTAAATTTCCCAGGAATTTTTTCCAGGCTCGGGTTCTTAAGTAGAAAATGGTTCTTAAGAAGAGGCAAAAAAATCTTGAACACCCAGTTCTTATCTAGAAAAGTTCTTAAGTAGAGGTACCACTGTACATCTCTTTGGACTTCCCTTCTGATACTTGCCTTCTGATACCAAACACTAAAAGCTGTCCCACACAAATGATCTACATTTCATGTAATTAAAGTAAAATATCTTAATTATACAGTGATCCCTCGAGTTTCGCGATCTCGATCTTTGCGAAACGCTATACTCGTGATTTTTCCACGCGATGATTTCACTCCCTTCCTTTCTCATCTTTCTTTCTCTCTCTCTTTCTCTATCTTGCTTCTTCCTCTCTCACACTCTTCCTCCCTCTCTCATCTCTTTCTTTCCTTCTCTCTCTTTCTCTATCTCTCCCCCTCTTGCTCTCGAGCGGCGGGCGGCACCCAGGGAAGGTTCCTTCAGCCGCCCAGCAGCTGATCTGCTCGGCAGCGCAGTAGCAGCGAGGAGCCGAAGATGGGGTTTCCCCTTTGCATGGGCAACGGGGAAACCCCATCTTCGGCTCCTCGCTCCTACTGCGCTGCCGAGCAGATCAGCTGCTGGGCGGCCGAAGGAACCTTCCCTGGGTCTTCAACTCCCAGAATTCCCCGCCGCCCACGCAAAGGGGAAACCCCGATCGTGCACCGAGCGGCGGACAAGCGGCGGGCGGACAAGCGGCGGAAAAGCGGCGGGCGGAAAAGCGGCGGGCGGAAAAGCGGCGGGCGGAAAAGCGGCGGGCGGAAAAGCGGCGGGCGGAAAAGCGGCGGGCGGAAAAGTGGCGGACAAGCGGCGGGCGGACAAACGGCGGACAGGCGGCAGCCGGACAAGCCGCGGACAAGCGGCGGGTGGACAAGCGGCGGACAAGCGGCGGGTGGAAAAGCGGCGGCCGGAAAAGCGGTGGGCGGAAAAGCGGCGGGCGGAAAAGCGGCAGATAAGCGGCGGGCGGAAAAGCGGCGGGCAGGTGGGCAGGCGGGCAGGCAGGCGGCTCCTCAGCTGCTGGGCGGCGGAAGGAACCTTCCCTGGGTCTTCCCAGGTGTGGAAGTAAAAACACCATCTGCACATGCGCGGCCATGGAAAAAGGGGCGCGCATGCGCAGATGGTGTTTTTACTTCCGCACCACTACATTGCGAAAAATCGAGTATCGCGAGGGGTCTTGGAATGTAACCCTTGCGATACTTGAGGGATCACTGTAATCTGAATTGTAATTCAGGTTTATTATTAATGGAATTTAAACTACATCTATCTTTAACTATGCTGAAAAATATAAGCTTAAAAGGCCTTATGCACAACACTTTAAATGCCAAATAAATATTTTTTTAAAGCTGTCATACATGAACTGCAAAAATCTTGAAAAACATGAGAGAACAATAGAGAGACAGAAGATTATGTGTCTCTTTGCTGGACAAATCTCTGTCCAGATTTTTGGCTACCTAGACCTGGTAGACATACTACATTTTTTAATGATTAGCCTTAGCATCAGGAAGTAGACTCATATTAAAGCAACTTACCTTTTTACCTATATGTATCATAGATGAAAAAATAGAAGTTATAATGGCACAGAGTGTATTGAAATCCAGGATTATCTGAAGTAGCCGTTCATTTTCTGTTTCATGCCCAAGAAAAAGAAAAAGAAACAGTTCTTACCAATTATCTTTATATATGAAATGTTTTTTAAAATCTGGTCTTTTAATATTTAGATTAATTTTGCTTACCATTACTAATGATACGATTTGGATTCATTAGATTGTTCTCTTGTACTTCTTTGACGTCCTGTTGCTCTAGATTTTTTTTTCCTGAAGCATTTGGCTTTTTCTTACTATTTGTGTTTTTTTCAGAATACTGATCATTCGTAGCTTCCTTATTTGAATTCAAATGATTTTTTTCCTGGAGACCATTACCATTATCTGCAAAGAATTACATATTATATTTTTAATGTATATGACATTTTAGCTGGTTGTATTCTGCATCATTATCTTACATCTTGAAGAAATACAGCGTTCCCTCGATTTTCGTGGGTTCGAACTTCACGAATAGCCTATATCACAGTTTTTAAAAAAATATTAATTAAAAAATACTTCACGGTTTTTTCTATACCACGGTTTTCCCTGCCCGATGATGTCATATGTCATTGCCAAACTTTCATCTGCTATTTGCTGATTGGCCGAAATCTCAGCCAATCAACATTATTATCGCAAAAAAACCTTGTTAATAAATAATTATGTTTATAAATATCAGGATCACTAAGTGTCTTATTCAATGGTGAGTACCAGTAATAATGGTGAGTAAATGATTATTAAGGGAATGGAAATGGTAATTTAGGGATGTGTTAAGGGATGGCTTGTGATACTGCTCATAGGCAAAAATGGTGTATTTACTTCCGCATCTCTACTTTGCGGAAATTCAACTTTCGCGGGCAGTCTCGGAACGCATCCCCCGGGAAAATCGAGGGAACACTGTATAGGCTTTTCAGTTGCACAGTTTTTTGACTGAAAAAAAATTGAATTTTATTATTAGAATTTATGCAAAATTGCATGGCCCTCCCAGTCTCCATTTTCGCTGGCAGAGGCACCGTGGGCTGGTCCTTAGCTATTTCCAGGGTGGCGGTGCAGGCCTTATCTAAGCACTTCAAGGGACGGATTCAGCCTGCAGGCCTTCAATTTGACACCCCTTGAGGAGGGCATTAACTTGAAGTTCTGCCACTGTAAAAGAGGCATCCATTTTTTGTTGCATTCTGCCTTTTTAAAAAAAAGTGCTTTATTTAAAAGCAAAAATTTTCAAGAATGCTTGGTTTATCTACTTTTATTATCAAAACAGAGACCTAGTACCTTATTCTATCTTTTGGTTTTCACAGTTGTTTCTGATATCCCACATAAGCCCTTGGGTTTCTGACAGTAAATGCATTTTCGGTCTTCACACACTTCTCGTGTTCAATATTTAATTTATATTGATGTTCCACCAAAGTTGTTGTTTGTTTTCTTTTATTGTAAATATCTTCACATGGAGAAATGGATATGTTGTATGGAAGCTTTTCAAACTCTTGCTCTAGTTGCTGCAGTTCATCTACACAAATATTTTCTTGAAGAATCTTTCTTGATTCCCCAACTAGCTTTAAATTAAATTCCTGGTCTCTTAAGGAAGAACTGGCATCTTTCCATTCTAAGCCTATATTTGTTATCAATTTACCATTTTGAATTGTATTCTGGAAAACAAACTCTCTTTCCAGAATTGGGTATCTGTCAGTATTTCTATTACTGTTTGAGTCTGCAGTAACAATTTTTTCCATTGCATTACTTTATTAAAATAACAAAAAGTATTCACATCCTGACATTCATATTTTGTTTGTTCATGGGCATGTTTAGCCTTATGTCTCTTTGCTTTAATATTTTTATTAATTTTATGTTTTTTCATATATCTTTCCAAAATAATATTATGAAGTTTTATCAAAAATATTGCTTATAACACTTTGCCCTATATTAAAATTTCTCCCATTTTTGTTCCTGTGCACTATGTTTTTCTCACTTTTTTTTTAATCTTCCAGGCCCTTTTCTGGCTTAACTTTTTCATGCCCATAAATAAATAGTTTATCTACATAGTTTAAGTTTTTAAAACAAACTGTTTTGTCTTGTGCAAATATTTCATTATCAGGATCAACAACTAAATGGTGTGTGTTTAAGCTACCTTTATATACCAAAGGGTATGATCCATAATATGATTTATAGACTCAAGATGATGGGAGATCTAATCTGAGGAAAATTTGTTAGGATTAATATTAAGATCTGATTTGGAATCTTCCCTTTGAATGTCAAAATGTTGCACTAGATCTCCAGTGCAAAAGTGTCTACTAACTAGAAGACCATGGTTTTTAAGAAGTAAATTATTATAGTCAATGATTAAACTGCATTTAGTACTGATAACATCAGTGGTACTATTTCTTGCTAAAATTCAGGTTTGGTATCTTCAGTATTTAAAATGACATCTTTTTATAATGTTGACTTAAATTTTTAAATTTGTTTTCTAAATGAGATGTTAAATATGTTTTTGTGGTATATTCAACCTGATTTATAGGCTTTCTATCAGGTCTTGTACCTATTATAACACTTTTCTCCCTATTTGATTGATCAACATGAGAAGCTAAAATCTTTTGTTCACTTTTTAATTTCTTACCTTTTTTTGAATATATTAGACTTTCATACATATGTAGTAAATGCGTACCTTTCTTAGAAAAAGTATGAGAATCCGGATAATGTGAGATAATTTGTTCTTGGGTAGCATAATTTTCAATAGTTTCTGGTATTGAAGAAACATCACCACTCTGAGCACCATCATAATATTGTTCTATTGTTTCCAAATTGTTTGCTTCATTGCTTCTTTCACCCATCTGCATTTGTGGATCCTGAAAGTATTTCCTTTCCACGCTATGTGTGACGAATTTCAAATTATGTTTGACAAGTCCATTTGGATACTTTTCAGTTGTTCGCATCTTTTTGCTATCTTGTTGACTGTCAATAGTCAATTGCAAAATTTGTTTTGATACATGAATTTGTGCTTTTGCTCTTTTATGAGAAAACTGATTCATACTTTCTTTAGTTATACTTTTGCCCTGAAAATAGTCTTTATTATAACTCACGGAGGGGAATTTCACTGTACCAGGTGACATGCTTGCTACATTCTTCACCTCCACAAAGTCTTTATGAGACTCTATAACATCTTCTTCATATTTTTCTGAATACAAACAAATCACTGGTTCTGAAATCTCAGTTTTCTTTATAACATCCGTGTAATATATGACAGGGGTATTTTCATCCAAACCTTTCTTCATGTATTGTTTTCTAGATAAGGATATTCTCTTCGCAGATTTATACTGTTTTATTGATCGTTGCAGACTAAGCTGTAATTTTGAGATTTGGTGTGTTTTATCAAAGTTTTTATCACATCTTTTTTGATCCTGGAATAAAAGTTCTATTATACATTCTAAAAAATGTTTTTCAGATGAAGGACACATTTTTTCTGATAATAACCTAGCATCTTTTGTTACATTGGCACTGCCTGCATTGTTTTGCCTTTTTGATGAAAGTAAAAATATATCTTTGTTGAAAACATCTTCCTTCAGATTTGCTGTTTTCTGATTTAACTTATTTTTCTTTTCTATTTTTTTCTTTTTCTGTAGTGATGCAACACTATTTTTAGATTGGCTATTTTTAACTTTGGCTCTTTCAACTTCTTGCAAAGAATTTATGGTTTCATCTGGAAAGTTCTGAAAACTAAAGAGATCTTTATAGTGGCTAAAAAAAGAAATATACTGGAACTCTTCAGCTTCACTGTACTGTACTTCAGAATGTATGACTGAATCTGGAGAAAAACAAATAGAAAATCGAGACTGAGCTAACTTCTTTGCATCCTAAGTAACTCCTTGCTTTTCTTTGTCATTATGAACATAGCTTGCTTTAATATCTGCAGCATAAGTGGATTAGTTTTTATTAAAATCTTCATTCCAATACTCTTCATTAGCATTTTTAGCTTTTTGCTCTCTAATTCTCTCTTTTATTCCTCCCTTTTCTATTATAAGTTTTCTTTCTAATAAGGTTACTTTTCTTCCCCATTATAGCTGATTCCCTACTGTCTAAAACAGCAATAGATATTTCATTGTCATCTGGAATATCCTTGCAATCTGAAAAATTCCTTAAGGGTTCATCTATCTCTGAAAAAAAAATTCATGCATTTCTAGACTAATTTTAATTTTTTCTTGCATACTTTTAGACATTCTCCAATGCACTTGCAAGTAGAGTCCAGGATGGGTTATTCTCAGCCTGATTGGCTGGGACTGAGTTTAATTTAAATATTTAAATATTAGTCAGGCACCGCCCCCTTAGCCCTCCAGTCTAAAAAACTCAGTCGCAGTAATGGGACTTTGAGTTTTAGTTCTCCTATTAAACTTAGTTTAATAGGGTTAAATTTAATTGAAAATTTATTCAGTATTGTTTTTATAATGTTTTTTCTTGTGTTTCTCTCTTTCAGGCACAGGCCGACGCCCCCCCCCCTCTCACAGAATATCGCGTCCGCTGAGTCCTGCCGGCAAGTCCCTCAGCTCTCAAACGCCAGCGTGGAGCGTCGCCATCTTGGGGGGGGAAGGCATAAGGGCGGGAACGGAGAGAAAATATATATACGTCGAACTCAGGGGTTCAGATCTTCCGAGGGTCTCTTCGTGTCTTTCTCCACCAGAACGATGGGGAAGAAAGTGTCTCCTCAAACCATCAGCCGTTGGTTGAGGGATTGTATTTCAGAGGCTTACACCGCTAAGAATATTCCCATTCCACATGGGATAACTGCTCATTCCACCCGGAGTGCGGCCACGTCATCGGCCTGGAGGACACAGGCCTCACTCGAGGACATTTGTCGAGCTGCCACATGGGCAGCCCCGTCCACCTTTATAAGACATTACAGGATAGACTCTTTTGCTTCCTCGGAAGCGGCTTTTGGAAGGAGGGTTTTGCAGGGGGTATGTTCATTTTCAGAACCCCTGGTCCAACCTTCTCCCTCCCTCTGACTCTAACTTGGGTATATCCCATCCTGGACTCTCCTTGCAAGTGCATTGGAGAAGGACCGTTGAACTTACCTGAACGGTCTTCTCGATGCACTGCAAGGAGAGTCCAGACCCACCCGTTTGTTGGGACCAGGGTCACTTGTTTGTTGATGTTCTAGTTGAAACATGGGGGTTGATCCGAGTTTAATAAACCTTGATTCTTCATTACTGCTCCTTCGTGCTTATTAGACTGGAGGGCTAAGGGGGCGGTGCCTGACTAATATTTAAATATTTAAATTAAACTCAGTCCCAGCCAATCAGGCTGAGAATAACCCATCCTGGACTCTCCTTGCAGTGCATCGAGAAGACCGTTCAGGTAAGTTCAACAGTCCTTCTTTCTGCAGATTTCTAACACCTACAAAAGTGAATTTTCTTTTTGTTCTATTTTATCTCACCTAACTATTTTCCCAGCATTTTTTTTTTGTTTAATAGTTTTTTGCTCTGGTAGTGAACTAGCAATATTTTCTACCCCTAGATAAGACTGTTTCTTGAATTCTAGAATGTGAATAATCATCTTTTCTGGATCAAAGTGTTTCCAAACTCTTCCTTTTCTAATCCTGACCCTTTTTATAATTAGTTATTTGTATACATTGATAAGAAAGACAGTATTTTATCTTAGAATTCACCAACAGCAAGTGTGGTTTATTAACTTCTACTAATTCACAATTTCCAATGGTTTCTATATTTTTTTACTAGCTTTTGCTGCTAAAGAAGACAAGATAAAGTTTTCCTAAGAAGTATCAGTATTTTGATTTTCTATTTTTTTTAATATTCTGATTAAGTAGGAATTGCTTTTTATTTTTATTTTTTATCTGTAAAAAATGCTGCTTCACTATTTTTAGTTTGTCAGTTGTGCTCATTAGATTTTCGATCTATCTTCACAGTGTCTGCATTTTCTTTAGCTAAAGCATACTGAAAATCTAGACACATCCCACCACTAAAAGGACCCAACAACAAAGAATGCTATGACGAATCATCCAAAGCTAACCTCTTCAACACATTCTTTGGCTCAGTCTATGTAAACAGCAACAGTTCATCCCCAAAATTCCCTAATCACACCTCAAACACTCACAATGACTTAACCCAAATAGACTTCACAGAAGACAACGTTGAAAAAGCACTATGTGACCTTAAACCTTACTTATCGATTGAGCCTGATGGTCTATGTTGCATACTTCCTAAAAAAGCTTTCCACAGCCATAGCTGAACCACTAAGCATAATCTTTGAAAAATCATTCAGCACCAGCTCACTACCAAACTATGGTCACAACCAACAGTCATCCCCATCTTCAAAAAAGGAGATCCCAGTCTAGTTGAAAGCTACAGACAATCTCACTATGCTGCATCACATGCAAAGTTATGGAATCAATCATAAACCAATCAATTACCCTCCACCTAGAAACTAACAACCTACTTTCTAACAATTTGGTTTCAGAAAAAAAATATCTTGTAACCTGAAACTCCTTCACTGCAAAAACATATAAACTACACATCTCGATCAGGGCAAACCAATAGATGCAATTTACATTTACATCTGTAAAGCCTTCAATTCAGTGGTTCATGAAAAACTACTTCTAAAACTGAAATCCTATGGCATCTTAGGATCCCTCCATAGTTGGATAACTGTGTTCCTATTAAACAGACAACAAATTGTCAAAATAGGGAGTGCCATACCTAATCCTGTCAAGTTAAGAGCGGTGTACCCCAAGGCAGTGTACTTGGACCAACACTCTTAATACTCAATATAAATAACCTTTGCGATCACATTATAAGCAACTGCGTTCTCTTCACTGACGATGTAAACCTTTTCAACACCACCAATAACACAGCTACTCTCCAAGAAGACCTTGACTTTGTGTCTGAATGGTCAAACATCTGGCAATTCCAAATCTCAAACAAAAAATGCTCTGTCCTATACATTGGCAAAAAGAATCAGAACACCAAATACAAGCTGAATAAACAAGACCTTAGAGACAACCTTAGACCTTAGAGAAATTGTTATTTTAGACTTAATATTAGATTTGTCATTGTATACTGTTTTATCACTGCTGTGAGCCGCCCCGAGTCTGCGGAGAGAGGTGGCATACAAATCTAATAAATAAAATAAATAAATAACTAAAACCCTCACTCCATAAAAGACCTTGGAATAAGTACCAAAGTCCACTGCAAGAACATCGCTGAAAAGGTTTCAAGAGTTGTTAACCTAATCCTACATAACTTCTGTTCCGGTAATCTCACACTACTAACCAGAGCATACAAAATTTTTGTCAGGCCAATCCTTGAATACAGCTCATCTGTCTGGACCTCACACCACATTTCGGACATGAACACTCTAGAAAACATCCAGAGATACCTGTACTTTACTAGAAGAACCCTCCACTCAGAACAGAATACCCTACGTGACTAGACTTACAATCCTAGGTTTAGAAAGCTTAGAACTACGTCGCCTTAAACACGACCTAAATATAGCCCATAAATTCATCTGCTACAATGTCCTTCCTGTCAATGACTACTTCGACTTTAACCACAACAACACATGAGCACACAACAGATACAAACTTAAAGTATACCGCTCTAAACTTGACTGCAGGAAAAATGACTTTAGTAACCGAATAGTTGATGCATGGAACTCACTATCAGACTCTGTAGTATCATCACCTAACCCCCAAAACTTTACCTTTAGACTATCTACTGTTGACCCCTCCCAATTCCTAAGAGGTCAGTAAGGGGCATGCATAATTGCACCAGAGTAACTTACGTCCAGTGAAAGGCTACCAAAATTTTTACTACCACACTGTGGGCGTCCTGCATAAGCCACACCCACAGTATGGTAGTAAAAGTACAGGCATTTTCTTTCAACATCTTTCAGTGCAAATTGGGTGCTCTGGGGTGGAGCTCCATTTTCACTACCCAACTGTGTTCCCCCCGTCCGGGCAGTAGCCCACCCGTGTTTCCGTCCCCTGTCCTAATGTTTCTCTTTTACTAGTATCATGTATATAAATATTATTATATCTCTGTATACCACCAATACATACTTGACAAAACAAACAAACAAGAAGGGAGGCATACAAATCTAAATAATAATAATAATAATAATAATAATAATAATAATTATTATTATTATTATTATTTGTAAAATAGCTACCGTGTTTCCCCGATAGTAAGGCAGTGTCTTACTTTTTTTTAACCCCCAAAAGCCCCCCTATGTCTTACTATGGGGGTATGTCTTACATTGGAAAAAAAATTGAAAGGGTCCTTTTAGCGGCGCAGCAGCGAGGAGGCGAAGATTGGGGTTTCCCCTTTGCGTGGGCGGCGGGGAAGACCCAGGGAAGGGATAGCGGCGGTGGTTTGGATTAAGCGATCGTAATCCCCCAAAAGGATGAACTCCAGCATCGGAAGGCCGATGAACCGATGGCTACGAAATTAAGGCTTTTCTTTGAGAGAGAGAGAGAGAGTGGGGGATAGTCGTCGTCGGAGCGCTAAAGACCAGGGCAGAGAAAGCGCGAGCTGCATGCGGGAGAAGCGGAAGAGGAATCAGGCAAGCCGAATGGGAATCCCTCCCCTGCCCTCCCTCGCTCCATTCCCCGCCAGCAATTCCTCCGCAAACCCACCTCTACATCCTCGCTCTGCAAGTGCCGAGACAGGCGGACCACGTTGCAAAGGGCTGCCTCTCCTGCCGCCGCTGCTATTGCTAATGCCCGGGGCTGTAAGCAAAACCCGGAACGGACTCACACAGAACAGGCTCCCATTCGGCTTGCCTGATTCCTCCTCCGCTTCTCCCGCATGCAGCTCGCGCTTTCTCTGCCCTGGTCTTTAGCGCTCCGACGACGACTATCCCCCACTCTCTCTCTCTCTCTCAAAGAAAAGCCTTAATTTCATAGCCATCGGTTCATTGGCCTTCCGAGGCTGGAGTTCGTCCTTTTGGGGGATTACGATCGCTTAATCCAAACCACCGCCGCTATCCCCCCCTCGCGCGATTCCTTGCACCTTCTTCCCAATGTTATCTGCGGTTCAGCCTCCTTCCCCGTCGAGAAAGCGTGTGCAGCGGGGAAGACCCAGGGCTCCCCCCCCCCGCAATACCCCCGTGTTTCCCCGAAAGTAAGACATATGTCTTACTTTCGGGGTATGGCTTATATTAGCCAACCCCCCTGAAACCCCCCATATGTCTTACAATCGGGGGGGTCTTACTATCGGGGAAACACGGTAACATAATAGAAACACTGGAGCTTTTTAGAGCCTTTTTAATTCCCCCCCTGCAGTTTGAGTATTTAATGGAACAAAATTATCTATACTGTGAGAAAATTATTTACAACTGAGCTCTGAACAGCTGGAGACTCATGTCTTAGCCAATTAACTGATATGGCCTTATCAGTTACTTCAATTATATTATTATATACATTTCATACAAACCTGACTGGCTTTTTATTCGTTCTGACTCCATAGTATTTTCGGTATTTTGGCTCCTTGATATTGAATCTTGTTCTGTACTGGAAGATTTTAGATTTTCAGCAAGTTCAGTGAAAAACGAAGCAGCTTCCCTATTCATGAAATCAGGATATTCATTCCCTACGGGAGCTTCAGTATCTGTAATATCTGGGCTGGTAATTTCTCTGTGATATTTTTCTTTCTTTTCATGTACTACCGATTCAGGTGTTTGCTCTGTATTCTTTTTGTTTTCTTCTTCTTGGAGCATTTGCTCTACTGCTGCTTCTTTCAAACCATCCTCCACTGGGACCGGTTGTATATTAGGAGGCAGTGGGTCTTCATTTTGATCTACTTCTCCATTTGCAAGCTGTTCTTTGTCTTTTTGAGTGTACCCGAAACTTAAAATATCATTTAACTTCAGATCAAACCAGCTTAATCCAGACAGTTCATTATTACTATGTTTCTCTATTCTTGCTTCAGAAGCTGCATCTTTGCCATGGGAGCCACTGTTGGAAGCAGTGTTGGAACTTCTGTGGAGATCTGGATCGCCATCTTTGTTCAACAGATCAGGTCCTGATTTTTTATTTCCAAAATTAAACAAATCTGTCAAACTGCTCTGAAACCAGCTTTTGGGCTCCATTTTGCTCTCTTTGGATTGTTCTTTAATATCGGCATTGTCAGCTATTGCTATTTTTCTACGACGAAACGTAATTTGTTCCAAAACCTCTGAGGATTTTCCAAAAGCCTCCTCATTTTCTTCCCTTCCCAAACTGAGCCAATCTGCAATAGCAAAAACAGTCCAAATACTTGACTGAGTTGGGACTGGTTTCAGAGCCTGGTTGACTGGGTCATCCTGCTGTCTAGACTCCTCTTGATCAGACTTGCTTTGACTACTGTATTCTTTTGGGACAGAAGTATCTGGGAGCTTCATTATTTCATCCTCGGGCATGTTAAAGTCTGTGTTTTTACCATCAGCATAGTTTTCATTTTCTTCAGCGTGACGATTTAATATGCTGTCTTCATTTTCAAAAACATATTCTTCACCATCAAGACAAAGGAAATCAGTTTCCTAAAAATTAAAATACAGTACATGTAAAATGAATATATTAATTTTTGACTTATTTAAAACATTATTTACCTAGCTTTCCTCCCCCATTAAAAAAGCAATTGAAAACCCTTTGAGAAGCCCCCCTTTATACACTATCAACAATCTCTCTATATATAATATAAATATATAAATATAGATAGCAATAGTCAGGGCCGCCGATAGACCGGTACTACTGGGAGTCCCGTGACGGGCCCGGTGAAATTGAACAATTAGGGGGGGCCCGCAGTCACCAGCTCCTTGCACATGCGCAGACTGTCACCTCAGCAAAGAAAAAGGCCGGGCCTTTTACTTTGCTGAGGTGAGGCAGCAGGCAAAAGAGGGAGGGTACTGTCTGCGCATGGCTGGGCCCCCTAATTGTTCAAAAAGTTGTGAGAACAGAAGCTCAGCTTCCTTCTTAGCACCTTCCAAGTTTTCCGGCAACTGCAGCGCCCCGCCTGGCTGGAGCTTCCCTGGTGGCTGCAGCAGGTGAGCTTTGGGGCTGGTGGGGTAGGCAAAGGCGGCGTGCTGGCCGGCCAGAGCCGGGATGGGATAAAGCGGAGGCGGGTAGATGGCTGGCAAGCCGCCGAGGGAGGCCGGCGGGGGCAGGTTGAGCAAGCCGGGCTTGGGGACAAAGGCGGCGGCGGGCAGGGGGACCAAGCCCGGTGGGGCGCAGGGCAAAGGCGTCTCAGTGCGCAGGCAGGCGCCGGGGCTGCCGGCGGAGCTCTCCGGGGAGATGCTGGGCACCGGCCGCGCCGGCTCCTCGTCCAGGAGAGCGTCAATGCGGAAGTTGTGGGATTTCTCCGTGGGCTTCTGCATGCCGGCTTATGGGCTGCCGCTTCGGCCCTGCTTTGCGGGGCCTTAACGCGGCTCTACCTTTTCCCGGGGCGGCGGCGTTGGGCAATGCGGCCGCTGCTCCAGCCCCTTCCTCGCAACTCACTCACACACACACAAACACACCTGCCCTATTGGCTGGGCACGCCACTGCCCCCCTCTTCTACAAGCCGCTACGGCGGGGTGGCTCCTCCTTTCCCTCCCCTCCCCTCCCCTCCTCCGATTCTTCCAAATCCCCTCCCCACCTGTCCCTTGGCTCCCCACCCCTCCGGCCGAGACCCCCCTCCAGGCTAGAGCCTGGCGTCGCCCTCCCCACCCACCCCCAAGTCTCGATTAGGAGGGTCGGCACTGGCATTTCAAACTGGAAAGCGATCCGCCCCCCCTCCCACCTGTCCCTAGGCGATCTTAAAGAGCTGGGGAGAAAGAGAGAGAAAGAGATAGCAAGAGAGGGAGAGAGAGAAAGAGAGAGGGAGAGAGGGGGGAGAGAGAGATAGCAAGAGAGAGAGAGAGAAAGAGAGAGGGAAAGAGGGGGGAGAGAGGGGGGAGAGAAAGAGAGAGAAAGAGAGGGAGAGGGAGAAAGAGAGAGGGAGAGAGTGGGGAGAAAGAGATAGCAAGAGAGGGAGAGAGAGAAAGAGAGAGGGAGAGGAGAGAGATAGCAAGAGAGGGAGAGAGAGGGAGAGAAAGAGAGAGAAAGAGATAGCAAGAGAGGGAGAGAGAGAAAGAGAGAGGGAGAGAGGGGGGAGAGAGAGATAGTGGGAGAGGGAGAGAGAGAAAGAGAGAGGGAAAGAGGGGGGAGAGAGGGGGGGAGAAAGAGAGAGAAAGAGGTTTCAATTAAAGATTGGACAATCTTTTATCAGGGATAATCTGAGGACTGCTGCCCTGGGTAGTGGGTCCCTTTCAACTCTATGAATCTATAAAATCAATTGTCCACTTGAATGAGCTAATGCAACCTATCATAACAGAGGAAGAATAAATTTATTGTCTCCATTTTTCAGTTCCATGCAACTTTAAAGTTCTAAAAATGAAAAAGGTTAGTTACTAATACTGAGGGATAGAATTCAGTATCATGCAAACCAATCTCGGTTGACATATGGAACTTTAGGGGCTTTCCATATTGTTTCTATTTGCTTGTTTTAAAATAAAACAAAATAAAATACACATTGGAAAAAATGTTGCCAGTACAGTGGTACCTTGGTGCTCAATTGCTTTAAAACTCATCAAATTTGGTATTCAGCTTATTTTGACATGAACATTTTGTCCCGGTACTCATCATTTGCTTCCTACTCAAGGCACCAGCTAGAACTTGTCAGTGTCCGCTATCTTTCCACTTTGTGTATGGTTTGCATGAGATGTATGATTGTTTTTATGTTAAGGGTTTTAAACTGTTTTTTAAATATTGCATTTGTACTGTTTTTCTTGTTGTGAGCCGCTCCGAGTCCTCGGAGAGGGGCACCATACAAATGTAATAAATAATAATAATAATAACAACAACAACAACAACAACTGTCAAACAACTACTTTTTTCTATCACTTTCTCTAAAGGGGGAAGATGGGAGACAAGATGCAAGTTGGCTCAAATGATGGTTTTACTTCTTCAGTCAAGGTGGGCCAGGAAGCCAAAAGGTTAGACACCTATGATTTATTGATTGTTTCTTCATTGCTTATTTGACCTCTATTACAGTCATTAAGTGTTGTACCTTATGATTCTTGACAAATGTATATTTTTCTTTTATGTACACTGAGAGCATATGCACCAAGACAAATTCCTTGTGTGTCCAATCACACTTGGCCAATAAAGAATTCTATTCTATTCTATTCTATTCTATTCTATTTATATGAACAACTCAATACACCAAATTAACTCCTGAGGTTTCTTTGAAATAATATCATTAGAGAATTTGAAATGTTCATGAAGCATTTTAATTTACCTTTGTGGACACTTCTATTTCTTCAGTAACAAACACATCTTCTGTTTTGACAGCATCCATTGAGAAGTAACCAAATTCTTTGCCTTTCTATAGTAAAAAGGAAAAAATGGCATTTATGAACAGTGATTTCTACTTAAAATATTAATGAAACAAAAATTATACCCTTTAGAATTTTTTCTCCTATGTTGGGGAATAAAATTGTTTTTTTCCCTAAGGAAAATTTACTTCTTCCTGTCTTTAAAAAAAAAAAGAATAGAGAAATGTTTGTTTTTAGTTTACATGCCATAGGATATCATCAATAGTGGTTTTGCTATTTTATCATCAGTACATTTTTGCCAAATTATGTCAATAGGTCTCAGTTTCAGTTTAGAAGGAAATAGTTTTATCATACAATCAAACTGATAACAATTCAGTTTAAATTAAGGAAAAATAGGGATGTGAACTATTGGCAAAAAAAGGGGATCCAATATTGTATACGTCAGTGGTTCCCAATCTGTGGTCCGCAGACCCCTGGGGGGTTGCAATGTTATCACAGGAGGGGTTTATAAAGGCTTGAAGATATGTTATGATTTAAATCTTGAGGCCACAAAAAGTACTTAAACAGGGTCCATAGTGAAGAAAAGGTTGAGAACCACTGGTTTAGGTTAACAGTGAGGATCTATTCTAAAATCTATAATGTAATTATCAGAAACAACGCAATAGAAACATAGAAACATAGAAGTCTGACGGCAGAAAAAGACCCCATGGTCCATCTAGTCTGCCCTTATACTATTTTCTGTATTTTATCTTAGGATGGATATATAATAATAATTGAAAGCATTCAAAAAGATACTAATCATCATATAGAATAGATATCAAAAAGTATAATTAACACTGTTAAATCAGATATTATAATCTGCCCAGTTCAAGCATTTTGAGCCACAAGATCAAGATACAAAATGATAGAATGCTAAGCCTGTTCATCTAATTGATTTAGCAATTAAATCCTTTAGATCCGTTTGTTGAACCATTATGTTGCTTTTAGTTGTAATGGCTACAGTAAGATGGAAGTACGGTAACTTTCCAGTACTTTTGGACGATACTAGTTTTAGCATGGTATGTTAGTCCATGTTACTTAACCTCTGTGATTATGAGGGCACTGGTAAGCAACAACAGAGGAACAATTTATAAAAATTATAAGCTCCTCATTTATACGTGCACAATAATGTTACATAAAAATGTTACATAAAAATACAAAAGAGACAGAAATTGTGTGGTGATAATGCCGCCCCAAGTCTACGGAGAGGGGTGGCATACAAATCTAATTAAAAAATAAATACAGTGTTCCCTCAATTTCCGCGGGGGATGCGTTCCGAGACCGTCCGCGAAAGTCGAATTTCCGCGAAGTAGAGATGCGGAAGTAAATACATTATTTTTGGCTATGAACAGTATTCCAAGCCTTCCCTTAACACTTTAAACCCCTAAACTGCAATTTCTCATTCCCTTAGCAACCATTTAGATTATTACTCACCATGTTTATTTATTAAAGTTTATTAAAAAAAATATTTATTAAAGGCGGACAAAAGTTTGGCGATGACGTATGACGTCATCGGGCGGGAAAAACTGTGGTATAAGGGGAAAAAACCACAAAGTATTTTTTAATTAATATTTTTGAAAAAACGTGGTATAGCTGTTTCGTGAAGTTTGAACCCGCAAAAATCGAAGGACCACTGTAATACATAATAAATGCAATGTTGCCTTCCTCATTTGGACAAAAACATTAGATGTTGTGAACTCTGAAGGTAAATCAGACCCTTCGTTGCTTTCAATAAGCCAAAGAATGCCCAGCTGCAGTTGAGCGCGTAGCCAAAAGGAATGTTCAATTTCAAATGTATCTTTCTGCAGAAAAAATTGGACATCCCTGATAGAGAGATACTTCTATGCTGCTTCTATAAGTCAATTAGAATGTTACGTGCAATACATACATAACAGTAGAATAATTCTGTCTTTGGCCGTATGGAAAGATCTCAGAAGTCTAACTTTTCAGCAAAGCAATTTTATTTAGAAGAAATCAGAGATTCTTCTAATGGGTTCCCACCAGTTCAGATTGGTTCTATAGAACTGTTAGTAACTTGGTGGCCTCAGTCACTGGAACCGGCAGCAACCCAGGTCTTCCATGCTCCTGAGCTGGTTCTCTTGGCGCCATAGGTACCGCCATATTTTTTTTTTGTTTGTGCACATGCGCAGCTTTTTTTTTAGTACACACATGTGCATGGCGAACCGGACGTAGCAGAATCCAGAACCACTCCCGGAAGAAATCCACTACAGTCAGTAGTATTAGCTGCTACTAAAGCTGTAGGATTGAAGTTTAATTTAAACACAGTCAACATCTGCTGTTTTCCTGAAAACATTTCAAACTAATTATAAACTTGGCATTAAACACTTCAGCTTTTATGAGAAGAGCTGACCGAGGTCAGAGCTGTAGAGAGAGCATTAATAATTGGTGATGTGAAAAGGGAGCTTAACTCATCGTTTAAAGCAGGCGTCTCCAACCTTGGCGACTTCAGGACTAATGGACTTCAACTCCCAGAATTCCTCAGCCAGTTTCTCCCACTTTTAAAATCTTTGAGATTCCTGGGGACACAGCCTACTTTATTTCTGTGTCCTACATCAGTCTGGTTCTTTCTTCATTGTTTTTGATTACTGAAGTCAATGGCCCAGGCAACAGAAATATTCAGCAAAACCAAAAATATATGATTCCCTTGTTTATGAGATGTAATGTGTGGTTGTGAATGAGTTGGCTGACTGATTTTAAGATATATGGGATTTTAATAGTAATTTTTAATTAATTAGATTTGTTGCTGTGTTGTTTTTTGTATTCTGTGAGCCGCCCCGAGTCTTTGGAGAAGGGCGGCATACAAATCCAATCAATGATGATAATAATAATAATGATTGATTAGTTTATAACTTTAAAAGAAAAGTATTGCTCCATCTGGTCATTTAAAAAAATTCACTCAATTTTAAAAATCCTTTCTCTTGTCTGCAAGATGATGTAATTCTTCCCTCTGCCATAACACTCTTAAAACCCTTAAAGTTGTAGTGATATTATAAATAAAACTAACCATTCTCAGGCAAATTGTTGACTGATACTTACACTTCCTGCCCACAAATCTTCCCTTTCTCTAGAAAGTTTGAAGTATACCATAATTTCTTCCCCACTTTTGAAGCTCAGGTAGCGGCAATCCGGCCCAGTGTAGTCTTTAATGGCTAACACTCTGCTAATAGTTGCTGGGTAAAAATTAAAAACAGAGGCAATATTTTAAAGACCTTTTTCATGTTATTTAATGAACACAGAACCAAGCATTTATCCGTACAATGCAGCAATCAATACAGTAACCGTTTCAATCAGATATGTTTTTTCTCAGAATTGCGGAAAAGCATTAATGTGATCTTGGGAAAAGAAGCAGCTGCTTTAAGGGGCTGTTTGCATGGGTGCTGAAACAAAAACACATTCTCCTTATATGTGACAGATGATCATGGTTTAACATTGAATCTTAAATTATCCACACTTGTACTGTTACCAATCAGAGTCACTGGTAATGAGTTGGGCAGCCATATACATTTTCGTAATAAAACTGAGTTTTTCTTACTTACTAATTACTCTATCTATTTTGCTATTAGGACTGAAGATATAATTTGACAAGATACTTTACCCTCCCAAAATTATTTTATACTTTATACCGAAGTCAATATAAAAGGTCTATACAATCCTGTTAAAATGCAAGGTTAAAGCTAAATCACTTCAGTCTATACAACCCTGTTAAAATGCAAGGTTAAAGCTTCAAATTCACTTCAGAATTTTTTCCACCTTGAATAAGTTTATTATCTATATTTATATCTATATATTTATCTTACAATTCAACAGAAAAACAAACAGATGTTTTAGGGGAAATTAACAAAAAAGCTTACAATAATGTGCACACCCTTAAATTAATATTTTAACCACTTTTTGATTTTATGATAGCATTGTGCAGCTTATATTCATTAATAGGGCTATTTATGTATACGTTTTACATCTACGATTTCCAAATATGTACAGTTGATTTAATAGGATTTACTGCTTGCAAATAAATAACTTGCATACAAATGTTGGAAGGCTTTTTGGTTATGTATTTACTCTTAGAGGTTTTGACTGAAATACTAAAAAAGAAATCTAGCCAAATATATTCTCCTTATATTCTCTATAAATTTACCAGTAATTAATATTCAAAAATAATATTAAATTATTAACTTCCTATTTAGTAGATACAAGGATACAATTAATGCTGTTTCATCTGAGATTCTATTTCCAAGGTCTGTTAACGGGCTTGCTATTGAAGTTTAACAAGTCAAATCTGTTAACACTAATTTTTCAGGCCATAGAACTTGTTTAAAAAATTACAGAGCTCTATATCATGATGCTAAATGCTTGTGATAGAAAATTCCCTGAGCTTTATTTCTAATCTAATGGTTTCTTTTGCCTTTTGTCCCTCCTGGGACTCCATCAAGTTGTCATAGAACCATGAGGATGTGCTATATTTTGAAAAAAGAATTTCATTATTTATAGTCTCAGCAAATGACTCTTTTTAAAAACAAACAAACAAAAACCCAGGTTAGAAAATAATTAATTGATCTTTCATAGAAACATAGAAACATAGAGGTCTGATGGCAGAAAAAGACCTCATGGTCCATCTAGTCTGCCCTTATACTATTTTCTGTATTCTATCTTAGGATGGATATATGTTTATCCCAGGCATGTTTAAATTCAGTTAATGTGGATTTATCCACGTCTGCTGGAAGTTTGTTTAAAGGATCCACTATTCTTTCAGTAAAATAATATTTGCTCATGTTGCTTTTGATCTTTCCCCCAACTAAGTTCAGATTGTGTCCCCTTGTTCCTGTGTTCACTTTTCTATTAAAAACACTTCCCTCCTGGACCTTATTTAACTCTTTAACATATTTAAATGTTTCGATCATGTCCCCCCTTTTCCTTCTGTCCTCCAGATTATACAGATTGAGTTCATTAAGTCTTTCCTGATACGTTTTATGCTTAAGACCTTCCACCATTCTTGTAACCCCTCTTTGGACCCGTTCAATTTTGTCAATATCTTTTTGTAGGTGAGGTATCCAGAACTGAACACAGTACGTATTCCAAATGTGGTCTCACCAGCACTCTATATAGCGGGATCATAATCTCCCTCTTCCTGCTTGTTATACCTCTAGCTATGCAGCCAAGCATCCTACTTGCTTTCCCTACCGCCTGACTGCACTGTTCATCCATTTTGAGACTGTCAGAAATCACTACCCCAAATCCCTTTCTTCTGAAGTTTTTGCTAACACAGAACTGCCAATACAATACTCCAGAAATATCAACCCTATTGCATACTTTAGAGTCATCGGCAAATAGGCAAACCTTTCCTACCAAACCTTCCCCTATGTCACTCACAAACATATTAAAAAGAATAGGACCCAGAACAGACCCTTAACATGGATATATTGATAGCATTTTCCTTATCATTCCAAATTAGTGCTTAAACTTCTCAAATTAACTTCCCAAAGTTTTTCAAAGAAATATACTCATAGAGTTTTGCAGCGTTACTACACTGTTGAATAGACTTAGTTAAAACAAATATCTTTGTACTTACTTTCGCATTCTGAATCGCCACACTTTTTCCGTGTTGAAAGCACCTTAGTACTCTTTGTGTTTGTTGACAATGAAAAAATTAAAAGTATAACTCTGAAGTCTAAAATCTTCAACATACTTAAAAAATGTTGTCTCTGAAAGAATGTTTAAAAATGAGAGTCTCATGAGCAGAGTAGTTTTTCAATTCCTTTAGTTAATAAGCTTTTAAAGATTTAAAAAAACTTCATCAATTCATTTTCTTCTGTTCTTTAGACTCTGCTCCCACAAATGCCCTTTCGACAGTATTTTGAGTCAGCTATCCTGCTTTAATAATTAACCACAGTCAATATACATGGTTTAAGGTTTTAAAATAAAAAAAATGTATTCCCCAAAGTAATTTTAATATAAAATTCCTGCTTTATACTAATCTGAAAATATAAATTGTTTATGTGACTTGTGTGTTATAGGAAGAAATGTTTCTAATAAAATTAATACTGTATATGATCCCCCCCATCAAAAAAATTGTGGTTTGAGTTCTATAGTTGTTTGAATTCCTGTTTTTCAAGCCCTATGACTGAATTTATGTTTTTGTTTTAGAGTATAACCCTGGACCTGGGCAAATTCACTGGACATTATTCCACTTTTGGTGGTTATTTCTGTCAATTAAGCATGAGTTGTGAGCCGCCCCGAGTCCACGGAGAGGGGCGGCATACAAATATAATAAATAATAATAATAATAATAATAATAATAATAATAATAAATAATAGGACTGTAGTTTCAGGTTAGTATAGGAGTCAGTTCAACGAGGTTTCTTTTGTGTGTTGGTTATACTACCAAAACCTAGGCATGCATCTATGCACAAACCTACCTACACACCTGTAGGGCTGGGGTGGCATAGTGTTTTGAGTGTAGCACTGCAGGCTACCTCAGCTAACTGCTAGCTGTAGTTCAGCAGTTCAAATCTCACCACCGGCTCAAGGTTGACTCAGCCTTCCATCCTTCTGAGGTGGGTAAAATGAGGACCCAGATTGTTGAGGGCAATATGCTGATTCTGTAAACCGCTTAGAGGGGGCTATAAAAGCACTGTGAAGTGGTATATAAGTCTAAATAGTATTGCTATATATTGCTACATATCATTAACTGACACATAACAGTCATATTTCCCAATTGAAATGAATTATAAAGTCAGACCACATATTTAAAAATACTTGGCTTCAACTAAATGTGAACAAGATTGGAATTGCAATCCATGGAACAGCTTGCCTTCAGAAGGTATGGGAGCTTAATGACTGGAAGCTTTCAAGAAGAGACTGAACTGTTACCTGTGAAAAATGGTGTAGGGTCTGTTTGGGTGGTGGAGGAGTGGGTTGAACTAGATTACCTATAAGGTCAATTCCCTAATCTGTATCAATATACCAGAGGTTTTTAAGAAGAGGTTGGATAACTATTTGTCTGAAATATTATAGGGCAGGAGTTGGCAACCTTAAACACTCAAAGAACTCAACCGGAAGCCCCGGTCAATTCTGGAACTGACCGGTAGTGCTGTTTCCCCTACCATAGTGTCTCCTCCTGGCATGGCCTCCTTTTTCCTCTGCTGATCACAAGTCCTGTGTCCCCACCATAGAGTCTCCTTCTAGTGCAGTCCTTTTACCTCTACTGCCCTTGAATTGAAAATCCCTATCAAGTGTGGAGCTAACTGGTGACAGGGAGCCGCAGCAGAGGGATGAAAGAGCCACATGCGGCTCCAGAGCTACGGGTTACCGACCCCTGGTATACGGTTTCCTATTTGAGCAGGGGATTGGACTAGAAAACCTGCCAGGTCCCTTTCAACTTTGTTATTCTCTTACTAAACATTTTAAAGCAGTTGTTCTTTTTTCCCCATTGTTTACCAACAGACAGCTTATCCGGCCAACAGCCAAACACTGCCAAGTGTTTAGACGTCATATCTCTACTGATCCCAAGGAATTATTTTATTTTATTTTAAATTTCTAGACTGTTCAATTCCAAAATGATTGATGCAATTAGAAAGCACAACCCCACCCCCACCCCAATATTATGGGGGGGGGGAACTCACCCAAAGAAACAGATTTAAAAAGCAGAGATCCATGTGCTTGATTTTTATTTTTTGATTAAAGAATTTGTACTGCAAATAAAACAGCAAGGAACAATCCCAGGAAGTTAATGGTCAGTTACAAAGTTTCACAAAATCCTAACCTGTTTTTTTACTCTTGTCTGCTTCCTGTCACTCCATAACTGTCTTTTGATATTCAACTGCCTTTCTCCAAAGTTCCATTGCTTCCCTATTTAAATACCCTTGCATCAGTCAATACAGAAGTTCTAAGTGAGATTCTATAGCAGGGCATTATTTGTTTGTTTGTTTATTGAATTTATATTGCCGCCTATTCGTCCATGGCGACCAAGGCGGCTTACAGAATAAAAACCATATTTAAAACAATAAAAAACGAACAAAAAGAATCAAATAAATTAATATAGTACAATATAACAAAAGTGTTTTATATCTGAACCTTAGCACTGTATTAGCTCATATTTACCACCTATTCTATAATTGTGGATTTGGTTTTTCTTCCTTGTGTAGAAAGCCTTGTTTTTCTGATCACTGAATTGTGATCTGTTGAATAGGACCCAGTCTGGCGAAATCCTTCTGGATCCTGAGCCTATCTAGAGAGGTGTCATCTGAAAATCTGATGACTTCCCCTTCTAACCCCTCATCTAAATTGTTTATGAAGATGTTGAAGAATATTGGACCAATCTATATAGGGTTTTAGTAATCGATGGAGAGATAGTATCAGGATCAAATGCTTTACATTGCTTTGGTAAGACCACACTTGGAATACTGTGTCCAGTTTTGGTCACCATGATGATGATGATGATGATGATGATGATGATGATGATGATGATTATTATTATTATCATTATTATTATTATTAATTACATTTGTATGCTGCCCCTCTCCGTAGACTCGGGGCGGCTCACAACAATAACAAAGACAATATAAGAACAAATCTAATAATTAATTAAATCTAATAAATCTAATGATGCAAAAAAGATATTAAAAACTCTAGGAGGAGAAGAGCAACAAAAATGATTGGAAGTCTGAAGGTTTAAACATATGAATAAGGGGTATGTCTAGCCTAACAAGGATAAGGATTGGGGGGATATGATAGCAATTTTCCAATACTTGAGGGGCTGTCATAGAGAAAAGGGGATCAATCTATAGTCCCAAGCACCAGAGAGTAGGACAAGGATAAGAAACTTAAAAGGAGAGATACAAACTAGAACTAAAAAATAATTTCCTGACAGTGAGAAAGATTAACTAATGGAATGGCTTGCTTCAGAAGTTGTGGGTGCTACATACCTAGAGGTTTTTAAGACGATTGAACAGCCATTTGTCCAGAATGGTATAGGGCCGTGTTGGCGAACCTATGATATGCGTGCCACAGGTGGCACGCAGAGCCATATCGGAGGGTACATGAGACCTTGTCCTGTATCAGCTCCAGCGCACATGTGCACCCTGGCCAGCTGATGATAGAAAATGTATTCTGTAAGTCCTTGAAAACACTGGCATGTTTGAAGAGATTAAAACTCAATTAAGGAGTATGTAATTCATAATTTGCCACTTAACGGACTAAACAGTTGGAAGGGACTTTGGAGGTCTTCTACTCCAGTGTTCCCCAACCTTAGCAACTTGAAGATATTTGGACTTCAACTCCCAGAATTCTGGGAGTTGAAGTGCAAATATCTTCAAGTTGCCAAGGTTGGGAAACACTGTTCTACTCCAATCCCCTGCTCAAATAGGAGACCCTATACCAGTGATGGTGAACCTTTTAGAGACTGCGTGTCCAAACTGCAATCCAAAACCCACTTATTTAGTTCATCTAATTGCTCTAAGAAAAATGTGATATTTTTATGCCCCTTCCTTTTTAAAAATATTTTTGAAATACAGTGGTACCTCTACCTAAGAACATCTATATTTAAGAACTTTTATAGATTAGAACCGGGTGTTCAAATTTTTTTTGCCTCTTCCTAAAAACCATTTTCTACTTAAGAACCTGAGCCCAGAAAAATTTCCCAGGAAATTTGAGAGCGGCACGAAGACCCAGCCAATTTCCTGCCATTCCCCCTGGGTTTCTCTCTCTGGCGCAGTGTATGGGATGCAGACTCGCGCCAGGTGTATATAGAATGCTGGTGAGACCACATTTGGAATACTGTGTTCAGTTCTGGAGACCTCACCTACAAAAAGATATTGACAAAATTGAACAGGTCCAAAGACGGGCTACAAGAATGGTGGAAGGTCTTAAGCATAAAACGTGTCAGGAAAGACTTAATGAACTCAATCTGTATAGTCTGGAGGACAGAAGGAAAAGGGGGGACATGATCGAAACATTTAAATATATTAAAGGGTTAAATAAGGTTCAGGAGGGAAGTGTTTTTAATAGGAAAGTGAACACAAGAACAAGGGGACACAATCTGAAGTTAGTTGGGGGAAAGATCAAAAGCAACATGAGAAAATATTATTTTACTGAAAGAGTAGTAGATCCTTGGAACAAACTTCCAGCAGACGTGGTAGATAAATCCACAGTAACTGAATTTAAACATGCCTGGGATAAACATATATCCATCCTAAGATAAAATACAGAAAATAGTATAAGGGCAGACTAGATGGACCATGAGGTCTTTTTCTGCCGTCAGACTTCTATGTTTCTATGTTTCTATGTGTATGAAAGGCATGTGCTCCTCCTCGCCACCTCAGAGTCTCTCTTTTTTTTTAAGCATTAAAGTTTTGGATTTTTTTTATTCCCATCACCTCACCTTCTTCCTTCGGCAGCAACTGTCCTCCTCCTCTTCTTCTTCCTCCTTCTCCCACCCAAATTCCGAGCTTTTATTTCTTTCCTAATGGGTTTGCACGCATTATTTGCTTTTACATTGATTCCTATGGGAAAAATTGCTCCTACGTATAAACTTTCCTACTTAAAAATCTGGTCACGGAACAAATTAAGTTCTTAAGTAAAGGTACCACTTTATTACGTTTAGCAACAATAAAAATTTTTTTTGTAAAACTTCTCTTTCCCCCCCTCTTTTCTTCCCTCCCTGCCTCTCTCTCCCCATGAGAGAAATGCAGTGGAGTTGAACTGGGGCAATGGTGCACGTGCCCAGAAAAGGCTGAGTGCCATAATAATAATAATAATAATAATAATAATAATAATAATAATAATAATAATAATAATAATAATAATAATATAATAAAAAATAATAATATAATAAAAAATAATAATATAATAAAAAATAATAATAATTTATTAGATTTGTATGCCGCCCCTCTCCGAAGACTCGGGGTGGTCATAGGTTTGCCACCACTGTCTTATGTAATTGTTTGGCACCTAATGAGAAAAAAGAACTCACTGGAGAAGAGCCTAATACAGTGGAACCCCGATATACGAGCAGCTCTACTTACGAGCTACTCGAGATACGAGCTGGGAGAGTAGAGAAATTTTTGCTCGACTCACGAGCTTCCATTCGGGATACGAGCCGAGAAGAGCCGGCCTGGCTTGCTTTGCTTCCGAGCTGATGCAGAGCCGAATAAAGCGTCACGCCCATCTGACGCTTTCGGCGGCTTCCGAAGCGATGCTGGGCTCTTTTGCCGCCAAAAGCGTCAGGGGGGCGTGACGCTTTATTCGGCTCTGCAAAGCAAACCAGCCTGGCTCTTCTCCGTTCGTATCCAGCACTTGGTGAGTCCTTGGCTTCTGCTGGGGGTGGGGGGATCTGAACGCTTTCTGCTGGGGGTGGGGGGATCTGAACGCTCTCCCTGGCTGGGAGCACTTTCGCTGCGAGAGAGGGCTTTCTCGAAAGGGACGGAGAAAGCCCTCTCTCGCAGCGAAAGTGCTCCCAGCCAGGAGGCTGCGAGAGAGGGCTTTCTCCGCCCTTTCGAGAAAGCGCGCCTGTCTGAAAAGATCCCCGCCGGTCTGGTGGGATTTTGCAGCAACCTCCGAGCAACCTGGGCTCGGAGGTTGCTGCAAAACCCCACCGGACCGGCGGCGATCTTTTCAGACAGGCGTGCCGATTCTCCGCTTTTAGCAGTGAGCGGAGAATCGGCGCGCCTGTCTGAAAAGCTCGTAGCTGGCATGGAACATCCCCCCATGCCAGCTACGAGCTTTTCAGGCAGGCGCGCCGATTCTCCGCTCACTCCGGGTGAGCGGCGAATCGACGCATCTGTTTAAAAAGATCGTAGCCGGCATGGAAAATCCCCCCATGCCAGCTACGAGCTTTTCAGGCAGGCGCGCTGATTCTCCGCTCACTCCGGGTGAGCGGCGAATCGGCGCGTCTGTTTAAAAAGATCGTAGCCGGCATGGAACATCCCCCCATGCCAGCTACGAGCTTTTCAGGCAGGCGCGCCGATTCGCCGCTCACTTCCGGGTGAGTGGCGAATCGGCGCGTCTGTTTAAAAAGCTCGTAGCCGGCATGGAAAATCCCCCCATGCCAGCTACGAGCTTTTCAGGCAGGCGCGCCGATTCTCCGCTCACTCCGGGTGAGCGGCGAATCGGCGCGTCTGTTTAAAAAGATCGTAGCCGGCATGGAACATCCCCCCATGCCAGCTACGAGCTTTTCAGGCAGGCGCGCCGATTCGCCACTCACCCGGAGTGAGCGGAGAATCGGCGCGCCTGCCTGAAAAGCTCGTAGCTGGCATGGGGGGATTTTCCATGCCGGCTACGATCTTTTTAAACAGATGCGCCGATTCGCCGCTCACCCGGAGTGAGCGGAGAATCGGCGCGCCTATCTGAAAAGATCAGAGCCAGCATGGAAAGCCCCCCCATGCCGGCTCCGAAGCACCGGGCACCCCTCAGCCGACGTCTTTTCCCCTCAGCCCTCGGGCTTGCACGCATTAATCACTTTTCCATTGTTTCCTATGGGAAACAATGCTTCGACCTACGAGCTCTTCGACATACGAGGTTCCTTCCGGAACCAATTAATTTCGTATGTCGGGGTTCCACTGTACCGGAAACAGAGGGAAAAAGAAAGGGATGGCAGAGAATGAGGTGGCTGGATGAAGTCACTGAACTAGTCAGCATGATCTTAAATGGACTCTGGGGGATGATAGAGGACAGGAAGGCCTCGAGGAATGTTGTCCGTGGGGTTGCGATGGATCGGACACAACTTCGTAATTGTTGTGGTTGGCTCGGGGCCAGTTCCTGCAACAGAGAATTTGGACGTTGGTTTAGGGGAATCCTTAGGGTCACAGAGACTTGTATTATTGCCAGAACCTTCTGATAGTGAAGATTCATTGCCAAGATCAGACAGTGGGGAAGCAGAATCAGACAGAGAGATGGGTGCAATCAGCCCATTAGTTAATGACCCCATTAGTGAGTCATCAGACTCGGAGGGGGATCGGTGGATAGATGCCCGAATGCGCAGGCTCATGGCTAGAAGGGACCAACTGCGCAGGTATCGTCGGAGATAAGGGAGAATACCTGTTGCTGAGGCAATTAGGTTAATGGGGTTGATGATAAATTACGGGCGTTGGGGAGTGCGCGTGTGGGCGTTTATTCTTTTGGAGAAGGATCATTGTCAAGGTTTGGACTATTCCAGGATTTCTGTTGACTCTTTGGACAATTCAGTTACATCTTGTGGACTCAAAGAAGGGAGAGTTGTGAAGAATCACAGCTGCCTTAATTGTTCTTTTGTTCCTGTTTTTTGACTGCATTCCAGGACTGTTATCTGGGTGAGAGAAATTTGACTCTGCTTAAACATGTGTGCTTTTAACACAGTTTCAGATAAACTACTTTTATTTCTTCTGGCCGGCGTATGTGTGTGTGACTTTGCATTCCTCTCTCACTGGGGTCTATTAATGAGAAGCCCGGCATAACAGTTCTAATCTCCGGGGGGAGCTGGTTCTAATCTCCGGGGGGAGCTGGTTCCAGAGGGTCGGGGCTGCCAGAGAAGGCTCTTCCCCTGGGTCCCACCAAACAACATTGTTTAGTCGACGGGACCTGGAGAAGGCCAACTCTGTGGGACCTAACCGGTCGCTGGGATTTGTGCGGCAGAAGGCGGCCCTGGAGATATTCTGGTCCAATGCCATGAAGGACTTTATAGGTCATAACCAACACTTTGAATTGTGACTGGAAACTGATCGGCAACGAATGCAGACTGCAGTGTTGGTGTAACATGGGCATACCTAGGGAAGCCCATGATTGCTCTCGCAGCTGCATTCTGCATGATCTGAAGTTTCGGAACACTTTTCAAAGGTAGCCCCATGTAGAGCATTACAGTAGTCGAAACTTGAGGTGATGAGGGCATGAGTGACTGTGAGCAATGAGTCCCGGTCCAGATAGGGCTGCAACTGTGCACCAGGCGAACCTGGGCAAACGCCCCCCTCACCACATCTGAAAGATGGTTCTCTAATATGAGCTGTGGATCAAGGAGGATGACCAAGTTGTGGACCCACTTCTGAGGGGGTCAATAATTCCCACCCACCCCGGGTTATGGATGGACAGATGGAATTGTCCCTGGGAGGCAGAACCCACAGCCACTCCATCTTATCAGGGTTGAGTTTGAGTCTGTTGACACCCATCCAGACCCTAACAGCCTCCAGGCACCGGCACATCACTTCCACTGCTTCATTGACTGGACGTGGTGTACTACGGGTCCTATGGCTTTCCCCCCAGCTTTCATCAAAAACTTCCTGCCACATAAACGTAATGCTGACATAAATAACTCCTCCCTGATGCTACAGTTCATAGCTGGCTGCAGAATTCTGGGAGTTGAAGTACACAAGTCGTAAAGTTGATAGGTTTGAGGACCCTTGGTATAGTTAAAATGTAAAAACAAAGTGTTTCTTCCTCTTTTAATGGATTTTAAAGGTTTTATTAGCTTCACATTACCAGAATTTTAATATTGACAGATAACTGATAAAGAACATTTTATTAAATAATAGAACATACAAGCAACGTAGATAAAGCTAACTTTATTTGGACTATTACAGAACAGGCTAACAAAGACAGTTGTTGTAAAAAAAGCATAAAAACAGAACAATACCATTCCATAGCAACTATACTGCTATTTGCTTTATTACAAAAAAGTCCAAGTTCAGTTTCCTCACTCAACAGGCATTTTAAAGCACAACATTAGCTCCAAACAAACTATGCAATCCATTTATACTATCTGAAAGGGTGTAGATGGCCAATAATCTAGCTTTACAAGATAGACATGGCATTCTTCTATCATACAGCAAAACATAGAAAGGCAAGTTTTTCTTTTAAAAAAACCCTACACTAAGTATCCTAGAGAAAGGCAAGGTTTATGTAACTATAGGAATCACAAAACAGAATGTTATGTGTTCAAGAAAATTATAATTAGTCTGATGTATTTATTTTGCTTTCATACATGGGTAGTTATCAAGAAACAATAGTAAAAGCTTGAATAAAATTTAAATGAAAGCAGATGCTTCTTCATGGGATTCAGGAATTTTCTTCTTTACAATCAAATAGGAAAGACTAATGTGCAGAATATTGAATACTCTGCATGGAGTTTGCCAATAAAAGAAAGTTTTCTATGCAAGGTGAAGCAGCAACAGGCTCTCACAAACCTCTGTAAAAGACATTTATTTCTACAAAAAGAGACTTGTGATACAATTGAAGCACACAAATTTAACTATGTACCTTTTAAAATATACAAGAAACTTTGAAGTAGAGGATACTTAGAAAATGAGGGGTTTCAATATTTTATTTTACACATTTGCATCTTCACATAATTTGAGAAGTAACCTTTTACAAAATCATGTAAAAAGCACAATTGCCTGGTAAAGTGTCTTCAAAAGATTTTATACAGCATGCAATTAAAGCAGCCTTTTCTTCCTTATATGGATTCTTTTCACTCAAGTAATCTTCTGCTGCAAAAATTAGGATAGCAGCCTGGTCTCTTCTGTTAACGCCTTTTGTCTTTCCTGTCTGATTTACGGTCTCTTTCATTCCGCGAAGTCCTTTTGCCTGACCAACTACTTTCTGATATAGACCTTTTTCTGTCCGACCTTGAACTTTTATCCTTTGATCCTTTTGCATCTCTTCTGCTACCTTTTGAAGACTTGTGACTTCTATCTACTCCTGAATTGTCCCTTCGCTTCCTTTCCAAACTCCTTCTATGCTTCCTATCTCTATTATGTCCTCGCCCCCTGCTTCGACTTCTACTCTCACTGCTACTAGAACTACTACTACTTTCTCGACTACTAGTACCACTGCTACTGCTGCTGCTGGAACTGCTCCGACTACTGCTTGTACCACTGCTAGAACTGCTCCCACTGCTACTACTTGTAGAACTAGTACTACTAGTGCTACTACTAGTACTCCGACTTCTACTCTTACCAGTTTTGTTTCTAGCCCTACCTCTGCTTCTGCTCCTAATTTTGTTTTTAACTTCTACACTTACTGCCTGGACTTGATCTGCCTGCATTTCAGGCAGCTTTTCAGGCACTAGAGATTCTTTGTCTAATTGTGGCGCTTGGTCTTGAGTGGCTTCCAAAAGTGGCAAAGGCTGTGACCAAATCACAGACTCCGACTGAGGCTGGACCTCAGCCTCTGATACTGGAATGGATTCAGGCTCCTTCTCTTCTGACTCCTCTGGTTCAGCATCAACCTCTGGCTTGCTGGGTTCTTCTTTTTCCAGGGCAATCGTAGGCCCTTCCTGTTCTGGCTGTGCATTACATTCCATTTCTGATTCAACCTCTGCGCTAATTTCATTTTCTAATGGCTCTGTACAATCTGTCTCATTAATTTCCATTACATCCTGCTCACCATCTATTGGCTGAATAGCTTCACTTTCTCCTTTTACTAGCTCAGCTTCCTCAGTCTGGTTATCTGTCTGCCTGTCATTCTCTTTAATTTCAGCTTCCTCTTCTACTTTAACTTCCATTTCCTCTTTTTGCTCTTCTTCTTCCTGTTCTATCTCCCCATCACTATGACTAGCACCTACCTCCTTTTCTTCCCTTACCTCTTCCATTTCTACATCATTGCTCTTATTACCTGTCTCCATCTCTTCCACCTGCTGTACCACCTTACCCTCTTCCTGCTCCTTGTTCTGGTCTTCCTTCTTTTCTTCTTTCTGTACCTCCTGGTGTTCTTTTTCCTTCACAGATTGTCGTCTGGGCCTGGCTTCCATTTTATTAATTTGCTCAGCAAATTCAGTGCGTCTATTTTCAAACAGTGCTGGACAATAAGGAATGTATAATAAACAGCAATTAGATTCATAGTTTGAATAACTTCCTTTATATAACAATATCAGTGAAATTATAATCCATGTAGGAAAGTCATGAACTCCACCTCTAATTCAGGACTCCACTTCTATCATGACCAGCACATTTGTTATTTTGCCACATCTACTTGCATACAGAAGTATGTTTTAAGCTAAGGTTCTATGTATGTGAAAACCAAGTTTGTAAGATATTGCCAATCTGAGAGAAAACATATATGTAAGTACATGCAGCTAACAATCTACTCATTATTTCATTTAGTCTAATGTAGTGAATGGACCAGGAATTCTCATGGTTCCATGAGAAATCAAAGCCTCAGAAGTACATCACAAACTAAACACACTATGTTTATAGCTGATTATAATTTTCTCAATATGGAAGGGTTTGTTTGGTGTAACATGCACAATCGTATCAAAATTACTTGCCTTTTACTTTGGCAATATAGAAATCAAAACATAACAACGTACCATTTAACTTTTTTTGGGAGTCATCAAACATCTTCTGGTTAGCAGAGGACATTCTGCCAGGTATATAGAACAGATGAGGTTTTGTCTTTGTTCTGATATATTTAATTATTTTGGCATTATGTTCATTCCATTCTTCTTGCTGGAAAAAAAAAGTTTCTTTATGTTTTTGTTGCCATCCAGAAGGCAACAGAAGGCAAATATGCAATACTGTAGCTACTAAATTTCCACTCACCAACTGAGCAAGTTCAACTTTCTGTTCCAATAGTCGTAGTTCTGTTTGCTTAGCACGTCTTTCCTCAAAGAGTTCTCGTCTTTCATTTTCAACCTTCTTTCTTTCTTCTTCTGCCTGCACTTCAAGTTTCTGCTCAATTTCTTGTCTTCTTTTTTGCTAAGTTAGAATGGCTTAAAGTTAATTCAATAGCAGCATTCTTATTTAAGTAAGATATTATAAAGTACAAACTGAACCCATTCCATTATTTTAAGTCAAACAAAATTATTATTCTCCAACACACCGTGTTTTTCCGAAAATAAGATCCTGTCTTATATTTTTGAACCCTGAAATAAGTGCCTGGCCTTATTGCCATGCACCCAAAAGCCCAATTGGGCTTATTATCAGGGGATGTCTTATTTTGGGGAAAACAGGGTATATACTGTAGATGGGAATCTGGTCTAAGGAAACAAAAATTGTTCCAAATGTCCTGTAAGCAAAATACCATAATCAAAAATAGTATAGAATTGCATAAAATATAACATCAAATGTATCTCAAACATTTCTTCTAATGATATTATGCTGATGGAGCTTGCAAAATGTATTTTCTTGCTGCCTTTCCTTTGCCAGCCCTCAGAGTGAACTCATTAAAAAAAATATATAAATTCCCTTGAACCAGGTGAACCTTGACATTACAAAATAAAACCAAATATTCTCAGTAATCAGATGGAGGTAAATTCTGTTACTGGACACTTGTTCCTTTGGTGGAATGACACTATTGACTACAATCTACAAGACTTGTTATTTGTCAATTCTAAAGACTAGGAGTTTTCTCTTTTACCTCCTGCTTCAGATCTGTTATATCATGACAAATACTGGTTTCCCTACTGCTAAAATTAGAGTTTGATTATCTCAAATCCTTATTTGTAAATATGAGAAAATGTATCAAAAACATCCTGCTTTCTGTGATAATTAAAATGTCCTCCTAAATGTTGTTTCAAAATAAAATATGCACATGGCTGGAATTGATATGGCCACCAAATTATGTATTTTTCTATTATACAGAAGTATTTTTCCTGCACAATTTACTAAATGTGAAATTAATACCCTCTCGGTAGCAACTGTTGATTCTTGTTTAAACTTCTGAAGAGTACCCATCAACAGGCCAAATATACGCCGATTCCTGGCAGAATACAAAAAAGAAAATATGTAATTATATCACAAATATTGGTATTTTATTATGCATGCATATTTTTTGAAAAAAAAATTCCAAGGTTACTAGTGTTGTGAGTGGTCCACTCAGCTGGTCAGATTTTGAGGACCAGGAGATGGAGGAATTCTGGCTTTGCAGTATTGAAGGGGAAATGGAGACTGGGGAATCACCAGAAACTGCATAACCCAGTTAGGGTACTGCCTGAGTCAAAAGATGGAGAGCTGGGTCTCCGTTCTTAGCTGTGTTTTGCTACAGCCTTAAAAATTCCCTGGGATTGTGTGCGAGTACTTTGTCAAAACAGAAGAGATAATTAATGAAAGATTTATGATTCCTTGCTGGAGAGTGTCCCTTACTGGGGAGGCTGATGAGGGAGATACAGCCAAGATTACATTCCAGTGCTTTAACTCTTGTATTTCTGAACTTTGTTTGATAAAAGAAGAGACTTGCTTTGTTTTTGAATTACAGTGTGAATGGATCATTATTTCTAGTAATTAATGAAGCCAGACAGAACAACTAGTAGCTATAAATACTTATAAAATATCAGGGTTCTGTGGCTGTGTTGATAGTTATGTGATTATTAGTAACTAACCATTAAAAACCCCCAGCAACCATTAGACCTACATTTATACAGTATGAAATAACCAGATATCTGGAAAATAGGTATTTTGGAGTAGTGTTTAAATGCTGTATTGCAGGTAAACTCTGCCCAGCCTGGAGTACAATGCTGATGGCATTTGGAGTTGAATTAGTCTTTTTTCCTTGTGAGGTTGGATGCTATATTCCACAGTATGTGTTGAGTCCCGATTTTTCAACAGTTCATTTAGTGACTGTTCAAAGTTACCATGGCATTGAAAAGTGACTTATGAACATTTCTCACACTTATGACAGTTGTAGCACCCCTGTCACATGATTTAGATTTAGATACTTGATAACTGACTCATATTTATGACGATTGCAGTGTCTAATGATCTCCTTTTGCAACCTTTTGACAAAGACAATGGGAAAGTCAGATTCATTTAACAACTGTATTACTAATTTAAGAACTGCAGCAATTCACTTAACAAATGGAGTGAGAAAAGTTGTAACGGGGACAAAACTCATGGAACAAATTTCTCACTTAGCAACAAAACGTTTGTGGCTGTGGTTGTTGAGGACTACCTGTACATTTTAATCAAGTACCGCCAGCATTTTTCACTCACAAACTGGATTGGATCATTGTTCTAAAGGCATCATTTATTAAAATATCCCGGTTATCAGTTCAGATTAAGCTGAAATGAAACAAATAGCAAAAAATGCCCATTCCTAGTATCAAATATCTTTGATATTTGGAAAGTTGATGGGTACCAAATGTTATTTTGGCTTATGTATGACCAGATATTCTACATCTCTGCTTATTGGAGACTGCTATAGTTGACCTAGCAAACAACAGCTTCAGCTGAATTGCTTAATCCAATTCACAGCACAGAATACTTTCAGCATTTCTTAACAACTTATACTACCTTTCTTCACAGTGATAGAACTGCTTTTGTTTCTTGTTGCTGGAATTGGGAAAATTTAAAACCACATGAAAGAGCATGTAATACCTTTGTTTCCCTTTTTCATCCATATTTTGATCTTGAATAAGGTCTCGGCGTGTTCGCTCTTTGGAGGTAGCAACAACAGAGGACTGCAACGCTGGCTGTAGAAAAACATCAGTTAGGTTAATAGAAACATATTCATTTATTAAACTTATCCTGCCCATCTTGCCAAAGGCAAATCTTGCATTTTATATTTCTCCATTCTTAAGCCCCCCATTAATATTTCAAATATACTTTACTTTTTTAACATCATCATCCTCTGCGTCGCTTTCATGGCGTGATTCTCTTCTTGTCCGACGTTCACCAGCCAATCTAAATGTAATACAAAATGTCAGAAGCAACCAATGTAATTGAGATAATCAAACTTATGCACTTATGCATAATTCCAAAACTTGGCATTAGTTGATAGGTTTCTTTTATTAAATTGCATTGTGAAAGCAATATTTTTTAAAACAAGTATGTGCATTCTCAATTTCGATAGATATCTAGTAATGAGGTTGATGCTCTACAGATAATCCTCATCTCACAAATGTTCACTTAAGAACTGTCTAGAATTAGATTAACACTTTACAGCCCATAAAGCACCTTTTAGCCATCACAAAATGTTGCAAACTCCACACACCTACTTGGGATCATGAATGCGATTTTGTCATGTGGCAACTGACTCCCATTTATCATTGGTTGCAGTATCTGTAGTCATATAACCACAATTTGAGACTTTTATTTATTTACTTATTTATTAGATTTCTATGGTGCCCTTCTTGGGGCGACTCAGGGCAGTGTCCAACATTAATATAACAATATATAAGAAATCTAATATCTCTAAAATATGAAAATTTACTAAAAACATTTAAAAGACACCATGAACACTGGTTTCTAGCAAAAAATGTCCATTAAGAATAACGGATTTCTTTCACCATTGTGTTATTTGCTTAATAATCATCATAAAATGATTGAAAAATTGGTCATATAGGGATTGCAAGGTAAGGATTATGTGTAGCATCAGGATAGACCTGGTACTCTGGAATAATAACTGCTCCATGAGCTGCACTGGTCATGTTTACTTTCAGGTGTGATTCAAATGCTGGTCATTGTCTATAAAGACATACCTGGTATAAAGGCTTGTGTAATAATTTAGGGATCACTAGTCTCCCATAATATCTGCAATGAACTGATCTAGCAGAATGGGAGAACTCGAGTTTCCTTCAATTAAACAATGTTATCTGCTGGGACTCAGGAAGCACATCTTCTCTACAGTGCCTGCCCTTTGGAATTCAGACAGCCCCATTCTTCCTAGTGTTCCAAAGAGCTCTAAAGACCTGCTCTTTGTCCAAGAACAAGGCAACTGTGACAAAGCCCCCTTTCCTTCTTCTGAGCCCTACTTTTGCTTTGTCCTCATCTGAAAGGTTTGCACTTTAAAAAAAATAATTTAAAATATTTTCAAACTGCCCAGAACTGCAAGGATAGAAATTTAATAAATACTGATAGCTGATAGCTTAATAGCTTAATGTGTATTCTCTGCTCACCTATTCGTCGACCCTTCTAGATCCCTCTGTTTGGCTGGGGGTCCTCCTCCGCTATCCGAGAATCCACGCCTAACATAAAACAGAAAATTAGCTTTCTCTAAAAAATGCATACATTCAGAAACATGCAATGCTCTATGAAGCTGTATACAGTATTCAAAAATCGTCAACTGTTAGTTTCTTTATGAACGGTAACACTGAAATGCATTAAGTGAATAAATTATTGTTGTTAAGCAATAAACATCTTTCTATGTAAAATGAATAAAGCTTTTATAATTGGTGTAGTAGTAACCACCACATACACACACACACCAAAGCATCAGGGTTCTAAAGCTTCTGACTATCCCTATTGTGGCATCATGGTAGTAGACTACAGCAGCATAATATGTTCTGCATTTCACTGATTTTTTAGAAAATTTATATAACTGCCTATTCACTCACAGCTACTTTAGGCAACTTACAAACAATGGTCATCTTTGTTGTCTACTCCAGAATTATAATAGAAACCTAATTATAATAGAAAATAGTCATTTCTGTGCTGGCTTTTTTGCAAAGAGCCTTGTATAATTTCAGTATGCTTATAGCAATAGTATTTAGAGTTATATACCACTTCATGCTACTTCTCTACGCGGTTTGCAGAATCAGCATATTGCCCCAACAATCTGGATCCTAATTTAACCCACCTCGGAAGGATGGAAGGCTGAATCAACCTTTAGCCGGTGGTGAGATTTGAACTACTGAACTACAGCTAGCAGTTAGCTGAAGTAGCCTGCAGTGCTGCACTCTAAACACTGTGCCACCCCGGCTCTTAAAAGTGCAATCCAAAGTGCAATCGATTATAGCATTCCTCCCCCCCTCGCAAACTTACCATAAATAAGCCTTTTTTGAGAGAAGGTGAACTATCCCCTTATAATATTCTCAAGGCAGCATTAGTAGTCCAAACAAAGGCTAAACATCCCAAACGGTAACACAGCTGATGACTTTACAGTGGGCTGTTTACCACCCAGTTATGACGATCATAAACACATCCTTATTTATTATTATTTATTTATTATTGTGATTCCTAGGCTGCCCAACTCCTTTACAGACTCTGGGTGGCGAACAACAATGTAAAACAGAACAAAAACAATTCTAAAGCCTTTAGCACTAGACATTCATATCCATTCACGAATCCCAGCGACCGATTAGGTCCCAGAGTTGGCCTTCTCCGGGTCCCGTTGACTAAACAATGTCGTCTGGCGGGTCCCAGGGGAAGAGCCTTCTCTGTGGTGGCCCCGACCCTCTGGAACCAGCTCCCCACAGAGATAAGAACTGCCCCCACCCTCCTTGCCTTCTGTAAACTCCTTAAAACTCACCTCTGCCGTCAGGCATGGGGGAATTGAGGCATTTCCCCTCCTTCCCCCGGGCCTATATAATTTATGTATGGTGTGACTATGTGTATGACTGGTTTAATAATGGGGTTTTAAAATGTTTTTTAAATTTATTAGATTTGTTGTGAATTGTCTTATTTATGCTGTGAGCCGCCCCGAGTCTACGAGAGGGGCGGCATACAAATCTAATAAATAATAATAAATAATCTAATAAATAATATGGGGCTACCCCTGAAGTGTTCAGAGACTTAAATTCATCCAGAATGCAGCCGCGCAAACTGTCATGGGGGTACCCATATAACAGCTGCACTGGCTTCCTATTAGTCTCCGGGCACAATTCAAGTGTTGGTTATTACCTAGAAAGCCCTAGATGGCTCAGGACCAGACTATTTATGGGGCCGTCTCTTGCCACATACCTCCCAGAGACCAATAAGAGCACACAGACTTGGCCTCCTGCAGGTGCCATCCACTAAGTAATGCAGGTTGGCGGGGCTGTAGGGGAGGGCCTTCTCTGTTGCCACCCCAGCTCTATGGAATCAACTCCCTACTTGTTGTTGTAAGCCACTCTGAGTCCTTCGAGATTGGGCGGCATAGAAGTCGAATTAATTAATTAATTACAGCCGTGACAAGATGGGATCTATTTGGCACTTGTTTAACCCTGCTGTTCTGTTTAAAAAAAGTTACAAATCTTCTGTTCCCGGGTCACCCTGACCCGGACCGAAAACTCTTCATTTGCAGTGCTTATGTTTGGTCAATTTGAATACTTTTTTCACTTGGAAAGTAGTCTGAACATTTCTGCACACAATATGAAAATTGAACTGAAGAAATTAATCCTTATTGGTTTATTTTGCACATAAATATGCCTCCCCCCCCCGTTTTTGTGAATTTTTTTTAGGTTTATTGATAATTACGCCTGCAAAATACATTCTATTTTACTAAAGTTGGTGTGGGATTGGTAGCTTGAACATTTCTGAACATAATGATATGAAAATTGAACTGGAAAAATTGATGCATATTGGTTTATTTTGTTGATGAAATGCACCCCCCCCCGTTTTTTTTAAATAGTCTTCACTTTATGGATAGTTTTGCTAGCAAAATACATACTATTTTACTAAAGTTGGTGTGGGATTGGTAGCTTGAACATTTCTGAACATAATGATATGAAAATTGAACTGGAAAAATTGATGCATATTGGTTTATTTTGCACATAAATGTACGCCTCCCCCCATGTTCAATTATTTCAATTTATATAAAAATTATGCTGTTAATTTCAAACTTACATACTTTTTTTTAGTAAAATGGATTTGTTTTATAAATTTAGTTCTCTGGCTACAATGTGGTTGATTTTCAAAAGGATATTCCAAATATTTCTAGCCAAATATGTATAAAAAGTGACAATAATGGCACACAGCAAGGCCGAGGGGTGTGTGTGTGGCCCTTTTGTGGCAAAAATAAACCAATAAGAACCATTTTTTCCAGTTCATTTATATTTTTCTTATATTCATAAATGTTCAATTTAGTATATCAAACCTTTTGGGGGGAAATTCCTTGGGGATTTGTAGCCTTAAAAAATAGAAATTGACACAAAATTCAGAAAAGATGGGGGGAGGGGCTTTTTGATCAAAATAAAAATATAAGTCTCAATTTTTCCAGTTCAATTTTCATATCATTATGTTCATAAATGTTCAAACTAGTTTTCCAGTTGAAAAAGTTTTCAAAAAGACCAAATTCAAGTACCTAAAAAAAATCATTTTGGTCTGGGTCTATATGACCCGAACAGACTAAACGTGACTTTTTTTTTGCCCAGAAAAAAAAATTTTCCCCCACCCCCACAAATATTTTTTTGATGATCAGCATTGTTAAATTGAGTAAATGAATGCCTAAGATTTTAAAGAATATTTCGGATTTGGAGCATAAAAAAATAAAAAGTGAAAATGGTTGCAAGCAGCTGAGGGGGGGGGAGGAGGCCGTATTTCTGATGTTAAAAAACCAGTAAGAATCATTTTTTTCAGTTCCTTTATATTTTTCTTATATTCAGAAATGTTCAAGCTACCAATCCCACACCAACTTCAGTAAAATAGAATGCATTTTGCAAGCAAAACTATCCATAAATTGAAAAAACTTTCACAAAAACGGGGGGGGGGGCGTGCATTATATCAGCAAAATAAACCAATAAGATTTACTTTTTTCATTTCAATTTTCATATCATTGTGTGCAGAAATGTTCAGACTACTTTCCAAGTGAAAAAAGCTTTCAAAAAGACCAACCATAAGCACTGCAAATGAAGAGTTTTCGGTCCGGGTCAGGGTGACCCGGGAACAGAAGATTTTTAACTTTTTTTGCCCAGCAAAAACTAAGCCCCCCACCACCCCAAAAAAATTCTCATAGAGAGAACCCCTGAAATGATGAATAGTCATGAAATTTCAAGTTTCAGATATGCAAGGAAAATTTTTTACAGGGACTCAAACTTGGCTTCGGGTCAAATAGACCCGAAACAGAACAGCAGGGTTAAAAGTGCAAAGTCAGCCTTAAATTTTGACTAGCCTTAAATAGATACCGATGCTCGGCATCGAGTAATTTAAAATCGAAACTGAAATTTCCACACCACGGGGCGGTCCGCTCCCTCTCCCAGGCCCCTTCTGACACTCACCTGAGTAATAGGCTTCCGCGCCCCCTACCTCCACCAGGGCCTGCGATGGCCAACAGTCTACCTTGAACGGGCCTGGAAATGAGACGAGACAGAGATACACAATGAAAGGCTAATCCGCCCGGAGGACGAAGGAAGCAGCACAGGAAAGGGAACGCCACGCCTCTCCAGAGAGCAACGCTAGCGGCCTCGTGTTTTGCAGAGCGCTACAAGCGTTTTCCCCAAACTCATGCCGGCATCTGACGCACCCCCAGGCAGCCCCTCTGAAGCAACCCCCCCCCCCGGGTAGCCCCTGCTCCTCTTTTTATAGCTCTCCTGAGGGGAATTTCCACTCAGGCGCGGGGAAAAACCGTCGAGGACGCTCACCGAGGGCCTCTTCTATCGGAAGGAGGCGCCCGTGGTGCTTAGAACCGTAACGGAGGGCAAACCGCGAGGCCCCCGGCGTCCCCGGATTGGTTTTCGAAGGAAAAGGCGCGAACAAGGCCTCGCGGTGAGGCGCCAACCGCAAAGCGCAGCCCTTGTGAATTAAGCCTTTTCCGAGCCCCAAACCTTTTTTCCTTCCCCCTTCCCCCGCTAAGGTCTCACCGCACATCGTTGGGGTCCCGTCCCGTGAGTTTGCGGATATTCTCGTCGACGTGCTTGAGGCTTTCTTTGGCCTTCTCCAACTGCTCCTGCAGAGCCCGCACGGCTATCGCCATGCCTGCGGCCTAGCCAAGCCGGAACCCAACGGAAAGCACGATGAGGTTAAAAAGAGGGGGGCGGCGGCAAGGAGATAGCCAGCTTCACGCCGTGATGTGGCTCCGAGGAACTCGCCAATAAGAATTCGACGTTTGGAGCCATGGCTTTTTTTTGTTTTTTTTACACAACAGCTATTCGTTATTTTTAAGCGAATGGCCAACCTATGAGTGTGAGTGGCACGGCGTTGCTCCAATCGACGCGCAAGCTCTGAACCAATGAACAATTGATATGAAGGACGTAACGTTACTCGCAAACCACTTAATCGCCCTGCTTTTGTAATCCTGCCAATAGCTAACAAGCCCGGGTAGAATGACATTTTTACAACCAATCGAGTGATAATAACCTCTCACAACAACCAATCCCCGTGATCGGCGGAAGGCTTAGTGCTTCCTTTCTCACGCTAGGACAATCCCTACTAAAATTCGCGCGTTTCTCTGGCTTTAGGTAAAGCTTATGGGGATGTGATTCCCGTGTTGAATTTCAAAGCATATCGCCACAATGAAAAACGAGTGCTTTTATAGAAAATTGACGGCAGAAAAAGATCTCATGGTCCATCTAGTCTGCCCTTATACTATTTCTTGTATTTTATCTTAGGATGGATATATGTTTATCCCAGGCATGTTTAAATTCAGTTACTTTGGATTTACCAACCCCGTCTGCTGGAAGTTTGTTCCAAGCATCTACTACTCTTTCAGTAAAATATTTTCTTACGTTGCTTCTGATTTCTCCCCCAACTAACCTCAGATTGTGTGTCCCTTTGTTCTTATGTTCACTTTCCTATTAAAAACACTTCTCTCCTGAACCTTATTTAACCCTTTAACATATTTAAATGTTTCGATCATGTCCCCCCTTTCCCTTCTGTCCTCCATATATATAAATATAGAATGTATATATAGAAGGAATTAAATATCAATGACTTCACGTCATCTTAATTTTATTTATAGTTTGCAGTATGTGTGTGCTACGTTTTTTAAATTTTCTATACGAGCCGCCTGTTTTGATTGTAAGGAGAAAGATGTTAAAAAAATACTTTTTTTGGAGTGGGGGTTGCTTTTAAGTCAAGTCTCAATATCAGGCGACTGCCCAATAAGCTTCCTTATTTTCTTGGAAATATAACAATACAATTGGAAGGGACCTTGGAGGTCTTCCAGTCCAGGGGTAGGCAAATCTGGCTCTTCTATGACATGTGGACAAGTTCAACTCCCAGAATTCCTGAGCTAGCATGATTGACTCAGGAATTCTGGGAGTTGAAGTCCACAAGTCAGAAGAGCCAACTTTGCCTACCCCTGTTCTAGTTCAACCCCCTGCTTGGGCAGGAAACTACACTGCTTCAGAGAAATTGTTATCCAACATCTTCTTTAAAACTTCCAGTGTTGGAGCATTCACAACTTCTGGAGGCAAGCTATTCCACTGATTAACTGTTCTGACTGTCAGGAAGTTTCTCCTTATTCAGTTTCCACCCATTGCTTCTTGTTCTACCCTCAAGTGCTTTGGAGAATAGCCTCTTTGTGGCAACCCCGAGATATTGGAACACTGCTATCATGTCTTCCATAGTTTTCTTTTCATTAAACTAGACATTTTGGATTTTGGAAGTGGTTTTCCCTTGGCTCCACCAACACTTTCCCCTCCCCCCCCCAGCTAAAATTGACTGTCCCATGGTCATGCAGCTGCCTTTGTGCCCAAAGAGGAACTAGAATGGGATGGGAATATGTTATCAGTCTGTTAAAATGTAATACGTATTGGAATTAAATGCTCTCCAGGAAGGGTTTAGAAGGAGAAGGAGGAAGGAGGGAAGGAAGAGAGGGAGTTAGGAAGGGGGAGAGGAGAAAGAAGGTAGGGAGGAGGACATAGAGGGGGAGTGTGGAGAAAAAGAAGAAACAGACTGATCAATAACAGCAAGATTAGGTGTTAAAATAGGATGTTAAATTTTGATTGATTGGAAAATGTGTGTATTATTGACAATATGTGTATTTTATTATTCATGTGTGTGTATGTGTGTTCTTAAACTGTTTCTTTTAAATGCTGTTTTTATTTGTTGTAAACTGCCCAGAGTCCTTGCAGTTGGGCAGCATATAAATCAATCAATCAATCAATCAATCAATCAAACAAACAAACAAACAAACAAAGTGTATTATTGACATATTAAGATATATGTTTTGATGTATATATATATATGAAATTGTGGAGACAAATTAATTTTTAAATAATGAATTAGAATTCTTGGTTTCTAGCCATTCTCTATAGCCAACAGCAACAGTCCTTAGACTTATATACCGCTTCACGGTACTTTACACAGCTCTCTCTAAGCGGCGTAACAGAGTCAGCCTATTGCTCCCAAACAATTTTGGTCATCGGATGGACGGAAGGCTGAGTCAATCTCGAGCCGGTAACGGTAACTAACGATTATCCACCACACCATAATAAATATATTCCTGTTACTCTTTTTTTTGCCACCACCCGCAAGAAAATCCATCCATTATTCCGAAAGAACGAACCCAGTACGTATTCAGAAAGCATTTTAATATCGCCCCTTTGCCTATTAACTAGGTTAGAAAGAGCGCCCTACTCCGGTATCCGCCGGTATGCGGTAACTCAACCGAGGCCGGAAGGTCCGCCCCGGTACGGTGACGCCGGGGTTGCCTTTGTTACGCCGCCTCGCCTCTCAAACGGAGCGGTTGAGAGGGCCCCCCGGTTTGCGTGGGTTGCCTCAGAGGGCGGGCAGGGGCTGAGCCTGCGGGTCTCTTGTCGGGCGGGAGAAGAGCTCGGCATGAATAAGTCGGAGATGGCGGACGAAGCTCTCTTCCTCTTGTTGCACAACGAAATGGTGTCCGGGCTGTATCGGGCCGCCGAACAAGGCGATGGGGTGAGTGCCAGGTCTCTTCTCTCTCGGGTAGGCAAAAGAAGGGAGCCCTTTGAGAGCAGCTGTTCCAACTCCTCCTCGTCCGCCTCAAGAGCCCCAGTCGGCTGCTTCCGACTTCCAAACAGCTCTTTAGCGGGGCGCCTCTTTGGGGATCGTGCGATGGTGGGGCCCGCCCGGAGTTTCTGTCAGACTTCAGGGGCTGAACAGATCCAGGGGTAGGCAAAGTTGGCTCTTCTGTGACATGTGGACTTCAACTCCCAGAATGACTGAGCTAGCATGATTGGCTCAGGAATTCTGGGAGTTGAAGTCCACCAGTCATAGAAGAGCTGACTTTGCCTAGTAGAAGGGTCTCTCTCCAACCTTGGCAACTTTAAGACTTGTTGTGCACTTTAACTCCCAGAATTATGGGAGTTGGAAGTCCACAAACGTCGCTGGCTGAGTAATTCTGGGAGTTGAAGTCCATAAGTCTTAAAAGTTGCCAAGGTTGGAGACCCCTGACTTCGACTGCAAACACAGTCTTTTGGGGATAAATCCGAACAGACAGCTCTTGGGTAACCTGGAATACTAGTGGGAAAGGATGGTTTGAAGAGAACAAGGACATGGTTTGTTGTCATGTTCTTATTTTAGTTTAAAATAAACAGTCTGGTTCAATTTTTATTTATTTATTGATTGTTTATATTTATATGCCGCCCACTCTGACAGGACTCAGGGCGGGTAACAATAATCTGGGCAGCTAACAATGATGTTCAATCTTAACTTTTCTAGGGCTTTATTTTGTAAGTCCTTGACTTGTGACTGCAATTGAGCCCAGAATTTCTGTTGCTAAGCGAGACGGTTGTTAAGTGAAGTTTGCTCCATTTTATGCCCTTTCTCAACACCTTTGTTAAGTGAACTGCTGCAGCGGTTTAAGGTAGTAACACGGTTGTTAAATGAATCTGGCTTCCCCATGGACTTGTCAGAAGGTCGCAAAATTGATCACATTACAGCCCCCCAGGACACTGCAATCGTCATAACTGTGAGTCAGTTGCCAAGGATCTGCATTTTGATAATTTAACCATGGGGATGCTGCAATAGTCACACGTGTGAGAACTGGTCATAAATTACTTTTTTTCAGTGCTGTTGTAACTTCAAAAGGTCACTAAATGAACCGTTACAAGTTGAGAACTATCTGTACTTATTTCTGAAGTTCCTTTCCTATAATACACAATACCTGCTCTTTTTTGGGGGATAGAGTAGATTCTGTCACTTGAATGAATGACAAAAACTGCCCACTCGGAGGAGTTGTAAATCCTTTTTCCTGCCATGTCCTTGTTGGATGACTTACAGGAGAGGCAAAGCCCAACAGAGTTGACTTCTCATGAAAGCTGACAGAGTCTTATTTCTTTTCCTAGTGGAATTTACCCTAATATCCAACAAAGTGGCTTTGGGTACCTCCTGCCCCCTCTCCCCAATTTATCAACAGTAGCAGTCTTTCTGATGCCACATGAACTGTATTTTTGCTACAAACAATAAAAATTTCACTCAATACTGTAACAATACTGTGGAAAGATAACAGATGCAATGTTTATCTCTTACATGACAAATGTCACCATTGCTTTCATTTTGATTCTACTTTGAAATATTTAAGAGATAATAAGCAGAACCGTTTAGAACCATTTTAAAATAGATTATTTACAACTGCAAAGTTCTCTTTGCAATTATAGGAAAATGGACGTTGCATCACAAAATTGGAAAACATGGGGTTTAGAGTAGGACAAGGATTAATAGAAAGGTGAGTGCAATATTTATGTTCTCTTTTTATTATTTTCTTTCTTCTTTTTTTACAATGGGGTTGTGTAATCTGTGGTGCCAGGCTCAAATGTTATTTCTCCAACCCCTTTTAAATCCTTGGACCACCTCGGCTAAAATGTAACTGTTTTTACTTATTTTGGAATGAGGAATAACTGAAACAGTAGTGCAAATGCCTAAAATAGGTGTAGTGTACCGAGAGTAAACTTTTGGGACTCAGTTTATAGTCCCATGAGCTTCTAAAATTATTAAGTATGGCCGTTCACTATGGCCTCTTTATTTTAAAGGACCAGAGTTAGTAAATTACTAAAGCTAGATTTTATATTGCCAGTTAGGAAGAAAATGATTAGGATTGGTGTTTTTATCATTGTAGAATGCATACATAAGTTATTATATCTTATAATTAATGTCAAAGAAATAAAAAAAATGAAAAATAGCTCCCATTGCTGCAAAAGAGTATATAAAGTGCAAAACGATAATTGCATATTATATGTATTTAGTGGTTGCCATAACAAAGCTGCAATTTTTCAATGTAGCCCATGGAGTTCTCTATATTCTACATACAGAATAATTGTTCAATTACTTTTGTTATCCATCTCCTGTTGTAAAATCTTTTGGTGTATAAATAAATAAATAAAATCTCTTGGTGTATAAATCAAATACAGATTTGATTGGGATGTTCACATTTTTTAACTGATTGTAAGCAGCTAAGTGTTTGTATTATCCTATATGAAGATAATTAAGTGCTGCTGCTATTTGTGTTGCTTTTTCTTAGGTTCACGAAAGATACTGCCCGATTCAAAGATGAACTAGATATAATGAAATTTATTTGCAAAGATTTTTGGACTACTGTATTCAAAAAACAAATTGATAATCTCAGGACCAATCATCAGGTATTGTAAGAATGAACATTGACTTGTAGAACAAGATGTATTTTCAAATATATATTTTATTTCCTATTAAATTTCTTAGGTCATATTTGATTACTAGTTGTCTTTCTACCCCTTTGTTATCTTTTTAAAAAAATCCCTATTTCTCAAATTGACCCATTCCATAATCTTTAGCTATCTGAAGACTTATAAAAGTTATTTTAAAAAGTTCGTCTCTGTCTTTAATCATTGACTTGATTCTCCCATATTTTTTGGAACATGAATCAAGTTGGACTCAAAAACTCTGAGAAACAGGTTAATTTTTAAAGGCTGAAAACTTATTCTAAGTTGATTGAGGATAAAAGAACTATAGTTATAGTAGCTAATGCATCCCTAATAAAAAAATGTGCAAACACTATTTTGATTACATAAGGGCAATCCTAACTAATTATATTGATATATGGATCGGCTTTCTAAAAATGTTTGAATATAACATTAAAGTGAATCACAGGATATAAATGTGTTAAATAAAATTTAAAGTGGAAAATGTTTATTTCTGCAGGGTATCTATGTACTTCAGGATAACAGATTTCGTCTTTTGACTCAAATGTCTGCAGAAAAGCAATATTTGGAACATGCCCCTAAGGTATATTATAGTTAAAGTAGCTTTAAAACATCAGTTCTTAAGAATTGTTATTAACCCCTCTTTGTCTCCATATATATGTGGGGAGGAAGATGAAATTGTGGTTTCCTGCTCCCCCACTTCTCTCTTTTGTGTTAGGTATATGAGGCATAATATACATCATATACAACCTGTGTTTTAGGCCTTATATGCATACTATGCATCTCCTCCCACTTATGATTTATGGCGGCATGACTGTAACTTCGTTGTTGTATCCTTACAATTTATATTGGTTGTTTCCTAGTATGATTTGATTGCTTATTTGGATCCTATGATTATCATTAAGTGTTGTACCTTATGATTCTTGACAAATATATCATGTATTTTTATGTGCACTGAGAGCATTTGCACACAAGACAAATTCCTTATGTGTCCAATCACACTTGGCCAATAAACAATTCTATGATCTGTTATATGAGGAGCTAAAGCCTGATAAAGTGAGGAATTGTGTAGTCCCTGCCAGTCTTTTCCTCTTCACATCCAATTGAGGGGGAATTCTGTTTTGATTCAATGGAATGTGGATAGAAATCTCTCGAGATTTTGCTATTGAGTATTGCAAAAACTTAAAGTGGGGCATAGGGACAAACGTAGAAAGGGTATAGGATATTGTGCTAGCATATGAAGTCCAATAATTCTACTTGGGTTAAAGTATTATTTTTACCTTTGAACAATGTAACCACCATACTGTTGTTTTTAATTTGTGAGACTATTGTGTGAAATTTGGAAGATAAATATTGAATGGGAACCATGTCTCTATAAAAAAAATAATACTTGGGCAAAAGGATAAAAATGTATATTTTAGAAATGGATCAAGAACCAAACCTTTCAATTTCCCATGCATTCCCTCCTTCCCTTTACTATTATTGGAAGAAAAATCATGCTAGCCCTATTATGCTGTATGTACTTTGTTATATTTCTGGGAATAACGATAAAAATATTTTTAAATGAAGTCTGAAACAGGAGCAAATATGTTTCTCTCCAACTTTTACTTCATTGAATTGTTAATTGTTTTATATTTGGTGCAAGCTTCTTCCTTTCTAGGCTAGAAAAATAAATTTGTATTTTCTCAGTGTAAGTTTTATAAATTACAGTATTGTATTTTAAGAGTAGAGTTTTTACCATGAATATTCTGCCTTGATATATCTTGCAGTATTTGGCATTTACATGTGGATTAATTAGAGGCGCTTTATCAAATTTGGGAATAAAGAGTATTGTGACAGCTGAAGTTTCAACAATGCCTGCATGTAAGTATGTGCTGTATTAGCAAAATAAATCTGCTCTCTTTTGTGGAATTGTAAGATAAAATAAGTGAAATTACAAAACAGTTGCTTTGAAAATATTGATACTAGAAACGAAAAGTATAATGTACCTTAATATAAAATTAGTGAGATGCCTTAGAAATAAGGTAACAGTAGTTACTGGCAGTAATGTCCAGTTAAAATTGTAGAGTTGAACAGGACGCTTGCTTCAATTCACAAATCTTTTCTAAATATCTGGAGAGAAGAGTTTTTCTCTATATGTGGTACAAAACCGCATACAATATATTTGTAGCACGAGGAACCAGAGCAAGCCAGCTATTATTAGTTCTCTATTGACTTCCGAGACCGCCTTCTGCCACACGAATCCCAGCGTCCAGTCAGGTCCCACAGAGTTGGTCTCCTCAAAGTCCCATCAGCCAGACAATGTCGGCTGGCGGGGCCTAGGGGAAGAGCCTTCTCTGTGGGGGCCCCGGCCCTCTGGAATCAGCTCCCCCCACAGATTCGCACTGCCCCCACCCTCCTTGCCTTCCAAAAAGGTTTAAAGACTCATGTTTGTCACCAGGCCTGGGGTCATTAGATCTTTCCCCCTGAGCAACAAGTCTTTGTTTAGTGTGTTTAATCGAGTGATTGATAATGAATGTTTAAAATTATTTTAGGATTTTTAAGGTCTTTTAATTATATTAATTGGATTAGATGTACAGTATTACTATGTTTTTATATATGTTGTGAGCCGCCTGAGTCCTCGGAGAGGGGCAGCATACAAATCCAATTAATAAATAAAATAATAAATTGTATGAAAATAGAGAGTGCTGAATTATATTCAAATTTAGATAAGAAAAAAATGGGATTTTCAGAATGTGAAAAGTAATCCATTGAAGAGGAAAAAGATTGTAGTTTCATAATTTACTTTAACTCCAGATAAATTCTACTAATCAAGGAAGTGAACAGATTGCATTGTAAAATATAAATTGAAATGCTTGAACCTGAATATTAATTACAGTACAGTACATGGAGTTGCTTCTGATAAAACAAATATTTCTTAACTTTTTTTTTGTTTGCAGGTAAATTTCAGGTGATGATACAGAAGATGTAAATATAAAATTCATTCTGTAAAATGACAAAATGAACTGTATTTTATTTATAAAGCACGTGAAGCTATCCTTTATTTATTATTTGTCAAATACGTTTTTTCCAGAAGTGATTAAGTGCAATTTTTCATAATTTGCTGGTAGATTTTTAATTATCTACAATTTGTGGCCATGAATATGAATTTTCATGTAAAGATGAATAAAATATCCTAAATAAAAGCTAAGATGTAGCATAGCCAAATCTTATATAATTTCAATTTTGCAATGGTTAATGGCCATAGAGCTGAGAATGGTTCTCCTGCTTTTCAGTTTCAGAAAGATAGTTTAGGTATATTCTATAAACAAAATTGCTTCAAGTGATCTTGTCTAGTTTTTAAAACAATACACTTGCTTATCTAATTGAAAGTTTCAAAATTACATAAACAATGTTAATCTAACAATTAAGTTTGAACTGGGTAATTATTGTTCCAAATCATATTTAATGGGTAGTATTGTCAGGTAATACAGATAAGTCTTATGCGTTGCTAGATTGTACATTTTGATTTACTGGATTTTCTTTATAAGTTTGAGACTTCAAATAAGAACTTTGAATTTTGACATATTGGAATTAAAAACAGTGAAGTGTCCGCATGGTGATACCCAAGCTAAGTTCTATATAGAAATCTTTCTTATCAAATTGAAATTGATAGTACGTGGAGATTAATAAGTATAGGAAGGTAGAATGATCAAAGACCTTAACATAAAATATGAACATGTTGCAAGATGCGAGTATTAGAGGGAGCTTTTGCCTTCCTAGTTGAGAGTGATATTACCAACCAGCAGCAATGATATGGATGAGACAATAGATCTTATTGGACAATAAGAGACTTTTAGATTTAGGACATGATTTAGAGGTGGGATGGCACGCACTTATTTGGTATGGAAAAAATAAAATACATAGCTACTTTCAGAGATATGCAGTAAACATTCACAACGCTTAGTATGGGAAAAAAATAAAAACTAAACACTATTTGAGTATACCACATTGGATATCTACTTTTATCACACCCAAGCAGAGCGAAGTGGGATTACAATCCAAGATATAGGGATATTTTAACAAAGAATGACAAATTAATTCTGCGGAGAAGGGCGGCATAGAAATCCAACCAAATAAATAAATAAATAAAATTTTAAAAACTTTTTAAAAAGACCTTGTAGTCAAGAAATAACCTTTTGCTCATAACCAAATATATCTTTTAGAAACAGAGGCATGGTCAGAATCAAATAAGAGGTAGCAGGCATGGTTAGAAGATCCTAGGTAGATTCTGCAGTGTCAATTGCATTCTTCCCTGGACTGAAAGGAAAATTGCTCAATTACTCAAGCCTTGATGACTGGCTGTTTGGATTACTGCAGTATGCTCTACATGGGACTGCCCTTGAAGACTTGGAAGTTACAACTGGTCCATAATGTGATGGTGAATGCAGTGATGAGAACTCCCAAGTTTACTTATATATTTTGTAATCTGCCTTGGCTGCCTGTTTCCTTCTGGGTGCAATTCAAGGTGTTATATTACCTTTAAACTCTTACAGCAGAATGCTAGGTGATCTGTGGGACTTCCTCTTCCGAAGGACATCTACCCATTCTACCAGATCAGAAAGGATGCGATACTCCTACTCCTTTAATATTGCAGTCTTATGGCATCTAGAAAGCATGCCTTTTCTGTGGAACTTGTTTTGTGGAAGAATCTGCTTCTGTTCTGAAGAATTGAGGAAACAGAACTGAAGAAGCTTCTGGGATGAGAAGCAAAACATCTTCAAGTCCAGTTGCCTTTGAAGACCACCTTTCAGACAACCATGATGTGGATGATTGAGACACTTTGAAGTCTGGCAGGCCTCTACCCTTCTAGGCTTCTGTAAAGTATGCAAAAACTGGCTTTCCCAAGTGGGATAGGATGAGGTGGATTAGATGATTTAACATGGACGGTGGGACCCCAGCTTCTTGCCAGGTTTTTAATATTTATAGTTTAATGTATTATGCTGTTGTATTGTTTCAATTGATTGGGGGCAGCCCAGGGTTTGATAAAAGATGGATGGCTATATAAATATTTTAAATAAACAACATAGATCAGGGTTGAAATATGGAGTCCTTGTGCTCTCTGATGTTACCTAGCTGGGTAATTAAACATCTGCAGGCAAACAACCAAGATGAGAATACCAAGGATCAGGCTTTGCCACAATTCCACATACAGAATTAGCATTTTATTTTATCAACCTATTATTCAAAGGAAAATCATTCCTTAAAAAAAAAAGATCTATAGCATAGGTCAGCTTGGTATCACGTATGACTGGATTTACGTAAGGATCAAAGCAGATGGAAACACCTGAGTGAATTTTGCTGCTGTTAGATGTCAAGCAGGTTTGTGCCCTTGTTCAGACTTGAAGGGGAAACCATAAGAAATCCCAGCGGCCAAATAGGTCCCACAGTTGGCCTTCTCCGGATCCCGTTGACAAAACAATGTCATCTGGCGGCACCCAGGGGAAGAGCCTTCTCTGTGGTGTCTCCGGCCCTCTGGAATCAACTCTCCCTGGAGATTAGAACTGCCCCCCCCCCCGCCTTTCGTAAGTTATTGAAAACTTATCTTTGTAGCCAGGCATGGGGAAACTGACATATCCCACAACTATCTTGGTTTGTGTATGGTTTAAATGGATCGTGTGATTATTTTACTATAAGGGTTTTTAAATTGTTTTTAAAATATTGGATTTGTACACTGTTTATTGTTGTGAGCTGCCCCGAGTCTTCGGAAAGGGGCGGCATACAAATCTAATACATTATTATTTATTATTATTATTATTATTATTATTATTATTATTAAATCCCAGACTGGACAATGAAGAAACATTCTGAAGAAAGGTGATGGCAAACTATTTCCATGGTATTTCCAAGAGAACAATGTGGATGCATTGTCTGAATTAAGACAGCATTTTAAATCCTCCATATTTACACTTAAAATGTTTTTAAAATGTTATTGATTAGTTTACTTCAGTTCTTCTGGGTTTTAATAAGACACTTATTGATTCATTGTGTAGTACCTCTCATAAAGAGATATAGTTTCTATGCAGATCAAAAAAGCTGAATTATGGACAATAATTTATAAGAAAATATTTTATTAACATCTCAAGTCTGTTTTCTTAAAAAAACCCACCACCAAATATACAAGTATCCACTAAGGTCACATTGGAATACGTGGTGCATCCATTCTTCATACTTCAGTCATGAAAGTACTGCCTGAGAAAGAAACTTGTGTATGTATAGTTTCCAGATGTTTATCAGGATGCCTCATCAGCCAGGTCATATTGGTCAAAATATCTGTTAGATTGGAGGAAAAAAATACTAGTAAAATCTTCAGACAAATTTTGAACAAAGAAATACAAAATTTCACTTATAACTTGCCTAGATTTCCATTTCGTTGAATAGTGGTGTGAGATTTATACTATTTTAACTACTCTTCAGGTGCTTTCCAATGCAAGACACTTTGAACTGATCTTTGCATGGAATCGGAGCATGTGTTTCAAGGCCTAGCATTTGAAGCCAAGACGGCATGGAGATACCTTATAAAAGAGGGTGCAAACAATATTGAATTTGATTATGCCATTTTAAGCTCTTGTCTCTCTAGAATACACAATACTGAATGAGGAGACATGAGAAATCAGAGAAACATAAATGATATTGCTATGTATTAGTTGTTGCCAATGAAATGTAATATTATATAAAATAATCCGATAATTTACTTTATAAGTCTCTGGAAAGAAACAAAATATAGAATTGGGTTAAAATTACAAGCTAATTAATTAATTAATTGGACTTTTATGCCACCCAACTCCCAGAGGACTCTTATTACTGCAAAACATTATTGTTATTATTGCAAAACAAAGCTCATGTAAGTAATGGTGCAGACTCTTGAGGACAATGGTGGAGAGATTTCCTTTAATAGTCAAGTTAGTACACTAATTAAATTAATTTGCCATACCTTCCAACCAAACAAATCAACAAGTTTAGAGCAGACACTTTTTCTTCATTCTTGTTCTCCTGCATTAAAGGGAAGAAAAGCATTTAAGTACTGTAGTTTGTTTCACCAAAATTCAAGCAGTTGTTTTATGTCATTTATTACAAATTTCCAACAAATTACAATGGATTTTGGCAACTGTGATTGACAGCTCTACTAAATATATTTGTAGAAAACACAACTCTTTTAGATATTCATTGAATTCATTAAAAGTCTGAAAACAACAAAGCCACATTTTGAACATTTAATATAACTGGTATTGCCCTTTTTTAAAATTTTGACTCATTCTGAAATATCAACATATATACATATTTCAGTGAATTGATGGCTTCAAACAATTAGCATAATTAGATCTTCTAGTATTCCCCTACAATGATCAACTAGTTCACCTTACCTCTAGTATTCTCACTTCAGAGCATTTCCTAGCCAGTTGTCGAATTAGAGAGTGAGCCTCTGGTAATAATGGTTTCTCCAGACAAGCTAACAAAGCATAAAGCCATCTGCCCTAGAGAAATTTTAAGAAATTGCAATAAGAAATTAAAGATAAAACCATCTTTGCATTGTTTCTTTGTATCTCCATGAACTTATCCATGTCAGTTTCTTGGCAACAATGCAAATTAGTTTCCATTGTCACCTGGGGGGTTTGTTTTGTTTGGCTATTGTCTAGTTTTTTACTTTTCAGTACAGATTTGGGATTTCTTAATTAACAGTCCTCCAACCAACAATTAGGTTCAGTCAGGTTATTAATTTTTTTTTAATAGATCCCACTAAACTTTACTTAGAGGGGAAATAGATTGTTTTTGAATGCATGGTGATAAGACCACGGATAAATAGGTACAAATTCTGTATTTCTTAGATCAATTAATGCACATATTTAATAGAGCTTATAGATGGAGGATCAGTCTTTTCAGAATCTGGGTATGACTGCAGGAGGCCTGTACACATTTGAAAAAACTTTATATAGTAATGGATTATGAAGCTTTGTGTGAAAATAGCAAATTGTTTTACAGATTGCACATGAGAACTATAATATTTTGTATTTGATTGTTCAAAATATTTAATGAGAAGGACTGTGAAAAACCAATTTAGGATGCAGTGAGCGCTGACTTGCTATTCTTTTTATAGAGCCATGTGTACAGCATGAACTTTAGCAATGATGGCGAACCTTTTTCAGCACGCTCGTTGGGGCCACAACCTGGAAGAGAGGCTGGCCCGGGGGCATGCCAGAAAATGAATTTCTGGTTTCTGGCGTGCAAACCAGTCTTCTGGTTACTGCTGTGCATACGTGAGCACTGATCAGCTGGATATATATACATACTAGGAACGGAAGGCAATTCAAAATTCAAAAAGAGCAAATTCAAACCACTCATCTTAGGGGGAGATATCCTTTTTATAGCTTTACTAAAAGCCAGGAAAGTACTCATGTTGACAATTCCAGATTAAAAGAAATAATAAATAAATGAGTTTCCTTCAATTTTAATTTCAATGGGGAACTCAATGCCTCTTACAACATAAAACTGCAAGTTACCAGTTCTGGAGTAAATTCTTTTTCCACCAGCCAGTTTGTCAAGTATTCCAAGACACTGGTCACAGTTGCCTTTTGGGATAGAAAAACAGCTGTTAAAATTTTGCATGGTGGGTCTTTTTTTCCTCGTGCACTTGACAGATTTATAATTAGGTATTTTATACAAATCCTAGAAGAATTCAGTATATGAATAATTACTACAAATAAATATTATTTTACAATCTTAGGAAATAGTTGCTGAAACAGCTTGTCCTAAAAATAATTTTTTTAAAATATGCAATATAGTATAAAGAAAATACATAATATAGTTTTTAATATATTAAAATGAATTAAAGAGCCATCAAAACTGTTTTTACCACTTCTATCAATTTACTATTTTGTTTAGATCTTCCTACCACTATCTCTTCTAGTGATGTTACTGGATTCTTTGGGTTATAGGCCTAATCTCCTAATCATTTTTTTTAATATTCACAGCAGAATGGAAAATTGTTTTGTTGCAAGTGAAAGGGATTACAGTGATCCCTCTATTATCGCGAGGGTTCCGTTCCAAGACCCCTCGCGATAATCGATTTTTCGCGATGTAGGGTTGCGGAAGTAAAAACACCATCTGCGCATGCGCGCCCTTTTTTTCTATGGCCGCGCATGCGTAGATGGTGGAGTTTGCGTTCCCCGCCGCCCACGCAAAGGGGAAACCCAATTCGGCTCCTCGCTGCTGCTGCGCTACCGGGCAGATCAGCTGCTCAGCGGCCGAAGGAACCTTCCCTGGGTCTTCCCGGCCGCCCACGCAAAGGGGAAACCCCGGCTCCTCGCTGATGCCCGCCGCTCGCCCGCCCGCCAGCAAGAGGGGGAAGACCCAGGGAAGGTTCCTTCGGCCGCCCAGCAGCTGATCTGCTCAGCGCAGCAGCAGTGAGCAGACGAAGATTGGGGTTTCCCAGCCGCCCACGCAAAGGGGAAACTCCGGCTCCTCGCTGATGCCCCCGCTCGCCCGCCCGCCAGCAAGAGGGGGAGAGATAGAGAAATAGAGAGAAGGAAAGAAAGAGATGAGAGAGGGAGGAAGAGAGTGTGAGAGAGGAAGAAGCAAGATAGAGAGAGAAAGAAAGATGAGAAAGGAAGGAAGAGAGTGACATCATTGGTGGAAAAATCGCGATATAGCGTTTCGCGAAGATTGAGATCGTGAAACTCGAGGGATCACTGTATTGTAAATTTATATGAAAAGTGGAAATTACTGTAGGTATGCTGCCAACTGATTCCTGTTAGGATACTTTTTATTATTAGTAGGATTATTAGTAGGAGACCTGAATCTAGCTTCTCTATAATAGAACTTACATTAACGGTTAAAGTGGCCCCATCAATGGGAATTTTCCAGACGCTTTTCAAGGTACAACTCATCTGGAGAATCTTTAAGAATTGGTTATTTACCACCTGTATGTTATTTATGATGTGTTATTGTACTATAGGCTTGTTCTTATAGTGCATTTCTTTCTCTTATTCTTAATTGTGTAAAATTTTAATTTGTTGTCAGCTATCATAAGTGTAGAAAATTCAAACACATAAATTAAAACAATCAGTCTATATCTGAATATATGGTGGAATAACTCTAAAAAATTGGCCATCAACAAGGCAAATAATTACTGAACTCTGAAATTCCTGATTCTTTGTATCTCTCCATCTTTGCTATATCTTTAAAAAATCTTTCCTCTTATTAACAATTTATATCTAACATATTTAAAACATACTTATCACTATTTTAAGGCTAATAATCTTTAGCGTACTTCAGATCTTGAGCAATACATTTCTAATTGGGATTACAGGTAGTCCTTGATTTACAATCATTTGTTTAATGTCCATTTGAAGTTAAGTCACAGAAAAGTGATTTAAAACAATTTTTCACACTTATGACCATTGCAGCATGTCCATGGTCATGTGATCAACATTCAGGTGCTTGGCATTTGGTTCATATTTATAATGATTGCAGTGTCCTTTTGAGACCCTCTGACAGGCAAAGTCAATGGAAAGTCAGAGTCACTTAACTCTAGCAAGAAAGGTCCTAAAATGAGCCAAAACTCGCTTAACTGTCTCACTTAGCAACAGACATTTTGGGCTCAATTATGATGGTAAATATCAAAGTTCAGGTGATTTAAGCAAGCTATAGAGGCAGGAGGAAAAAGGTAAAGCTGGATTCACCATACCATGACTGAATAGAAATGAAACCGACAATAAAAGTAAAGTACAGTACCTGATTCATTCTGCTAACAATGCTCAACAATGGAGGAAAGCCAATCTGAATGAAAAGAAACCAAAATATGTCGGATTTTAAATGGCTGGAAATCTAAATACTTAATTTTAGATCTGAACATTAGTTTGCAATTGTCATTCTTTAGGAGAGATTGTATAGATATTTTGAATGTTTAGAGTTTTGTTAAACTATAATTCATTTATTCAAAACATTTACATAGTTGTCCATCTTATATCAACTTCTGTGTGAATAGCAAGTCATAATGTACAGTGATCCCTCGATTATCGCGAGGGTTACGTTCCAAGACCTCTCGCAATAATCAATTTTCCGCAGTATAGTGGTGCGGAAGTAAAAACACCATCTGCGCATGCGCGCCCTTTTTCCATGGCCGCGCATGCGCAGATGGTGGAGCCGGGGAGCGATGTAAGTGCGGAAGCTGACAAAGATTGCTTTGAATGTCGGCTGCCCCCGCCCCCCCAGCGCGTCCGGCGCCCTCGCCGCTACCGCCCGCCGGCCGGCCGCCCGCTCCACCCCTCTCACCGGCTTTCGGACACGGTCCTCCTGCAGCAGCGCTGCCGAGCAGATCAGCTGCTGGGCAGCCGAAGAAACCTTCCCTGGGTCTTCCCCGCCGCCCACGCAAAGGGGAAACCCCGATCTTCGGCTCCTTGCTACTGCTGCGCTGCCGAGCAGATCAGCTGCTGGGCGGCCGAAGAAACCTTCCCTGGGTCTTCCCCGCCGCCCACACAAAGGGGAAACCCCGATCTTCGGCTCCTCGCTGCTGCCCGCCCACCCGCCCGCCGCTCGAGAGCAAGAGGGGGAGAGATAGAGAGAGAGAAGGAAAGAAAGAGATGAGAGAGGGAGGAAGAGAGTGTGAGAGAGGAAGAAGCAAGATAGAGAAAGAGAGAAAGAAAGAAAGATGAGAAAGGAAGGAAGAGAGTGACGTCATCAGGTGGGAAAAACCGCGGTATAGCAAAAAAAACCGCGGACGTATTTTTAATTTATTATTTTTTGAAAAACCGTGGTGTAGCGTTTCGCGAAGATCGAGATCGCGAAAATCGAGGGATCACTGTAATTAAATTTTAGAAATATGCAACAATTACCATTTGCTTCTCTTGAAGCTTAAAATTTAAAAAATATGATATCTATCTAAATATTAAAGTCTGCTTTTCTAATGTATATTTATAACCATGTTCCCCACAAATAAAACCAATACACAATTAAACTAATTTGAAAGAGAAATAAAAAAATACATCTCCAATAATATTCTTTTTCTTAGTAATACTTTTCTAAAAGAGTTCCCAGGGTAGTGTGGCCATTGGGAAGACCTGTTTAACCCTACCAAATGCATATTGTAAATATTCTAAATATTTTAAGGATGAGCATATGTACAAACTTCATACATATTTCACAACATGCAAGCAAACTCTGGATCAAAATATAGCTATTTAAAGGTGATATAATTATTTAGGACAGATTTAACACTCACCTGTACATAATCAATTCCTGGACTTTCATCAGTTAAGATTTGATCTGTTAATTCTAAATACAACTTTTCACCTAAGCAGAATTTTTTCCAACCTTCTTCATCATCTGTTGTGGGCTGAACAATTTGAAAAAAAAAAAAAGCAAGTTATCTTTTCTATTTAATAAATTGATTTGTGTTTGTTTTCTCCCCAACGTATTTTCTTTTATTCAAGGTTCTGCAGTTTTTATTTTTAATTTAAAGTAGTTAAGGTGAGGTTGACGCAGGAAATCCATGATTTGGGCTGGTGGATATCAGCAGCAGCAGAAGCCACCCACAAAGATAGGGGGAGGAGAAAGAGGCTGCTAGAGGAAAAGTTCCATAATTTTTAGCTAAATAATGCTTTCAATGCATATATAAAGGACTACACAGGAAACAAATATAACTTCTGAACTCTAGTTAAGTCTGAATGTGTAGGGTTGCAAGGCATCACAGTACAAACCAGGAAGTGAGTTCTAATCCTGTCTTAGGCACAAAGCCAATTGGGGAACCTTGGGTTAGTCACTGTCAGACCTAGGAAAGAGGCAATGGCAAAGCACTTCTGAAAAACCTTTCCCAAAAAACTATATGAACTTGTCCAGGCATTCTGTGAGAATCTGATACAACTGAACAGAAGGGGGGGGGGGGGACTTTATAGTATACTGAAAATATTACATTTTACTTACTATTGTTACATTACTGTCCAAGTGCTGTGCTTTCCAGTGATCCCTGTGCTTGTTCACACTCTGAAAGATAAACTTTTTATCAATTAAAATATTCTAATTAACAAACATTTGACCACTTTAACATATACTTGCAGGTGGTAGAAACTATACATAGAAACAGTATTCTTGTCACATACAGCAAAAATACCTCTTCTGTGATTATGCTCGCTGAACTATTTCTTTGGATTGTTCCTTTCTGTTTTAGAGTGGCTATTCTTAGCCCTAATTCCTTAATTTATACAATCAGTTAAATTTAAATCAGATTACAATCTTTTTAAAAATAATGTTTATTATTATATTATATTGTTATATTATTAAATAGAATTTAGCAGGGAGGGCATGCTCTAAATTCTTTCTATAAGTGATTTTAGTTGGACCTAAAAATTCCACCTTTCTTTAAGTGTCTACCCCATAGAAAGGCAATCCCTCTTGAGATCTAGATTTTCCCAATCTTGTTACATTCTTGCATAGTATTAAAGTCTTGGCTGTTTTCCTGTGGCACTTGGGCCAGTAGACTAAGGGAGTTCTATTGGCTGATGATGTTTTTTTTGTAAACTGGCATTGTGTTTTGAGAGTTTGTTTACAAGATTGGACATAAGTCTGTTTGCTATCCAGAGTCTGGCAGGAGTTGGGAAGCCTATAAATCCAACAAACAAGCAAAGAAATTGTTGTGATTCAGCCTGAGGCTGCTCAGGGACCAGCTGTGTCTCTGCTGGCTCCATGCCCGGAGGAGGATGATAGCGCAGAGGAGGGGGCTGAACAGTCGGACGGGGGAGAGGAGAGTCAGGAATGGGATGAAGGAGAACAGCATGAGAGCCCGGGGGGGGGGGGGGGGCTCTCCCCAGCCAGTAGCTTGCAGTCATTAGGTGATGACGCACAAGCTGTCATTGACATGAGACAGAGACGTTCAGAGCAACGAAAGGAGCAGTTAAAGAAATATTTTCACCATTGAATTAGAAACAGCTGGGTTTCGGTGTGGTCCTCATCAGCAGGGTTTAAAAGGCAGGCAAGGCCTTAAAGCCATGTGGAGTGTTATCAATTGGAGTTGCGGTGACCTGTTTTGATTATCAGCGTCTCTGATCTTGGCTTGTGGCCTCGCAGTCTGGAAGACTCGTGGGAGGCGTCTGTTTGCTATCTACAGCTTCATCTTGGCAGCAAGAATCTGGTATTGCTTCATGGACTATTCCCTTCATGTATATATTTGAAGTTCCAGCGTTTTTCCTGTTTGTAAGGACATTTTCTGTTACCTGTGTTTTCCTTGAATTATATAAACCGCCTCTGCCTTTTACCAGTGTGTCTGGATTCTCTTTTTGGGTTGGTATTGGCTTCTGGAGTGACCCAGACAGAACACAAATTATATGGATTTTTATTCTAACTTTGGTTTTAATGTTGCACACCAGGGCCCCCAAACTTTTCAATTCACTGACCCCCTTCATAAAGTTCAAACTGTTCATTGATCCCCAAGACCTATTACAAGAAAATACATACTACTTTTACTATTACTGCAAATAACAATGTATGTATGTATGTATGTATGTATGTATGTATGTATGTATACCTGGCGTATAGTTGAAAAATGAGACACTTGTTGCTGTTGCCATTTCAGAGTTGGAGAATATCCTTCAGGAGCAGGTTGACACCCAGAAAGCTAAAAAAAACCACAGTCAACACAATGAGAATATTAAGAAGATCATGTTATTCACATATACAAAAATATTTTTTTTAAAAGCAGGATTACCTACAATGAAGAATTGCACTTTAATGATGAAATAATTTGCATAAATGGCAAAATTGATCTGTTTGATCATGGAGAAAACAATAAGTACTTTTCTATAGGACTGGAAACGCTTTATTAATTTTTTTTTAATTGAAAAGGGATAAAATGCCTTGATGATTTTTGAATTAGCTGATTGAAAAAAATCAAATATGGGAAGAAGTGAATTATATGATGTAACTTGATAGAAATAGGAGTGATATTACGTATGCTGGTAACTGCTGTAGGAAAGATCAGAAGTTGCTTCTTTAAATAAATAAAATTATATTTTATCTGTTTTTTAAAAATTAATAGTAATAATAAAAGAATGTCATATTCAATTTTAAAAGAGACACTACCATTTTGTAGGATGAGCCAACATGCAGATGGATTATGTAATTACAAAATTGGCAATCTCTTAAAAGTATTGTACTGTTAACATCTAATCATCATGAACAGTACACTTGTATTTTATGATGCTTATAATTATTATTTTTTTTAAAAAAACCTACTGAAATATTTGCAGTCTGCCTCTTTTTCAGTTTCTTGGGATCAATCTGGGCCACAACAACATCGGGACATTTTGCAGCTTCAATCCTACAAAATAAAAATGTTTGCAATTCTAAATGCTTTTTGATTTCTAATTAAACTTAATTTAGGAATTAAAGAATGAAGCCTACAAAATCCTTAAAAATAATTCCAGCTTTGTCTGCTTATCAGTCTGGGTTTTTCAAAATGAGATAAAGTGAGTGGGATTGTTACTTATCAAATGTAAGAATCCATTCTAATGGATTAAAGTTTGAACAAAACTAGGCTATATGGTGTATTCTTTGAAAAGCTGCCATAATTAATTTAGTTTTAAAATTGATTTGGATTCATGGCACAATGCAGAAATGTTTCAGGTGTTTTTCATTCCATTCAATCCAGCACTCAAATCATTTAGTTATACCAGGGCTGCATGTCTTATTTATCATGAACTAATATTCCTAGAGTTTTTAAAAAATTGGCAAAACCCAAAGAAATCACTATGAGAAGAACAGTACAAATAGATTCAAAGCCGCATTTCAGTATTATCTGTTCTTTTAAAGCTGAAACTCTTGTAGTAATAATCCAGGTCATATGATTATCCCAAAGATGCTTTTTCAGGAGGAAACTGCACTTTTTTCTTTCAAAGATGTTTCGCTTCTAATCCAAGAAGCTTTGGCAATTCTAACAGGATAAGTGAGGAATGGAAGGATTTATACTCTTTGCAGACTGCTGGTAATCTGCACCCTTTTAACAGTGGTTCTTAACCTTTCTAATGCCGCGACCCCTTAATACAGTTTCTCATGTTTTGTTGCCCCCAACCATAAGTCTAGCGTCAATTCTCCCAACAGAGCTTTAAGCTGATTGGCAGGAAGGTCAGGGGGACATCCCCACTGTAAACACCTCATTTGTCCGATTGTAAAAATATGTTCCAAAGGATCTAGAATAGAAGCTTTAGTTCCTAACACCATGGGAAATATGTCCTTTCCTATGGTGACCCCTGTGAAATGGTCATTCAACCCCCAAAGGAGTCCACTCCTGACCCCCAGGTTGGGAACCACTGTTTTAGGGTAATTGAAGCACTTGGGAGGTTTATCTGTGTCCTCAGAATAGTGGTCCTGGTTCCTCTAGTCTGCAATTTTTCTCTGGAAATCCATTCCTACTTGCACAAAGGGCGAAAGCAGGAGCACTACTCATGTGACCATGAGGGTACAAACTTTCAAGTGCTTCAACAACCCTCTAAAGCAGGGGTCTCCAACCTTGGCAACTTTAAGAGAACCAAGATTAAAGACTAGAAAGTATGAAAGAGAAATTTTAAATCAACTGAAACTTAAATGAATATTGAAAACTTAATATAGGGGAGAAAAGGGGAATAACCAATGTGAATACTAAATGGACTGTCATGTACCTTTTCTTTTTGTTATCCGTCTACATTGTATTACATTGTGATGTATATGGTGTGTTTCTTAAATGTTTTATAAATAAAAAACTTTTTAATTAAAAAAAAAGACTTGTGGACTATGGAAGTTGATGTCCACCAGCCTTAAAATTGCCAAGGTTGGAGAGCCCTGCTCTAAAAGGATGCAAATTACCAGCTGTCTGCAGGGCAAATCCTTCCATTCTCCACTATCCTGTCAGGGCTGAAGAAGGTTCATGGTTGAGAAGCAAAACATCTTCAAAAGGGAAAAAAAACACACACAAAAGTCCAGTTGCCTCCTGAAAAGCACCTTTGGGAGGGATCTCAAAGATTTTAGCCCCTGGCCAACGAATGATTGTATGATTGCTATATGAATGACTGGAATTGATTTTTAATACAATTAGGGCTTTTAGTTAACCATGTAGTTTTAATTTAATTGGATTAATTTTATTGAAATGTACTGTTTTTCATATGCTGTGAGTCTTTAGAGAAAGGCGGCATAGAAATCCAATCAATCAATCAATCAATCAATCAATCAATCAATAAATATCCTTCCTTTTTTCATGCAGGAAATCCCACCACCACAAAAGCAAACCGCCATATTGCATTATCAGTAGCAAGGCTATATATACACCCAGGTGAGCTTCTGAAGTACTGTACTTTTGTCAGGTCCTTACCAGAACCGTTAAACCGCAGGGGTAGGTAAAGTTGGCTCTTCTATGACTTATGGACTTCAACTCCCAGAATTCCTGAGCCAATCATGCTAACTAGGGAATTCTGGGAGTTGTAGTCCGCATGTCATAGAAGAGCCAGGTTTGCCTACCCCTGCTTCACCGTGATTCAATAAGCGCTTCTACTTCCATGCAAGCCGCACAGGAGTAAATATCAACAGAGCGGCCATTTTTTATATCGATATTAGCGCCAGGTTTAACCCCCATACAACTTCGCCCCCTCAAACAAAGCGCAGCCCCAACCCGCGTCACCCTCCCTCGGCGGTGAAGAAACTCCCGACCAATTCACTTAACTGGACCCGCTTTAAATACTCCTGAGGGGTCCGGGGGGGCACCGTGGGGTCGAAGTCGTCCGCGAGGTCGCAGTCCTCCACGGGTAAGAGGCGGGGCATCAGCTCCTCCACCGCGGACTCCATTGAGCCCCTGGAAGCGCGCCGCGGCCTCGCCCGGCACCGGCAACGCTCGCGCGGAGAGACGCCCGACGCTCCCGGGGCCGCGCCACGGTTCAGCCCTGAGTCTAACTCAACAGACTGCGCACGCGCGCCCCTTCCTCTTCGTCCGAGGGGCTGGACCAGAGCGGCGGGCGGGCGATTTGTTTTTCTTTATAAGCTTTTTGTTTGCTACTCCCGTTTCGGAACCGAATGATTCGGGGCGGCGTTTTTCAAGTTTGGATACGCTTCTGTTTGCAGTTCTAGCTCTTTTAATCGTTACTTTCTATGCTATGTTTATATAAACCACTATCCTATACTTGAAACATAGAAGATTGACGGCAGAAAAAGGCCTCATGGTCCATCCTGTCTGCCCTTATACTATTTCTTGTATTTTATCTTAGGATGGATATATGTTTATCCCAGGCATGTTTAAATTCAGTTACTGTGGATTTACCAACCACGTCTTCTGAAAGTTTGTTCCAAGCATCTACTACTCTTTCAGTAAAATAATGTTTTCTCACGTTGCTTCTGATCTTTCCCCCAACTAACCACAGATTGTACCCCCTTGTTCTCGGGTTCACTTTCCTATTAAAAACACTTCTCTCCTGAACCTTATTTAACCCTTTAACCTATTTAAATGTTTCGATCATGTCCCCCCTTTCCCTTCTGTCCTCCAGACCAGTGTTTCCCAACCTTGGCCACTTGAAGATATCTGGACTTCAACTCCCAGAATTCCCCAGCCAGCATTTGCTGGCTGGGGAATTCTGGGAGTTGAAGTCCAAATATCTTCAAGTGTCCAAGGTTGGGAAACACTGCTCCAGACTATACAGATTGAGTTCGTTAAGTCTTTCCTAATGAGTTTTATGCTTAAGACCTTCCACCATTTTTGTAGCCTGTCTTTGAATCTGTTCAATTTTGTCAATATCTTTTTGTAGGTGAGGTCTCCAGAACTGAACAGTGTTCCAAATGTGGTCTCACCAGCGCTCCATACAGCGGGATCACAATTATTCCTGCTTGTTATACCTCTAGCTATGCAGCCAAGCATTATACAGGAACTTTTACTAATAGTTTTCCGGGGAGAAGGGGCCATATTGCAGTGTTTCTCAGTTATTTTCTGTTACGTCCCCCAGGAAGAAGTAAATATTTCGCGCCTCTCCAACTCTCTACCAGGATGATTGTTTGCAATATTCAGCACATTTTCAAGTGGCTTAGCATGATTAGAGTGTAATGTGTTTAAGTGGCACCTTAATTTATTTGGCTTTATGCTGTCCGCAGCCAACATTTTTAGACACAGTAAACATACCAATCTTTCCTCGTCTTCCACCATAGTCACAGTGAAGCCAAGTGCCACATACGCTTCGTCATATTTCCTCGTCTTAACTTTCGGGAAACTTACGTCTGTCTCATTATCTGCATCTCTCTGCTCCTTTCTTTTCATCCCTGTTAAAAAATTTTCCTTGGTGTCTCTTAAGCAGGGGTGGGCAATTAATTTTGCCATAGGGCCGCATGAGAAATTGGGATGGTTTTAGAGGGCCGAACTAATATAATCAATTCAGTTCTACCCAATAATATACAGTATTGGGTAGAACTGAGTTAATTATATTATATTATATTATATATATTATACATAATTATATATTATATAATATCTTGAACACCTGGTTCTTATCTAGAAAAGTTATAATTATATTATATATTATAATTATGTTATAATTATAAATTAAATTGCCCACCCCTGGTTTATAGTATACATATGCTGGTAACAGATACTAAATGAAAAAAGCTGAAATCATTTGGTCATTATCACTTCCCTATAATTCCAAATTATGAAACATTAGGATCCTGGAAAGTTCCCTTATCCAATTTTAAGTTAATAACTCAATCCATATAATGCTACCTGATTATTTCATTTTTTAAAAAATCCTAAAGTTGTCTAGTTTCTTTCTACTTCTATTTTTAATCTATCAAGGAACTTGTTTGCTTTCCATAAAAGGGGAGAGATTCATATTTAATAGTTTTATATTTCCAGAGTAATACCATTTCTCCTTCCTTGCTTCCTTGCTTCCCTCCATTCTCAGGCACGACGCAACTGCTGCTTTATCGCTTTTTACTTCTGCACGCAGGTGGTGAGGCCGTCCGACTCCACCGCATGGCTTTTGGAAACTCCGTGCGGCTTTAGTTTTTGCCTGCACGCGCATTTGCGTGGTTTGGACTGACCTCCGCGGGCTGGTCACAGACAGCGGGCAGGCCGCATCCGGCCCCCAGGCCGCATCTTGCCCAGGTCTGCTCTTAAGGGTTTGTTATATGCAGTTCATATGTGCCGTGCTATTGCTTGATGCAAATAATCCCTACTCACTGCAGCAAATTCTCCAGGGTCACCCCCCCCCAGCATCACTCTGCACCCCCTCCAGGGGGACCCACCCCACTATTTGAGAAACATTCCTGTAACCTGGATTGTAAGGCAAAGTCCCATGATGCAACAACTGCACCATCACGATTCCGCTGTTAACCAGGATTTCAAAAGAGGCTGCATGTCAGTCCTCACAAATGGTTTAAATTTGTATATGCACAGCCTAGTTCCATATATAGGCTTTTATGAAGACGTAGGAAATGAATGATAGCACCATTTTCGGAAGCAACACAAAAAATAATAATATTACAACAGCGTTTGTTGAATTTGTTTCCCATCTCGCCACAAAGCAGCACTGCTGTTCGTTTTAATGCTTCTTCCCAATCTCAAGATGTTTAACTGAGAGTTATGCCAAAGCATACAATGGCCTTCAATATTAGTAAGCCAGATTGTGATTTTTAAAAAAGCAGAAACTTTAAGTTACTGTTTTGGGGTGAAACATCACACAGAACTTAGGATCTTCTGACTCCACATCCCATAATAATGCCTCTTAGCAGCCTGGGGACACTTTCCAACCTACATGTAGAATGCTTTTGTGAATATCAGTATGAAAGAAATGTCTGCAGGGCAAATCCTTCCATTCTCCACTATCCTGTCAGAGCTGAAGAAGGTTCATGGTTGAGAAGCGAAACATCTTCAAAAGGGGGAAAAAACCCACAAAAAAGTCCAGTTGCCTCCTGAAAAAGCACCTTTGGGAGGGATGGTTAGACTAGAAGTCCTCCAAGGTATCTTCCAATTCTATGATTCATTAAGAAGATTTAGAGCTGCTTTGAAAGAATTAGAGCTACATAGGGAAACCAATATAGGATGGAAGTGTGAATAGATTGAAGGGAAAGAGAAGGCTGAGGAAACTGTTTTGATGGAGTTGATGAGAAAATGAAAAAGGTGAAAAGTTTAGAAACAAGCAGTGTATGAATACTGTAGAAACAAAGATGGTTGCAATGATATTGGTGTAAACTAATTTTAGTTAGAATAGAATAGAATATAGAATAGAATAAAAAAAATAAAATAGAGTAGAATTTTATTGGCCAACTTTGATTGGACACACCAGGAAATTGTCTTGGTGCACATGCTCTCAGTGATCATAGAATAAAAGGTTGGTCAAGAATCATAAGGTACAATAGTAGCAGGGAAAAGAGGCAATTTGATTTAACAATGACTGTTTTGCTGCAGAATGACTAAGCTGGATACTAATCTTTAGAATTTTAAAAATTAATTACTTTGTTATATAAAAAAACTACTCAAGGCAGGTTTGTAAGGAACTGTTTATTCAGTCTATTTTAGAAACATCACTGCTATTCATTTTATCTTTAAAAAATTATAAAAATACTGCTATATACATATTAGCATTCTCCATACCTGCTTACCTATGGAAAATTTCTACATTAGTAATACTATTCAGTAGACTGTCATCTTTAGAAAAAGCATTAAGCTATGCACTGCAACAAAGTGCATTAAGTTCACATTAAAATTTTAACATCAAGTATATCTACTATAAATCTAAAATAGGATAAAAATTATTTTAAGAGACAATATGCAGCAGGGCTCATATTCATCACTACAGTTGTTAAATCAAGGCTGATGAAGCTGTGTCCTTGAATTTTAACTCCCAGCAGCCTTTAAAATCATTGCCAACATTAGAGGATGTTAGGAGCTACAATGCAGGTACTCCTTGACTTACAATAGTTCATTAAATGACTGTTCAAAGTTACAACAGCACTGGAAAAAGTGACTTTATGATTATATTTCACACGACGTTGCAGCATTCCCATGGACATGTGATCAAAATTCAAATGCTTGGCAACTGACTAGTATTTATGAATATCGCAGAGTCATATGAATACCTTTGAGATCTTCTGACAAGCAGTAAAAGGGGAAGCCAAATTTATTTAACAAACTTGTTACTAATTTAACAACTATAGTGATTCTGTGGCAAGAAAGGTTGGGGTCATAAGAAAGAAAATGGGGTCACAACATTCACAACAAATGTCTTAGCAACCTAAATTTTGGGCTTAATTATGGTCATAAGTCAAGAGCTACCTATAGAAGAACAGCTGAAGAGCCTTAACTTTCCCAGAAGTTATAGGAAAAAGTACAGAAGTCTTTATTAAAAGCAATAATGTTATATTGCACAATTCATAATTAGAATTGGTTTTAATTTTAAAAAAACCAATACAATAAATGTATTTAATTATTTTGGCTCCCCTGCCCCCCAGTGTTACTTGAAAGAGTTTGTGTGAAAACCTAGCTCTACTTATTTAAAAGCTCAAAATTTTCAGAATTTAACCACGTAATTCATTCAAATCTGACAATATTATGTGCATTTGTTTTGTTCTCATAAATAAAGTGAATACTTGATTCACAAATCCAAAACTCTTCAATATATTTAATTGTATTTGATGGGGTATATTGGACCTATTAGTGGTGTTATTACCAGTGCCTTGTTCATGAATTAAGATATGAACATTTATTATGGAACATAAATTATAATCTACAAAATGTATTTCCTACTGATTGAAGGAAACTATACACTTAATCTGAAGTTATACATTAAAAAATACATATCTACAGCAGACTTCTGATATCCTAGAAGACTGAACAAATTATTGGTGGGAGGTAGATTGCAAATATAAGTAAAAACAGATTTCCCTACTTAACACCCTCCAGATGTGTTGGAATTACCACTTCAAAAATGCAGCTATCTTATTTAATTAAATTTATTGAAGCTGGAATGCCAAGACATCCTGAAGCCACCAGCTTGGAAAGAATGGAATAAAGGCCTGAAACAAATTGTTCAATAACAAGTACAGGCAGTCCTCAAGATAGAACCATTTGTTTAGCAACTCTTTGAAATTACAATGACACTGTAACTTACAATCAGTCCCTGCTGTTATGTGATTGCAATCTGGGTGTTTGGCAGCTGGCTTGCATTTGAAACAGCTGCGATGTCCAGCGGTCCTTGTGCTCACCATTGACAACCTTCCTTGCCAGCTTCTGATAAGTAAACTCAATTGTGACTGCAAGGCACAGTCGTGTGATATTTCAACTGATTGATGAGAGATTTGCTTAACGATTTAATGAAAAAGGTTGTAAACTGGATGCAGCCCTGTTAACTGTCTAATAATGAATTTTCCAGTCCCTATTATGATTCTAAGTTGAGGGCTACTTGCATCAGAGTAAATTGCAATAGATAATCAATTTTTAAAAAGAATGAAAAAAGAAATACTAGAATTGATTCTATAGGACAAGGTAGAAAGGAGTGTAAATCGGCTCAGCCTACGTAGGCAGATGCACAATATTCCTAAATTCCTAAAAGGAGACGAGGGGGCTGGATGGGGAGTTTGAGCTACATTTTAAAATCAGTACCTATACCTCATGCATTGCTCCGATTTTTAATAATCTGGAAAGCACTGCTATCACAGCAAAAATGAACCCCCCACCCCCACTCCAGTGACCTGTTAGTCTGGATCTTAAAAATCCTACCCGGATTAAAATATCCTCAGAGTGTACTATGAAAAATGGAAAGAAGGCTTCCTAGGGTCATTGCTATAAAGTAAATAATAATAATAATAATAATAATAATAATCCAGCAACATTTGGAATCCCTCGTGAATGATATGTACTGAAAACGTATATTCTGAAGGAAGCATCATAAGCTTTTGGAGCATTCTTCTTGATAGCTGAAATTGATGTTCATTATTGCCATCCAGTCTGGGGAAGGTTTGCCTGAACTGAAAAAGGTGTTCCAGATGTTCCTGCTGCTGGGGGATATGCATTGAAACCTTCAGATTGAGAGCCATAGTTTTCTAGAGCAGAGGTAGAGTGTATCTTTAAAGAAACAAACGAGAAATTAATAGCTGGATGCTTGGCCTTTCCAAAATCCAAATTTGCCAGCAAGGAAGGCAAAATGGAACTCTCAGAAAGTTTAATTCAGTGTTTCAGAATACGCAAATGAAAGTTGCATCGCTAACATACATCTGCCTAAATTTCACACTTTGTTCCTAATGGAAAAATGTATGGATGAGGATGTTTTATGATACAGCCAAATAGTAGCACTGGTATACTAATAGAAGAATACAGTTACAACCATAATAAAACTGAGATAATGAGGCTTCACTTAGATGTTCAGAATTTGTTAACTCATGCAGAGTATAGCATGACTTCTAGAGGTGTTGGAAAATTCCCAGAATTCCCAGTTAAAGGCCACATTGACAGAATTCCTCCAGCATATACAAAAGATGCTAGCTTGGGAAAAGTTACATTAATTATTATTATTATTATTATTATTATTATTAATTAGATTTGTATGCCGCCCCTCTCCGTAGACTCGGGGCGGCTCACAACAATAATGAAGACAATGTAAGAACAAATCTAATAATTTAAAAACACTAAAAAACCCATTATTAAAAGCAAGCCTACACACAAACATACCATGTATAAACTGTATAGGCCCGGGGGAGATGTCTCAGTTCCCCCATGCCTGACGGCAAAGATGGGTCTTAAGAACTTTACGAAAGGCAAGGAGGGTGGGGGCAGTTCTGATCTCCGGGGGGGGGGAGCTGATTCCAGAGGGTCGGGGCCGCCACAGAGAAGGCTCTTCTCCTGGGTCCCGCCAAACAACATTGTTTAGTCGACGGGACCCGGAGAAGGCCAACTCTGTGGGACCTAACCGGTCGCTGGGATTTAATATTTACAACCACATCATCCAAAATTTGCAATTAAAAAAATCTAAAATGCCCGATTTCATGCAACATTCCACAACGTATCTCTATCAGGAGCAAGCGAATGTTCAAGGGCTTTAAAAAAAAAGTTTATTGATTTATTAAAAAAGAAAGAAGGGAGGAAAGGGGGAAAGGGAAAAGTATACAGAAAAAAAAGACACAAAAAACACATATCAGAATAACACGAGGAGCTATACATATTAAGATAGGATAATAAACTATGCATAATAAAGTAGCATTTCTGTTCAAAGTTGAGATTATACAAATATAGCAACATAACTTCAAATCAAGTACATATACGAGTTCAAAAATGGGTTAGCTTGATTAATTGTATTAGAGGATGAAGAGGGTGATGAGAGATATATGAGAAAATGAAGTTTAGTTAGGAGAGAAAGAGGAGAAGGGAAGACCTGAGAGATAGCAGGCGATTTTGACTTGATGACTTTTAAGTTGTGACGTATGGGATATACGTCAAGAAGGGATTTTATTAGAGGAAGGATTTCTGGACTCTGATGATCTGACTATTTGATTCCAAGCATCTAATGGAAATCCATAAGAGATCCAGAAGATACCTGGAGGCACCTTCTTAGCTGATCCTTTCAGCACAGAGATCATTAGTTTCAATGGGGCTATGGAAATGTAGCAATTTATATACATACATGTGAATCATACATTACACATAATAGCCTGTAACAGTGATGGCAAACCTTTTTTTCCTTGCGTGTCGAAGGAGCATGGGTGTGTGCTATCGTGCATGCGTGAATGCCCACACCCATAATTCAATGCGTGGGGAAGGCAGAAACGGCTTCCTCCACCCCCTGGAGGCCCGAAACGGCCTGTTTCCCAACTTCTGAAGGCCCAGTAGGCTTGTGTTTCTCCCACTCCAGGCTCCGACGACTTCCCTGGAGCCAGGGGAGGGTAAAAAAGCCCTCCCCTATCCACCACGGAAGCTCTCTGGAAGCCAAAAACGCCTTCCCCGAGCCTCTGTGCAAGCCAAATATCAGCTGGCTGGCACACACATACATGTTGGAGCTGAGCTAGGGCAATGGCTCATGTGCCACCTGTGGCATCCATGCCATAGGTTTGCCATCACTGGCCTATAACCACATATTTTGATATTTTTCCACTAAAATAATTCTTTGCTTCCACCCATATAATCCCTGATGTTTCTTCCTCACATCAAACTTTAAATAACCAAAATAAAATAAAATGTTTTGGTGTTTTTGTACATATAATACTTTTATTCTTACTGTAGAGGTCAGAACACTGCATATTTTTTTTACTTATCATTTCTCCATTCTTTATGTTTATCTTATATTTTTTTAAATTTATGTATTGTTTTACCTGCAGTAATGCTGACTGTGCAGCTGCACTGTGCTGAAGTTCCTGGAGGGAAGATTGTGTGGCACTCTGAGCAAGCCCAGGGATGGCCGGTAGGGACAGAAGTCCTGGAAAAACTGTATTCCCAGGGGCCTGGAGTCCAGACGTCAGGCTAAAAATGCAGAAGCAGAACGTTTTCAAATGCACACACTCAACACTACCAAAAATAAATCAATAAATACTGATGGTTGTTACAGTCCGACCAATCACCATACAGCTTATATAGATACACTGTATGGAAGCAATCAACATTTGATCAAAAAGGGTTTTCAATTTGTCCATTTATTTATTTGTATCCTGCTTTATTTTAATAAATAACTCAAGGTGGCAAATATCTATCTATCTATCTATCTATCTATCTATCTATCTATCTATCTAATCTATCTATCTATCTATCTATCTATCTATCTATCTATCTATCTATCTATCTATCTATCTATCTATCTATCTATCTATCTATCTATCTATCTATCTATCTATCTAATCTATCTATCTATCTATCTATCTATCTATCTATCTATCTATCTATCTATCTATCTATCTATCTATCTATCTATCTATCTATCTATCTACCCACCTACCTACCTACCTCTCTCTCTCTCTATCTATCTATCGATCTATCTATTTTTCCACTAAAATAATTCTTTGCTTCCACCCATATAATCCCTGATGTTTCTTCCTCACATCAAACTTTAAATAACCAAAATAAAATAAAATGTTTTGGTGTTTTTGTACATATAATACTTTTATTCTTACTGTAGAGGTCAGAACACTGCATATGATCTCTATATCAATATATATTGTCCTCTTCCTATTTTTCCCACAACAACCCTGTGAGGCAGGTTGCACTGAGAGAGTGACTGGCCTGAAGTCATGCTAATTTGGAACTGGTTATTTCAGTGTATGTAGCAGAAATATTCCAATATTTTATTCCTGGTTAGAATATCTCTCAAAGATTACAATCAATTCAAAACAATTATATATCCTCCACTAGGATAAATCTTCCCCTGCTAGACTAAGGAAATTAAGAGAAACCATAGACAGGATCTGTCAATGTTTAACAGTAAGAGAATTCAGAAGGCAAGCATAATAATTATCAGTATTTTATCACTCACACTTAAGGCTTCATATTGCACATTATTGTAAGAAAATCTGCCCAAACGACGTTTGGCTTTTCGGAGGAAACGTACCCAGCCTGTGCCACAAGTGCCGAGTTGAAGTTTGAGCTAAAGGCCGAGGCAAACCCTGGCAGCACCGGAGCTGGAGATGGGGCTGTGGCAGCTGCTGGCAGGGGGGCAACTGCTGCTACTGTGGAGGATGCCTGGAGCCCAGGGAAAGAAGGGAGAGCAGGAGTGACAGAGGGTGTGTTAGAGACAGGGAAAGGAGGGAAGGATGAGTTGCAGGAGCCCAGGGGCACTTGAGGGACAGAAAACAGGGAAGAGACAGCGCTGCACAAGTTGAGGGAGAATGGTGGAGCCGGGGCAGCTGCTGTGGCAATGAGTGGCGGAAGGATGGGCCCTGTGGAGCTGACTGGTGGGACAGAAGTAGTTGGCGGTGGCAACAGAGGCCCCGTTGGAGTAAGTGCCGGATTGCCAGTGAAAGCAAAGCTGTTGGTCAAGGAAGTGAAAGGAGGAAGTGCATTATATACCGGAGTGGACGAAGCGTGGGAGGGAACAGACGGGGAGCTATTCAGCGGAGAGGCCAAAGCGGGAAGTGCTGGGTTGAGGGAACTCGTTAAGTTGCACGGTAACGAAGCAGCTGAGGGATAGGTGTGCCCGAGGGCTGCCAAGCCGGAAGTGCTGTGATTGGACGCCCCAGAGGGAGTCGGGATTTTGAGACCCGAAAGAGTCGGGCTGGTGGGTTCGGTTTTAATCAGAACTGGGCCGGCTGGAGCGGAGGAAACCTGCTGGTCGAGATTGGCCGGGCTTGAACAATGCGGAAGACCCAATGAGGAGCCACCGCTGACTGGCAAATTGGATGATGTCATTGTTGTTAAAGGAGACTGTGAGGATAACGCCGGAGAAGTGGCTCTACTGCCCCCTCCTGGCTGACAGGCCAGGCCTGAAAAAATGGAGAGTCCTGGAGCGGAAAGATGATGGAGGGATGAGGTAACAGTTGGCGCATAACCCTTGCCACCGGATGAAGAAGAGGCGGCTTCGGAGTTCTGACTGAGGAGGCCAGACAAAGAGGCAAGCTCAGCAGTCACGGTCGAAGGCAGAGCGCTTGAGTTCATCAGCGAGCTATCGTTCATGGAGAAAAACCCCTTTAAAGCTGACAAAAGTGGGTTCGGCAAATTCACCGGGCAAGGTAAACTAGTGGCAGGAGAATTGGCAATGGTCGATGAAATGGAGCTAGCCACTCCCTGAGGATTCGGGGTCAAGGGCAAAGGCAGGCCCGCAAAAGCAGATGGCAATGAATGAGGATTATTAGCTGGCGCCGTGACAGACGCGGCAGAAAAGGGAAGGCTGGCAAAGGGCGCAGGGGCAGACGCAAAGGCTTCGTTAGGAGCAGGGGTGGCAGAAAGCGTGGAGAGCCCTTGGGGCGCTGCGGTGGCAGGCAGCACGGAAGCCAGTCCGGAGAAAGGTGCCGGGAGCGGAGAAAGGCTGGCGCCGTGAGCAGAGGTGGCAGGGACTGCAGGCAGCGAATGGGATTTGACAACAGTAGGAACGGGAGTGGATGGTTGAGGCGGATGGAGGGAGGGGATAACCTGCCCAGGGAAGACGGGAAAGGCAGGGTTGGACACGCTTATCCCGGGCACAGCTGGAGATGGAAGTGCTGATGATGAGTGGCCTATTGCCTTAACCGATGATGGGGCTGGAGTAGCAGCAGGGTTAGAACCATGAGGTGCAAAGAGATGATTCATTTGGGTGGCAAAAGCTGGAAAGAAACAAAACCAGTAAGAATTCTTGGGAGGCAGTAGATATGTTTGTATTCAACATGAATGCATTTCAATACACTTTACATAGCAATGGATCGGCATAGGAGCAAAATAAAAGGTGCTACTACAACTACCCAAAAAGCAAAATGATATGCAAAAATGAGACAAAATCACTGGTTCAATTATCCTGCTATTACCGTAGAATTCATTCACAATCGATTTGGTATTAATTTTGGTCCCATATCCCCATTCCAGCTTTTGGGTTTTTTAGTAATATGGCCATTTAAAAAATGTATGGTTCTGCATGCTTTTGTTCTAATATGCATGTTTTTTCTATATGTTTATTTTTCCATTGTTCTGTTATTTATTAAGTGCCCAAAGCAATCTGGGCATTTTAAAAATCCAAATGAATCAATGTTCACCCAACCTTCAAGAGATAGCAACATCTTTTCTTTTTTTTTTCTTTCTATGAAATTTTTGTATTGTAAGGTTGAGCAAAATTCTTCTTTCCATTTAAATTAATATGTTGACTTAAGGCATTAACAATGTATTCTTTTTCTGTAAAAAAATTGACTTCTACGACAAGAGGGGAAATTGCAACCCCTACTTTATGTTAAATGTTTGTATGTATGTTTGTCAATTTTTATGAAAATTAATAAAGTTTTATTTTAAAAAAAGAGAGTTAGCAACAGCAATAGCATTTAGACTTATATACCGCTTCACAATCCTTTACAGCTCTCTCTAAGCGGTTTACCGAGAGTAAGCATATTGCCATCAATAATCTCATTTTACCGACCTTGGAAGGATGGAAGGCTGAGCCAACCTTGACACTACTGAGATTTGATCTGCCAAACTGCTGGCATTTGGTGATCAGCAGAAGTAGCTTGCAGTACTGCACTCTAATCACTGCACCACCGAGGCATCACTGAAGTTTATTTATTATTTATTAGTTGGATTTATATGCCAAAGTTGAAGCTTCTGTGGCTGTTCACTTCTTATTTGAATGCAAGCAAGTGTCTTATTTTGAACTTAATTTCCCCCAAACATAAATAACTAGTGTGAATGTTCAGAGGGCTTTATACTATAAAATGGGGACTTTAAGATTTTTCAAAAATTGAGGGCCTACTTCAGCTCCACAATTCCTTTTTACCAACACACGCAGAGACAGACACGCTCATACAAAGCACCCTGCACTAAAAGGTTCAGGTCTGATCATTTGTGAGAATGGGGGCAATAGAGTGACTGTCCCTGGGCAAGGTGGAACTATAGTTAATTTTTTCCTGGGCATCTTCAGGACTGCGTTCTCCATGTGGAACAAATTCATCCTGTATCCTCGGTCCAAACTTTGAGCATTGCCTGTGTATGTGAGATGGCGGGGATCAGCAACATTATTTTGTGACAATGCACCCCCTGTAGAACAGCCAGAAGGTGTTGGCATCATTCCAGAAGTTCACCAAAATGGAACTTTCTTACAAGACTGTTATGTACATAGAAACATAGAAGACTGATGGCAGAAAATGACCTCATGGTCCATCTAGTCTGCCCTTATACTATTTTCTGTATTTTATCTTAGGATGGATATATGTTTATCCCAGGCATGTTTAAATTCAGTTACTGTGGATTTATCTACCACGTCTGCTGGAAGTTTGTTCCAAGGATCTACTACTCTTTCAGTGAAATAATATTTTCTCATGTTGCTTTTGATCTTTCCCCCAACTAACTTCAGATTGTGTCCCCTTGTTCTTGTGTTCACTTTCCTATTAAAAACACTTCCCTCCTGGATCTTATTTAACCCTTTAACATATTTAAATGTTTCGACCATGTCCCCCCTTTCCCTTCTGTCCTCCAGACTATACAGATTGAGTTCATTAAGTCTTTCCTGATACGTTTTATGCTTAAGACCTTCCACCATTCTTGTAGCCCGTCTTTGGACCCATTCAATTTTGTCAATATCTTTTGATATTGAGATACATACTTTTGAGATACATCTGAGATAATATCTATTATAATTGGTTACTAGACAATTCATTGGGTTATTATTTCAGAGGTATTTTCTTAATTAAGCAGAGAAACAGAATGGACCATGTGCAGGAAAAAAAGCTGTGAAAATAGAAGCAACTTTGTGTCAGATTCCCCACAGACTTCCCTTGTGAGAAACTGGCAGGGAGTATTGGAAATAATAAACACCTGACTGTGGCTGACTGTGGCAGCATAGTGCACTGAACGGGCCACAACTTTGCCAAGTTTTAATCCCAGAAGAGTAATGGGTTCCAACTTTTCTATGTATTTTTAAGTCTTAGAATGCACCATTTTGTCCAATTGAAGGTTACAAACAGATGTATAGGAGACTTTTAGTAGTAAGAGATTATTTTACGGCTCTATTTGACTAATTTAATTTTTATTTTATCTGTACACCTTTTTAAGTCAGTCTGATCTGGCTAGTATACAAACATAAATAGATAAATATCACTGAAAGTAGAAGGAACTCATTTATGTGAAATAGGCATGATGATCTCATAATACCTTAGAAACTCTGGAATTTTTATAGTTTAGAAAGTAAGAGAGAAAAGCAGCATTACTCCAGAAAAGATAATGGGAAGGAGTTGTACAACAAAACTGGTGAACTATTAATTTGAGATAAAAATAATAGTCATTAAGCAACTGGATTATGGAACATACCTCTGACTAATTTTGCTAAACAGGAGGAAAAAAAGGGAAACCTTCTGACTTTAAAGCAATCTTTTTAAGTACGATAATTGGATCCATGATGTTGCCGGTATTTTCTGTTTTTCTTGTGAAAAAGTGTTAGGAATTTACAAATGGCAAATATACTCAGTACTTTTTACTCTGGGAAGGTTAATGAATAAAAGGGGACAACATTTCGATTATCTATGAAACCAATTATTACTGGATAGAATTAGAAATTGTATTGTCTCTCATAGAAAGTCAGTGGAGATTTTAAAAAGTTGGCGGTGCAAAAGTCACTTTGACTTCTATCAAAGAAAACGATGGCCATTTACTTTTCCATTAAGCAATAGGAAATTATTTCACTTTCATATGTGACTTGATGCTAGAATAATACATGTTGTACCGTTCACATTTGAGACATACTGCAGAGAACAGTATGCAAAAGCACGTGAGAGGCAGAATTATTTTTATATTTATTTTCATTCCCCTGATTTATTTCTGGTTCACCCAACGTTTATTTAAATGGTTTAATCTTAAATCATTAAACAAAAATTTAATTATTATCCAACTTTAATTGTTGTTGGATACTTTAATAAAAAAATAAGGCTTCACAAATTCTCTTTTATACTATATTCATTCTATTGTAAATTGTTAAAGAAATATTTTTTTAAAAAAAATTAAATCCCATGCATGTTTACTTAGATATAAGCTCAAAGGGGCTTACTTTCAAAGCATAAATATTTTTTCTCATTTCAAGTAGAAATTCAATTACCTACTGATGAGAGCAAATACAGTTTTTACCCACTTGTGCTAAATAAAAGCTTTCAATTAATAAAGTCAAGTCAAGTAACTGCAGAAAAAAGACTCAACACTAAGTTTACTTAGCTTCGGAGTCCATCCAAATCATTATCTAACCAAACCTAGGAACAAACACAATGAATTTCTCACAATAATTCTCAATATGGTATATATATCCAGGACTGAGTATGTATATACATATGAGATTGACTATCAGAAACCCGCCCCTCCACATCAGATAGTAAATTTGGCATTTATACTTTATCTTAAAATTGCTATTTTTTTAAAAAAAAATCTGCATTAGATTTATGTATTTGAAATTATAGTAGTTTGTCTTTGGTAAACTTACCTTGAGCTTGGGAAGATTTTGCTTGATTGGAAAGTTCTTCATTTTCTACATAAAGAGTATAATGAATTAAGGAAGAAGCGAATAGTAAACAGATTACTTATCAAATGTGTTGTGGTTACTCTGGCCCAGCTCCTGCCCCAAGGACTGTGGATGTGGGGGGAGACATCCACATGCTGCAGGCCTGCCCCCCCCCCGTTGAATCTGCTGAATAAGGCTCCTCTGACCAAGAAGACATGAGTGACAGGGAGGAGGAGAGTGGGGCAGACAGCTCAGAAGGAGATCAATTATCTAGCTCCTCCTTGGATTCAGAACAAGAGTTAATGATACAGCCACGCATGCGGAGAGCAATGCATAGGCAACAACTGAGAGATTATTATCAAAGAAAATGAGGCCACCTGTGGTTGGGTGGGGCTGTGGTAATTAGGGAGGCTGCTATAAATAGCAGCCTGTGGGTTTGGCCATTGTGGAGGATTATCTGATCGTTATGTTTCCTGCCTGCTTTACTGACTTTGACCTTTTGTGTGCTGACCCCCCCCCCGCTTTGAAACTAAACCAGAGCAAAGTGTGTTTCACTTTGTGAAAGAAGAAGGACTGTGAATTGCCTCACAGCTGCAAACTAAGTATCACAGAACTGATAAGGGACTTGTACAAATTACCAGTTTGTTTGGAGACGAGTGCTCTTTGCTATACCAAAAGAGGGCTTGGTTTAAGTGAATTTTCATTATAAAGAACATTGTTTTGAATTTTCAAAAGTGTGTGTGTGTCTGAAATTCGTACCTGTGAATTTTTGGGAGGATTCTACCAGGGAGCCCGACAGAACAAAATGCGAAAAAAAACCCTAGGGCTTCCTTGACACTGCTTTGATTACCAATTGATCCGAAAGAAGAACTAAGACATTTCTGCTAAAGTAGTCTTCGACTTACAACCACAATTGAGTCTGAAATTCCTGTTGCTAAGCAAGACATTTTGTTAAGTAAATTCTGCCCCATTTTATGACGTTTCTAGCCACACTTGTTAAGTAAATCCCTGCAGGTGTTAAATTAGTAACATAGCTAAGTGAATCTGACTTCCCCATTCACTTTACTTGTCAGAAGGTCCCAAAAAGTGATCACATGTCTCTTGAACACTACAATGTCATAAACACAAGCCAATTGCCAAGCAGCTGAACGTTGATCATGTGTCTTTGGAGATGCAGCAATGCTCATAAATGTGAAAGACAGTCGTAAGTCAATTTTTTCAGCGCTGTTACAACTTTGAACGATCACTAAATGAATGGTCATAAGTCGAGGACTACTTGGAAAGTGTTTTGCCAATAAAATCTGGGTTCAACAATGTGTGAGAGAATAACAATTTGCTTCTGCTATAATTTGAGTAATACTCCTCAGTAAGGCCTCAGTATTTACATCCCCTACTAGACAAAATCATACACTGGGACTGTAATAAACAATTATCATATTTTCTTCAGGGTACAAATATATATGTAGTTTCTAGAACCGCTAAGTTTATAGTCAGGGCTGTTCAGATGAGAATACGTTTTATAGAACATATTGGGGTGGCATGCAAAGGAGATGAACTCACTTAAGAATATTTTATATCAGTATCTTAGATTTGTTTAATATAATCCTTTGCACGAGTTATATTCTCATGTTTTACTACTCAATTTTATCATATTATACTGCATTTTAACTTATTATTTATTCAAATTCCCTCTATTTTAGCCAATTTTATTGTATTTTAAGCAGTCAGTTTTATGACGACAGATGTGGTCCTTTTCCTCGCTTTGATATGGTCGATTGACTAATCAAATAAAGTTGATATTGAGTAATCGGCCATCGTTCTGGCTCAAACTTTCCCTTTACTAAAGGTGAGGTGCTAATTCTGCCCACTGTGATTTTTTTTCCCCAAGCCGAAGCCTCTCTTGACAAATCTTTAAAATACACGCTGATAGATGCACCTCATTTGACATTTCCTTTTCAGAACAGTTGCAACCAGGGATGGGTTGATGGACCCTGGCAGTGGCTTTCTGAAACCAAGAGCAGGAAGCTATTCCAGTGTATAATTGATTGTGTGCTTGTTTTTTATATATTGGGGTTTCTTTTTTGGACTTTTTAACCTAAAACTGTAATTTAGATTGCTAAATATTAGATTTGTTACTATGTACTGTTTTTACCATTGTTGTGAGCCACCCCGAGTCTGCGGAGACGGGCGGCATATAAATCCAATAAATCTAATCTAATGTAATCTTCCTTTTTTATTTTCTTTTTCTTTTATTTTCTCTCTCTCTCTCTCATTCCCCACTCCCTTTATTATTTCTGCAAATAACTCAAGCTGGCAAGTGTATATAGGTATAGGCATAAAAATAAGGAAAAATAAATTCTAGAAAATGGAGAATGAACATATTAAAGTAAAGATGTATAAAGAATATAAGTAATGTATATGATAAAAGGGGATATTAATAGTTAAATAGATTGAGAATTGAAAACTGTAGAGGGAATACAGTTTAACTTACACGTATACTCATGGAAATATGACATCAACACAATTTACTGCAAAAGGGTTACAAAAATTCAATGGATTGTTTTTGTTTGTCTGTGCATTCATTCTTTTTGTTTGTTTTGTTTATATGGTTTTGTTTAAAGTTTATATTTCAATGTTTTAAATGTTCTTTTTTAATGTTTGTATTCAATAAAACTTATTTTAAAAAAATAATTCAAGCTGGCGAACATGTCCCATATACCTCCCTCTTACTGTTTTCCCCACAACAACCCTGTGAGGTGGGTTGGGTTGAGAGAATGTGACTGGCCCAGGGTCACCCATCTGGCTTTAGCCTGGTGCCCTAACCACTAGACCAAACTGGCTCTGTCTCAGGTTCATTATTATTTACATGTTCTTTCTTACTTCTTACTACATAAAATGGTCACCTGGGCGTTTCAAGGATACCTGCTTTACCTGTTCCTACAGTACTAGAGGCATATGATGGTGGAGTTGGCAAACCAGGAGCTATGACATTCGCCAGTGGAACAAGACCTGCATTGTTGTAAGCACCTGGTAAGGAAAGAGAAGACACAGGAAATTAGAGAAACAATAAACTAGCGTATATTCCTATTGGGTTGCTCTGTTTATTGTCTCACCTTAGGTAGTACAGTGGTACCTCATGATACGAACTTCATTGGTTCCAGGAGGAGGTTCGTAAGGTGAAAAGTTTGTAAGACGAAACAATGTTTCCCATAGGAATCAATGTAAAAGCAAATAATGCGTGCAAATCCTTCAGGGAAATCCCAAACTTTAGAAGGGAGGCGAACAGAGGGCAGAGAGGAGCAGCTAAAGGGGGTGGGTGGAAGAAGCAAGGCTAGGCTAAAGGGTGAGTGGGAAGGAAGAAAGAAAGGCAAGGGGGGCGCCCCTCCCTTTTCTTTCTTCAAAAGACACCGTTTCAGTGCCTCTGCAAGCACGCTGTTCTCTGCAAACTCTTTCCCCCTCCAAGCCGCCCCTCCCTTTTCTTTCTTCAAAAAAGAAAAAAAAAAGAAACCCCTTCATCCCAGCAGCAGCGGCTTGGGTTTGTAAGGTGAAAATAGTTCAGAAGAAGAGGCAAAAAAAATCTTAAACACCGGGTTCATATCTTGAAAAGTTCGTTAGAAGAAGCGTTCATAAGATGAGGTACCACTGTACATGTGAAAATCACAGTTCCTCTGCAAGGCTTTTAAAATATTTTAACATTATTTACTTATGTAAAACTATTCAATAATATTACACACTACCTGTATACTATCTGCGGAAAAAAATTAAAAATAGCTTAACTTATATTATACTGGGTGTATCATACATACATAAAACAATATTGTTGATTTGGTCCGGAAAAAAAATGAAATGTTCATCTGGTATCGAATAAATGGAAAAAGATCACCTATTATTATGGGCCAGTGATGGCAAACCTATGGCACGGGTACCACAGGTGGCATGCGGAGCCATAACTGCTGGCATGTGAGCTGTTGCCCTAGCTCAGCTCCAACGTGCATGTGTGTGCTGGGTAGCTGAATTTTGGCTTGCACAGAGGCTCTGGGAGGATGTTTTTGGCTTCCAGAAAGCCTCCGGTGGGGGGGGGTAGAGGGTATTTTTCCCCTCCCCTGATTACAGGGAAGCCTTTTTAGCCTGGCGAAATACGAGTCTACTGGGCCCACCAGAAGTTGGGAAACAGGCCGTTTCCAGCCACCAGAGGACTTCCGGGGGGCGGGGAAAGCTATTTTTGCCCTCCCCTGGCATTGAGTTATGGGTGTGGATACTCGTGCATGCAGGCTATTAACGCATCAGAAAAGATTAAAGGTAAAGGTTTCCCCGCACATGTGTGCTAGTCATTTCCAGCTCTAGGGGGCGGTGCTCATCTCAGTTTCTAAGACGAAGAGTCAGAGCTGTTCGAAGACGTCTCCGTGGTCATGTGACCAGCATGAGTCAACGCTGAAGGCGCATGGAGTGCTGTTACCTTCCTCTTTTTCAACTCGCATTTAAAACTGCTAGATGACAGAAGCTTGGACAAGTAATGGACGCTCACCCCATTACATAGCGCTAGGGATTCGAACTGCCGACCTTCTGATCAACAAGCTCAGCGCCTTAGCCACTGAGCCACCATGTCCTTGGTCAGAAAAGACCAGAGACAAATAGAAATATACAGGAAGCAAGCAACCTCAGTGTCAGGCCGAAAGCCATCACGTGGAGTTAAGAGGCTTTGGCCTGCCACAGTAACACAGCATAAGGGAATTGGGAGGGGTGGAGAGAAGTTATAGGCACAACAAATTCCTTCTCAGCGTCCAAGGTCATCTTTTGTTCTGTGTCAACTATAGAGGGGCGGCATACAAATCCAATAAATAAAATAAATAAAATAAGTAGGTGAATCCCTGCACTGGACTGGTCCACGTGATTGCACTTGTGCGTGTGGGGATGTGAGATGAACCTTAACCTGGGTGGAACACTGGAGAGAAATTAGTATCAGAATGGCCGAAACGTAATCCAACATGGCTCTGCTAATAAATTGAACCTCTTGTGTGAGAATTGGAGTGGATTCTGATTTATTTCTCAGATGCTATTTGGGGCGTTGACATTCAGATAAAACAAATGTATTCATATATAAATAAAAGGATATGAGGCTATCAGCTACCTGTAAAAAGTACCAATTAGGTACACAATTAGAATTATTTGTCAAATAACAGGACAAAAACTTACTTGGTGCAATTGTTGCATGTGGTCGACAAGGAGGAATCGGGTAAGGAACAGGCTTGTGTGGATTGTATGTTGCTGGAGCCTAAACAAGAAGGTCAACGATTATATGCAAAGCTATCATGTAAATAGGCTACCCAGTATGCAACACACGTTTGTGTGCCAAATGACACATTTGGCTTTTACAAAGGTTCTTCTTTCCTGTGCTCCTTTCATTGGTTTTCTTTTGGGGGCGAATCTGTTCATTATTTGATTCATCCTCCTATCAGTTTACTTTTATTTTCTATCTAGATTCCACCTCTGTGATCAGCTATTCTAAATAGTGGCTTACTTCTGCTTCTCTTTTTTATTCCTGCCCTTTTCTTTCAATCTCAGTAACTATAAACAAGGTTTTTTAAAGAACAGGATCTTAGATTTATATATCAGCTGCTATCGGTAACAAACAGGGGTTGTATTTGTCACATCTTATTTATTTATTATTTTATTTATTTGGCCTTCTCTGGGTCCAGTCAATTAAAGAATGTTGTTTGGCGGGACCCAGGGGAAGAGCCTTCTCTGTGGCGGCCCCGACCCTCTGGAACCAACTCCCCTCAGATATCAGAGTTGCCCCCACCCTCCTTGCCTTTCGTAAGCTCTTTAAAACCTACCTCTGTCGTCAGGCATGGGGGAACTGAGATATTCCCTTCCCCCTAGGCTTATAAAATTTATGCATGGCATGTCTGTATGTATGATTGGTTTCTTAAATTGGGGTTTTTTACATTACTTTTAATATTAGATTTGTTCATATTGTCTTTTTACTGTTGTTAGCCGCCCTGAGTCTGCAAAGAGGGGCGGCATACAAATCTAATTAATAAATAAATAATAAATAATAAACTTTAGTAGTTGCATAGCGAGAGGAAGTAGGGCTGTACTTCTTGCCCAACACCATCTATGCACCGAAGAAACATGCCATGTCCCTATGCTGTAACAAAGCCTAACAATAGCCATTGCTGCCTAAGTAGACTTCTCTAACTTATAGTTGTATTGGACTGCAATTCCCACATTCTACATGCACAATGTTGGGCACAAATTATAAAAATTATAATCCTAAATAACTGAAAGATACCAAGTTGGGAAAGTCTGTTCTTAATAATAAAACCTCTGTTTTCTTGCATTTAGAATGCACTTGAAATACTTTTTCATTCCTTTTATGAAAGTTATTCTTTCTTAATAGCTAATTTTATAAAATTATTGACATTTATAAACAAGGTTTTTTAAAGAACAGGATCTTAGATTTATATATCAGCTGCTATCGGTAACAAACAGGGGTCGTATTTGTCACATCTGTATACTCCTACTAAATTTATCTAGTTTTCAATAGCTAAGTCAATGGTATTTTTTGATCATGGCATTAATGTGACTTACTGGTTTTGATGGTCCAAGAATGCGAGCTGCTATTCCCTTGCCTTCACTAGAATAGTCCTCATTTTCCTTCTTAACAGGGGAACCCTATAAATACAGATTTTCCATTAGTGAATATATAACACTATGTTCGAAGCAAAAAGATAGATCTGATTCAAGGAGTACTGTTCAGTAAGTCATGATTTGCTTATATATGTACCAGCTGTACCCGACCATGCATTGCTGTGGCTCAGTCTGGTTTGCTGACTGTAGAACATGAAACATAGTTGTCTATGTAAAAAGCAATCTGTGTGTAGATCTAAACCGCACAATTCTAAAGATTGGCCTTGAGTTTTGTTGATGGTGATTGCAAACACCAATTGAATTGGTTGGTTATGACCTATAAAGCCCTTCATGGCATCGGACCAGAATATCTCCGGGACCGCCTTCTGGTGCACGAATCCCAGCGACCGGTTAGGTCCCACAGAGTTGGCCTTCTCCAGGTCCCGACGACTAAACAATGTCGTTTGGTGGGACCCAGGAGAAGAGCCTTCTCTGTGGCGGCCCCGACCCTCTGGAACCAGCTCCCCCCAGATATCAGAGTTGCCCCCACCCTCCTTGCCTTTTGCAAACTCCTTAAAACCGACCTCTGTCGACAGGCACGGGGGAATTGAAATTTTCCCTTCCCCCTAGGCTTATAGAATTTATACATGATATGCTTGTATGTATGATTGGTTCTTTAAATTGGGGTTTTTTAGATTGTTTTTAATATTAGATTTGTTTACATTGTCTTTTTTATTGTTGTTAACCGCCCCGAGTCTTCGGAGAGGGCGGTATACAAATCTAATAAATAAATCTCTTAAATTGAAATGGCATATCCGTTGGAATCATAGGAATGTGAGGAATGAGGACATCTTCACCTTTGAAAGGTCCTGTCAAGACCTTTGCATGTTGCATGGCAATTTCAAAGCGGAATGAGCATGTATGGAAATGAAAGAATTTGTCATACAGCTTCATTGCTGCTGTTTTTACCTACCACAGGTGTGACATCTATATAATAGTAGGTATACAAACACACACATATTCAAATGCAATGTGTCAATATTTCAAAGCACTCAGTGAAGAAGGTCCTGTTTTAAGAACCTGTGTGTTTTTCCCCGTCACAGGTGTGACATCTATATAATAATAGGTATATAAAAACATTCAAATGCAATGTTATGTCAAAATTTCAAAGTAATCGGTGAAGAACATTAGGATATTTAAGATTTTGAACAAATGCACATATACATTTTTATTTATACAGATGTGTCTGAAACTGGTGTAATATATTTTCAATTTATCATATAAAAAGAAAAATATCTATGATGATAAACAGCATGACAAGACAGCTTCATCTACAATCAACCAGCATGGATACAATTTTATGAAATAAGCTACAAGTTAAATAACATGCCTTCTTTGAGATAACTCAAGCAGCAGAAATCTTCACAGAGATACAGTTTTTCACAAAACACAATTTATACGTTAAAAGACATATACAGTGTTCCCTCGATTTTCGCGGGTTCAAACTTTGCGAAATGTCTATACCACGGTTTTTCAAAAATATTAATTAAAAAATACTTCGCAGGTTTTTTCCCCTATAACACGGTTTTTCCTGCCCGATGACGTCATATGTCATCGCCAAACTTTCATCTGCCTTTAATAAATATTTTTTAAAATAAACTTTAATGACTAAACATGGTGAGTAATAATCTAAATGGTTGCTAAGGGAATGGAAAGTTGCAATTTAGGGGTTTAAAGTGTTAAGGGAAGGCTTGTGATACTGTTCATAGCCAAAAATAGTGTATTTACTTCCGCATCTCTACTTCGCGGAAATTCGACTTTCGCGGCCAGTCTTGGAACGCATCCCCCGTGAAAATCGAGGGAACACTGTAATAGAAAATTCAGATGAATGGAAAGATCAGTAAGATCATACGTACAGGAAAAATTCCATTGATACGGCTAGGCTTCCCTTTTGGATAAGGGTTCCCAGGAATCATGCCACAGGAAGATATCATAGCATGAGGGGCTTTGCATCCTGCTTTGGAAGCCTAAAATATAAAGAAACAAAGCCAAACAAAGCAAAGTCAAACCACACACCAAGTCAGAATGAGTATTTCACTACTGTGAGACAACCCTGCATGTTCTATAAAACAGTGTTTCCCAACCTTGGCAGATATCTGGACTTCAACTCCCAGACAGTTCTCTACGGCAGTGTTTCCCAACCTTGGCAACTTGAAGATATCTTGACTTCAACTCCCAGAATTCCCCAGCCAGCGAATGCTGGCTGGGGAATTCTGGGAGTTGAAGTCCAGATATCTTCAAGCTGCCAAGGTTGGGAAACACTGCTATAAAATACATAAAAGGGAATATTAATGCAATATCCCTATTTTCAGATTGCAGAAGAATTATGCTAGCAAGATCAAGATAAGCGTAGCCTCCGGGGCAGGACCAGGCATATCTTGTTTTTACCTGCTCCTCTTTTTTTTTTCAAAGGCCTTCAACTTACATTGCAGCAGTGAGAGGAAAAGAGAGCAGTAGTGGGCAAAGGCCAGCAACACTTTTCTTTTAGCCAAAGACGAGGAATACCCTTTTAGAATCCTAGGCAAGTTTATATTTTGCATAAAAGTCCTCTCTGGGAATGATATTTCCCTAGCTGTATCTTAGATGACATCATCTTTTATTTACCCTACCTGAAAGTAGTTCTAAAATTTGTGGTGGGGCAAGGCAGTGTCAATATTAATTAGGCAAGTTCCCCCCCAAAGATCCAGTAAATAATCATTGTTGGGGAAAAAAAATAAGGAAACTACAGTGATACCTCGTCTTACAAACGCCTCGTCATACAAACTTTTCGAGATACAAACCTGGGGTTTAAGATTTTTTTGCCTCTTCTTACAAACTATTTTCACCTTACAAACCCACCGCCGCTGCTGGGATGCCCCGCCTCCGGACTTCCGTTGCCAGCGAAGGACCCGTTTTTGTGCTGCTGGGATTCCCCTGAGGCTCCCCTCCATGGGAAACCCCATCTCCAGACTTCCGTGTTTTTGTGATGCTGCAGAGGAATCCCAGCAGCGCAAAAATGGGCGCTTCACGTTTTGCTGGCAATAGATGTCCGGAGGTGGGGTTTCCCAGCGAGGGGAGCCTCAGTGAAATCGCAGCATCAGAAAAACACAGAGGTCCGGAGGTGGGGTTTCGAGGATTTCGGTGCTTTTGTGATGCTGCGATTTCACTGATGCTCCCTTCGCTGGGAAACTCCACCTCCGGACATCTATTGCCAGCAAAACGCTCGTTTTTGCGATGCTGGGATTCCCCTACTGGGATTTCCCTGCAGCATTGCAAAAACACAGAAGTCTGGAGGTGGGGTTTCCCATGGATGGGAGCCTCATGGGAATCCCAGCAGTGCAAAAACGGGCGCTTCGGCTGGCAAAAGGAGTGAATTTTAGGCTTGCACACATTAATCACTTTTCCATTGATTCCTATGGGAAACATTGTTTCGTCTTACAATCTTTTCACCTTAAGAACCTCGTCCTGGAACCAATTAAGTTTGTAAGACAAGGTATCACTGTATATTGAAGGTATTTCAGTGACTATTGTGTAATAGAAACCTTCTACACAGAAACTGATTTTTTAAAATATTATGCTCTTTTCCCCCCTAACTTATGAAACTGAATGCAGGGCCCTCTCATTTGAGTGGGACCGCCTGTTTCTTCTATCCCTTGTTTTGCATAATCAGATTTTCTACCATTTATTTTTCATTCATCCTACAAGCACTACCTGAAAACTCTCACAACATTTGAAACAATTGCTCCAGTCTCTGAGTGCGTGTTCAATTAGACTATGTGGATGAGCAGTAAAATGCTTTTGGCTTCTCTCTGTCAACTTTACTTTCATTAGATTCAGTTTTTAAATTGTGCTATTATGGAACCTCCCAACTGATTTCTTTCGTTCTTTGACCCTTTAAAAAGGATGCATACTATTTACTCAGTGAAAGAGCCTCACACATTTTGGTGTCTTAATAATTAACTTAAGCCAATTGTATCTCTCGACAATCTTTTAAAATTCTTCTTCCTAACTTTAATCTTTAGCAGGAATCCCCCAATTTCTTTTGGTTATTACTCTTGGTGACATATAAGTGACCCACTTATAAGTGATCCTTTATAAGAATGCAATTCCTGGGATTCATAATTAGCAAGGAGGGTGAAATTTCCTCATAGCTAGAGGTGTGGAAGTTCTATTTACAAACATTTTCCACAGCCCCATTGTGGATATAATGACTAATTTATATTTGTTAAAAATTAAGTGAACAATTTTGCAAAGCTCAAAACATTATTTTTCTTTTCTAAACAATTGGAACATTTCCACACCATTAACATTCTTCCCAAGTACAGTGTACATCTGCTATACTTCTGAAAAGAGTTCATGAAACTTTTTCTTTGACTAGTTTTATAAAAACTCTGTATCATACACGTTCCTTGCCTTAATACCTGCTCAAGAATTCTTCTGCACCGCTTCTTCTCAGACATATTAACTCTGAAGAGGTCTTCAATAAGACGATAATTCTGGGCATCAATTATATTGCTACAAACAAACAGTTTTAAAAACTCTTTACAATCCTTATTTATAGCCACAATCCACTTTATAATGTAACCTTGCTTCATTATATTTTTCAAAAAGGAAATAATAAACAAAAAGCTAATATGAATAGATTAGGTCCCACAGAGTTGGCCTTCTCCAGGTCCCATCGACTAAACAATGTCGTCTGGCGGGACCCAGGGGAAGAGCCTTTTCTGTGGTGGCCCCGACCCTCTAGAACCAACTCCCCCGGACTTTAGAACTGCCCCCACCCTCCTTGCCTTTCGTAAACCTCTTAAAACCCACCTCTGCTGCCAGGCATGGGGGAACTGAGACATTTCCCCTGGGCCTATACAGTTTATGCATGGTATGTTTGTGTGTATGTTTCTTTTTAAATAAGGGGTTTTAATGACTTTTAATTATTAGATTTATTATACATTGTACTATTATTGTTGTGAGCCACCCCGAGTCTACGGAGAGGGACGGCATACAAATCTAATAATTAATAATAATAATAATAGACAGCAAAGGTCTGTATTTTTATCTAACTATGCATTGTTCATGTACAAGAGCCAGTTGTAAAGAACAAAATTATGCAAAATCGTTACAGCCTTTTAGAAAAAGTGCCTTAATCAACCAGGTTTTTATCCAAATAAATATCAATAAGACTTAAGCTAGAATAGGTACTCCTTGATTTATAACAGTTCATTTAGTGACTGTTCAGTTACAATAGTTACAATTGACTTATGACTGTTTTTCAGTTACAAACTTTGCAGCATCCCCATGATTATGTGATCACAATTCAGGCACTTGGCAAATGGTTCACATTTATGACTGTCACTATGTCCCCCCTTTTGCGACCTTCTGGCAAGCAAAGTCAATGGGGAATCCAGATTTTCTTAACAACAGGGTTACTAACATATCAACTGCAGTGATTCATTTAACAACTGAGGCTAGGTTGTAAAATGGGGCAAAACTAACTTAACAAATATATCATTTAACAACAGAAATTTTGGGCTCAATTGTGGTCATAAGTTAAAGACTACCTGTATTAATTTTAGTGATTTTAAATTATTAGATTTGTTATACATTGTTTTATTGTTGTTGTGAGCCGCCCCGAGTCTATGGAGAGGGGCGGCATACAAATCTAGTTAATAATAATAATAATAATAATAATAATAATAATAATAATAATGATGATGGTAGTTCCGGCACAAGATGATCCACTGGAACTTGTGCCGGAACTACCATTTACCAGTGGCAAAGAACTGGTGGGATCATAAGCCCGAAAAAGTGGTCAAAAATGAGCAAGCAAAACTACTGTGGGACTTCCGACTTCCGACTGACCGAATTCTGAAGCATAACACACCAGACATCCTGATTGTGGAGAAAAAGAAAGTATGGATCATCGACATCGCAATCCCAGGAGACAGCAGAATTGAGGAGAAGCAGCTAGAGAAATTAGTGAAATATGAAGATCTAAAAATCGAGCTGCAACGACTTTGGCATAAGCCGTGAAAGTGGTCCCAGTGGTACTTGGCACGCTGGGCGCAGTGCCAAAGGATCTCAGCGGACATTTGAAAACCATCGGAATTGACAAAATCTCCATTTGTCAATTGCAAAAAGCCGCTTTACTGGGATCGGCAAACATAATTCGCCGCTACATCACGCAGTCCTAGGTGCTTGGGAAGCGCCCGACTAGTGATGAAATACGAAATCCAGCATAGTGATCTCGTTTGCTGTGTTGTACTGACATAATAATAATAATAATAATAATAATAATAATAATAATAATAATAATAGAGTATGCGTCATCAATAGTGAATACTTACGAAGCCAACAATTCTAGTGCAATAAGTTTGTCTTTGCTAAAAGTGAAGCAGTTGAGGATATTAACCACTTTTGCTGCAGAGACAGCAACCATTTTCTAGAAACAGAAGAAAAGCGACCTCAGTCCATGTTGCATTCTCATTTTAGGCTCAAAGTACAAGCATTTTAATATTGTAAACTGCCCAGTGTTATCTCATGTTAAAATGGTTGGTCAATAAAATAAATAAATAAATAAATAAAAATTTAAAAAAACCATTAAATATGGAAACATGCTATCCTCAAAAAAGAGACTAAGCTATAAATTAAATGAATGCAGGAAATGCAAAAAAAAATAAATAGTTGGGATAAAATTTATTATTACATTGATTGTAAGAAGTCATTGATTCTTCAGAAACTTACATGCTGTAATGCCTTCATCGCTTTTAATTGCGGTTCAGCCCAGGAGAAGTATCTTAGCAGCTCAACAATCTGCAACAGAAATCATTCCATCCTACACCACGTACTTATGCAAGAGAACTTATCTGGAACCACTATCTTCTGTTGAACTAAAAGCATTTCCCCCCCTCATCTTCAAGGCTTCTAAATGCCTCTTTAATAGGCAATAACGAATCCAGTGTGATCCGATCATTTAATAAAATTAAATATTTTATATTTAAGATATAAACATCTTGAGTAATTAGAACGTAACATTTTTCTCACATTTAATTGATCAGTAAATAATTTATTTCTATAATTTGAAGTCTGAACGTTGGGGTTACAGATAACGCCTTGAATTTTGAACTGCACTTTGGGAGTGGGATTGCCGTCATGAAGCAATGAAGTTATAAAGTGTAGCATCATGTGACTGCATCTCTTAGTGACAGCAGTACAAGCATCCCCAGATGTTGTTGTAACCCAAAGACATGCAGGCCATTAAGTGGGAAGTAGATGGAAGAAGTGCAGGGTTGCAAGGGAGGATGGAGTGAAGCCTGGTAAAGGACATGTGCAAATTAGGCTGGTTTTGCAGGGTGGGAAAAGCCAAGGGAGGGGAAAGAGGATGGAGGGTATGTATGTATGTATGTATGTATGTATGTATGTATGTACAGTGATCCCTCGATTAGCGCGGGGGTTACGTTCCAAGACCTCCCGCGCTAATCGATTTCCGCGTTATAGTGGTGCGGAAGTAAAAAACACCATCTGCGCATGCGCGCCATTTTTTTTCATGGCCGCACATGCGCAGATGGTGGAGTTTGCGTGTGGGCGGCGGGGAAGACCAAGGGAAGGTTCCTTCGGCCGCCCAACAGCTGATCTGCTCCGCAGCGCGGAAGCAGCGAGGAGCCGAAGATGGGGTTTCCCCGTTGCCCAGGCAAAGGGGAAACCCCATCTTCGGCTCCTCGCTGCTGCCGCGCTGCAGAGCGGATCAGGTGTTGGGCGGCTGAAGGAACCTTCCCTTGGTCTTCCCACCGCCCAGGCAAAGGGGAAACCCCAAGATCGCTTGCCGCTTGCCGTATTGCAGCTTGGAGCCTTGCTTCGCCTCCTTCGCTGCAATACGGCAAGCGGCAAGCGATCTTGGGGTTTCCCCTTTGCCTGGGCGGCGCTGGGGCCATGCGGAGCCGCTCATCTAGGGGGGGGTGGACCGGCAAGGTGCCCTCCGCTCTCTCTCTTTCTCTCCCTGTTACCGGTGTGGTATAAGAGAGAGAAAGAAAGAGAAAGGAGGGCGACTTGCCAGTCCACGCCCCCCTGGATGAGCGGCCCCGCATGGCCCCAGCGCCGGACTCCGCCGTTGCCTCCGCCCTTGTTCGGCTCTGCAGCTGAGAGGCCACGTCCACCCCCTCCTCGGTGTCCCCGGCACCCAGCGTCCCCACGCCGCCTCCACCTCCCGGTAATGCGCCCGACCTCTGCCTCTCTCTTTCTCTCTCATATACCACGCCGGCAACAGGGAGAGAAAGAGAGAGAGAAATGATAGAAAAAAGGTGAGAAAAAAAGAGAAATGAGAAAATGATTGCCTCTCTCTTTCTCTCTCATATACCACGCCGGCAACAGGGAGAGAAAGAGAGAGAGAAATGATAGAAAAAAGGTGAGAAAAAAAGAGAAATGAGAAAATGATTGCCTCTCTCTTTCTCTCTCATATACCACGCCGGCAACAGGGAGAGAAAGAGAGAGAGAAATGATAGAAAAAAGGTGAGAAAAAAAGAGAAATGAGAAAATGATTGAAGCAGAGAATGACAGGAAAGAAAGAGAAAGAGACAGAGAAGTGACTCTTGGTGATGACGTATGACGTCATCGGGTGGGAAAAACCGTGGTGTAGAAAAAAAACCGCGGACTTATTTTTTAATTAATATTTTTTGAAAAACCGTGTTGTAGCGTTTCGCACTAATCGAGACCGTGCTAATCGAGGGATCACTGTATGTATGCATGCATGTATGTATGTATGTATGTATGTATGTATGTATGTATGTATTGATTGGATTTGTATGCTGCTCTTCTCCGTAGACTCGGGGCAGCTAACAACAATGATAAAAACAGCGTGTGACAATCCAATAATAAAACAACTAAAAACCCTTATTATAAAACCAAACATAAACACAAACATACCATGCATAACTTGTAATGGCCTAGGGGGAAGGAATATCTCAACTCCCCCATGCCTGGCGGTATAAATGAGTCTTGAGTAGTTTACGAAAGACAGGGAGGGTGGGGGCAATTCTAATCTCCGGGGGGAGTTGGTTCCAGAGGGCCGGGGCCGCCACAGAGAAGGCTCTTCTCCTGGGGCCCGCCAAACGACATTGTTTAGTCGACGGGACCCGGAGAAGGCCAACTCTGTGGGACCTTATCGGTCGCTGGGATTCGTGTGGTAGCAGGCGGTTCCGGAGGTATGCGTGCATGCGAGGGGGGGCAGGGGAAAGAACACCTGGGGTGCGTACATGTGTATAATTGCAGAGAAAGATTATATGGAATGTGCACATGAGAATGCTGGTAAACCCAGGGAAGGATTGGTGAGTGTAAGTGAGTGAAGGAGGACACATTGCTTTAAGTGAATAAAGCCCAGGGGGTGGAGTAGATATTTGTTTAAACAACTAGTGATGTTCTCTGATAACTTCCCCATTGACTTTGCTAGTGGGAAGCTGGCAGAGAAGGCCAGCAAAGGAGATTATGAGGGCAGGATCCTGCAACTGATCTTGAGTGCAAACTTAGTTACCAAGTGCTTAAATTTTGTTCAAATAACTGCAGGAGCATTGAAATGGCTGGAATTTTGAGGACCAATCAAAAGTCTCCTTTTCAGCGCCACTGTAATTTCAAACCTTTGCTGAATGAATGCTTGCTTGAGGACTACCTGACATTGACGGTGAGTATTCAGTGTTAAGTCTGTATCAGTTCCCACATTCAGCACAGCACAAATCAGAATACATAAAGTACAAGCATCTTGTATTGTTCTTTCATACAGTACACTTCTTACAGTGTTGGATTAATCAAGGTTAATCTCATGAGCTCTTTGCACAATCCACTGTCAATTGCTGAAAGGAAAACAAAATACCTTTAAGTGCCTTTTTCATGCTGCATTAAACTACCCTTAGTTGTAATGGTTTATAAAACAGTTCATCTCCCTTACCTGTTCACTAGAAAAGTATCCATGTACATATTCAATTGCTTTTAATTTGTATTCCATCAAAACAGCCTATAAATACAGAAATAGCATTTGTCAGTCTAGCAGGAATTAAAATTGAAGGTTTCTGATAAGTCTGTTGGGTGGACAGAATATGTATCAGCAAGATTTTATACGTTTCATAATTTACTTTCTCTTCGTTGTTAGCTAACTCAGATACAATTATTTGGTAAAAAGGGAGGGTATACAGGTAGTTCTCAACTTACAACAGTTAATTTACTGAGCTTCGAAGTTACAGCAGCACTGAATAAAGTGTCTTATGACTGTTTTTTCCCCATTTAATGACCACGGTCATTCATGCGATCAAAATTCAGTCACTTTGCAACTGGCTCATATTTATGATGGTTACAATATTCCGGGGTCATGTGATCACCTTTTGTGACTCTCTAACAAGTCAATGGGAAGCCAGATTCACTTAACAGCCAATTTAACAGCAGTGATTCACTTAACAAATGTGGCAAGAAATAAAATGGGGCAAAAAGTTACTTAACTTGAGTCTTGCTTAGCAATAAAAACTTTCTATGGCTCAATTTTGGCCATAAGTCCAGGACTACCTGTAAATTTCATAAGTAATTGGGCCAAAAGTATCAGTATAATCATTCCAACCTGTCTTCCAATTTTAGTGAAGCCCTCACCTTCTATATATCTTTATTGTAAAACATTGATTACCTTTCTAATTTCATCAAGAACTGTCTCAAATGCTTTTTTATCCATCTTGTTTTCTTCAGTCACGGCCTTTTGTCTGTTCCAGTCACCTTTTACTGCAGAATTGTCTCCTACTGAAAGAATAGAAAGGTTGTTGATGGAAATATTTTTAGGAACATCCCTTCATAGGACTATCAAACAATACTGCTGTCTCTGTTAGAATAACAGAAGCTTCTCAGGACAAAAACACATTCCTATGCAGCCTGATACAAGAATCTTGTACATGATGGTCTTAAGCAGAGGCAACAAGATAAAGATCTTGCAATTGTCTTGTGAAATATGCTTTATATGAATAATGCAATTCAATGCATTTTGTATGGGCCGTGGTGGAAGGCCTTCTCTGTGGCGGCACCGGCTCTCTGGAACCAGCTACCTCCGGAGATCTGTACTGCCCCCATGCTCCTGGCCTTATGTTTATGTGTTTATGTTTATTAGATTTGTATGCCGCCCCTCTCCGTAGACTCGGGGCGGCTCACAACACAATAAAAACAATTTATAACAAATCTAATAATTTACAATTTAAGATATTTTTAAAAACCCATTATTAAGCAGAAATACCTACAAACATACCATACATAAATTGTATAGGCCCAGGGGAGATATTTCAGTTCCCCCATGCCTGACGACAAAGGTGGGTTTTAAGGAGTTTACGAAAGGCAAGGAGGGTAGGGGCAGTTCTAATCTCTGGGGGGAGCTGGTTCCAGAGAGTCGGGGCTGCCAAAGGCTCTTCCCCTGGGGCCCGCCAACCGACATTGTTTAGTTGACGGGACCCGGAGAAGGCCCACTCCGGAAAGCTTTAAAGACCTGGCTCTACTGGCAGGCCTAGGGCCATCGATCAATGATACACATTTTGATCTGTATTATTGATCAAAGATATGTATGATTTTTAAGGGGATTTAAATTGTTTTATTTTGTCTTTTTCAATGTCTCCCCCCCCCCCCCCCCCCCGTTGTATGCCGTCCAGAGTCCTTGGGTGGTGGTGGTGGTGGTTGGAGTTGGGCAACATATAAATCAATCGAATGAATGAATGACTGAATGTAGACACTTTGAATATAACAGGACTCACCTTGTAGTAAAACTGAATCGGACTCATAACCTGCTTTGCTTAGTCTTTTTTATGGACCCAACCTCTGTTCTTACAAGCCTCGTTTTTAACCACACTCATACAGAGTCAATCACTCAGACAGAAATTGTGGCCGAAAATGACATAGACCAGAGGTCTTCAAACTTGGCAACTTTTAGACTTGTGGACTTCAACTCGCAGAATTCTCCAGCCAGCTATTCTGGGAGTTGAAGTCCACAAGTCTAAAAGTTGTTAAGTTTGAGGACCCCTGACATAGACTTTTTCTTTCTTTTTCATACTACATGAGCGGTGCGCATGTTCCACACTGAATTCCTGTAGTAGCGACATAGGTTCGGCACGCTACTAGGAAGTTAAGACCCCCAAGACTGAACCATTGACTCGTAGGTCAAGTTGGGTCCTTGAACTGCTCGGGAAAATGCAACCGCTTCAGCCTCGAAACGAGCGAAGCAGGCCGGCCGGCCTGCAAAAAAAGGGAAAGACTCGAAGCCTCCTGCGAGCCCCGCGCTCGGCTCCACTTACCATCAGAGGCGGACCAGGAAGCCGGAGAAGAAAGAAGCTGCTGGCCGGCGACTGAACCGCCCGCGCGAGTCCCCGAGGCCCCCTCCGCTCGCAGGAAACTTCGCTTCTCGGCGCGCTTCGGTGACGTCACCAGAGAGGCGCCTCCAATGAGACTCCTGCTTCGCCCATCCTTCGTTTCACAAGGGGGATGCCGGGAAAGTTGTCCCCCTCCCCCGGTCCTTGAAGCTCGTACTGGGCTTAAACGCGAGGGTTTCCACGCGAAGAAAACGACGGCTACGAACGGGATTAGGAGGGATTTACTATTCCCGGTGGTCACTAGCGGTTGGAAGCGAAGATAACTTGAGAATTGGCTGTACACAACCATACACGAGCACATAACAGATACAACCTTAATGTATTGCTCTCCTATATCTCCTATACCTTTCTTCTATTCCTATATCTCTTCTTCTGTTCTTTCATTGATGTTTTATTCCTATATCTTCTCTTCTGTTCTTCCTTAGATATATTTTACTATGAGTATATCCTCTATAACCTGATTCAGTAGTGTCAACCCCTAACCCCCAACATTTCTCCCTTAGACTATCCACAATTGACCTCGCCAGGTTCCTAAGAGGTCAGTAAGGGGGGTGCATAAGTGCACCAGTGTGCCTTTCGTCCCCTGTCCAATTGTCTCCCCTTATCCCATATGTGATATATCTTTCCTCCCTTTCATATATCTTCTCTATTTTCATATCTATTCCTTATATGTAATACTTCATGCCTATTTCCCTCAATAAGTTTTGTGTATTGGACAAATAAATAAAAATAAATAAAACCTTCATGTATTTTACTATGTGTATACCCACTAAAACCCTCATTGTGTATTGGACAAAATAAATCAATCAATAAATAAAAGTATATCACTGCAAAGTTTTTATTATTCATTCATTCATTCATGTACGTATTGGTAATATACACTGCTCAAAAAAATAAAGGGGACACTTGAACAACAGAATATATCTACAAGTAAATCAAACTTCGGTGAAATCAAACTGTCCACTTAGGAAGCAACACTGATTAACAATCAATTACATTGTGTTGTCAGCACATTCAACTTTGTACAGAACAAAGTATTCAATGAGAATATTTCATTCAGTTCTAGGATGTGTTATTTTAGTGTTATTTTCTTCAGCAGTACACATAGATATAACGTTTAAATACATAAGATGGGTACTGAGAAGAGGGAACAATTGGACAGGGAGTATAGGCACGCTGGTGCACTTATGCACGTCTCTTGTTGACCTCTTAGGAATCGGGTGAGGTCAACAGTGGATAGTCTAAGGGTAAAGTTTTGGGGGATTTGGTGACAAAACTACAGAGTCAGGTAGTGAGTTCCAGGCATTAAGTACTCTGTTACTGAAGTCGTATTTTCTACAGTCAGGTTTGGAATGGTTTACTTTGAGCTTATATCTGTTGTGTGCTCGTGTATTGTTGAGGTTGAAGCTGAAAGTCCCTGACAGGAAGGAAGAAGCATAGCTCATTATTTTATGAGCCATGCTTAGGTCGTGTCAAAGGCGACGTAGTTCTAAGCTTTCTAAGCCTAGGATTTTAAGTCTGGTTGCATAAGGTATTCTGTTGCGAGTAGAGGAGTGGAGGGCTCTTCTCGTAAAGTACTGTATCTCTGGACACTTTCTAATGTATTTATGTCCAATATGCGATGTGGATTCCAGACAGATGAGCTGTATTCAAGGATTGGTCTGGTGAATGTTTTGTATGCTCTGGTTAGTAGTGTAATATTACTGTAGAAGAAGCTACGTAGGATTTGGTTATCAACTCTTGAAGCCTTTTTGGTGATGTAAACTCAAATCCAGAAAATATGACTTTAGCACAGAGTAATTAATATCTGGAATTCACTATCCGACTCTATGATTTCTTCCCCAAACCCCCAAAACTTTAATCTTAGATTGCCTACTGTCAACCTCACCCCATTCCTAAGAGGTATGTAATGGGTGTGCTTAAGGCCATCAGCATGCCTACCATAGATGGACCATGAGGTCTTTTTCTGCCGTCAGACTTCTATGTTTCTATGTTTCTATCCCTGTCTTACTGTCCTATCGTCCTCATTTATCTGTGCTTACTTTGCTTATGTTTATACCTATACTGTTATCTTATACATATTTAACAAATAAATAAACAAATATTAAAGTGAGCAGTCATTTTCAGAGCTGTGCCAGGCTTCCTAGGTTTGCCCTCCTGTAGATGAGGTTGGCTTCAGATCTCACCGTCCCCATCTACTGCCTAGAAATGACTGGAATGGAAGCTTTTTATGGAGGGCACCAACTTAGAGAAGCCTGATCAGGCTGCCTTCCTGTTCACTTTAGGGGTATTGTTGTGGTTAGCTCTGACCCAGTTCCTGCCCCAAGGAATGTGCAGGGGGATGTGAGGGAAACATCCACATGCCGCAGGCCTGTTTTGCTCCCAATGGAATTTGCCGAGGAAGCCTCCTCTGACCAAGGAAACGTGAGTGACAGGGAAGAGGGGAGTTTGGCAGACAGCCCAGGAGGAGATCAATCATCTGTATCATCCCTGGATTCTGAACAAGAATTAATGACACATCCATGCATGCGTAGTGATGCATAGGAGACAACAACTGAAGGATTATTACAAGAGAAAATGAGGCCACCTGTGGTTGGGTGGGGCTGCTGTAATTAGTGCTACAGATAAAAGTGCAACCTGATGTTTTAGCCTCATGGCAGTTTATCTGATTCATTGTTTCGTCAAGATCATGGTTTTTGTGCTGTTCAAGATTGTGTGTGGACTCTCTGGACTTTAGAATTGGACTCAATTTCCCAGTTATTGGGTGAGCAATTGGATTGCATTTAACCTGTGCCTTGTGTGTACCAGAAAATCCCTTTGACATTTAAAAAGGGATCTGTTTCTGTTTTTCTGTTTATAAAAACTTTTGGGTTTTCCTTTTATCGTGTGGTGTGTGTCTTCCTGGACTAATTACCCTGTATTTACAGGCGGTTGAAACACGCCGACAGAACAGGTATTATGTAATTGTTTTATCTTGTATGCTGCCTTGAGTCCGCTGGAGAAGGGCAGCTTAGAAATTTGAATTAAATAAATAAATAAATAAAACATTATTGAGCCAAAGTGCAGACAAAGTTGTGCTTTGGCACAGAATCTTATATTAGCCCACCTTTTTTATATAGTCAGTGTTGACTCCTGGCAACCAGGTGAGACAGTCCCTGCAGTTTTCTTGGCAAGAATTGAGAGGGAATAATTGGCTCAGAGTCACCCAGTTATGTTCATGCCTAAAGTGGGACTAAACGTATAGTCTCTTGTTTTCTGGGGCAGTGCCTTAAACCATTAGACACAAACTGTTTGAGATATTACTAGTGAATACTATTAGCTAAACTGGTCAATCCATCTTAGCTAATGTTCTGCTGGGCTCTCTGGTAGGAGCCTCCCGAAAATTCAAGGGTACAAATTTCAGACACACACACGTTTGAATATTCAAAACAATGTTCTTTATCCCAAAATTCAAAATAAACTAAGCACTCTTTTTGTATTGCAAAGAGCACTCATCCCAAAACAACAGGGTAGTCTGTACAATTAACCTTAAGCAACCATTAAGTACTTAGCTAGCAGCTGTGAAGAAACTTCACACCCCTTCTTCTTCCAAGGAAGTGGGACACACACACACACACACGTTGCTCTGCTTTGTTTTCAAAGGCATGAAAAATCAACAAAGTCCAGAAACCAGCAACCCAGGATTCCTGACGAACTGCGATCAGATACTCTTCTACAACGACCAAACCCACATGCTGCTATTTATAGCAGCAGCCCTAATTACTGGAGCCCCACCCAAACACAGGTGGCCGCTCTTATCTCCTGTAATATGTCCTTACTTGGTCTCTTCTACGCATAATTCTGCGCTTGCGTGGATCCAAAACGTCTTCATCCGAATCAATGGAAGATAAGGGAGATTGACTGCCTGGGCTGTGTGCCAAGCCCCCCTCTGCCGAGTCACTCCCACCTTCTTCTTCGTCCAAGGAAACTAAACTCTGAACTGACTCTGTCGGTAATAACACAGGCCTGTGACATGTTGAAGTTTCCCCTGCATCCACCTCCACATTCCCTGGGGCAGGAGCTGGGCCAGAGCCAACCACAACAACTAATAGTATTTATTGCAGGGTTCACAGAACGGTAAGGCTGTAATTCCTGTAATTCACACATCACATTTAAGCTGTACACCATTTCAGACTACATTGGCTGGACACACAAAATGCGGGGGGGGGGGGGGGATCATATTAGTTTTTCTGTGCTTTGAGATACTTGTACTTTAAAAAATAAATATTGAAGATGCTGAAGTTGATTATTTACTCGTTATTGGTAATTACCTATTTCTACAAGGGCATTGTATGATTTATTAGCTCTTTTCCAGGGATAATAGCTTTAAAATTCAATAACAATCTGGTGGCACTACTGAAGTTTTAAAATGAATATGTTTAAGTATATTGGGACAGGAGCTGGAAATATGTTGGACTTAACATTTATTGAAGATCAATTATGAATATTCTTCTCTTTCACATTCCTAATAATGTTACAGTTGGACAGATTTATATGGATCAGCATATGAATAGCATATAATTTTTATTGGCCAGATGTGATTGGACACATAAATAATTTGTCTTTGGTGTACGTGGCCTCGGTGTACATGAAAGAAAAGATACATTTTTCAAGAATCATATGATTGTTAAAAATAAGCAATCAAGAAACAATCAATATTAATATAAATTATGATACGAGCAACAAATTACAGTCATAAGTGGGAGGAGATGGATGAGAGGAACAATGAGAGATATATTGGAATATCGATCCAAATTTTGGAATAACAGGTTAATAACGTGAATAGCAAATAATCAGGACAGTCTTGAAACGAGGAGAGCGTTCTGAAGAATCAGTTCATGACTGGCTACTAATGTTGATGGCTGTTCATTTTCTCCATTGAGACACCATTGTAAACCTCCTTGCTGGGATAAAACAAACATACAAACCAGCTGTGGTTTGTCAGTTTTTAAATGCATTCAGATGCTGCATTGGAGAATTCGAAATAATTTACTGTATGATGTATGTATGTTCACTGCCATTAATCTTTATTGGCAACTAAGGACTGTGAAAAAATACAGTTGAATCAAGCCACCTGTGCATTTATTGTGGCCCTGACACCCTGGGCATCTGAATGCATTTAAAAACTGTGATAAATCACAACTGGTTTGTATGCTATTTATTTATTTGCTATTAGCATCTCCGAGCTATAGATTCCATAGTTTAACTATAGGGTGTATTTATATATACTTAATAAATGTAAATACTGTACTGTATTTCCTTCTATGAGTCCCCAATCTGTCTGCATGTGGCTTGGCTACATGATCTCCAGTGTTAACGCCGTGTAGGAGAAAAGCTACTCGAGTCTAGTGTGTTTCTCTAACTCTCCTGCTTCCCAGTCGAAGAGCCCAACTCCCGAGGCTCCTTCTTTGCCAGGGAGCTGGGAATCACCCCCCGCCGCCGCAAAGCTGCAAGCGGCCGACACACAAGACGCCTTTCTTGCATTCCCTCAGCGGCTGCACAAGCATCGGAGAACACCACAGAACTCGACAGCGGTCTTCTTCCTCCTCTTCCTCCTCCTCCCGCGTGCAACCGGCCCTTCCGAAGGACGAGCGAGAGCCAATCACAAAGCAGAAGTTTCCCGGTACATGCAAATAAGCATCCCCGCAGAGCATTGTGGGAAGAGCTGGAACCGGAGTTCGCCTACATTGGCGACGTGGCGGAGTCTCCGGGAATTTGATACGAGAAAGCGAACGTCTTTGAAAATGTGGGGGTAAAAGTGCGGTGGAGCATTGGGGAGCCACCATGAGCTGAAGCGAGTGGAGCGATGGTGGGAAGGCGTCCCGACGCGAAGCAAAGCATACTTACCTGGCAGGGGAGATACCTTGATCATGAAGGAGGTTTTCCCAGGGTGAGGCTCATCCATTGCACTTCGGGTGTGCTGACCCCTGCGATTTCCCCAAATGCGGGAAACTCGACTGCATAATTTGTGGTAGTGGGGGACTGCGTTCGCGCTTTCCCCTGATTTTTTGGTTCAAAAAAATAGAAAGAAAATTTTGGTTTACTGTCTTTTAAAAGCACACGCACGTGGAATCCCCGAATTGGTCTGGGAAGGAATTTATTACTTATGAATGTAGTAATTTATTACATGGTTTAGGAACCAGATAAACTGTCCCACATCCCTACCGCTGGTACAAATACCAGAGTTGGCCTTGTCCGGGTCCCGTTGGCTAAGCAGTGCTGGCTGGCAGGACTGTGGGGAAGTGCTTTCTCTATGGCGGCCCCGGCCCTTTGTAATCAACTCCCCTCGGAGATTCGTACTACCCCTATTCTTCTGGCCTTTTGAAAGGCTTTAGAAATGTGGCTCTGTTAGAAGGCCGTTGAGTGACAACACTCTGCTCCGACCAGTAGTGTGTTAGTGGAATGGATGAGTGATGGACTTTTAATATACAGTATTGGGGTTTTATATTGTATCTGGTTTATCGTTGTACACCGCCCTGAGTCCATTGTAGAAGGGCGGCCTATACATTCAAATAGTAATAAGCTTATTGTGTATTTTTCATATATACAAACCTTCATAGAAAAAAGCTTGGTCGTTCAAATCCCACCAATCTTTGGGGATTCTCCACGCATTCATGTTTGACACTGTGCTTTAAGAATTCCACTCAGTTTTTCTGACACTCAATTCCTCTATACAGTAATAGAATAGAAGAATAGAATTTTACTGGGCAAGTGTGATTGGACACAAAGAACTTATCTTGGTGCAGAGAGCAGAGTGACGAAAAAGCATCAAAATATCCAGGAGTAAACGCCATTAAACACTTTCACTTCAATAAGAAATAACACTTCAGTCTATTTTTTGAACCAGTAAAATCAGGGGAAAGCGCGAACGCAGTCCCCCACTACCACAAATTATGCAGTCGAGTTTCCCGCATTTGGGGAAATCGCAGGGGTCAGCACACCCGAAGTGCAATGGATGAGCCTCACCCTGGGAAAACCTCCTTCATGATCAAGGTATCTCCCCTGCCAGGTAAGTATGCTTTGCTTCGCGTCGGGACGCCTTCCCACCATCGCTCCACTCGCTTCACCTCACGGTGGCCCCCAATGCTTCACCGCACTTTTACCCCCACGCTTTCAAAGACTTTCCCTTTCTCGGATCAGATTCTCGGAGACTCCGCCACGTCGCCAATGTAGGCGAACTCCGGTTCCAGCTACTCCCACAATGCTGTGCGGGGATGCTTATTTGCATGTACCGGGAAACTTCTGCTTGGCGATTGGCTCTCGCACGTCCTTCGGAAGGGCCGGTTGCACGCGAGAGGAGGAGGAAGAGGAATAGGAATAGGAGGAAGAAGACCACTGTCGAGTTCTGTGGTGTGCTCCGATGATCCGATGCTGTGCAGCCGCTGAGGGAATGGAAAAGGCATCTTGGGTGTTGGACGAGACAGCATCTTTTTGGCCGATTCCTGACGTGACGGGAGTGGGTGGATTCCCAGCAGCTCCCTTGCAAAGAAGGAGCCCCGGGAGTTGGGCTCTTCGGCTGGGAAGCAGGAGAGGGAAAAGAAACACGCTAGACTGGAGGAGGTTTTCTCCTACTCGGCGTTGACGCTGGAGATCATGTAGCCAAGCTACCTGCAGACTGACTCGGGGACTCACAGAAGGAAATATTCTTTTACACTGGCCTCTTTCCTGGAGATTTTAGAGAGTTTAACTTTTTTTACTAAGTCTGCGCTACTACTATTACTACTATTTTTTTTCTCATTACAGTATTCCTATCACCCATCTCCTCCCACTTATGACTGTAACCTGTTTCTTGTATCCTTACAGTTTATATTAATATTGCTTCCTGATTGCTTATTTGTAATCTAGGACAATCAAGTGTCATACCTCATGATTCTCGACAAATTTATCTTTTTCTTTTATGTACACAGAGCATATGCACCAAAGACAAGTTCCTTGTGTTTACAATCACACTTGGGCAATAAAGAATTCTATTCTATCCTATCCACTGTAACTTGTTGCTTGTATCCTTAAGATTTCTATTAATATTGATTGTATCCTGATTGCTTATTTGTACCCCTATGACAATCATTAATAAATAAATAAATAAATAAGTGTTGAATTTCATGATTCTTCGCAAATGTATCTCTTCTTTGATGTACACTGAGATCATAGGCACCAATTCCTTGTGTGTCCAATCACACTTGGCCAATAAAGAATTCTATTTTCTAAACAATCAAACTTCATATAATTTGCAGAAGAATAGATTGGGATGGAATAGGGATAAAGTGTAATTAGACACACAAGGAATTTGTCTTTGGTGCAGAAAGTTTCAGTGTACACTTCAGAGGTGAGATTCAGCAGGTTCTGACCAGTTCCGGAGAACCAGTAGTGGAAATTTTGAGTAGTTGGTAAATACCACCTCTGACTGGCCCCACTCGCTCTATCCTCTGCCCCTGAGCTTAAGCTGATAGGGAAGAAATGGGGATTTTGCAGAAATCATCCCTTGGAGTGGGGTGGGAATGGAGATTTTACAGTGTCCTTTCCCTGCCAGTGCACAAAAGCCACTCCCACAGAACGTAATAACATTTTTTGAATCCCGCCACTGGAATAGTAAAGCAACAGAGTCGTCATCATCATCATCTCAATAAGAGGGGGCAATAAACAAGATAAGGATAATAATGCCACATATAACATGGCTTAATTATGCAGGCTTAGTAATGTTAAGGGTTAGAATGCAACACTGCAGGCTACTTCAGCTAACTGCTAGCTGTTCAAATCTCACCATCAGCCTTCCATCCTTCCGAGGTGGGTAAAATGAGGATCCAGATTGTTGGGGGCCATTTGCTGATTCTGTAAACTGCTTAGAGAGGGCTATAAAAGCACTATGAAGCAGTATATAAGCCTAAATGCTATTGCTAATGTGAGAATTAGATGTTCAGAAAGAAATTGTCCTTGTGTCTATTTCTTTTGGCATGCAATGGCCTATAGCGATATTCCAAGGGAAGGAGTTGAAACAGTTAATGTCTAGAACAATGTAGATACGGTATTTTCTCAGCCCTCCTGATCCGCTCAATGTTCAGGTCTTCAATGGAAAGAAGGCTGCTTACCAATAGTCTTTTTTTCTGCAGACTTTATTATATTATATTATATTAATTTATTAATTTATTAATTCATTTATTCATTCGATTTGTATGCCGCCCTTCTCCTTAGACTCAGGGCGGCTTACAACATGTTAGCAATAGCACTTTTTTTTAACAGAGCTAGGCTATTGCCCCCACAATCCGGGTCCTCATTTTACCGACCTTGGAAGGATGGAAGGCTGAGTCAACCTTGAGCCGGTGATGAGATTTGAACCGCTGACCTTCAGATCTATAGTCAGCTTCAGTGGCCTGCAGTACAGCACTCTACCTGCTGCGCCACCCCGGCTCATTACAGACTTAACTATCTGTTGGAGTCTGTACCTGTCCTGTTTTGTTGCTGTACAGTATACCAAACCAGACAGTTATAAAAGAACAAATGACAGACTAGAAAATTTGTTTGTAGAACTGCATCAATGGCTCCTGGGGCAGTCTGAACTTTCTGAACTGATACAGGAAGAACATTCTTTGTTGTGCCATTTTAATGATGGTTCTAACATTAGGTGTCCATTTCACGTCCTGGGAAATTATTTATTTATTAGATTTTATTATAGAACCCAGAAACCTGAAGATACCTACTGTCGATACTGTGTTGTCTGATTTTATAAGAGGTGGTAGAATAGGAGGTACCTCCTAAAATCCAATCTCATCTCTGCAGCTTTAAGCATGTTCAGTTCCAGATTGTTGCGGCTGTACCACAGGGCCAGTTGTTCAACCTCCCATCTATGTGCAGACTCATCACCGTCTTGAATGAGACCAATGACTGTTATATCACCTGCAAACTCCCCTTAGCAGAGGGATCCTTAGGGATGCAGTTATTGGTATAAGAGAGAGAATAGCAATGGAGAAAGCATACTGTGTTAACTGCCCAGGTATTAGATCTAATTTTCCCTAGCTTCATCTGTTGGTTCTTATCTGTCAAAAAGCTACCGTAACAACCCACCTACAAGTATGGACAGGCACATCTAGCTGAATTTCTGGAATGATGATATCGAATTTTGAGCTGAAATCTACAACAATGACCTGTGTATAGATCCCCGGGGGATTCAAGATATTGTAAGATTTTGGGCATTGCTATGTTGAAAAAGCACATGCATTGAAAATAAGAGTTTGGAGTACATTTATTAACCAGAATGGCATTTAAATTTCAGTAATCATGTTTAAAGTATTCTGCCTGTTATTTATTTTTTTTCATTTTTAAAGAATAATTGCAGAGGAGACTGCTACAGAGAGCTAACTTGGTGTAATGCTTAAGTATCAAGTTAGAAACCCTGAGTTCTAGCCCTGCCTTAGATACAAAGTAGCTGGGTAATCTTGGGCCAGTCATTTCTCTCAGCCCTAGAAAGGAGGCAATGGCAAACCAATTTTTGAAAAAAACTTCTGAAGAAAACTGCACACAGACTAGGAGAATTGGACAGAAGAAAAAAAAATAATGGTATTTTCATCTGTCAAATGTATATATCTCTTCATGTGCATACAGTGTAATATATAATTCAGTGGTTTTCCGCCCATTGTGCACTTGATAAAAAACCCTAAATAATAAAAATCTTACTAAAATGGTTAAAATTACAATAGAAATTAAATATGAACTAATTATGAAAAAGCTATGTTGTATAGCCTATGCTTCTTTGAATAATGTTGAACAAGGATTTCAGATTGGCAATAGTAATTCCATATTTTGGGAACCCCTTGTTGGGGAAGCTGTGAATTGCTTTGGCATATGACTTTATGGCAGTAAATGCCATCAATTGCAAAACAGGTAAGCAGTATTGCTAGTATTTATTCACCATTGATGATAATCACAAATGTTGGCTGTGCTGCATGAACAAGCCTACTGGATTATTGTAATCCAGGCTTTTGAATTTGCATGATATACTGGACCATAAATTTACCCCATTGGTGGGCTTGCACAATGCTCCATCCCAAAATGTAGTTGGCTAGTTTGTAGTTTGATGCATCTTGTGAAGATAGCCATGGTTTGAGGAAATACTAATTCAGCTTTTTGGTATGTTGGCATCCTTCAAAGTATGATTTCCATCGCTATTGGCCAACAAAGTTGCATGACAATGGTTTAAATTGTAGAGCCTTTTCCAGGTGGTGAGGTAATGCTCTCCCTTGGTTCTTGAATTTCAGAAAACCCTGAGGTTTCTGAAGATCCTGTATTAACTGCCCCATTGCTGATCCAGGTCCTGCCTCTCTTGCCTCAGTAGTCAGCCTGTTTCTTTCCAAATAAGTGACCAGTTGAAGAGATTGAATACTTTCTGGCTGCTCTGCATGTTGCTGCAATACAGAAGGAAATACTATTTGAATGCAATGTACGACTAGACTAGAGGATGTGTTAAGCCCAACTCTCACATGCAGGGGTATAAGGCAAAGACAACATAACATGCCGGAACACCTATTGGGGTGATGGCATTGGGTGTTTGTGCCATTGGGAATGGCCTCATTGAAGAAAACATCGACAGGTAATCTTTGACTTATGACCATTTTTTAGCAACTATTGAAATCTACAATGCCATTGAAAAAAAGTGACTTTCGCAACCATCTCCCAGCCACATCTCCAGGGCCGGGTTACTGCCTGGATTGGGGGGGGGGGGGGAGGGCGCAGTGGGGTAGCATAAATGGAGCTCCACCCCAGGGGACCTAATTTGCACTGCATTTTACACTCACAGTGTGGTAGCAAAAAGGATTTGGTAGTCCTTCACTGCACATCTCCCACAGTTATGTGATCAAAATTTGAGTGTTTGGCAAACTACTATGTATTTACAATGGTTGCTGCTTCCAAGGTGTCATGTGACTTTTTCAGGATTCCAACAAGCAAAGTCAATGAGGGAAGCCAGATTTAGTGAACGATTGCATGATTCACTTAAACAACTGTGTGTGTGGGGGGGGGGAAGGTAAAACTGGGCACAATTCACTTAACTGCCTTGCTTAGCAACAAAAATTCTGCTCCGAGGTGTGATCTTAAGTTGAGGACTTCCTGCAGAAGATAGAGAGTTACAGAAGGCAGCGATATACCATAACCAGCATTGAGTCTGACAATTCCTCAACACAAGGGTACCGAAGGTGGATCCATCTGATCATCAGAGCAGCATCCTGGACTCCCTCAGTGTTTTTCAAACTTGGCTACTTACGAAGTGTCGTTTCACACATGATGGCTGGAATTCTTAGCCTTGATGGCACAGTGGTTAGAGTGTAGTACAGCAAGCTGCTTCTGCTGACCGCTGGCTATAGTTCACCAGTTCAAATCTCACCAGGCTCAAGGTTGACTCAGCCTTCCATCCTTTCGTGGTGGGTAAAATGAGGACCGAGATTGCTGGGGGCAATATATGCTGACTCTGTAAACTGCTTAGAGGCGGCTGTAAAGCACTGTGAAGCGATATATAATTTAAGTGCTATTGCTATTCTGGGAGTTAAAGTCCACACATCATAACGTTGGCAAGTTTGAAAAACAGCCCCCTAAATACAATTTTACATTGTTTTAATTCTGTGGTCAGAATTTCAACAGTTATATATCAGATGTGAGGAACGATGGCCCCTTTTTGAGTTGTGGACTTCAATTCCCAGAATTCCTGAGCCAGCACGGCTCAGCATGGCTGGCTCAAATAATTCTGGGAATTGAAGTTCACAAACAGGCCATAATTCCCCGCCCCTGGTTTGATATGAACGCCCAGCTTAGGAGGCGTAGTGAAGGGAAAGGCTGCTAGTGTTTAAATCCTCCCAGGGACGGGGCATTTCAAGCGAGGTGAGGGACAAGGCTTCCCGGCGTCTCATAAGACTGCGAGGGCCCGGCGCTGAAGGAGGTGGAGGCCAGAATAGTGCAGAGCAAGCGAAAACATCCTATCCCCCTCCCTTCGAGTTTGCGTAATGACAAGAGCCTCGCTTGGATCTTCGCCATTAGCCACACCCCTCCGCCGGCTTCCCTCTGCTCTTTATTTTTTTTCCCTCCCGCCGCTCAGGGCGGGGCTAATCGGCTCCGGCCCCGCCCCCCACTTGCGGCCCCGCCCCCCTCGCGCGGTCTCTGCCCTTTGACGTGGCACCGGTTCCTTCCCCCTCCCCCCCGTTTTCTCAGCCATGATTGTTGCGTCGGCGGCGCTCAGCCTGCGGAGTGCGGTGCGCGCGAGAGCAGAGTGAGAACGGCGGTTGGAGGCTCGCGGAGCCAAGGGTGAGTCGCGCGAGCGGAAGGAGGGATGGGAAGGCTCGGTCCTTCGCCGTCTGGGCCGGGGAAGCTGAGGGGTCTCCCCGAAGGTGGTCTGGTATAGGAAGCGGGAAAGGAGAGGGGGGGAATCTCGTTCGACTTCTTCCGAGCTCGTCGACACTCTTGGTGTGTTTACCGGAGGGGATGCCGTTCGCGCTCCCTTGCCCGGTATCCTAGGATGTCCTCGTGGGCTTAAAGCCGGAGAGGGACTTCCCTTGCTTTGAAATCGTTTTGAGCCTGGTGGTGGTGGAGGTTTCTACCTTCGGTATCTTCTGTTCTGCCAGTCATCCATCTATCTACCTACCTACCTACCTACTTACCTATCTATCAACTATCTGAGAAACATAGAAGACTGTATGTTATCTTGGAATGGATATGTGTTTATCCCAGGCATATTTAAATTCAGTTACTGTGGATTTACCAATGACGTCTGCTGGAAGTTTGTTCCAAGCATCTACTACTATTTCAGTAAAGTCTGTCTGTCTGTCTCTGTCTATCTATCTATCTATCTATCTATCTATCTATCTATCTATCTATCTATCTATCATCTATCTATCTATCTATCTATCTATCTATCCATCCATCCATCTATCTTTTTATTTTGTTTTGTTTTGTTTCAATTTATAAGCCGCCCATCTCCTGACAGACCCAGGGTGGCGTGCAACAATGAGACGATACAAAAGTAAAAAACCCCAGTATTTAAAAACATCCATCCATCTATATTTATCTTTTCTTCTCCCTCTCTCTTCTTCCAGTTGCTCCCCCCCCCCCCAGTTTAATAAACCCCAAACTGGGTTTTTGACATTGGGAGAAGAGGGTTTCCCAATTTGGGAAGGAAGGCAGTGTGTGGGTGTGAATTGGGCAGATTGGTGAGTGTGTGCTGCTTCCCTGTTGAAGTGGGTGTGTTTGGACGTTTTAGAGCATCATGGAACTGTCATGTGGAGCCGGATTCTATGTTTTTTGCTCTTTCTCTCTCTCTCCCTCTGTCTATGACCATTCCATCTTTTATGGAAGGAGGTCTAAAGTCTGATCCTCCTAGTTGCATTGAGTTGTATCTCCGCAATCTAAACCTCTGAGTCATCCCAAGGTAACACTGTGTACAGGTAGCCCTCAATTTATGTTGCAAAGTGATAAACTGAGTCCGTTGGAGAAGGGTGGCCTATAAATTCAATAAATAAATAAATAATAAAATTATTAAGAGAACTTTGCCCCATTTTACAACTTTGCTCACTCGTTTTGTTAAGCAAATCACTGCAGTTCTAAAATAAGTGAACATGGTTGTTAAGTTAATTGACTTTGCTTGTCAGAAGGTTGTAAAAGGACTCTGGCACACTGCAACTGTCCAGCATCCAAATGTAAATGAAGTGATCATGGAGAGGTTGCAACAGTCATAAGTGTGAAAAATGATCATAAGTGCTGTTGTAACTTCGAACTGCTGTAAATTGAGGACTAACTATACAGTATATTAAGCCTAGTTCTAAAGCAGATAAGGGAGAGAGAGAGATCAGTGTCCTTTTTAAAAATGAAAGTAGGCAGTGGAAAAACTGTCAGTAAAAAGGGAGTAGAATAATGTAAAGGGGTTCTTACAATCAAAACATTAAGTGGGAAAGGAAAAAGAGAGGATTAGAGTATATTAGGTATTTTGGTGGGGGTGGGGAGAAAGCTTAGTAGATGTTTGTAAACTTGAATATTTACTTTTTATAAATTCAAGTGTGTCTACTCACTCTGCTGCTAGTGGCAAATACTACCAGTTATACCAAATAATACATGCACAGTATGTTCCTCAAAAACAATATAGTTCTGAATCAGACAGTAGCAAATATGGCTTGAGCATTTTTGAGCCAAGATGTTAAATGCACAAAGGGGAACATCATAGAATTATAGGATTTGAAGGGGCTTTGGAGATCCAACCTTCTGCCGAGATAGGAGTCATTCTACCATCTTGGACAAATGGTTATCTTAGCCTTCCTTGAAAATCTTCAGTGATGGAGCACCCTCAACTCTGTCAGGCAGGTTGTTTCACTGTCAAGAAATTCCTCCTTATTTTCAGGTTGCTTCTTATCCTTACTTCAGGTGCTATGTAGAAAATAAATTGGCATCTCTTCCCTTCGTTTTCAAGTATTGTTATCATGCCTGCCTTTTGTCTAAACATACCTAGTTTTATTTATTTATTTATTATTTATTTATTTATTCAATTTTTATGCCGCCCTTCTCCTTAGACTCAGGGCGGCTTACAACATATTAGCAATAGTAGTTTTTTCAGCCATTCTAAAGAAGCCATATAATGGATTTAGCTTACAAGTCTCTTATCATCTTTGTTTCTAGGGCCTCACTGTCTTTTTTGTGTGTGGTGTCAGAACTGAACACAGTATTCCAAATGTGGCCTTACCGGTGTATTATAGATCATATCCGTTGATCTTCATACTACCCTTCAGTTGATACAGCCCAGCCCAGGACTGTGTTGGCTGCTTTGATAGCTCCAGCACACTGCTAAATCATATTTCAGCAGTGATCCACCAGGACATCTAGATCCCCCTTATAGGTACTACTGTTGACCCAAGTACTGCATATCCTGTACCTGTGCAGCTAGTTTTTCCTGCTTAAGTGCAGGCTATTACATTTCTTGCCATTGAACTTCATCTTATTGGATAGGTCCCGATACTCAAGCCTGTCAACATTCACGATCTGAATCATGACTCTATCATGAAGTGTTAGTAGTTCTGACCAGCTTTGTGGTGGGAACAAATTTGATAAGTGACCCTTCAATCCCCTTATCTATGTCATTTATGAAGATGTTGAACTGCAGTGGTCCAAAGAAAACCTTGAGGAAGCTCATTGCTTACAACCTGCCATATAGATGTAGTTCCATTAAGGATCATAAGCTGAGTGTTTTGGGTAATGGTACTGTCTGTCTTACATTGCTCTATTTTACTGAGAAATAGACTGTGGTCTATTTTACAGAATGCCTTACTGAAATCTAAGTATGCTGTATTCACAGCATTTCCTTGGTTCATAAAATCAAGTCAGGCAGCAAAAATTGTTCGGCATGATCTGTTATTAACAAACCCATGCTGGCTTCTAGTAATCACCATTTCTAGACACTCACAAACTATTTATTTATTTATTTATTTGTAAAGCATGTACAAGGTAGGCATTGGTATAAACATAAACATTGGCAGGGTAGAGATACAGTACAGGTAAAACAGGCAATAGGACAGTAGGCACAATGGTGTGGTTATGCATGCCTTTTGCAGACCTCTTAGGAACGGGGTGAGGTTGACTGTAGACAGTCTAATGTTAAAGTTTTTGGGGTTAGGAGAAGAAACCACAGAGTCAGGTAGTGCATTCCAGGCATTGATTTCTCTGTTGCTGAAGTCGTATTTTCTGTTTGGGACTAGCTGCTTGATTATCTTTTCCAGAATTTCCCCAAGTATTTATGTCAAGCTGGTGGATCTGTGGTTTCTTGGATACCCTCCACCCCTTTTAAAAAAAGTTTGGAAACTCACCAGCTTTTTTCCAGTTCTGGCTCCAGGAGTTCTCAGATTTCCTTCAAGGATTCTGAGATTACATCTGCCAGCTCCTTCAGTACCCTGTGATGTTAAGCCTCCAGTCCAGAGACTAGAACTCAATCAGAGCAACTAGTTTCTAACCAATTTCTTAAATATTTTGACCCGCATTTCTCTTTTGTCTCCCAGGGTACTGTTTTTGATAGGTTGGACTATTTTTTTTCACTTTTGGGAAAAGACAGATAAAAAAAGGAATCAAGCAGTTCTACCTTCTCTCTACGTTCACCTTTTTGTTATTTTCTCCTACTAGTGAACCAACCATTTCCTTGACTTTCCTGTAGCTCCTTACATATTGAATTTTGTTGCTATTTTTAGTATTTGTTGCAAGTCTTAGCTTAATCTTGAACCTTAGCTGTCCTGACTCCATGCTTGCAAAATGGTGCTATTTTCTGGTAATCTGCTCAGTTTACAAGATCCTGTTGTCTATTCTTTATACTTGTCTTCTTTGTCTCTCGGCTTGTCATACAGTTCTTTGTGCAACTGTGCTGGTCTCATCAAGTGTCTCTTGTTTTACTTTCTGGTGATATTGTTTTTGTTTGAGCCTTTGTTATTTCATTTTTCAAAGTTTTCTATGCATCCTGATTTCCCCCCCCCCCAGCTAGAATTTCCATCCATGAAATCCTTCTTATTGGTTGAAATCAGCTGTCTTAAAATCTGGAACACTGGTCCTTCTTCAGTTACTTTTGCATGCATGCAGTATGGTGAATCCTCATATGACATGGTCACACTCTCCTAAAGTTTCTACAATTTCCACTTCCTCAACCACTTCATCCCTATTAGTAATTATCCAGTGTAGTTGACCCTTTAGTACTCCCTCCATCATTTGAGTGACAAAGTCAGCTAGACATATTAGGAATCTGTCAGGGTAGTTAAAGTTCCTCTTTACTACAGTATGTGTTTCCTAGATATTTCAACTAACTGATTTATACAGAAGAGCTGCAATTAGAAAATCTGCTCTCAAAGACAAATTTTTCAAAGTATTTAGAGTGGTGTAGAAACCACCAGAAATGTTCCCTTGAGCAGTGGCAAAATGTGATTTTCCCCTTTTTCCGACCTCTGGCTATGTTTACGTCTGGAGACAGCCAAAAGAATCATTTCATCCAGACTGCCTTCTCCCAAACGTCAAACATGGCGGGAGTTCAGTGATGATCTGGGGTGCTATTTCTTGGAAATCCGCCGGCCAATGATTTCCCTTCATGGAAGAATTAACAGCCATCACTATTTAGGAATTTTGGCTGACCAAATTCATCCTATGGTTCTAGAACTGTTTCCAGAGGGGGATGCCATCTTTCAAGATGATAATGCACCAATCCATAGAGCAAGAAATGTTAAAGAATGGCACAAGGAACATTATAATGAAGTTCAGCATCTCATCTGGCCACCACAATCACCAGACCTCAACAATATTGAGCATTTATGATCAATTTTAGAGATTCAAGTAAGAAGTCAATTTCCACCACCATCGTCTCTAAAAGAACTGGAGGGTGCTTTAAATGGGCTAAAATTCCTTTGGAAACAATTCACAATTTGTATGAATCAATACCTTGGAGAATTGAGGCTGTATTTGTGACAAAAAGGGGACCAAACACCATATTAAAAGATATTTTGATGATTTTTCAAGATGTTTCCGTTTTTTTGTCCACCCCCTGTACCTTAAAGTGTCATTTGTTTTTCCCTTACACATACCTTAAACTTATATTTTTAAAGAGTGAAAAAAGGTAACAAGCAAGTTATGCAATATCTGATGTTTTTAATTGATAAAAGACAGTACTGTATCAGGTTTTAAAATATGACAAATTAAAATCTTATGTACTTTAGTTAAGGGATTGAAAGGCATTAATATTAACTGTGTGTAATGTATTCCATGGGGATTTGCAGAAAAAACAAGTAATACCCCAAGGGACTAATTTGTAGTCGTCTGTTTTCCAGCTTGACTAGGCATATTTCAATAAAATAAAGTATTTTTTTCAAAGGGATAGTTGAATATGTGATAGTTGAATTGTTTCCTGAACTTTGAATTGATCACAGTAATTATTTGATTACCGTAATAAATAGACATATAATTGATAAATTTGTTTAGAAAGAATTAAGTCCATGAAAGAGAACCAGGTTGATGTAATGGTTTATTTTTTATTTATTAAATTTCTATGCCATCCAGCTCTCTTACAAGGGACTCTGAGTGCTTTACAAATTATAGAAAAAAGTGAAAAAATAAAATATTAAAATAAACTGACATTAAAATATTAGTAAAAACTGCACTAAAACAACGGCTACAACAGCCAAGAGATGGAGGGGATGAGAATGAGATCATCTTATCTCTTCAGCCATCTCCAGCAATGAGTATCTTCTTCTGGGCCCAATTAGCAAAGCTAAGCTTTGATACCCTTCCAGAAGGCCAAAAGGGAGGTGGCATTTCTTACCACCACTGGAAGAATATTGGGGGTCTAGCAGAAAAAGGCTCTTCTTGATCCACCTGCAGATTTGATTCCTTGATTCCTTAGCAGATGAGATCCATAGCAGGCCTCCACCATTGGCATGACCGGAGGAGAGAGAGCTTCTCAGATACCCTAGACCAGGGGTGTCAAACACGCAGCCCGTGGACTGGATCCAGCCCATGATAGGCCGTGGAGCTAGGCCATCCGGGACCAGACAAGGGACCGGCCTCGGCTGTGATGACCAAACCATGCCCAATCTGCCCCCCAAGGGCAAACAAAATCACGATGCGATCCATGACGGGATCCAGTTTGATACCCCTGCCCTAGACCCATGCCATGTACAGCTTAAAGGTAACAGTCAACAACTTGAATTGGATACAGAAGCAAACTGGAAACCAATGCATCTTGTACAATAACAATATTATATGTGCGGCCCTAGAAGCATCCAGGAGTGTGCATGTTACTGCATTCTGCACCAGATGCAGGTTCTGAATATTGTTAAAAGGTAACCCCGTAATTACAGTAATTAGTCAAGATATGATTAGGACTTGAGTAACCAATCCTCAGGATTCAGGTAAGAATGCAACTGGTGCACAATATAAAGTTGCACAAAGGCCATCTTAGCCACGATTGCCACTTGCTTTTTGAGCAGGTATTGTGAGTTGTGCAAGTTGTCTATTGAATCCATTTGAATCCATCTGGGGTAGTGCAACTCTACCTAATTAACTAAGAGTTAATTAGTTAATGATGAATCACAGGATCTAGAGATCCCTTACACAAATTTGAAATTTGATGGTAATATACTGCAGTACAGTGGCACAATTTTCTGCTTAAAAGTGAAAAAGAAATTAGCTGTGTTAAACTCCTGATAGCCGTAGTACAACCATTTTGCTGAAAAATATCCAAGAAACTGAAACAATAAATGAATCACGACTGCAATCATCTGTACATAATTCGTTTTTCCCTTAGTACCGTATTTTCACAGAGAGCAGCTATGAGATGTAAAATAATTACCTGTTTCTAGGGAATTTTAGATAGCATCAACTATCATGAAGCTCAGTAAATCTTAAATATGACCAGCATTTTATCCTGCCTTTTCCTGATTTGTACTTCAAATACCTATTTGATAAAGAATTTTTTATTTATTTTATTTTAATATTGTAGTTAGATAGTTTCTTTCATTTAATTCAGTCTGTCCAATAGAAGAGATGGGTTCTGGTTTCTGCTTCTATTACATACTGCTACTGAGCTTGCACTAAATAGTTTCCAAGTTTGTGTAGTATAACAATTGACCTTGGTTAGCATATAAGAGTGTATAATATCAATAAATGAGGCTGAATGTATTAGTTTAAATGTAGCAATTCTTTTAGGCTTTTTTCAAATGAATGCAAGTGATAACCATGAGTCTACGGAGAGGGGCGGCATACAAATTCAACAAATAAAATAAATAAATTAATAAATTTGTCAAAATAAGTTTTCTCAAAATAAAAAATACATTGTAGGATAACAGTTGTTGGGATAAGAATTGCTATAATGTTTAGTAGTGAAACCGTTGATTAAGGTGCATATGTTTGTGCATGTTGTTTTTACCACTGTTGTTAACCGCCCCAAGTCTACGGAGAGGGGCGGTATACAAATCCAATAAATAATAATAATAATAATAATAATAATAATAATAATAATAATAATTTGAAAATTACCAAATTTGGGTTTTGTTAAGCAGTGAAATAGCTGCTAAAGAGAACAGAGACTCCTAATTGTCATTCATTTTTCTTATATAGTTTTATGGATAGTTATGAATTTTCATGGTTTCCAGATGACTGGTAATGAAAGTACATGAATTCCCTAAACATAGAGGTCCTCAAGATTTGTGGCTTGATGGCTCAACTGGGAGGGAAAGATGGGTAACTAGGCTAGGGGAGCGGTGGGCCAGCGCACATGCAGCCCTTGTACAAGTGGTGGACCGGCAACCACCAGGCCTGCACATATGTGCCTATTGGCCCACTGCTCACACGAGTCAAGCTGTGAGTGCACACATTCTGGCCAGCACCTCACGCAGCTCAATTCTGAATAGGCCAGGGCCCAGTAGTGGGCTGTGGCCTGGGAGTTGAGGACCCCTACCCTAAAGTATTGCATTGCTTTTAATTTATCCTCAAGAACTTGCATGGTTAAATGAAATCTATCTATATATTTGCTACAGGTAAACAAAAGCTTCATAATGACAACCTTCTTGGAATTCATTCAGCAAAATGAAGATAGAGATGGTGTTAGATTCAGCTGGAACGTGTGGCCTTCCAGTCGTCTTGAAGCTACAAGAATGGTGGTTCCAGTTGCTTCTCTGTTCACACCACTAAAAGAGCATCCTGAATTGCCTCCCATTCAGTATGAGCCAGTTCTCTGCAGTCGCACTACCTGCCGTGCTGTTCTAAATCCATTATGGTAATTCTAATAAATATTGCTGGTTTTTCTGACATGTTGTTAGTCTTCTGATTAAAAGATTGCTCTGTCCCAATTTTACCAATTATGAGCAGTTTGTCTTTGTATAGGATTATAGCTGTACTGTTATGCAATGTGAATAGAAAAAAATTGGGTGGGGGCAGATCATTCAAGAATGGCAACACATTCATAACCCAAATATTACTAAACACAATAATCCTATTAAAGTGCTTACCTAGTTGAAAAATATATTAAATTCATAAGCAGTGCAGATTTAGACTCATTTTGAAAATAAGTGAAAACAGCTTGAGGGATAAAACCGGGGGAGGAGTTTAGGCTGAACAGTTACGGAGACAATGGAAGAAAAGGATGACGGCGAGTAGCAGAAGAACAGATGCAGGATTTAGATGAATATGGCCACATCACATGCTTCTCTTGTAAATAGCTGCTAATATGGCTTTAAATAAAATTACATGGACTGCTATTCTCCTTTCTGCACTGTCTTCTAACCATTGCAAGTTCTTCTCAAATGCAATTAGAATTGGAGAAGAATGCTTTTTTATGGTGGCTTGCTGGACAATGACTACTTGACCCTCATCAATATGTTATTGTGGATCTTTGGTTGAAAATTACTTTGCATGAGATTGAAACAGCTCTTCTAAGTCCTGTTCCTCCACTTTGTCACACGCAGCCTGCTGAGTGAGAGTAATAGTTTTGCTTTTATTTGGAAAACTGTTTAATGTGGTCAATGCCTTTCAAATCACACATAAAATCAGAAGGACCACCAAGCATTATGACAATAGTCTGCTTTAACCTTATTTTGAGCTTACATAGTAATAAAATTGCATTCCTAATGTTGAATTGCTGCAAAAATTGAGGAGCTCTGCATTTTTATCCTCAGTAGCTGTGATACCATCTTATAAAACAATGTATAAAGTCAACAAAATGGTGAAGCTGTTACTATATTCCTTGGTAGCTCCTTGTATTCCTATAGTATGTATCCCTATAGTAGATACATATCATGTTTCCCCGAAAATAAAGACCCTGTCTTATATTGTTTGGAACCCCGAAATAAGCGCTTGGCCTTTTAGCTATGTATTTAAAAGCCCAATTGGGCTTATTATCAGGGGATGTCTTATTTTCGGGGAAACAGGGTAGGTAGCAACCTCTCCTTTCACTTGCACTGATTGTGTTACATAGTTGGGTAATGAAACATACTGCAAGAAACAACCAAACTCAGATCACCAAGGATTGCATAGTTCAACCCTGAGCAATATATTCTCTTCTATTGATAGCAGTAATTCTCTGATCGAGAGATTGTGTGTTAGGATATAAAAATAGGATTTTAATTTTTTTGTTGCGAGCTCAGTAATGGCCAAATGATAATTTGGAATACAGGTAGTCCTTGACTTACAACTAGAGGAGAAAAACTAGAGGAGAGCTAAAATAGAGCATTTAAAGAGTCAATTTTAATACATTTTTGTAAATAAAACTTAAGAGATGAAAGTATATAATCTATATTCAAATATGAGCTTGAAATGGCATTGTCTCATAATTTATTGAAACATTTAATATTATGTTTTTAGCCAGGTTGATTATCGAGCAAAATTATGGGCCTGCAATTTTTGTTATCAGAGAAATCAGGTAAGCCAACATTTATATTTATCCCAGACATTCTAATATTCTTTTTGCTTTATTAAACATACAGAAATTGTAGTGATAGTATGGTGAAAATAAAAAGATGCAAAAATCATTTTGATGTTATTTAGAAATGAATAAATGTTAAATCTGAAATAATGGTTAACAGAACAAATGTTGGGTAAATAAAGAAAAAGAACTGTAAATTCTGGAAAAGAAGTGTCATTTTCATATCTTCGTTGGAAAAGAATTACATTTTTTGATAAGCAAAATTGTATTAGTAATTTTTTATATGTCAAATGTAGATTAATCTTTCTGATAATGTATATGGGTAATCTTTACTTAATGACCATAATTAGATTAGAATTTCCATCATTAAGCAAAACGGTAGCTAGTCAAAGCAGCATGTAGCTATTCTTTAGTGATGACAGTTCCTATAGTCCCAACTGTGGTTGTTAGGCCAGCGCCATGCCATCGTTTTGCAAGGATCTTCTGTCTACTATGCTCGCTTACACTTCAACTCTCCCCATCAGTTCATATTTCCATCACTGTCATTTTGGCCACCCTGCATTTTCTGGTCTTATTCCTATTCTCCAGCTGATCTTCATTATCTTGTTCCTTTTGTTGCTGGTTTGGGATCAAAGCACTGGGCAAGGGTAAAGCCGTGCAACAGAGCCTTGCTTGCTGAAGGGAACTGTCTGAGGCTGTCCGATGGGTCAGCAAGGTATGGCGTACTCCATTACCAGGCGAGGCAGGAAAGACTCCAGTAAAAGTGAAGGCAAAGAGGGAGGTGCTGTTTAAAATGACAGCAAAATTGGATGAAGCTGAAGGTTAGGGATTTTCTGGAGGTCCAGGGTATGGAAACACTCTTGGAGAACCAGCCTGCCAGGCTTTAGCAAGGAGGCAAGCCTACTGTCAACAGAACCTAGGTGCAGTTCCTCTGATCTCTTTTGGCATAGCCTCCTTTCTACAAAGCCTTGCAAAGGACTAGCAGCTTTCAGATCTGTTCTCCCAGGGCACTTCTGACATGTGCCGTGCAACTCTGGTCCCTCCACTTCCTCCAGTTCTGCTTCCAAACTGAGCAGCACTTCCTGCACAGTCTCCACCTTCATAGCCAACAATGGAGAGTTCCTTCCTTTGCCATCCTGCTGCCTCTTCCCCTATAGCAGTGTTTCCCAACGTTGGCAACTTGAAAATATCTGGACTTCAACTCCCAGAATTCTCCAGCCAGCGAATGCTGGCTGGGGAATTCTGGGAGTTGAAGTCTAGATATCTCCAAGTTGCCAAGGTTGGGAAACACTGCCCTATAGGACCTGGCAAGCTTCCTTCAGCTGCTAAGGCTCTGCCATCTTGCTGCACTTGCTGTGTATATCCCAGGGCTGCGCTCTCTTCCAGCTCCTGCATCCTGGCCCTGCAGGTGGAAAAAGAAGAGTGTGAAGGTCCTCTGGGGGGTAGTGGCAGTTGGGGGGGGGGGGTAGCAGGAATATGTGGCAAAGAGCAAGTGATGAAAAGTATAGAACCCAACTATTGATCATGTGACTGTGTGCGTGCCCCATTGGTCAGAACTCCGAGAAGGGGTGGTTCTAAGTAGCATCTGTTCAATGTCACTCTAACTTTGAATGGTCACTGAACAAATCAAATGGCAATTTGCTGTTGTCAGCCATTCAATTGTGCCCAATCCTCGGCCACTCTAATTAATATCATAATAAGTCCAAAAATAAATTGAAGACTAATTTTCCTTTTTTTTTTTTAAAAAAAAATATTTTTATTTTATTTTATATGACTTACAAACATTTAGACATCAAACAATACAACATTAAACATTTACACTTAATATATTTACAAGATTTATTTTTTAACAATTCTATTTACTATACCTTTTTCTTGATTTCCACCCAGTTGTAAATTTTTTCCCACACTTTGTAATAGTCCTTATTTTGTTGGTTTTGAATTTCGTATGTTAATTTGCTAAATTTGGCGCAGTCTAATATTTTTTTAATTACCGTTTCTTTGTTTGGAATCTTGTCTTGTTTCCAGACTTGTGCATATGCTAATCTTGCAGCAGTAAGTAAGTGATTTATTAAGTAGTAATTTTCTTTGCTATGTTTGCCTCTAATTATGCCTAATAAATACATTTCCGGTTTTATTTCAATTTTATAGCCCAATATTTCTTCCATCCATGCCCTAATTTGAATCCAAAATTTTTTTGCTTCGTTACATTGCCACCATATGTGGTAGTATGTTCCCACTTCTTTTTTACACTTCCAACATTTGTTACTAATGTTTACATTCATTTTGGCTAGGCGTGCTGGCGCATAATGCCATCGGAAGAACATTTTATAAAGATTTTCTTTATATGGTGTTGACAAAGTCATCTTATAATTAACTGACCATAGTTTTTCCCAGTCTTCTAGCTGAATTGCATATCCAAAGTTGGTCATCCAAGATATCATGTTAGGTTTAACAATTTCTTCAATGTTTTCATAGTTTAATAGATAAATATACATTTTAGTTATAAATTTTTTGTCAGATCCTGTCAATATTTTGTCTAATTTTCCTTATTGTGATGTGCATCTCGGCCTAAAGTGATGAATGGTAGGTCTGAAAGATTTCAGGTGAAATGGTATGGTATGAATATTATGATGCACAAATAGAAATAAGTATAGTAATAAAATTCAGAATGTGGTGTATTAGGTTTATATGACCATTTCTGACATTTTTCTTTCAGTTTCCTCCTACATATGCTGGCATAACTGAAATGAACCAGCCTGCGGAACTTTTAGCACAATTTTCTAGTATTGAATATGTTGTACAGGTAAATATTATAATTAAAAATTTAGAGGTGGGTGTTGAGCTAGTTAACAATAGTAGAGGGAGAAGTTGTGATGACCAGTATGGCAGCATATTATAACAATGTGCATTATCATTTGTTAATATAATAGAATAAATACAAATTATGCTTTTCACTGTTGGCATATTTTGATGTGATATATCATAGAATGGTATGATTTATTTTGTAAGAACAGCATAGATATTGTGGTCGTAAGTCAAGGACTTCCTGTAGTGCAGTATCAAACACTTAAATGTTTTGATTAGTAAAAGAGAGAACAAGCATTCCAAAATTGGTTTTGGAATTATTATTCTAATAATACTATCGACAATGATGTGTATTACATGCTAATTTGTCATGGTTCTTTTGTGAATTAATAACATTAATATTGCAATGTTTTTCATTTTACTTAAAGCGTGGACCTCAGATGCCTTTGATATTTCTTTATGTTGTTGACACTTGTATGGAAGATGAAGATTTGCAAGCTTTAAAAGAATCCATGCAAATGTCATTAAGTCTCCTACCTCCTACTGCTTTGGTAGGGCTTATTACTTTTGGGAGAATGGTGCAAGTTCACGAGCTTGGCTGTGAAGGAATTTCCAAAAGTTATGTATTCAGAGGGACAAAGGATCTATCTGCAAAACAACTTCAGGTAGATAACTGATATTTAATTTGATCACTTATTCTATGATTGTTGTGTCTTGGAAAATAGAAGAAGAAAATGTTTACTGCAGTGTTTTTAAACCAGTGTGCCGCGGCACACTAGTGTGCCGTGAGACATGGTCAGGTGTGCCATGAAGCTCAGAGAGAGAAAGAAAGCAAGAGAGAAAGAAAGCAAGAGAGAGAAAGAGCGAGAGAGAGAAAGAGCGAGAGAGAGAAAGAGAACAAGAGAGAGAGAGAAAGCAAGAGAGAGAGAGAGAAAGAAAGCAAGAGAGAGAGAAAGAGAGGGAGGGAAGGAGAGAGAGAGAAAGACATAGAGGGAGGGAGGGAGGGAGAGAGAAAGAGCAAAAAAGAGAGGAAGGAAGGAAGAGAAAGAAAGAGGGATGGAGAGAGAAAGAAGGAAGGGAGAGAAAGAGGGAGGGAAAGAGAAATAGAGCAAAAGGGAGAGGAAGGAAGGAAGAGAAAGAAAGAGGGATGGAGAGAGAAAGAAGGAAGGGATAGAAAGAGGGAGGGAGAGAGAAATAGAGCAAAAGGGAGGAAGGGAGAGAGAGAATTTTTTTGTCCAAACTTTTTTTAGCCCCCACCCTCCCCCTGCTCAATGTGCCCCAGGGTTTTGTAAATGTAAAAAATTTGCCGCGGCTCAAAAAAGGTTGAAAATCACTGGTTTACTGTATTGAACAAATTATTGTAGTTCAGGAGTTAAGAGTGCAATTTCTGATTTTTACCTACTCTTGATTTAAAAAAATCTTTAAATGGTGTTCTTAAATCTCAGGGAAAACATTATAAAGTTTGAATTACCTGTCCAGTACTGTCAGTGTACCATGCTCAACTTTAAAGTTGTCATCAGTACTCATACTCTTCCACTTCAATATTATTAAAAATAGTGGAAAGGTGTAATACAGATTTATTAAACATTTGTAATGACTTCAATAACCTGGTACACACATACATGCAGTCTAATAACTGAAGTAGGAGGGTGAATTAGGTGGACCCACAGTCCCATCTAGTCGGGCTTGTTTCCTCTCAGGAATCCTTTTCCTTTTCTTCTTGAGACTTGAAAGCTCAGTAATGAGTGAATTGTATCAGCAGATGGGAAGAGAAGCCTTGGACAGGTATGTCAGAAACCCATGCTCAAACTTGTTTCTTAATTAAAAGGGGACATAATAAGATTCAGAAAAGGAAGCCAGATCACTTCTGTGAAATGAAAACAAAAAGCTAATCTTACTAATCTATAATAAACTTCAAGATAGCAAAATAGAGGTATTATCATAGCAATGAACTGCTTAGGCAGAGAGCTAAATATCATCAAACAAGGCTACATTATAGATGAATGGGGTGGTAGGGAAAATACACTTTTCTTTTTTAGTTCAAGATATTCCAAATTGGGTTATGGATGGCAGCTCACTTAGTCAATAATACTTGTAGTGTTTTTTTTATTTAAAAAAAAGTCCTGTTAATATAATGTACAGAAAGAATAATCTCGAGGAAGAAGAAAAATTGTAATCAAGGCAATGGTCAGATAAAAGAAATCAAAATCTGGGACAGAAATATAATATCAGAAATCATCTCTAATATTATCCTCTCTAATTCACATGAAGAAAAAAAGGAGGGAGGGGGAAAACACATTCATACTTGCGAAATTATGTTAATACAACCCTGTCTTGGCTTGCATGTTTTTGATCCCCAAGTTTGATCTGTCATGGATACCTCCACAAGAATTGGGGAAGATCATTTCTCAATTCATATTTTTGTCCCAAATTCAAGTTTTCTTTTATATGACCCATGTCTTGATTACGGCTCTTCCTCTCCTCAAGGTTATTCCTTCTGCCAATTTCATATTGATAATTGTTATTTTGAGCTATTTGCCAAATATATAACTGTCCTGTTATACACTGTTCACAGGAAATGCTGGGACTTACAAAAATCAATGTATCACAAGTGGGTCGTGGTCCTCAGGTACAACAGCCACCACCATCTAACAGGTATCACTTTTTATTTTTTTAAAAAGTGTACTTTAAATCGCTTTACACTAAGTTCTGCTTTGTTATGGATCTCCATAATTACTCTATTTTATCAGTGCTGAACCCTTATGAACCAACATCATTAATCCAAAAACATCAGTGTAGGCTACTAACAATACAATATATTATTTTGGTCTGGTTTCTGTTAATATTTTGAATAACTTGGGTTACGTCCATTGTTATCATGGTGACCATGAATGCCTGAGCCAGGGGTGCATTCCTACTGGTGTGGTCCGGTGCACAGCTCTGGTAGTGGCCTGCCGATTGCGCAATTTGGGCACGAAGGCTCCGGTGCTGTCTTTGCTGGTCCGTGTTTGCCACCATCTCCCCCCCACTATTTTTGTGTGATTTTTTGGCGCTGAGCATGCACAGGAAGAAAATCATCCCTCTGCGCATGCGCAGAAGCAAAATTGCGCTAGAGGGCATGCACACTTGCATGTGAAACATTGCGATGCACACACAGTACACTGGTAGGAAGGTAAGAGGAACCCGCTCCTGGGCCCTGAGCTGACCCTGTTTCCCTGCCACCTGAGAGCAGATTGTAGTCTCCAAGAACTATAAACCTTGGAGACTTTACTGGTGGTCTGCTGAAACAATTTAGCAACTCGGATAGGAATTTTGTTGTGAAGCAGGGAGTCTCAGCAACAAGCCAATTAGCAGCAACAAGCCAATTACTCCCTAGAGCCCAGCTTCAACCAGTGTCTCACATCTGTTCATATGTGAAACAGGATGGCTGAAAGTCTTTGAAGTCTCATGGATGACCAACTGCCACTCCAACCCATGTCACTGCACCTGGGCTTGTGGCTGATGCCAAACTTGACACCTAGGCGGTAATATTGTTGAGAGGGAAATTCCTCCCTCCCAAACTATTCAGGTCTTAGTTATACATGTTAGATCAGCTGCTTTATTCACAACCTTATAGTGGATGTGCATAATGGATGTGTGTGATAATTAGCATGTTAAATAAAAACAAAATACACACAGATCAAGAATTTCATCCAGTCATGAATTCTGATCTTGTTTCGTTGTGCAGTAGATTATAGTTTTACAAGCTTGATAACTGCAGAATGAATGTTAAATCATGTTTGAGAAATAGAGATTAGAGAACAGTATAAAACATATTTTCCAAAATGAAATCCAAAAGGGTTTTTTTTTGTCTAGGACAGGTCTTATTGGCATTATTCTTTTCTTTTCCTTTGACCTTACTCATTGTCAAAACATTCTTTAGAACAGATTTTGGCTGGGAGACATGTAAATGGGAAAAAACTCATAAGGAGGTTTTCTCCTTGTGTGAGCCTGAATTTCACCAGTTGAATTTTTTTTTAAAAAAATAGTTTCCCTGAGAGCAAAACTGTTTTTATTCTTTCTAGATTTTTACAACCAGTACAGAAAATAGACATGAACCTCACAGATCTGTTGGGTGAACTGCAACGAGATCCTTGGCCTGTTCCCCAGGGGAAAAGACCTTTGCGATCTTCTGGAGTGGCTCTTTCCATTGCTGTAGGACTGCTAGAGGTAACACGTTATTTCTGATATAGGAAAATAATTAAGTTAATGTGAGTTCGATTTAAATTAGAAAGATAACTCTTTTTAAAGATGATAAATAATTTCCTGAAACATTTTCTTATAAATATCAAATATGCTAAAATTTGAGCAATAATTACTTTTTCAACTTTATGTATCTAATTTGGACAGTACTATGGACAGCTAATTTAATGTGTAAATAAATAATTGATAATGCAGTTTTGTTTAGAACCTGAATAAATAGTTCTAAATATCAATGGAATGGTTCAGGAAGCTCATTTATTTTTTGTATTTATTATCCTGCAGTGTACTTTCCCTAATACTGGTGCTCGCATAATGATGTTTATTGGTGGACCGGCTACCCAGGGGCCTGGAATGGTTGTGGGAGATGAACTTAAGCTTCCTATAAGATCTTGGCATGACATTGAAAAAGATAATGCCAAATATGTTAAAAAAGCTACTAAGGTAAGAAATTCAATAAATGCTACTTTTCATTTATGTTAGCTAAAAGGTTTGAAACAGAATTTAAAAAGTATTTAAAACATTTACAATTAAAAAAAATATTTGAACCATTGTGACAATTATAGGCTTCAGATGATATACTAAAAAAATTAATATTGATGCACAATATATCAATTTATAGTCAAAATATATTTCATGTGTATGTATAACATGTATAATAGCTATAATTTTGAACATTTTGTTGACATTTTTGTTTATCTTATGTAATCATGGAAATAAATACAGCAAGTCAATGCTATCAAAATATACAGAGAAGGATTAAAAGGGTGTAATATTCATCTTTTTGTTAAAGGGCTGAATATCTTGTGTTAATGAATGGCTATAGAAACTCAAGTAATTGGAAAAATGTCTTTTTTATACAGCATTTTGAAGCTCTTGCAAATCGTGCTGCTACAACAGGTCATGTCATTGACATCTATGCCTGCGCATTAGATCAGACTGGTCTTTTGGAAATGAAATGTTGTCCTAATTACACAGGGTATGTAATATATGAAAGTATATAATTTACTGAAGAAATATTTCAATAAACTGTTAAAAGCATTCACTGTATTTGCTAACTACAGCATATGTAGTTAGTTTGCAAGTCAAAATGTTTGATGTTTATGAATAAACCTTATAAATGATATTTTTTCATTTACTCAAAAGTTAAATTTTATCATTTAATTCTATAGCTCTATTAGGGTAAAATATGCTCTAATTATTAAATAGGATCTATGGGTATTTCTTGACTCATTTGGGACTGTCCATCTCTTCCTCATAATCTGTGTATCAGGCAGACATTAATTTTGATCACATGACCACAGAGTTGTTGCAACAACAGTAACTTCAGACATGATTTGTAAATCCATTTGTTCAGCTCCTTCATAGCTTTGAATGGTCACTGAATGAGTGTTTTAAATTTAGTACTATCTGCAGCTGCTTTTCAAATGAATTTTATTCACTTGCTTGGTGAATTTTATTTCTTCATTAGACCAGAGGTAGGCAAACTTGGCTCTTCTATGACTTGTGGACTTCAACTCCCAGAATTCCTGACCCAGTCATGCTAGCTCAGGAATTCTGGGAGCTGAAGTCCACATGTCATAGAAGAGCCAACTTTACCTACCCCTGCACTAGACAATCCATGATCCCTTGGGCCATTGTTTCAGAGATGTTTCCTTATTAGATTCCTCAATGCTTTTAACAACAATAGAAGTTCTAATATTTCTTAAAAATTCAGGGAAGTACAGTATTCAGAGATGCATTTGTCTTGAAAGACCATGTGGAACTGTATTATTATCATCATCATCATCATCATTATTATTATTATTATTATTAATAATAATAATAATAATAATAAGATTTGTATGCCACCCCTCTCCGCAGACTCGGGGCGGTTCACAACAGTGATAAAGAACAATATGTATTGACAAATCTAATAATTTAAAATCTAAAATAGCAATTGTACATTTAAAAAATCTAAAAACAAGGAACCCCAATATAAAAAAGACATACATACAGTCATATCATGCACTAAAACTACATAGGCAGGGGTAGATGTCTCAGTTCCCCCACGCTTGACGACAGAGGTGGGTTTTGAGGAGTTTACGAAAGGTAAGGAGGGTAGGGGCAGTTCTAATCTCTGGAGGGAGCTGATTCCAGAGGGTTGGAGCCGCCACAGAGAAGGCTCTTCCCCTGGGTCCCGCCAGACGACATTGTTTAGTTGATGGGACCCGGAGAAGGCCAACTCTGTAGGACCTGACCGGTTGCTGGGATTCGTGCGGCAGAAGGCGGTCTCGCAGGTATCCTGGTCCGGTGTGATGAAGGGCTTTATAGGTAATAACCAACACTTTGAATTGTGACCGGAATCTGATCAGCAACTAGTACAGACTGCAGAGTGTTGGAGTAACATGGGCATATTTGGAAAAACCCATGATTGCTCTCACAGCTGCATTCTGCACGAATGGTATGGTAACATCAGGGGTTCACCACAGGAAATGTTTTTTTGACATTTTGTATTATGTCATAATGCTTTTTAATAATTCTATATAATGAACAGTTTTATGTAATTTGTCAAATTTCAATTTCATGGAAGTCATGGGTCCTGGATTTTGAATGCACACTGTAATTTAGCTATTCTGTAATTGGAGACGCCTTGCTCAAAATTACCATATTTTTCAGAGCTTAAGATGTTCCAAAGTATAGCTTTTGGAGAGGAAAACAAGAAAAAAAAAGTCTGCTTCCCAGCAATTTGCCTTCTTGCAGCAAACAGCACAGATGATGTACACTGTTCTGTGCATGTGTGCCTCACCCATAGGAATAACAAAGAATTGGAGAAATGTACTTGGAGTATATTAATGCCAGAAAGTTTTCTTAAATGTAGTCACACTAACTCAAATAGATCTACTGCAAACATCACTAAGTCAGGGTCTAACTCAGCTGCTGTATCTTAATACTACAACAGGCCACTGTTACATTTCAGACTATACTTGTACAGATCCTGTTAAAACTGATGTGGCTTTCTGGAAATATTCCCTTCTATTTAAAAAGAAGATACAATAGCACTGAGCCTCTTCAGATCAAACATTTATTTTTAAAAGCTTTATTTTGTTAAGTTGTATAGAACAATGATAAAGCAATCTTTAAAAGATAACTAATAGTTTAAACATTCTATAGACATTTATAGTTATTGACTTGCCTCCTTGCAGCAAACAGCAAACAGCCATTTTCATAAGAAGACCCATGCTGAATCAGGCCAAAGCCCATCAAGTCCAGCATTCTATGTCAAATAGTGGCCCACCAATTATACATGGGGATCTTGAGCAGAAAGAGAAGGCAAAACCCTCCCTTTCCCTTGACCCCCACGTAGTTTCAGTTTCAGCACAGCCTAACAAGAAAATAAAAATCTGCCTATGCCTCCCAGCAACTTGCCTCCTTGCATCAAACAGCCCCCTTCAGTTTCACTTTCAGTTTTAGCACAGCCTGATTAGCACAAGCAGCTAATGGTTTCAGATTACAGGGATTGCCTTAGCCTATTGCTACCTGCCTGCAGCCTGAAACAACTGATGGTCGTGAGACCGAGAATCAGTTGCTTGTGCTAATCAGGCTGTGTGCTATTTGCTTCAAGGAGGCAAATTGTTGGGAGGCAGAACTCAAAGGGTGGGAGCCAGTGGGTGGGCCAGGCTAGATTCACCCAAATTTTCATCCTCTTTTAGGGGTAGAAAGAATGTGTCTTATATTAAAAAAAAATATGGTAATTACTCTATGATGCACTGTTTCACCCAGTTCAAGGTTATAGGAATCAAAGTTTTTTTAGTACATAGATTATGTGTGTTCTTGAATAAATTATATATTAAAATTATATATTAAATTATATATATATATATTAAATTATATATTAAAGAGACAGTATATATAAAGTAAAATGACAGATACCACCACATTTGTTTACTTCTGATGACCACTTTTAAACATTACTGTCAGCATTCCAGAAAAACCCAACTTCAGTTAAAAACTCTGAGACAAACATTTTCTCAAAGTTTCCATTTATTCAAGTAGGTATACTGGCACATTTGGGAAAACCTGAATCTGAGAGTTCTGGATTTTCCCTCAGTAAATCAAACCCCCAAATCTACCCCCATCGCATAGTCCAATCACCATCCATCCCAATTGGAGCCATCATTTCAACCACTTCAGGACGGATTCCTCTTAACTGCTGCTACCGGTGCATTGCGTGTGCAGCATGGGGATTTTGCTTCTGCTCATGCGCAAGAAGTAAAAATGCACTGAAATATTGTGAGGGAATGCACACGCAAGATTTTGGTGATTTTTTGCTTCCGCGCATGTGTGGAAGCAAAAAAATTGTTGAAATCTCGCATGCGCGAGCATCCCCTCATAAGATTTTTCTTCTGCACATGCAATTCAATTCAATTCAATTTATTAGATTTGTATGCCGCCCCTCTCCGAAGACTCGGGGCGGCTCACAACAATAATAAAAACAATATAACAGTGAACAAATCTAATATTAAAAGAAAAGATATATAAAACCCCAACAATTAAAACCATACAACACATACATACCAAACACAAAATATAAAAGCCTGGGGGAGGTGTCTCAACTCCCCCATGCTTGGCGATATAGGTGGGTCTTGAGTAATTTGCGAAAGACAAGGAGGGTGGGGGTTGTTCTAATCTCCGGGGGGAGTTGATTTCAGAAGGCCGGGGCCACCACAGAGAAGATTCTTCCCCTGGGGCCCGCCAAACAACATTGTTTAGTCAACGGGACCTGGAGAAGGCCGACTGTGGGACCTTATCAGTCGCTGGGATTCGTGCGGTAGCAGGCGGTTCCGGAGGTACTCGGGTACTCTGCAGCAAAAAATACCAAAAATTAAAGAAAAAAATGGTGCCTGAAGGACTGGCACTAGAGCGGTCATGCGCAAATTGTGCAGTCTGACGGCCACTACCAGTGCTCAGTCGCCTATCGCACCGGTAGCAACCCAACTCTGAACCGCTCCTCCTCTAGGTGCAGGAATACCATGACCTTGACTGAAAAGAAGAATGCTATTATGTCTAACTACATTCCCTCTTCTAAATCCCCCCTCCTAATTTTCCGAGCCCAAGACTAGAAACATAGAAACATAGAAGACTGACGGCAGAAAAAGACCCGATGGTCCATCTAGTCTGCCCTTTTACTATTTCCGTATTTTATCTTACAATGGATATATGTTTATCCCAGGCATGTTTAAATTCGGTTACTGTGGATTTACCAACCACGTCTGCTGGAAGTTTGTTCCAAGGATCTACTACTCTTTCAGTAAAATAATACTTTCTCATGTTGCCTTTGATCTTTCCCCCAACTAACTTCAGATTGTGTCCCCTTGTTCTTGTGTTCACTTTCCTGTTAAAAACACTTCCCTCCTGAACCCTATTTAACCCTTTAACATATTTAAATGTTTCGATCATGTCCCCCCTTTTCCTTCTGTCTTCCAGACTATACAGATTGAGTTCATTAAGTCTTTCCTGATACGTTTTATACTTCAGACCTTCCACCATTCTTGTAGCCCGTCTTTGGACCCGTTGGTATCTTCTGATGCTAATATGTCATCCAAGGCTGGCAATTACATTCACAAATATGAAAAATTGTAAATAAATGCAAAAGTACAGAGGTTTTTCCAGATGCAGATATGTGCAGTTTTAGTAGGAGACCCACATTCTAAAAGCAATAAATGACAATGTAACTATTCTTTAGGACTGTCCATATCTGTGTCTTAATGTTTTGTGTGTGTCTTCATATAGAGGTTACATGGTAATGGGAGACTCTTTCAATACATCTTTGTTCAAACAAACATTTCAGCGGGTGTTTACAAAAGATGGACAAGGGCATTTCAAGATGGGATTTGGAGGTACCTTAGAAATCAAGGTAAGAAATGACATTTACTGTAAAAAAATAAGGTTCTGGTGTTCTTATGCCATAAAATCTTATTGTGCACTCAGAGCTAAATAGACCTTTGTGGAAAACAAGTATTGCTAGCAGTAACATTCAGTTTAATTTTTTGAACCTTGGATTAATGTACTTTATTTCACTGTGAAAATAAACTCTTTAAATTGTACAATTTCTTTTCACAATGAAATAAACACTGACTGATGTCCTTGGGTTAAAGATGCAAAGTAAACTTTTAACTGTGCAGCTATGATTCTACATTCATTATTTGGCTAAACTCCATTAATTTCATTTCTTACATGCCCACAAAATAAATTGCTGAATGCATTTTATGTTCCTGTGCAGTTACAGCAAACTCTCTAGTGCATGGGAGTATAATCATAAGTAGGATATTTAAATTCCATTCACATGATGTACTGAATATTTAATAGAAACCTTTGTTGATGTGAAGATTTTTCCCTGTGTGCCATTTCAACAGTTGAGCAGCAGCATATGAAAATAAGGTAATATATATGGTTTATCCCTATATATTACCTCCAGTAATGAAATGGTGCCCAAGAAATAAAATAGCATTGAAAAGAGGCAATAGCTTTAATAGTAAATGCAGATTTTTCATGCTAAGGGCTCAATCTAAATTCTGGATTCTCAGTTTAAAATCATCTCATCCTGGTAAGCCAGTACCTGTAAGAATTCAATATTAGTAATAGTAATAGTAATAGTAATTTATTAGATTTGTATGCCGCCCCTCTCTGAGAACTCATGGCCTCTATACATCTGTAGTATGATTTGATCTAATGTTGAATTAGGAAATTATAAGGCTTCAAAGGACAATAGAAATATTCTAATTCAGATTACTTCTAGAGATCACCCAAATAAATACAGTGGTACCTCAAGATACGAACCCCTCGTCTTACGAACAACCCGAGATACGAACCCAGGGTTCAGAAAATTTTTGCCTCTTCTTACGAACTTTTTTCATCTTACGAACGCCAAACCCGAACTTCCGGGTTCGGCGTTTGAAGCCCCGCAGCCCAGCTGTCACCTTTTAAAACAGCCGGGGGGCTTCCCAGAAGCCGAAGCCGGAAGTTCGGGTTTGGCGTTCGGCTTCGGGAAGCTGCTGGGAAGCCCCCCGGCTGTTTTAAAGGTGACAGCCGGGCGGCGGGGCTTCGCGGCGGCGGCGGCAGGTTCGTAAGATGTAAAATGTTCGGGAGGCTGCTTTGGGTTTTTGGCTGGGAGGGAGGGCAGGAGGTCCGGCGCTGGGGGAGGGAGTCAGGAAGGTCCTCCTGCTCCCCCCTCCCAGTGAAAAACACAAAGACGGTCTGCCGCCGGAGACCCCTTTTTGGCTGGGGGGGAAAGCAGGAGACGCAGGATCGGGCCGGCGGCGGGCGCGGGAAAAGGCAGCAAGTCTGGGACACCCCCCACCCCAGCACTTTGAATCCCGCCGCTTCTGCTGGATACGGGCGATGGGCGGGGCGAGCTGCCAAGCCCCTGGCTTCCGCGCCGCTCGTCCCACCCACCGCCCGTATCCAGCAGAAGCTGCTGGATTCAAAGTGCTGGGGTGGTGGGGCTGTCGGGACACCCCCCCACCCCAGCACTTTGAATCCCGCCGCTTCTGCTGGATACGGGCGGTGGGCGGGGCGAGCTGCCAAGCCCCTGGCTTCCGCGCCGCTCGTCCCGCCCACCGCCCGTATCCAGCAGAAGCTGCTGGATTCAAAGTGCTGGGGTGGGGGGGCTGTCGGGACAAGCCGCGCACAAAGGCCGAGGCGAGGCTGAGCAGGAGGAGAAGCCAGCCAGCGAGGCAGTGGGCTGGGAGCCGCAGGCGAAAGGAGCTCGGGCATCGGAGCGCCGCGCCAGGCATTGTGCTCCGGACCCCGCCCGCAGCCTGGAGAGGGCTGGCGAGGCTCAGTGACGGGAGGCGCGGCTTGATCCGGGAGGCGCGGCTTGATCCGCTGAGCCTGGCCGCCCGGAAAATCCCAGCCCGTGTTGCCCGCGGCGGCGAGGGAAACCGAGCCAGGAGCCGCGGTGATGCTGCTCTCGGCTCGGTTTTCCTCGCAGCCGCAGGCAACACAGGCTGTGATTTTCCGGGCGGCCAGGCTCAGCGGATCAAGCCGCGCCTCCCGGATCAAGCCGCGCCTCCCGTCACTGACCCTCGGCTCCCCCCCCTTACCAGCCCCGCCGCGGAAGGCTCCATTCTGTTCCCTGCCGGCCCGATTGAGCGGCCGGCGGTCTCCATTCAGGGAACAGAATGGAGCCTTCCGCAGCGGGGCTGGTAAGGGGGGGAGCCGAGGGGGGAGCCGAGCCCAGCCCCGTGGCATTCGCTTTCCTCCCTTCCGCAGCCGACTGATCGTGGGCTCCTTCGCAACCTCGGAGAGCTTCCTGGTTTTCGTGAGCTTTCATGCCCTGGAAGCTCTCCGAGGTTGCGAAGGAGCCCACGATCAGTCGGCTGCGGGTGGGAGGAAGGCGAATCCCCCGTGGGCTCCGTTACATCTTCCGCTGCCAGCCAGGCCATGCTGGCGGCAGCGGAACAATCGCCTTCCTCCCGCCCGCAGCCGACTGACCGTGGGCTCCTTCCCGAGCTCCCTTCCTGAGCCTCCTGTTTTCTCTCCCCCCCCCCCCTCGCCCCTTCGCCTCCCTGTGTTCCTAGGAGAAGTGCTGGGGATTGAGGCAAGACAGACCTTCTGCTCCTCACCAGCACTTCTCCTAGGAACACAGGGGGGCGAAGGGGCGAGGGGGCGGAGAGAGAACGGGAAGCTCAGCATTCCGTCAGTCGCAGCGCTGGCTGTCAACTTTTCTTTTTAAAACTGGGCAGGAGCTGACTTGCCTCCCCAGTGCTAAAAAGAAAAGTTGACAGCCAGCGCTGCGACTGACGGAATGCTGAGCCTCCCGTTTTCTCTCCCCCCCCTCGCCCCTTCGCCTCCCTGTGTTCCTAGGAGAAGTGCTGGGGATTGAGGCAAGACAGACCTTCTGCTCCTCACCAGCACTTCTCCTAGGAACACAGGGGGGCGAAGGGGCGAGGGGGGGGAAGAGAAAACGGGAGGCTTAGCATTCCGTCAGTCGCAGCGCTGGCTGTCAACTTTTCTTTTTAAAACTGGGCAGGAGCTGACTTGCCTCCCCAGTGCTAAAAAGAAAAGTTGACAGCCAGCGCTGCGACTGACGGAATGCTGAGCCTCCCGTTTTCTCTCCCCCCCCTCGCCCCTTCGCCTCCCTGTGTTCCTAGGAGAAGTGCTGGGGATTGAGGCAAGACAGACCTTCTGCTCCTCACCAGCACTTCTCCTAGGAACACAGGGGGGCGAAGGGGCGAGGGGGGGGGGAGAGAAAACGGGAGGCTTAGCATTCCGTCAGTCGCAGCGCTGGCTGTCAACTTTTCTTTTTAAAACTGGGCAGGAGCTGACTTGCCTCCCCAGTGCTAAAAAGAAAAGTTGACAGCCAGCGCTGCGACTGACGGAATGCTGAGCCTCCCGTTTTCTCTCCCCCCCCCTCGCCCCTTCGCCTCCCTGTGTTCCTAGGAGAAGTGCTGGGGATTGAGGCAAGACAGACCTTCTGCTCCTCACCAGCACTTCTCCTAGGAACACAGGGGGGCGAAGGGGCGAGGGGGCGGAGAGAGAACGGGAAGCTCAGCATTCCGTCAGCCGTAGCGCTGGCGGTCAACTTTTCTTTTTAAAACTGGGCAGGAGCTGACTTGCCTCCCCAGTGCTAAAAAGAAAAGTTGACAGCCAGCGCTGCGACTGACGGAATGCTGAGCCTCCCGTTGTCCCCCCCCCCCACCTTGCCCCTTCCGGTTTCGGCGTTCGGGAGACCGCTGGGTTCCCAGCTGTCTCCGAACGCCAAACACCAAAGCCGAACTTCCGCTTTCGGCTTCAGGAGACAGCTGGGAAGCGGCACGGCTCTTTTAAAAGATGACAGCCGGCCTGGGGGGCTTCCCAGCACCCCCGAACCCTGTGCTGGGAAGCCCCACAGGCCGGCTGTCACCTTTTAAAACAGCCGCGCTGCTTCCCAGCAGTCGCGGAAAGCCGTTTTTTTTGCGGGGTTTTTTTGGTTGCACGGATTAATTGACTTTACATTGTTTCCTATGGGAAACAATGTTTCGTCTTACGAACCTTTCGTCTTACGAACCTCCCCCCGGCACCAATTAAGTTCGTATCTTAAGGTACCACTGTATTTTAAAGAAAACCAAGTTTGGTCTTATAATATGAGAAAGTATTGCATAAACACTAGAAGAACTTTTACTGCAAAATATATAGTTTTGAGGAAGAAACCTAACCATTTGTTTAGCAAAATTATAGATACTGTACTACTTTTCAAAGATTAACTGTTTCTACTACAAATTTATTTTAGATAGAACAGCTGCTTAGTTTCACTTTCATAGGCTACAGTAAAATTACTGAAGTGAATTTTAACCCACCTTTTGTATATTATTCTCTTTTACTTTGAAATCTATGTAGACTTCAAGAGAAATAAAGGTATCTGGAGCAATTGGACCTTGTATATCTCTTAATTCTAAGAGCCCTTGTGTATCAGAAAATGTAAGTTATATAAAATGAAAATCAAGTACTGTACTGTCAATCTATGATGATTCTTTTCAACATATGAAATACAATAGAATTTTTATTCTTTGTAGAATAACCCAAATAACTATTTTGTTACTTAGTTACATGTTTGATTAGATGCCATCAAGTCAGTGTCAATTCTTAGTCACCACATAAATCCTGGAGGATCTGATCCCAATCTGGTCCTTCATCTCTTCCATTCATTGCCACAATAATTGAGTCTCTCCACCTTGCTACTCATCCTCTTTTCTTTACATTTTTCCTAACAGTAAAGATTTCTTCAGAGATATCTTGGTCTTCACATAATGTGTCTGAAATAGGATAATTTGAACTGGCATTTGTATCACAAGCAAAAGTGCTGGGTTTATTTGTTTGATGATTCATTTTTGTCATTTTCTTGATATTTTAGAGACGTTATCTCCAACACCAAAGTTTCAAAATATCAATATTCCTCTTATGCTGCTTTTTCAAAGGCCAGCTTTTGCTTCTATAATGTCACAGAACATGACATCTGAATATCTTTTTTTTTCCATTGCTACTTTAGTAAGTTCTGGTCCGTAACATGTTTCTTGATTTCTGATTACTGTTGCTAGTTGATCTTAAAAGATGGAAGTTATTTATAGACTCCTCACATCCTGAACATAAACTGTTTTGACTCCTACCCTCAATGCTATAGAGCACTGCACACCAGAACAACTAGACACAGTTTATTTATTTTGTCAAGTATGTATTTATAATATACATAGATATAACATTGCTTATAAGATGGGTACTGATAAGAGGTAACAATTGTACAGGGATGGTAGGCATGCTGGTGTGCTTAGGCACTCCCCTTACTGACCTCTTAGGAATCGGGTGACGTCAACAGTGGACAGTCTAAGGGTAAAGGTTTAGAGGTTTGTTGATGAAACAACCACCAGGTAGTGAGTTCCAGGAATTAACCACTCTGTTGCTAAAGATGTATTTTCTACAGTCAAGTTTGGGGCAGTTCGTATCTGTTGTGTGTTCGTGTGTTGTTCTGGTTGAAGCTGAAGTAGTCGTTGACAGGTAGGACTTTGTAGCAGATAAATTTATAAGCTATGTTTTGGTCGTGTCGAAAGTGACGTAGTTCTAAGCTTTCTAAGCCCAGGATTTCAAGTCTGGTTGTGTAAGGTATTCTTTTACGAGAAGAGGAGTGGAGGGCTCTTCTAGTAAAGTATCTCTGACATGATGCAATGTGAGTTCCAATCAGATGAGCTGTGTTCAAGGATTGGTCTGGCAAATGTTTTGTATACTCTGGTTAGTAGTGTAATATTACGGGAGAAGAAGCTATGTAAGATTAGGTTAACAACTCTTGAAGCCTTTTTGGTGATGTAGTTGCAGTGGTAGACTATCTTCTAAACAAATAATTCCCTCATCACTGTCAAACTATTTACTAAGTCTGCATTAGTATTAATCTTCTCATTGTTCCATTACCCATCTCCTCCCACCAATGATTATATGACTATAACTATTGTTTGTACCCTTGCAATTTATATTGAGTGGCTTCTAATATGGTTTGATTGCTTATTTATCCGGACTATCATTAAGTGTTGTACCTTATGATTCTTGACAAATGTATATTTTCTTTTATGTACACAGAGAGCAGATGCACCAAGACAAATTTCTTTTGTGTCCAATCACACGTGATCAATAAGTAATTTTATTCTTTTCGGCATTTTAATATCTACACTGTCAATTCTAAGCCAGGTTGCTTTATCTTTTGCCATTAATTTGGTCTTTAATCTTACTCACATTTTTAAACTATGCTTTCATTATTAGTGCTTGCAGATCATTTGCATTTTCAACTATCAGAGTAATGTCATTAGAATAGCACAGGTTACCGATTTTCTTCCTTTAATTTTCAAAACAGGTGTATCTTTTGCAAACAAGCTCCTCCCAATATGCATTCCACAAGTAGGAAGAATATGACAGTTTAGGGAAGTAGCTAAGGTGCTGGCCTAGAAACCAGGAACACTTGAGGTTTGGCCTCAGTCCTGAAAGCCAGGTAGGTGTCATTTAGGCCAATCATTCGGGCAGCCCAACTCACCTCACAGGGTGGCTGTTGTGGGAAAATAGGAGGCAGGAGTTTAGGTATTTTCATTGTCATAAAAATATAACAACAACAACAACAACAACAACAATAATAATAATAATAATAATAATAATAAGGTATACAGTTGTTTCACTCTTTTGTCACCTGTTTTAGCCAGGGGCTTCCTAACCTGTGGATAGGATTTTTGCATGAGCACAATGAGATTTTCTGCAATAGCCTGTATCAATATTATAGAATAGAATAGAATTTTATTGGCCAAGTGTGATTGGACACACAAGGAATTTGTCTTGGTGCATATGCTCTCAGCGTACATAAAATAAAATATACATTTGTCAAGAATCATGTGATACAACACTTAATGATTGTCATAGGGGTCAAATAAGCAATGAAGAAGCAATATTAATAAAAATCTTAGGATATAAGCAACAAGTTACAGTCATACAGTCAACATGGGAGGAAATGGGTGATAGGAATGATGAGAAAAACTAGTAGAATAGAAGTGCAGATTTAATAGAAAGTCTGACAGTGTTGAGGGAATTATTTGTTTAGTAGAGTGATGGCGTTCAGAAAAAAACTGTTCTTGTGTCTAGTTGTCTTGGTGTGCAGTGCTTTGTAGCGATGTTTTGTGTCCAGGATGTGAGGTGTCAATCAATATTTTCCCCACCCTCTTTTTGACTCGTGCAGTATACAGGTCCTCAATGGAAGCCATTTAAAATTTATAATTTATTTATTCGACTTCTATGCCACCCAATCCTGAAGGACTCCCAAAGGACTCTAAAATACTACTGATTTTTTTTCTTTTTCTTTCCTTTTTCTTGTGAGAGCTTCCTTATCCTCAAAATCTGCTCAGAAATGTAGAAACCTCTAATCTTCTAGAGAAAATTCTGAGGTACCAGGGAGTTATGGGTAAAAAGAGAGCAAATGGTCTGCCCATTTGCTATTATTTGCTATTATTTCCATCTACTATCATTTATATACTTTTAAAACAAAATTTTGCCCACAGTAGTTTTAAATTTTAGGCCGCAATGAATCTTAATTTTAAAAATAGATATCTTTTTAATTGCATTCTGCTTTCTCTTACTTAACATTCAGAGTCAGTGGGAATCGGGTAGTGTATACACCAGCATCATTCACTAGATCATTTTCTTATAGATTAGACTAAGTGGCATCCAAAGGTTTGATTCAAATTTTCTCTCTTCTTCTGCTGGCCTCCCTTTGTGTTCCCAATCCACTTGTAGAGGATTTTGGAATCCTCTGGAGCAGATTTGGTGGACAGATGAGAAACATTGGTGAAAGATTTGATTTATTCTTTGATTAAGGATTCATGTACACTGCATCATGAAATATACCTGCAGGAACTAGTCCAGGCAGGAATCAAAACTGCCAGGAGTCAAAATTGACTCCAAGGTACAGACATGGACTTTACAACATCATAAAATTACATTAGCAAGTTTCTTTTGAAGCTGTTAGAGATAAAGTAGATAAGAAAGTTTGAGCTCATTTATATTATCTCTTGTGCTGTCTTTCTGGTTTCTACCACTAAAATAGCTGTTGTTTAACTGTTCAAGGCATTTGTAGCTTCATTATTTCAAAATTTCCCATTTTGTTTATTTGTTTGGATCTACACAAGGAATGCCTTGCTAAGTAGCAGCATAGATACTCCGTTGTTTACTTTTAGCCGTTAGATGGCATTTTGTTGCTTTCATTTTTAGATACTCCATCATGCATCTGAAGTGAGCTTTAGTCTTTCAAATTGTTTTTTTTAATATAAAATATAAAATATAAAATGAGCTAAGCTTTTGAAAATGTTCATTCTTTTTGGAGAGGGCATTATTAGTGTTCTAGAAACAATTATTATGTGGACTTTACTTAAAAAAAACCCATACGACTAGATATGAAATCTGTAGGGAAGAAGCTCCAAAATAAATTGGTCTGTATTTGCTTTTTATTTTCTTCCTTCTAAATTATTATTAGTTGTTATTGATTTGTGTTATCTCGGGTATCATGAAAAAAGTCTCATAAGGTTGCTGCATCTAAATAAACCAAAAAGAGGTGTTCTAATGTAATACATTTAAAGCCAGTAAGTTTTACTAGTATGAAGCAGACTGTATTATTACTACAAATGCATTTGCAATCTCCTTGTAGGAAATAGGAACAGGAGGCACTTGTCAATGGAAGATTTGTGGACTTAATTCTACTACAACTTTAGCTTTGTATTTTGAGGTGGTGAATCAGGTAAGATTAAAAAAAATCCTTTATTGATAAATTGTTTTTAATAGAAGAATCAACACATCAGTAGTGTGTGCTGAGTGTGCTGTCTGGTTTAAAACTAACTAAACTTAGTTCTCTAATACAGTGATACCTTGTCTTACAAACTTAATTGGTTCTGGGATGAGGTTCTTAAGGTGAAAAGTTTGTAAGATGAAACAATGTTTCCTATAGGAATCAATGGAAAAGCGATTAATGCGTGCAAGCCCAAAATTCACCCCTTTTGCCAGCCGAAGTGCCCGTTTTTACACTGCTGGGATTCCCCCGAGGTTCCCCTCCATAGGAAACCCCACCTCCAGACTTCCGTGTTTTTGTGATGCAGCAGGGAAATCCCAGCATCGCAAAAATGAGCGCTTCGCTGGCAACGGAAATCCGAAGGTGGGGTTTCCCAGTGAAGGGAGCATCAGTGAAATCGCAGCATTGCAAAAACACCGAAGTCCTTGAAACCCCACCTCTGGACCTCTGAGTTTTTGCAATTTCATTGAGGCTCCCCTCTCTGGGAAACCCCACCTCCGGACTTCTGTTGCCAGCGAAGCACTCGTTTTTGTGCTGCTGGGATTCCCCTGCTGGGATTCCCCTGCAGCATCACAAAAACATGGAAGTCCAGAGGTGGGATTTCCCATGGAAGGGAGCCTCAGGGGTATCCCAGCAGCACAAAAACGGGCGCTTCGCTGGCAACTGGAGTCTGGAGGCAGGGCATCCCAGCAGCGGCAGTAGGTTTGTAAGGTGAAAATAGTTTTTAAGAAGAGGCAAAAAAATCTTAAACCCCGGGTCTGTATCTCGAAAAGTTTGTATGACGAGGGGTTTGTAAGACGAGGTATCACTGTATTTGCATATTTAAGTAAGGCTGATCAAACTAGCAATTACTATATAACTCTTTCCAGAGAAGGAGACCAACAATTATTTTTCTTCTCTGCCTTCATCCTTCTCTGCTGCTTCCATCAATTATAGTTTCCAGTGTTAAAATATGTTTTAGGAATAATAGATTAAAGTTATTTCAGAACAGAATCACAACATAAAATTAGTGTGTGGAAAAAACATGGATGAAATTGTTTTGTTTGACCATCAAAGAGAAGCAGATTCTATGTTCTTTATTTGAATTGTGTTAATTTGATGAGACATAAGCATTGTAAACAATTCTCTTTGATAAAAAATAGGAAACAGGAAGGTGCCGCTTTATCTTATCTGTGCCATAAACTCAATATATCTGGGCAGATAAATCAACATCAATAATCATGAGGAAAATAGTGTTATTTATCTTAATCTGCTACAGTTACAATGCTACATATAGCACTTGGAAAATTTTTCTGTATTAAGAATTGTTAACATGTCCAATTTAATATAGAACAGGATGTATTATCAATATTAATTAAGAACCATTTTTGTTTTAAGAAATCTATGTGTATTTCGAAGGTCCAGTTTTAGATATATTTAGATATAGGTAAAGATGAGGAACAAATTTACGGATTTGGTAATTTAACTAGCTTGGCAGGTAATTTTTAGAATGGATTACATAATACAGTTCCCTTCTTAAATTCCTTTCTCAATGCTTTTGTCATTCTGTCCACCGTTCCCCTTGTCAAAACAGCACAATGCTCCAATTCCTCAAGGTGGACGGGGTGCAATTCAGTTTGTGACGCAATATCAGCATTCAAGTGGACAAAAACGTATTAGAGTAACCACTATTGCCAGAAAGTAAGCATTAATTTTTGATGACACATTCTAGACATCTGAATGATACATACATTAATTAATAGTATTCAATAGGGAAGTGATGCTTTAATAAAAAAGTTGAAACCTTGCATCTTAGGTTGCAATATTAAATCAGATTTATATGCTTGAGAAGTTAGTTTTCTATATAGAACAGAGTTTGTTGGGAGTGGGGGGAGAAAGAGAAAGCAAACACAGTGTAAAACAATTGTTTAGAATTCATTTTGAATCAGAGACCTGTACACAATTCTGTTAAAGTATAAATTGGTTGGAAAAAAACAAATTTACAATATTGGGGCACACAACCTTTCTGTATACAGTTGTATAAATTAGAATGTACATGTGATTGTAGTTCCAAACTATTTGGTTAAATAGTCAATGCGCTAGAGTTTAACTATGAGCTAGAGGTCAATGAGCTAGAGTTTAACTATGAGATAATCAGGCAGGACTACAAAGCAATAGTAGTCTAATGAAAGAATAAAAAGATAGTATTTCATGAATATAATTTCTTTTTAGAGAGTTCTTATTATGGGTTTTATCAAGGTATCACTTGTTCCTCTTATGTCTACCTTTTGGAATCTTTTTTCAGTTTATTGACATTCTTTGCTTTTCCAAATGTCTGTGGTTTTGCGGACAGTTTATTTTCCTCTGGAAAAGCATATTTGGAGAGGGGTTTAATGTATTTACCTACTCTAATGCCATATTTCTCTTTCAATATCCATTTGTAAATTGCTTAATTATAAAAGTTGAATCCAAATCTTATAAAACAAATATAACCATTTCTTCTCAAATTATAAAGCTTGACAGTATTTTATTTAAACTGGCAACATTTTGCTTGCAGTGCAGATCTAATAAGAATTTGGAATTCGGCAAAACTTCCCATATGAATTAGGAAGGGTTTTTCCTACATTGGATTTTATTTTGTTTTATGTTGGGGGGTAATACTGAGAACTAAAAATATTAGTCATATAATAAACATAATAAATATTGAGTACAGTGAACCCTCGAGTTTCGCGTCCTCAAGGATCGCGAAAGGGCTATTTCGCTAGTTTTCAACCCGGAAGTAAACTCCACCATCTGCGCATGCGTGCCCTTCCACGCATGCGTAGATGGTGGAGTTTTCCCGCCGGGAAGAGGCTTCCCTGGGTCTTCCCCCTCTTGCCCCGGTAAGACCCCAGCGGTGGTGGGCTGGAGTGCGAGCTTGGGGCAGCCTAGCTCCGCTTCCCAGCTGGGAAGCGGAGCCGGCAACAGCGTGGGCGGGCGGGCGGCGCGCGCGAGCTTGGGGCAGCCTAGCTTCGCTTCCCAGCTGGGAAGCGGAGCCGGCAACAGCGTGGGCGGGCGGGCGGCGCGCGCGAGCTTGGGGCAGCCTAGCTCCGCTTCCCAGCTGGGAAGCGGAGCCGGCAACGCGTGCGCGCTTGGGGAAACCCCAGATCCGCTCCCCAGCTGGGGAGCAGCCCCAGCAACGCGCGCGCGCTTGGGAAAACCCCAGATCCGCTCCCCAGCTGGGAAGCGGAGCCGGCAACGCGCACGCGCTTGGGGAAACCCCAGATCCGCTCCCCAGCTGGGGAGCAGCCCCAGCAACGCGCGCGCGCTTGGGGAAACCCCAGATCCGCTCCCCATCTGGGAAGCGGAGCCGGCAACGCGTGCGCGCTTGGGGAAACCCCAGATCCGCTCCCCAGCTGGGGAGCGGCCCCAGCAACGCGCGCGCGCTCCCCAGCAATGCGCTGCGGGCGGCGGTGGAAGTAAAAACACCATCTGCACATGCGCAGATGGTGTTTTTACTTCCGCACCGCTACTTCGCGAAAAATCGATCATCGCTTGGGGTCCTGGAACGGAACCCTCGCGATGATCGAGGGTTCACTGTATTATGTTGAAAGTGAAATTGTATAAGGAATTTAAAAACCTCGAATAATTTGATTTGTGCAAAAAATATACTTTAAAAGTCACAAGTTTTGTGGCGATGGATAACTTTGTTGCTAGTATAATATGCAGTAATCCATGTCCGATACCACTTTCTTCTGGGAAATATTAATTGCTAGTTGTTTTGCCAAGAATGCTTAGCTATAGTGTTGAAAATGAATATGAAGACAAGTTCAGATTTGTCCAGGGAACAAAATTATAAATTGCTGTTTTGGCTGCTTTTTGGCTAAATTTGTGATAAAATAGTTGTTTTTTTCATTTTGCAGCTGGGCAGATGCTCAGACACAGATTCAAAACATTGCGGCTTCTTTTGACCAGGAAGCAGCTGCCATTCTTATGGCAAGATTAGCCGTCTACAGAGCTGAAACCGAAGAAGGACCTGATGTGCTTAGGTGGTTGGACAGACAGCTTATCAGATTGGTAAGGCATTCAAAATGTTTTAGAAACTGTTTCCTTTCAAGGATAGGTCTCTTCAGAGATGTTTACCCAGAGGTTACACTTTGGAAGAGTGATTGTTCCATATTTGTTCAACTGTTTGTTTCCATTACTGTAGACAGGAAAGAACTATGTTTAAATATAGGCACCATGGCAGTGATCTTGTATGATTAATTATTGTTAACTACTTCAAACTGGAGCTTTTCTTGGGCTATGATCATAATGGTTTCTTTGAACCAAGTCTATTAAGATTTGGCTAGTGTACATGGCAATAATATTTAATTATGTGTAAAGAACAGTATTTTGTTATTGTTAATCCTTTCATCATTTGTATCTAAGCATGAAATAGTTCCTTAGCAAAATACTGTAGTTTGTTAAGGACAAGTAGGTTCTGCCCCTACTAATAATCCAACTTAATATGCTATTTATAAATTAGCAGTTGCATTAACAATGACTTCAGATAGCTGTTTTGAGTCCAGTGGATTATGATCTTAGTAAAGAAGTAGGTGTTTTTAATTTACTTCATGCCAAACAGGGTCTCATTTTTCTTATTTGCCATCAGGAAAGTTCCCACACATCTCTGTGCATATTTTCTTTATAGTGGATTGAATTGGATCTTCTGTTAGCCTCTGTTACCTATTTATAAGGAATATCCTGACTACTACCTGGGACACTCCTTTCATAAACCTGGGTTTTTTCATTTCTTCTATAACTGAACATGTCCCTCTACTATGTCTGATGCAAATCCAATGCTTTAAAATACCAAAACTGTAGTTGGAAACAATAAACACCTGAAAAACCTGCTCCCTGTCTGATGAAAAATATTAGTAAAATTGACAGTTGGTTTTTAATCTGACATATTTTGAATAATAAGGTGTTAATGTAAGAAATAAAATATTTACTTGATGGTCATTGCACCTTGTATAGTTATTAACAGAGTTTTTCTCCACATATGTACGTTGCTATAGTTTTTCCTCAATTGCTGTATCATTCAGGTAACACCTTATTGTCTGGAAATCATAGTTGTGAACATAATTAGGATCAAAAAAGGATCATACAAAATAGAGAAACTATTATTTAGAGATATTCCTGACTATTAAAGTTGATGTAATATTTATGGATGCACATTGACTCAAGCCTTAATACTTTTCTGAAATCTGGTTTGCAGACTTTTAGAGGAAGATGTAGTACATATTATTTTACAACATCATGATATTAAACATGCTGTACTGAACACATTGACTTTGTTTTTAAATCTCACAGTGCCAGAAATTTGGAGAATATAATAAGGATGACCCAAATTCCTTCAGATTTTCAGAAACTTTCTCCCTTTATCCACAGGTGAGTAAGAATAAAGCATGATTACAGTCTTGACAAAAACATGTTGTCAATGCAGAGTAGTTCATTTTATGACAAATTACGAGTGAAATATAGTGAAAAATTATTGTTACCTGCATCTTGGAGATTTTGAGGCAAACAACTTGGTTAATGGAAGTGGAAGTGCCAGTCTCCAATCCATTATAAAAATGTTAGCGATGAGGATTTTGAATAAATTGATAGAGGCAATCATAAGTCTTCGGAGGGGGGCGGCATACAAATCTAATTAATAATAATAATAATAATAATAATAATAATAATAATAATAATAAAAAATAAAAAATAAAAATAAAAATAAAAATAAAAATAAAAAGAAGAAGTTTTTGAAAAGATTGCCTGAAAAGGTGAAAAACAGTAGGTTACTTAAAACTCTACATTTCAATAAAACTGGATGCTGTTTATTTTGTGCATGAGCTCCATTGGATGTTTCTGGGAGTGGTGGTAATGGGATCTAAACCTCAGCAGAGGGATTGCAGTTATAATAGAAATAAGAGTCTTATCAATCAGACTAAAAAAGCAATGCTCTCCTAAAGGATATTACTTGCTACTTTTCTAGATTAAATTGATTGTGTTCTATTTGTGAATACTGCTTGATTTCATTATGAACAAAAAGATCATTATATTTAAGAATGTATTAGAAGATTTACATACTGAGATAATATATGCATTAATCTATTCCTGTGATGGTAAACCAATGGCATGCGTGCCACAGTTGGCACGTGGAGCCATATCACAATTAGGCAATTGTCCTGTGTCAGCTCCAGTGCATATGCGTGCACTAGCCAGCTGATTTTTGGCCTTAAGGAAGGCCGTTTTGCCCTCCAGAGGCTTCAGGAAAGCTTCCCTGAAGCCCCAGAGTTCAAAAAACCGCCCAACAGGCAAAACAGAAGTTCAGAAAAAAAGACTTTCTCATTGTGCTGTTTTTCACACTGTGGAGCCTTCAGGGAAGCTTCCTGAAGCCCCAGACTGTGAAAAACAGCACAATGGGGAAACCAGATGTCCGTTTTCTGGTTTGGCTATTTTTTCACTATCCCAGGCCTTAGGGGACGGCAGAGATTGTACGCAGGTGCAGGGTCAGCATGGGGTGTGTGTGTGTGCACAGGCATGGGGGAGGGAATGGGTGTGGGCAGGTGCGCAGGTGCTAGCACACGCACACACACCCCTTTGGCAGGTGAACCAAAAAAGGTTCACCATCACTGATCTGTACGGTAGCTGTTTCAGGAGGGGAATCCAAAAACATTTCTCATTCAGATAATGTTAATGCACTGATCTGAATTGATGCACAATGAGATTAAACATTTGCTATAATACAGTTATGTTGGACTTGTTTTCTTTTGCAGTTTATGTTCCATTTAAGAAGATCTCCATTCTTGCAAGTTTTCAATAACAGTCCTGATGAAAGTTCTTATTATCGCCATAACTTCATGCGTCAAGATCTGACTCAGTCACTTATAATGATTCAGCCAATTCTTTATGCCTACTCTTTTAGTGGACCTCCAGAGGTATAGCACATAGGGGAGAAAAATCCAGAGAACAGATTTTGTTTCATCCTATTTTTTAATGCATATGCTATTTTGTTACAAGGGCTCAGATTGAAATATATGTTAAGCAGATCAAATAAGTTTAGCACCAAAAACATGAAATAAAATAATTGAGTATGTCTTAATTTGTTGGTAGAAGCAACATTGATTGACAGCAATTGAAAGTGGAAAACTTTTTGTTTGGAATAGGGATTTCTAATGGCTATGTTCCTCTCCCAAAATATATTTTGTGCAGTGCAAAAGTGGAAAAATTATTTATTGAAGATCACTTTTTAGTCATGTGCTAAATGGCTATTCAATACTTGCTTTGGCCTGGAATTGCTTTTCGATGCTGTTCCCAAAAATTCATAGAGGAGCTAAGCTGCTCTGCTCTGTGTTTACTGAAGGGAAGATCAGGAATTGCCACCAGGTAGTATTGGTTGGCAAAAACTTGGCTGGAGTTTTTTTTGGATTGGGGTGGCATTTAAATGTAATGCAATAAATAAGTTACAGGATGAGAGTTCACTGCTTTTTCCATACACTTTTAAAATCACATTTGTTTAAAAAAGTGCTCTTTTATATGTATGTTTATATACATGAGAGGTATGGAAACCTGTATAATTATTTAATACTAAACAGAATGTAAGTCACGGTTAATATTACTGTAAAACGTATTGCCTACTGAATCAAGGGATCCCAAATCATAGAATCATACACTTCGTTGATGTTAATGTTGTTATTGAAACACGCTTATAAGATTCATGCTTAATAAAATTAAAATGCATTGTAATTATTACTTTATTTCCTAACTAATTGGCACACAAAAGTGTCTTTAAACTATTTTGATTATTTCGAGTATATTTAATGAAACATGTTTCCTCTTTATATTAGCCTGTTCTTTTAGACAGCAGCAGTATTCTGGCTGACCGCATACTTCTCATGGACACCTTTTTCCAAATTCTTATTTATCATGGAGAGGTAAGAGAAAATAATTTTTGTTTTCTTTAGAGAAGTCTTTGAGTAGCAACTGCAGGCCAATATAAATTTTGCTATTTTTGAAATGGTACTTCAGTCTCTGATAAAACCTACCATTTAATCTGGGGGGGGGGGGAGCTCTGAAATCAGCAATGGACAGATTCAGAGCCAGAAGCAGGGATGAATAAACTCCTTCTTTCTTATCAACATCATTTTTTGCTTTCCCCTACTATATCTGTATTCACCTTTGATATCTTTTTCTTTGTCTAGTGTGGAAGGAACAGGTTGATATATATATACTGTACAATATAATATTGTTACATGTAATATAAATGGTTACATATGAGATTCTTTTTTTCCCATTACTTTTTTCTTTGTACTTTTAATATTATTTTAATTCATTTTTAAATCTAATAAAAATATTAAAAAGAGATTTTGATAAAGTATTATCTAGCATAGTCAATAAAAATATACTACTACCAATAAGATATATTTTTTAAAAGTTTTGATCAATTTGAATTATCACACGGCATGCGTGGAACTAAGTAGGCAATTTATGATATAAGTATATTTTAAGTACATGAATAGTAAATATTCATAACCACATTTCTTGAAAATATGAATGTATTAGGGTTTTTGTTTCGTTTTTAAGGATTTAATAAAATGCCATAATGTTGAGTTGCTCTTATTAAAAAATGATTGCAGTACTAAAATTAATCAATAAATTATGTATTGTGGTATTATCTTCCAGGTACTCTGTGTTTGTATTTGATGTGTAGTTGTTATTTACTTGTTTTAATCCTATTTAATCCAATTCCCCTTTAGAATTGCCTGGTAATTGAGGCAGCATATGAATAATTGAAGAATAATGGCAAAAATAATAATATGAATTGATTTACCTTGATTTAGCAATCTTACTATTAAACCTGATTTATATTAAATTTTCACTAAACAATGAATGTTGAATTGCTGTCTAGACTATAGCTCAGTGGCGCAAATCAGGCTATCAAGATATGCCAGAATATGAAAACTTTCGTCATTTGCTCCAAGCCCCAACTGATGATGCACAGGAAATTCTTCATTCAAGATTTCCAATGCCACGATATATTGATACTGAACATGGAGGTAGTCAAGTAAGTTACTTTGATTTCTACCTGGGGGATTGTCTGTTAAATAAAAAGCAGATTGTTTTGGTAGAGTTCTTTGGTAAGCTTTATTTCATATAATTAAAGGGAGCATGACTGAGTATGTATTTTCTGTGTGTTGAGACTGGAAGAGACAGCCTTTCATATATTTTAATTTAATTTAATTTATTTTACTTTTAAGCCACCAAACACCTTGCGGACTCTGGGTGGCGTACAGTCATAATAAATCATAGAATCAAAACATCCAAACCAGTGTTTCTCCAACTTAGCAGTTTGAAGATGTGTGGACTTCAACTCCCAGAATTCCCCAGCCAGCAACGCTGGCTGGGGAATTCTGGGAGTTGAAGTCCACACATCTTCAAACTGCCAAGGTTGAAAAACACTGATCTAAACAGTGGCCTTATTCCCTGTTGAGAATCATTTACAGAATACCCTGTAAATACTTTTAATTTCTGTCATGCTTTCTCCATTGCAGTATTGGAATGATGTGAAACATCTAATGTATTGAATTAGCCCATTGTTGCTCAAAGATGTGGTATTTGGTTGTTACCGAAGAACATCTGTATTTTTAGGGGTATGCGTATTTGATATACATTAGTACTTAAGAGTAATATAGTTGTATACCTAATAGAAGAAAACTGTTAATACTAGTATGGATTGATCTTGTTCTTCGATGCACAAGGAAATATATAGATGAGGGCACAGTATGTCAAAAAGACTCACAGATTGTCACAAAATCTCATTCAAATGCAAATGCTATGAGAATTGACCTTGTTATAGGAATGGTGTACATGCTGTGATTGAAACCATTTTAACCATTTTATTTAATAAAATAATATTTTTCTTTGTTTCTTTCAAGGCCCGTTTTCTACTTTCTAAAGTAAATCCATCTCAAACACATAATAATATGTATGCCTGGGGACAGGTAAGCTTTAGCATAATTAATCAACCTGCATAGAGTAATTAAAATATTATTTTCTGTGTTAACATTTCTGAGCATCTTCAAATTAAGGACTAAAAGTAGGTACACAGGGGTAGGGAACGTTGTCTCTTCTATGACATATGGACTTTAACTCCCAGAATTCCTGAGCTAGCATGATTGGCTCAGGAATTCTGGAAGTTGGAAGTCCACAAGTCAAAGAAGAACCAACCTTCCCTATCCCTGTACTAAGATGAAGTGGTAAATTGACTACTTATTAAATTAAGAAAATATATTATTTTTTTTCTAAAATTAGACATACATTTTTGATATAAAGTCTCCTTTGAGACTTTTTAAGTAAGACAAATCTTCAAAGTTATTAAAAATGTAAATTTTTAAAAACCTGCTTTTTGTTTCCAGTTAAGAACTTGATAAAACTATATTGGGTATATTTATACTGTGGATATCTACTTAAAAAACAGATTAATAGTTTTATTGCATTATAGATAACTATTCCAGTAAATACAGACAGTCTAGAAGACAGATTTGTGAAATGAAAAAGCAATGTGCTCATGAACTAAACTGCAAAGCAAATGTGAGATCTGAATCCAAGACACACGACATCTGGTTTTAAGTAGTTTTCTATTCTTACATATATTTTGAAAAGGCAAACTTATCTAAGTGTTGAGAAAGTTATTTTAATGAGGAAACTAAATATATAGATCAGCGGATTTGCAGCTGGCTGAAGCATAGATATCAGAGGGTTGTTAATGGCGATTATTCTGAGCAGAGCCTGGTTACAAGCAGTGTGCCACAAGGGTCTGTTCTGGGTCCTATTCTTTTTAATATGTTTGTGAGTGACATAGGGGAAGGTTTGGTAGGGAAGGTTTGCCTATTTGCGGATGACTCTAAAGTGTGCAATAGGCTTGATATTCCTGGAGGCGTCTGTAAATGATTTATCTTTACTAGATAAGTGGTCAAAGCAATGGAAACTGCAGTTTAATGTTTCCAAATGTAAAATAATGCACTTTGGGAAAAAGAATCCTCAATCGGAGTATTGCATTGGCAGTTCTGTATTAGAAGAGAAGGATTTAGGGGTAGTGATTTCTGACAGTCTCAAAGTGGGTGAGCAGTGCGGTCAGGTGGTAGGGGAAGCAAGTAGAATGTTTGGCTGCATAGCTAGAGGTATAATAAGCGGGAAGAGGGAGATTGTGATGCCGCTGTATAGAGCGTGGTGAGACCACATTTGGAATACTGTGTTCAGTTCTGGTGATCTCACCTACAAAAAGATATTGATAAAATTGAACGGGTCCAAAGATGGGCTACAAAAATGGTGGAAGGTCTTAAGCATAAAACACATCAGGAAAGACTTAATGAGCTCAATCTGTATAGTTTGGAGGACAGAAGGAAAATGGGGGACGATCGAAACATTTAAATATGTCAAAGGGTTAAATAAGGTTCAGGAGGGAAGTGTTTTTAATAGGAAAGTGAACACAAGAACAAAGGGTCACAATCTGAGGTTAGTTGGAGGAAAGATCAGAAGCAACGTGAGAAAATATTATTTTACTGAAAGAGTAGTAGATGCTTGGAACAAACGTCCAGCAGACATGGTTGGTAAACCACAGTAACTGAATTTAAACATGCCTGGGATAAACATATATCCATCCTAAAATAAAATACATGAAATAGTATAAGGGCAGACTAGATGGGCCATGAAGTCTTTTTCTGCCATCAGTCTTCTATGTTTTTCTGTTTTCTATAAGGTGTAAAGCATAAGACCAGGAATTCCAGCAACAGATGTCAGTACCACAGAGCACAAAAATGTTCATTCATTGATGGCAAACTGGTTAAATTTAAAGGAATGGAACCCTGAGGCTAGGATGCATTTTTAGAAATAAAGACGTTGCTATAAATCAATGTTTGTTTTGCAATATGCTTACCTCACAATATTTTTAAATCTATTAAACAAATGATCAGGAGGGGCAGCATTCCTGACAATGTCACATGTCTGGAGGAAGAGTAGTAGCACATAGGCAGCGCAACTGGGGACTCTCATTTTTCACAGCTTCTTTTGCTTCCTTGTAATAAATTTATGTGACACAAAATCTTTATTATTTATTAGAAAATGTATGTAGCTGCCCATCTATCAAAAGGAAGACTGAGTGGTGAACAAAACAACATATTACATTAAAAACCACAAATAATAAACTGGTTAAGGCCCCAGTAAAACATCTATCCACCCACCCCATGCCAGCTCTGTCAATATCCTAGCTTCACTGTCTGAGGAAAAGGCATGTATGCACTGCTTTTCGGAAGGCCAACAAAGTCAGGAATGTCTGTATCTCCGGGGAGAGGCAGTATTATAAGGCAGGGACCCTGACAAAGAAGGCTGCTAACATCTTTCATTCTGTAATAGGAATCTGGAGCACCAATTCTTACGGATGATGTCAGTCTGCAAGTCTTCATGGATCATTTGAAGAAACTAGCTGTATCAAGTGCTGCTTGAAAAAATGTGGAATTTTATACATGTTGACAAGTGGAAACATATTCACTTTATTATTCTTTGTAATTGTAAAATGGAATGCCCAAGCTGCCTAACTGCATCTTATAACAATGTAATTTTCAAGAGATGGTGTTTATTATCAAAAGCCGAAGAACAAACACAATTATGAAAAGTAAATGAAATAGGAATATTGAGAGAAGTCTTTTAGGCTGCCTTAGTCCATTGATAACCAGCTTTTAATTTTTTTTCCTTAATGGTGGAAGTACCATTCTGGTTTGCACTGCAAAAATATAGCATAATCATGGTTATTCCTTTTCACTAGCAGAATAAATTGATAAGATACTACAAATCCAATTTGGTAATATCTGGAAAACAATTATTTTCTCTGTTTAGCTATACATGGATGCTTTAATAGTTTTGTTTTTCTTTGTTTGGTAGATAAATTGTTTCTATATGAAGAAACCAAGCAAACAGAGATTGAAAAAGAATTGTTATCCACTTGTTATCCAAAGTTTATATTTTGATAGTCTTCTAGTATCAGTCTTGCTACAGTTATTTAAACTCTATAAAATTGAATGAGTTCGAGAAAGGCAAATTAATATCCTATGCCTGTCGCAAATGTCTTTGCAAGACAATACAAAAATTGTACTATAAGTAAAAAAAATTGTCTGTTTCCCAAATATACTTTTTTTTGTTATAATTATATAATAGTAAAAAAATTGTGTGTTCTTGTGCTATGTTCTCTTTCTGTTTTGCTATTAAATTATATAGGTAGCAATTCTTTTCCAAACAGTATTATACACTACACATCATAATGATTACAAATATGATAATATTTAGCTTTGGGTTTTTTTTTTGAGAAAATCTATATTTACACACATGTACATATCTTTAATAAAGTTTTTTTCCGTTTGGATACAGATTGGCTTGTTGAAACTATTTCTATACTCAATATTTGATAAAGGTACAAAGATATTCTTAAATATAGATATCAAGACATATCCTGTGGCCTTGTGTTTTATATATATATAAATGTGTGACCACCTTTGTCCCAAAATGAATATAAATTAAGCCTAGGGAGATTTGACAATATATTTCAAGAAAAAATATCCTTTGCAACTTTGACTTAAGCATCCTTCATTTTGAGTCTACCTGTAAAAAAGAGGGCATTTGTAGCTTGACTGGGAAATAATAACTTTGTTTGATATTTCCTCATTTTAGCCGATGCTTATTATAATTGTTATTTGAGATGAGTACCTATTCGGGTTGTTCCTCCCCTAAGATATAAGGTTGCAGATTCAAACTATGCTTTTTACCATGTTGAAAAGCAGGTCAAAATATTTCAAATGGATGAAGCAGGCTGTGCTTCATTTTTATAAGTTGAAGTTAGTAAGTGAATATCAATACCCAAATTAAGGTATTGTCAGGTCTTTAATGAGGGTAGAAAGAGTCTTAGTAAATCAGCTAAAAAGTTTTTCTAGTGAGCATTCATTTTTCCTAAAATGCCATCTATGTGAAGCCCATAAGAACTTGAGCATGATTACATGGATCTTAATAACAACTTCTGTCATTCCATATCACAAAAAGAAGGCACATTTTTACTGATTTTTCTACCACAATTTCTTGATCATTTTATGCCAGTCTAGATGTGATGCTACTTTTTTTAAAGTTTAGTTTTCACATACTGTAAACTAAGATTTGTTTTATAGGTAGTTTTCTTGAACAAATTCCATCTATTTTATGGAAACTGTCCATACCTTTGCAATTGGATTATAAACATTGGCACATTTTAACTATGGCCTGTGTCTCAATCTAGAATCCTATCATCTATCCCAAAAACACCTTTTGCTAATCGACAGACATGTATAATAAACAGTTTTCATACATAAAACATAGGCAAAAAACAATGAGCTGAACGGAAAATACTTTGAACATGCATGCAAATTTGTGTTTCATAGGTTAGAATCTTTGAGATGCCATCAGTGGTAACAGCAATTGATAGCAAGCTTATTAAACAAGTCATTTTGCTGTTATAGAAGGGTAATTCTGGTTTGTTGAATAACCCATATTTAAATATTTTTTTGTGCCGAGGTATTTGCACACATAGCCAATGTATTATTTTAATTTTGTTTTAATGTACGGTATCTGCTATTATAGTAATCTCTTCTCAGGTACACTCTTTTCCAGTACTGTACTTTACTGGAATTTTAGCCACTCTAAATAATTTGGAGCCATCTCCTAACTAGCAAGGCTACTGTTAATTGACAGGGTGAATCTTCTCATTTGGACTGGGAGTGTTGACAGAAGAGGCTGTGGTGTTCTGACCTTGGGTGGTCGCAATTTGAATTCCTGTGCAAAACTTGCAGCTGCCCCAATGCTGTGCAGAGTCTCTTGGATCCCATTATTCTCTCCCACACCTATCTTGGAAAGATTTGGCAGTCTGGATCAGGTTTTATCCATAAGCAAATGATGTGCAGCTGTATATCTCAATCCATGATTGATCAAACCATGTTCTGTCCTGGTGCCTGGAGGTTTGGATGGGGAGGAACATACACAGAGTCAGGCTGAGTGTCTGTGGATTTAATAAGTTTGTTTCCAAGGATTTTCCAAAATTAAGTACTGATGAGATTCTACTACCTCGAGCAAAATTTGTATATAATTTTGATGTTCTGGACTTTCTGCTCTTGCTTAGTAAGCAAATGGCAACTGTGCCAAGTGGACTTTGCTCAGTGATGTTTGATGTTCCAATTATGGCTTCTGGGTTGGGAAGTCTGTTTATGTCTTACTCATCTTTTATTTGGACTAATTATTCTTGATGATCATCTGGAGCTACAGCTGGTCTAAAATGAAACAGCACGATGAATAATGGGAATGCGTCATTTTACTACATCTCTATTTTATAAGCTGCCCTAGTTGCTAATTGGCTTTCAGATGCAAGATGTTGATTGTCAGCCCTTAACTAATACCTTTTTCTATTTCTGCTCATCTGGTAAGATCCCACAGGATCAGCATGCTCCAGATCCCATGGGTAAAGCTGTGCCATTTTATGATCCCCAGAGATGTCGTTGCTCCTGTCTCCTGAAGTCTGCGTGGTTCAAACTCAGTTGCCCTTTAGGTGTTTGAAAACCAGGCTGTTTACCTTGTCCTGAAGCAGGAGTTTGTGATTTAAATTGTGATAATTGTGTGCTATATCATTTTGTTGGTTTCTCCCATTTCAGATGTTTATTAGCTACTTCCAACTGGATTTTTTTGGGTATGGATTTTAATACTAGGTAGCTTTATGCTACCTAGAGTTGTTTCAATGATTGAGGCAGCTAATAAATTGTTTAAATAAACAATTTGGTAATTCCTTTCCTTAGTCCAAATCAATTTAAAAAAATTAAAATGAAATACATAATTGTGGGTTATTTTAGTAATTACATCTCTTCTGTTTATTAGGATTGTACAAAACTTTAAAAAGTGGTACTTTATTCTGTGGCCCTACTAAAGGTTTTCTTTGGGTAACAGGGCTAGACAATACAAAGTACTGAGTGAGGACTTTTGAAAACTTCCCAGGATTTCCAAAACATACACCTGCTTTTATATTTTGAGGAGGAATACTTTCCCCAAAGCAACATGTTTTTTCAAAAAGGATTTCTTTGGGGTGTTTTACACAACTGCACTATGCATTTATTCTGATTCTTTGCTTCCTATTTTAGGACAGGTTTTTTTAGGAGAGTCTTATCCCATTAATTCAGGAAGAATAAATGAGCAACAATAAAAAAATTATATACCTTATATCATTTGACTCAGTTTATTTAACCATTCTTACTGAATAATCAGATAGGAAGTTGAACAATTAGCCTCATGGTGTGACTGGAACAATCTGAGACTGAACACATTCAAAATTGTAGAAATGGTGGTAGACCTTTGGAGAAACACTCCCATATTACTACTTCCTTCAATACTAGACAACACAATACAGGTATCAACAGTAGAGACCTTCAGATTTTTAGGTTCTATCATCTAAAGACCTAAAATGGACACCTAACATCAAAAAATTCATCAAAATAGCACAACGAATGTTCTTTCTGCGCTAACTCAGGAATCTAAAAAGAAGGGGAAGGAGGAGAAGAAGAGGAAGGGCAAATCAATAGATGCAATTTACATAGACTTTGGTAAAGCCTTTGACTCAGTGGTTCATAATAAACTACTTTTAAAATTGAAATGCTAAGGCAGTGATGGAGAACCTATGACACGGGTGCCAAAGATGGCACGTGGAGCCGTATCTGCTGGCACGTGAGCTGTTGCCCTTCCATTCCATTCTATTCCACAAACGCTAGATTCTCATAACAATGTATATATCATTATTTACATACCACATAATTTACATGCAAAATATCACTCTGACACATTTATTGTAGCTTAATATAATCTGTGAATGAAGTTACAATTAGTGCAATTAGTGCAAAAGCTTCTCTAGCCATGGGTTATCATCTGCTTCGTAAGTAAAGACCTATGAGTCTACAAGGACCCCCAAGGGGAGAGCAAAATATGTAACATAACACTGTGATTAGTTTTTTAAATCAGACCATTGGTAGTTTATATACCACAAACTTTTAATATGCGCAATCCTGGAAACTCAGCTTTTGTGCACGCGCAGAACAAAAAACCCTGAGAAAATTTTTTAAAATTCAAAAAAATTCAAAAAAGGATATGTAGCGCCCACAGACTGGCACCAACAAAACCAGTTCTGGTCCATGGTAGCAACCAGTGAGTTGCTACCAGTTCGGGTGAAATGATCTGAACCGGGAAGAACCCGTATCTATCTTGCCTTTTGAAGAGTTTTTGGAATCTTGAATACTCTGTAATCATTTTGTAAACTGTTGCTTGTATTAAAAAACATAACGTTTGAATGTGGATTTTGTATTATATTTATGTTCTTTGTTTCCATATTGTTCATTTTCAGTAATAAATGTTGCATGCTATTTTGCTATGCTTTATTTTTTTTATAGCTAACCTGCATGTTAAAATATGCATTATGAGAATGAAAACGATCATCTTGTGAGTGTATACAGTACCATGTTTGTTCTACTGTAATAATTGTACTTATCGTTTATTCTAAATAATGATTTAGAATAAACAAAACATATTTCAATGAATGAAAAAAAGTTAAAGCTGATTAAGGCAAAACTAACTTTAATTACATTAAACCTTAATTTATATCTCATTTCCCAGACAGTTTATTCCCAAAGTAGCCACTAATTAGAGCTGCACCATGTAATCATACATGCAGATAATAAGGTCACAAATTAAGATACAAAATCACAAACTGAAGAAACCGAGACCCTCAGCATAACAGCACCATGAAACCAACACAGAGGTCTGCTTGAAGGTAAGGTAATTAGAACCAGACTGGAAGCTGACCGTATTTACGCTGCTAAAAAACTTGAACGAAGAATGACTCTGAAATTGAAAGAGCACATGGCATCAGTAAAGTAATTAAAAAAATATGTCTTTTGTAGTCTTCCTACTGTTGTGATTCCATCTGAGGCCCCTCAGGGAACGGCTGATCCTCTGCCGGCTTCCTGCTCAGAGGGGGAGGATGAGGAACAGGAGGTTCAGGCAGACGGGGAGGAGGAATCTCAGGCTGAGGGAGAGGGAGGACAGCCAGAGTCCCCCGAGAGGGAGCTCTCCCCAGCAAGCAGCCTGGATTCCTTAGATGAAAATGCACAAGCAATCATCGATCTCCGGCAGAGAAGGGCAACACAACGAAGGGGACAATTAGCCAGGTACTTTCAGCACTAAAGAGGCAACAGCTGGGTTTGGGTGTGGTGCTCTCTGGAAAGGCTGAAAAGGCAGACCCACCCTTCCTGGCTTGTGGAGTATTATCTTTGGGAGTCCTGGGACCTGGCTGTGATCTTTGGCGTCTTGGAATTCTGGTTTGTGACTTTGAATACTGAAACCTTGGGGGAAAAAGGTGTGGGTCTTATTCTCTACAGTGGTGGGTGTGCCAGCAAGAAGTCTGCTGTATTGTCTGGCCGTCAGGACTCTGCTGTGAAGTCTCATAGCCTGCCTGTTGGGAAGAACAGGTTTTTCTCTGTGTTTATTTTTCAAACTATAAAGTGCCTTTGTTTTTACCAGCGTGTCTGGCTGTTTTTTCCAGTTGGTGTTGAAGTCTGGGGGCACCCAGACAGAACACCTACCCTCAGAGGGAATAGAACTTCTGCATTGCAAACTAGGTAAAGAGTATGAAAAACAACTGCAGAACGGCCATTCAATTTGCCACCCTGATCAGCTGGGCTTCGGAAAACAGAGATAAAGGTCAGTATAACCTGGGGCAGGTGCCCACTTTCACAGATACAGAGAACCAATTCTCTCTCCGCTTGGGAGTCAGCGATACTGGTTCTAAAGAACTAGTCCACCGTTGGTCTTATACTTTGAAAGGTGCTGATTGCTTCTATTAGGTTTTACCAATGAAGCTTTTTACATATGTGTTGTAAAGAACCTCCTATTTCTTTTGATTTCAAAAAGAATGACTGGGGAATTCTGGAAGTTGAAATCTACCGATCTTAAAAGTTGCCAAATTTGGAAAAAACACCCATCTACATTATATCAATTTTGAAACTTTCTATTTGGTCCAGATGTAGCACCAAACATTCTTAGATGCATTTTTCATAATCTATGAAGTAATACAATCTTTAATAACAGAAACAACAAATGTTTAAGATTTCAGATTTGTAATAATTAAAATTTAAAAGATACATTTTTTGTGTAATAATAAGAATCTTACATAGCCTGAAATAGAAAAGAAGGGAAAATAGTGCTGAGGTGGTGACAGGGTAATTGGCTTTGTTTGTGTCTCATTTTATTTTATTTTATTTTATTTATTTCATTCCCATTTTATTTTACTGCAGTAGCCTGTTTCAACTATCATTACTGCCCTCTGAAGATAATTAAATTGTCATAACATCCTGAACATCTTGGAATTTAATTTAAATCTGTAAGAAATGATGACAGACTAAAGAAAAAATATAACAGAAAAAGCCTACTTTCAGACTTTACCTAACTAACAGAGCAGCACAACATCAACCATGCAAGAAATTCATAAGTACAACTATGAATCAAATCCTGTTCCCTTTATTTATACCTTAAACAGATATGGCATCCTGAATTGGGATTTGGAAATAGAACTAGAAAAATAACAATTTACAGCTCTCTCCAGGAGGAATTAAGCCATCAGAAGGAATTCCGTCCTTAGCTTCTCTCTCTGAAATAGCTGATACAGTGATACCTCGTCATACAAACTTTTCAAGATACAAACCCGGGATTTAAGATTTTTTTGCCTCTTCTTACAAACTATTTTCACCTTACAAACCCACTGCTGCCTCTGGGATGCCCCACCTCCAGACTTCCGTTGCCAGCGAAGCACCCATTTTTGTGCTGCTGGGATTCCCCTGAGGCTCCCCTCTATGGAAAACCCCACCTCCGGACTATCCCAGCAGCGCAAAAACAGGTGCTTCGCTGGCAATGGAAGTCTGGAGGTGGGGTTTCCCATGGAGGGGAGCCTCAGGGGAATCCCAGCAGTGCAAAAACGGGCGCTTCGGCTGGCAAAAGGGGTGAATTTTGGGCTTGCATGCATTAATCACTTTTCCATTGATTCCTATGGAAAACATTGTTTCGTCTTACAAACTGTTCACCTTAAGAACCTCGTCCCGGAACCAATTGAGTTTGTAAGACAAGGTATCACTGTATTTCTTCAATAAATGTATCCCCAGTGCCAGATGAACAGGTTATACAATCTTTAAAGGAATTTACAACACACCTGATGGACAGAACAGTTTAATGACTGCAAAAATAATATTTTCTCTCTTCAATATTTATAAACAAAAGTGTGGAGGCTCTAAAAATAGCTATCGGAAAAACTGTGCCAAATAAGGTAGACAAATTAGCTCTCTTTTAAGCTCAATACACTGGCACTGGGAATGAACAGTTCATGGCTAGTTAGGAAAACAAACAAATGGATGAAAGCAACTTAAGATAAGGAAAAACAAAAGGAGACATTTGGGTAATGCACCAGCAGTGCGTTGCTTCAGTTCCAAATCTTTGATTCCAATTTTTGCCTAGTTTTTCATCTCTAGTAGTTGCTATATCAGTAATAGGAAAAAAGAGGAATGGACACCCTGGTGCCATTAGTATGGAGCTATCAAATGCTTTAGGAATAAGTTGAACATTTGAGTGAAAATGTTTTTACATTAACCACAGTAGAAGAGATGAGTGATGGTAAACCTAATTTTCTCTGCATAGTTGCAGATTTTCTGGTTTTTGCAATGAGTAAAGAAAGTGCCGGAATTGCATTATGCAACTCCTGTGGTAACAAGGAATGATTGCTCAGTTAGATATAGTTTCCTTAAAACTTTCAGTCAGAATTCTATTAGGTATAAATAATAGGGAAAATGGGATAATAAAAAATAAAGCCACTTAAATTGAACTTGACTCTTGGTTTCCAAATAGACATGTCCAGTAACCACAAGAACATGTTCACCTAAACTTTTATCTATAATACCAGTACGGTAATTCTATTTTCTTCTAGACTTTTAACAAACTTCCTAATAAACTGTAGCTCTGCAATTTGCCATGAGTCTCCAGTTCAAATGCAACCAAATCCAATCTTGTGATATCAGGCAACTGGTGGTGTTACCGACTTTGGAGGTGGTGGAGGGGGAGAGGGATAGAGCTGCATCTCTTTGTATGAAGAAATAAAGCACATCTGTCTGGTGGCTTGAATGTTAATGATCTATATTGATGGACACTTAGTTTATCATGCAATCAAATCTAGGCAAATGTTCTTTTGCTAAATTCATTTTACAACCTGCAGGTGGCAATATTTCAATGTTTTAAGCTATGTAATACAGTGGTACCTCTACCTACAAATGCCTCTACTTTTCTAGATAAGAACTGGGTGTTTAACATTTTTTTGCCTCTTCTCATTTTCCACTTGCAAACCTGAGCCTCCGAAACTATAACTGGAAAAGGCAGGGAGAAGTCTCTGTGGGGCCTCTCTAGGTATCTCCTGGGAGGAAACAGGGCCTCCACCCTCCCTATGGTTTTCCCAATCGCACGCATTATTTGCTTTTTCATTGATTCCTATGGGAAAAATTGCTTCTTCTTACAAACTTTTCGACTTAAGAACTTGGTCACGGAACAAATTAAGTTTGTAAGTAGAGATACCACTGTATTTTGATGCTTTTCACAAAAGTTTGAGAATGGCATTTACTTTCCACTGAAGCCAGAGCAAAGAGGTGGCATTTTCAAGCAAATACAGTCTTGTATATATGTACAGTTATTCCATCTCCTGTTCCTCAGATATATATTGGATGGGTATGGGTTTGAAATAGAGAAACATCCCCACAACATGAACAAACATGACAATATCTCCCACCTACCAGACATGTGGAAACTAGCCTTAATCAACAAATGAATCCCAGCCACGAAAACTGACACCAGACCCAGAACAACACAGGACGCTACCACCAATCACCATCACCAGACATAAACCTATACCTACCATACAGACAAAATACAACCACAGCGGCACCTCCAACTGCTGCATCCCCCTCCGGCACCCACACAAAGCAAACTGACACACGCCATAAACACATAGACAGACCACAAACTCAGAGCCTAACCAAAACCCGGAATATTACACCACAGACATTTACAATTACAAAATAGCTGACTAATCTGCAGGTATCAATTGAAACAACTATTCATGATGTCACCCCTTAGTCTGCAAACATCCACTAATCTGCATCAACTACATTAACTACCCATCAATTAATCAGGATGTTACAACACAGCTAACCAACCCGCTTGCAGCAGTTGAATCAGCACTTCACACACACACACACCAGTATTTATAGAGAGATTGCAGCTCCGACCACGTTTTGTTCGCCCTTGCACAAAATCGAAAGCACCAGCCTGAAGATGACGAGTGGGATCTCTTCGAAATGTTGCCAAGATTCTATCAATCTTACACAGGAAAGGACCTGAATACAGCAAGACCTACATATGTATATGTATGCGTATATGTATACATCTGTGTGTGTGTGTGTGTGTGTCTTTATATATAGACTTCCTTTCAACACACATGCACACACACACACACATGTCTTTTTCTGCACACACATACACATTTTACACATGCACGCACACACACACACAATATGTATGTATGTGTGTGTATACACACTTTATTGTCATACTATGTATATACACAGTATACTCATGTAACGAAATTCATATGACGCCAAAGGCCAATCTCAACATACACAACAATCCGAAAGAACATACTCAACCTGCCACAATTTCCCACCTGAAATATATATATATGACACACACACACACACACACACACACACGCACCTTTTTCTGTTGAAAACAAACTGAGAGGAGGAGAACCTGTAGTGTAGTGATTAAAGCCACTGCCTTAAAAGGCAAGACTCTGCAGGTTCAAATCCAAGCTGATGAGAGCATAATAAGTGCAAAATATATCTATATTAGTCTCCCTTTCTTTTCATTATCAGCAGAAAATATGCTACATATGCAGGGGTGGGCAGCAGGCAGGATGGGATGGAACATAGTTCCACCGGCGGAAATGAAGATGCGTGCGCAGAACCAGCTGATCAGCAGCTATCACTTCCTGGGTTACAGGTCTCGGCTTGGCTTTTCTTTTTCCCCCTGCTGCTGCTGATGCTCCTTGCTTTTTTCCTCTTTCCTGGCCTTGGACGGGCTTCCCTTTCTCCTGCTCGGCTCCCCTCTAGCCTCCCGCGGTCACCTCCTGCCTGAGGTGCAAGCAGAAGGCATGGGTGGAAACGGGGCTGGCAGCATTTATGCTTCTGGCAGCACCCGTTCGGCTAGTTTCCCAGCCTGAGGTGGGCAGGCGACCCAGGAAGGAGAGCGCGGGAAACATGAAGCACATTGACACCCCAGAGAGCGACACTGGTAAGGTTGTAAGTCAAGGACTTAACAGTTCACTTGAACGATGATGATTCTTCAAAGCACTCCCACTTGATCACATGGCCGGCAAGTCACTCCTACTCAGTCACATGACCATTAAGCCCACCCACAAAATAAGCCACACCCACAGTGTGGCAGTAAACATTTTGGCTGCCCATTACTGTACATATGTGTGTATGTGTGTGTGTGTGCATTCATTCCAGATTTTTCCCCATGCCTATCATGATTATATATGCTTCTTTGGAAACATGAAAATTGAGAGATCACTTAGCCATTTTTACATACTTCCTGACTTTGCAGGAGGATGGTTGAATATAAAATACTGTTTAAATACTTGCACTCATTGATGCAATAATTTTCCATTATAAAAGGTGGGTTAGTCACAAATAAAAGCTACATTTTTTTCCTTCCTAGAACATTTTTAATGCTTTAATATTTTAGAATCTGACAAGAAAAGTTGTTACCTCTTCTTGGAATATAATAAAGTGCAACCCATGTTTATATCCTTTCTTCCCTGACCACATTACCTATCCTGCTTTGGTCATAAACTACAATATATTTACAAAAGGCCTCCAATTTCCTGAGCTATGAATATATACACCATAATTTATTTTCACTCAAATATCAATTTGAAATGTGGACTAACCTATGGGGTTGAAGCTACCTGCTTTTATACCATCTTATCGATGTCAGACAGCTTTCTAAACACAAATCGGCTTGTTGACCCATTAGAGGAAATGGATAACCAACATCTGTTGGCTTTTATTTTCTGACTAATTAATAAATAAATAGCTGCTTTTTTTTTGGCTCTATCAAAAGGTTGGCCTCTCTAAGCTACGATAACCTTTTTCTAATGCCATTTATCTTGGTTCATGCTGTGATAAAAAGAGTTATTAATAACAGGATTCCATGGTTGAGATATACATATAGTAAGTATTATGTAGCTGTGCTGTGATTTGGGGCCTTAGGCATACTTTTTTATTTTCTGTTTGCTTTTGATGCAGGACATTACCCTGAAATGGCAAATACGAAAAAAAAAGTATTCAAACAGCATAAAAAGAAAATGAATGAAATGAGCTTTTATTTTTCATTCTAGTAGATTAACAATGATATATGGCAGTAGTTTTCACAGAAAAATGCTAATACAGTACAGTGATCCCCCGCTCGTTGCGAGGGTTCCGTTCCAGGATCCCCCGCAACGAGCGGGTTTTCGCGAAGTAGCGCTGCGGAAGTAAAAACACCATCTGCGCATGTGCAGATGGTGTTTTTACTCCCGCAGCGCTAGCGAGGAGCCGAAGATTGGGGGCGGCGGGGCTGTTTTAAAATGTCGCCGCCGGCATGGGGGGCTTCCTAGCAGCCCCCCAAACCTGGGTTGGGGGTCCGGGGGGTGCTGGCAAGCCCCCCATGCCGGCGGCGACATTTTAAAACAGCCGCGCCGCGCTGGCTGTCGGCGCTTTCGAGCTGAGTCCCGGAGCGAATTCGCTCCGGGACTCAGCTCAAAAGCGCCGACAGCCAGCGCCGGCGAACGGCTTCTCCGCGCTGGCTGTCGGCGCTTTCGAGCTGAGTCCCGGAGCGAATTCGCTCCGGGACTCAGCTCAAAAGCGCCGACAGCCAGCGCCGGCGAACGGCTTCTCCGCGCTGGCTGTCGGCGCTTTCGAGCTGAGTACCGGAGCGAATTCGCTCCGGGACTCAGCTCAAAAGCGCCGACAGCCAGCGCCGGCGAACGGCTTCTCCGCGCTGGCTGTCGGCGCTTTCGAGCTGAGTACCGGAGCGAATTCGCTCCGGGACTCAGCTCAAAAGCGCCGACAGCCAGCGCCGGCGAACGGCTTCTCCGCGCTGGCTGTCGGCGCTTTCGAGCTGAGTCCCGGAGCGAATTCGCTCCGGGACTCAGCCCCAAAGCGCCGACAGCCAGCGCTGGCGAATGGCTTCTCCGCGCTGGCTGTCGCCGCTTTCGAGCTGAGTCCCGGAGCAAATTCGCTCCGGGACTCAGCTCAAAAGCGCCGACAGCCAGCGCCGGCGAACGGCTTCTCTGCGCTGGCTGTCGCCGCTTTCGAGCTGAGTCCCAGCGAGGCGGTGGGCTGGGAGCCGCAGGTGAAAGGAGCTCGGGCATCGGAGCGCGGCGCCAGGCATTGTTCTCCGGACCCCGCCCCCAGCCTGGAGAGGGAAAGGGCCGCCGGGGGGCTGAGCGGGCGGGGTCCGGAGAACAATGTCCGAGCTCCTTTCGCCTGCGGCTCCCAGCCCATCGCCTGTCTCCTGCTGCCCGGTTTAGCCAGGACACGAGTGGCGAAATGACTTGGAGGAATGTGAAGCTGAAACCGGCCGGTTTCAGCTTCACATTCCTCCAAGTCATTTCGCCGCTCGTGTCCTGGCTAAACCGGGCAGCAGGAGACAGGCGGTGGGCTGGGAGCCGCAGGCGAAAGGAGCTCAGGCATTGTTCTCCGGACCCTGCCCGCAGCCTGGAGAGGGAAAGGGCCGCCGCGGGGCTGAGCGGGCGGGGTCCGGAGAACAATGCCTGGCGCCGCGCTCCGATGCCCGAGCTCCTTTCACCTGCGGCTCCCAGCCCACCGCCTCGCTGGTTGGCTTCTCCTCCTGCTCAGCCTCGCCTCGGCCTTTGTGCGCGGCTTGTCCCGACAGCCCCCCACCCCAGCACTTTGAATCCAGCAGCTTCTGCTGGATACGGGCGGTGGGTGGGACGAGCGGCGCGGAAGCCAGGGGCTATGGCAGCTCGCCCCCCCCATCGCCCGTATCCAGCAGAAGCGGCGGGATTCAAAGTGCTGGGGTGGGGGGTGTCCCGACAGCCCCCCACCCCAGCACTTTGAATCCAGCAGCTTCTGCTGGATACGGGCGGTGGGTGGGACGAGCGGCGCGGAAGCCAGGGGCTGTGGCAGCTCGCCCCGCCCATCGCCCGTATCCAGCAGAAGCGGCGGGATTCAAAGGGATTCAAGGCTAACTTCTGCGCTTGGCTTGAGGACTCAGCTGGGAAGCGGCACGGGTGTTTTAAAAGGTCTCCGCCGGCATGGGGGGCTTCCTACCCCCCCCGAACTCCCAACCCGGGTTTGGGGGGGTGCTAAGAAGCCCTCCATGCCGGCGGAGACCTTTTAAAACACCCGTGCCGCTTCCCAACTGAGTCCCGAAGCCAAACGAACCCGGGTGGCCGGGCAAGCAGCGAGCAAATGGCGGGTGGCCGGGCGAAGGGCGGGCGAACGGAGGGCGAGCGGGTGCTGGGGGGGGGCTTCTCGCCCTCCCGCCAGCAAGAGGGGAAAGACCCAGGGAAGCCGCCCAGCAGCTGATCTGCCCGGCGGGGAACACCATCTACGCATGTGTGGCCATAGGAAAAAAGGGCGCACATGCGCAGATGGTGTTTTTACTTCCGGGTTGAAAAATCGCGATGTAGCCCATTCGCAATGGTCGGGGACGCAATAACCGGGGGATCACTGTATATACAATAGGACGGTAGGCATATTGCAATATAAAAATCTTCTGCACCAGGCAGCAGTAGCACAAAGTTGTGAGTGCATAACAATAGAAGGATGATATTATTAAATAAATATTTTTTTCACAGAGTTCTTTCACTGTCTAATAATGATACCATAATTCTGATGCAATAATATTCTTCATCCAAATAGTTCTGTAAAGACAGTCCTTCCTTCCTTCCTTCCTTCCTTCCTTCCTTCCTTCCTTCCTTCCTTCCTTCCTTCCTTCCTTCCTTCCTTCCTTCCTTCCTCAAATGAAGCCTGAGATTTCTCCTGTTTTCTTTGGGAAAAGAAATGGACATTTTCTCCCTGCCCCAATTGACATAAAACACACCATGTTTAGCTTTTTATTTACAAAATTCAATCATGTCTAAAAACGATTCCTTGCCCAAAACAAAGGCCCTTTAATCTCATCAGGACCTGAAGGAAAATAAATATTCCCTTTGCTAACAAAAGCAGAATGAAAGACACAAAACAGCAGGGACCTACCAGCAATGTAATTGTCCAACATATGCCTAATTAGGGAAAAATCAACAAGGTAGCCCAGAAAAACTGCAAATGTTCTATGTAAATTGGAGACATGCCTAATTTCATCAACATTCTAATGCTTGTTTGCAAAGTATAATAGTTGTTTCCAATGCTGCTTCTAAAAAGACTTGTTTTTCTTAGCAATAAATGTCTTTCATTTTATAAACTAAACCAACCAGATTTTTCCTTCTTATGGTCTTAAGAATTCTGACAACAAACCAAAACCTTGAAAACAGCCCACACCACAGTTCAAAATACCTATAAAACTTACAGATCTTCCCTGATCTAATTCTTCTGTATATTGGAACCCAACAATTGTTGCTTCAATAAAGTTGATCTTCCTCCTCAGAGTTGCACTACAATTTTTCACCACCACAATAGCATGGCAACTCAGGTGGTTCACCCTTTTTTCCTTCCTATCTCTCTTCCCCACTGTTAGGAAATGAGAAACACTGTATCTAGAGAAACTTGAAAATGTATCTGGCAGTTGTGAAGTGGAGAGTCTATGCTCCAAATTTGTCTGTCTGTCTATTTTTTTGTTTTGAAAGGTCATCAAGTCCAACCCCCTGCTTGAGCAGGAAATCCTACAGCATCCCAGCCAAATGACAGTCCAATTTCCTCTTGAAAATGTCCAGAGCAGGCCATTCCACTGGTTGATTACTCTGACCGTCAGGAAGTTCTTCCTTATTTCTAGGTTGAATCTCTCCTTGGTCAGCTTCCAACCGTTGTTCCTCGTCTGGCCCTCTAGTGCCCTGGAATACAGTGTGACCCCCTCCTCTCTGTGGCAACCCCTCATGTACCTGTAGATTGCTATCATGTCCCCCCTGGCCCTTCTTTTCTCTAGGGCTATCCATGCCCAGTTCCAGCAATCTCTCTTCATACGTCTTGGTTCCTACTCCCCTAATCATTTAGGTTGCTCTTTTCTGCACCTTCTCCAGAGTTTCCATGTCTCTTTTGAAGTGCGGTGACCACTTCAATGCAGTACTCCAGATGTGGTCTGACCAGGGCGTTATCATGTTTTCTATCTCATTCTTGGTCCTGTCTATTAGGAATAGGAATAGAAATAGGACTTTCATCTGAAAAAAGAAACTCATATCTTATTATTCTGAAAATCCAAGAAAAGAGAAGTCATGATCTGATCCAATTTTATACCTACTGCTAATATTTTGCTTTAAACTATAATCCCTTTTTATTAATCACACTCCAAAGATTTTTTGTGGGTTAATGATAAAAGTGATTAACTGGCTTGGATACTGAAGAAAATGTCTTCTTCTTTCCCTTCAACAATTTGCAACTATCAAAAAAGACACTGAGATTGGTCACAAAGAACTCAGCACTCAGCACATTATGATAAGGAGAGTTTTTTTCTACGAACTTCCTTAAATTATTTAGAATAATTCCCTTCTCATTTAGAACTATGTAACTTATCCCATATTACTTAAAAGAGGGCCTCAGCCTTTTAGAGAGATAAGAGAAAGAGGGTGAAAAAGGTTTTTGAATTTTATAAATTTTCTAAACTAAATTTAAATTATAAGAACATAAGAAGAGCCATGCTGAATCAGGCCGAAGCCCATCGGGTCCAGCATTCTGTGTCACACAGTGGCCCACTAATTGTCCATGGGGATATTGAGCAAAAAGAGAAGGCAAAACCCTCTCTTTCCTCTGACCCCCAACAAGTGGTACTCAAGGGAAACCTACCTGCCTCAATCAACATAGAGAGGTGGCACATGGACATCCGTTTCAATAACCACCAATACACTTGGCATCCATGAATCTGTCTAACCCTGCCTTGAAGCTATCAAGGCTGACAGCTGTCACAACCTCTTCTGGAAGTGAATTCCATAAACCAATGACCCTCTGGGTGAAGAAATATTTCCCTTGATTTGTCCTCACTTTCTTACCTATGAGCTTTAGGGAGTTATCTGAAATTATCTTGAAGTCCAATGAAATATTACAATAATTACAATGATTGTTTGAAAAACAGAAGTGATGGACAATCACTGATATTAAATTGCAAAGCCTATTATAGCTCGGGGATGCTCTTGCGCTATGTATGAAAGCGCCCAGCTGGGAGGCGGTGTTCTCGCCCCTCCCCACCACCGCAAATGTTGGCCTGGCGATAATTTCGCCGGGTCTCTCAATTTATCAATAACCCTGGGTACATAAATGAATGACTAGTGAGTTGCTAACAACTTAATCAAGCTAAATTTGGAATTCAGTTATTTGGGGGCTTATAGCCATCATTTTCTCAGAGATTTAATCTTTATAAATCATTCTACATTTGCTTGCAAATCAAATACAAAGTTAATATGACTCGACTTTTTCATCTTTATTACTATGATTGAAAAGCAAATCTATTGTTCAGGCCTTGAAAGAAGGCAATAGCAAACTACTGTACTTCTAAAAATCTTCCCAAGAAATTGACTCCTGGTGATTGCAGTCCCCCCAAAATAATTTCAAAGGAGAATACAGTGATCCCCCGATTTTTGCGATCTCGATCTTCGCGAAACGCTATATCGCGATTTTTCAAAAAATATTAATTAAAAATATTTTCCCACCCGATGACGTCACTCTCTTCCTTTCTCATCTTTCTTTCTCTCTCTCTTTCTCTATCTTGCTTCTTCCTCTCTCACACTCTCTTCCTCCCTCTCTCATCTCTTTCTTTCCTTCTCTTTCTTTCTCTATCTCTCCCCCTCTTGCTCTCGAGCGGCAGGCGGCGGGCGGGCGGGCGAGCGGCGGGCGGGCAGCAGCGAGGAGCCGAAGATCGGGGTTTCCCCTTTGTGTGGGCGGCGGGGAAGACCCAGGGAAGGTTCCTTCGGCCGCCCAGCAGCTGATCTGCTCCGCAGCGCCGCAGCAGCGAGGAGCCGAAGATCGGGGTTTCCCCTTTGCGTGGGCGGCGGGGAAGACCCAGGGAAGGTTCCTTCAGCCGCCCAGCAGCTGATCTGCTCTGCAGCGCCGCAGCAGCGAGGAGCCGAAGATCGGGGTTTCCCCTTTGCGTGGGCGGCGGGGAAGACCCAGGGAAGGTTCCTTCGGCCGCCCAGCAGCTGATCTGCTCTGCAGCACCGCAGCAGCGAGGAGCCGAAGATCGGGGTTTCCCCTTTGCGTGGGCGGCGGGGAAACCCTGATCTTCGGCTCCTCGCTGCTGCCGTGCTGCCGAGCAGATCAGCTGCTGGGCGGCCGAAGGAACCTTCCCTGGGTCTTCCACGACGCCCACGCAAACTCCACCATCTGCGCATGCGCAGCCATGGAAAAAGGGCGCGCATGCGCAGATGGTGTTTTTACTTCCGCACCACTACATCGCGAAAAATCGATTATCGCGAGGGGTCTTGGAACGGAACCCTCGCAATAATCGAGGGATCACTGTACTGAGAATTGGCTTGCAATGCTACTTTCCAACTATCATTATGCTACTTAATTTTAAATAAATGCATATGCCAAATAGCTTGCCAAGTTATTGTATATAACTTGTATTGTATACAAGTGGTATATAAAATCCTTTCTCTCCTTTCCCCCTGTATTAAGCAAGAAATAAAATATAGTGAAATAATGATATATTTAGTGATTCATCCTCAATGCTAATTTCAATACAATTTTTGTAAAATGAAGAGATTAATTATATTCTCTGGGAATCAGATCTTTTTTGTACTATTAAGAAAGTGGTAGAAATTGTGGATTGCTATAAACCCCTATTTGATAAGTCAATAATCATACTCATTCACCAGAAGAAATGACTCCATTGACTAATATTATTTGCTATATTTTGAGAGAGAAGTAAAAGGATAGATAAAGGATAAATTTATTGGACGTATTTTTGTGGGTTTTTTTTTTGCTCCCTGAGTAATTATTTTCCTAATGATCCAAATTAGCTATACAAATATCATACATTTGGTGTGATTATATATTGTGGCCAATATATTCCTATTTTCTCTCAAACTGGTCAATGTTTTTAATAAAGTTGTGTTTGGTCACCCTCCCCCATCCCTCCGGAGGCTCTTTGGAAGCCAAAAATGCCCCCAGAGCCTCTGTGCAAGCAAAAAATCTATTGGCTGGCATACACATGCACGTTGGAGCTGAGTTAGGGCAATGGCTCGCGTGCCAGCAAATATGGCTCTATGTCCCACCTGTGGCACCTGTGCCACAGGTTTGCCATCACTGTTTTAGGGCAAGGAAGCAATCAGGCTTATAGGATAAGAACCACATCTTCAAGGATAGGAGGGAGAAGTGGGGATAGGGGCAAAGACCAATCCTGGCTGTAAGGAGGAAAGAAAACACAAACCAATCTTATACAAATGGAGATATGAAACAAGAACTCTACCAATGAGAAACTGCCTGCCCCACAACCCCAGCTGAAATAGTACAAAGCTGTTTTTGTCCCCCCCCCGTCGTCCCCCCCCCCCATCCCCCAATCTGGGCATCATGTTTTTACTCTGCATTGCTCTGAATCCCATACTTCCAACCTTTCTTGTTGTAGCTCAGTTGCTTAGATTACAAATCAGCAGCAGGGAATAAATCAACTTTGACAGGACTTGCTGGGGTTGTAATAGGCGAGTCTTCTTCCTCTCTCTCAGGAAATTTGTGCCAAATTATTATATGTATTTTGTAAAATAAAATAAACACAGCCTCTGACCTAGAAGCAAGTGTATTTCCCAGGGCGTAAAAGTTTGCCCAACCTCATACTTAAAGGTTTGCCCATTCAAATATTCTTTCCCACCAGAAATTGTTTGTGTGTTCACCAGACCTCTGCAAGCAGATATTAAATGGCACGACTGTCAACTGGTCTAATTATACTTATTCAGAAGTTAGTGAAAAGGATCAGTTTGCTCTGAGTCAGACCTACCATTCCTCATACACAATCCTTTCTCTACCTAGTTAATAGATTGCCAGCGTATTTCAAAATGCTCACAAAAATCTTATCAGCCAAGCCTGAGAATGAAAGGTCATTTCTGTTTAAAGGAGATAAAACTCTAGATTTTTTGCTGGTTCTCACAAAGCAATTGATTATGTGGTTTGCCATAGGGCGAAGCGCACTTGGATGATTCATGCAACTAGTTCACCACGTACAAAAGCCAGAGAGGGCAGAGGAGATAAAAATCCTTTATAGTCACATCAACCAGCTCTCTTTATAAATAGCAAAACAAATGCAGCTCACAGCTGGGTTCTCTAATACACTACCGTGTTGCTACAGCAATGACAGCCCAAAAGATATAAAATGTGTGAAGCAAAGCACCAAATCCTGTATTATTACAGTCTAAGGAAAGCACTTTTCAAGTATCATTAAAGCAAGCAGACATCAGCTCCATTTTTGGCTTTTGTTTTTCTATAATATTCCACAATCTGAAACAGTCTGCTTTGCCTTATGGTATAGTAAGGCTACCGACATGGAACTGACGTGGAATAAGCCTTGCTACAAAGTTCAAAGTCTACCAAGCAGTAGTCCTAACGACCCTATTATATGCCAGTGAGACTTGAATAATATACAAGTATACAGGACCCAGATCATGGAGGGCAATATGTTGATTCTGTAAATCACTTAGACAGGGCTGTAAAGCACTGTGAAGCGATATATAAGTCTGCTATTTCTGTAAACCTTTGATTTATAATTGTTCTAAACTTAGCAAAATGTAATAACCAATACTATTCCAGACATGGTTTCAAGTAGGTGTCTTGACTGAAAACTAGAAAATACACCCCTGTTCAAATGACAACTTTATGGTTGCTGAGGAGCTATAAAATCTTATAATGAATCAATTCCATTGTAACAAGCCCAAAGCAATTCAATATTGTTATTATTACTTTTAAGTGGACTAATGGCTTAATTCCATCAGTTCTATTGAGAAAGGCCATTGGAGAAATATTATCAAGATCACAAAGCAATAGGAAAGGGTCATATATAACTTATCGAACACCTACTACAGGTAAAACAAAATGCATGGCTATTTTATGTTACTAGTGAAATCATAGAAAAGTTAAATTCACAACAATTCAGGCAACCTAGCCCATGATGCTTGGTGCTGAAATTAAGTCAAGGTTATTCTTGAAATATGAATGGATGGTAAAGGTGATGGAGTTGGTAGAGATTGCAAATTTGACTTTTCCTTTTAACTTTAATTTTTGTTGTATTTGTATTTTATCTTATAATAAATTTTAATAACATTTTAAAAGGTTGTTTTTAAATTATGCAAAATAATTGAAAACTATAATGCTAGAAAAAATTCTGCATTGCATGATTAAACAATATGACTTTTTGATGTTATGTTTGGCTAGCATATTTAACTTTTTAAAAATATGAGGTTTTACATTGGGTAGTTCACCAGAGGGCACTATCTTTCTAGGATACATGTAGTGGAATACTTATTTTGATTTCAGCAAAGCTTTCAAAAGTCATTTCAATATTGTAACAGCATCTGACATTTTTTAATATCTAAGCTCAATTTACTCTTTTCAATTACTAGATGTAGTAAAATAAATATTTTATCTTGACTCTTCAAAATATTTCTTATAAAAGTATTTTGGATATGATTATATCATGTGATTAGTTCAAAATTGATTCCTCCAGTTCCCTTATCTTTTCTGTCTATATTCCTTGTGAGGATTGTGTAATTATAATATTAAGAGCCTCAAGAGTTTGTGGCTACCATGACAACTATGGATCTCATCCTATTTATTGAGGACCAAACGAGAAGTCATACATTAGATCTGATTTTTATCTTGGGGCCTGGGAGATGTTAATATCTGTCCCTTGTCGAAGTTAGATAACCTTTCTTAGCTCTGGAATCCTGTTTTTGGTGTCCATCCTTTGCTGTTGGAAGGTAGGGCTATTTGATCAGCTGGCCCAGGCAACTGATGGACTCAACTGGATTTCAGAAGTAATCTGTTTTTTTCCTAGAGGCTCTGGAGCCTGAGGTTGTGCAGGGACCATAGTTGTGGTTTGGAATGAGCTTCAACGAGAGCCTTGAATTGGATTGCTTCTCCATGGACTCTCTGTGAGCACAGAACAGTGGTGGATTGCTACCGCCTTTACAACTGGCTTGCTAACTGCGTGCTTTGCTGCACATGTGTGTGCAGTTCAGAAGAAATACATGGTGCATTCCAAAAGTAATGCAATGTTTTTTTTAAAAAAGCAATTTATTGAACAGATTTGCACAGTACTTAAAATTCTTCAAAGTACTGTCCTTGGGCATCTACACATTTTTTCCAGCGACTCTGCCATGACTGGTACGCGCCCTAGAAGGCGTCTTCGGGGACCTCTCACAAGGTCTTCGTCACGGCTGATGGGATCTCTTCTATGGACAAAAACCAGGTTCCTTTCATTGCTGGGAAGAAAAAGAAGTCTGCTGGGGTGACGTCAGGACTATAAGGGTAGGGTGGGGCAGTGTTGGCACCTGGTGTTTGGCCAGGAACTTGCAGACTCGTAGCGCGTTGTGGCAAGGTGCATTTTTTGTCCATAGAAGAGATCCAATCAGCCGTGACAAAGACCTTGCGAGAGGACCCCGAAGACGCCTTCCAGGGAGCGTACCAGTCATGGGAGAGTCACTGGAAAAAATGTGTAGAGGCCCAAGGACAGTACTTTGAAGAATTGTAAGTGTTTGTGCAAATCTGTTCAATAAATTACTTTAAAAAAAAATAATTGCATCACTTTTGGAATGCACCCTGTAGAACTTCCACATTGCAAACTAGGTCAGGAGCAAGGAAAGACCTATAAAGCCCTTCATGGCACCGGACCAGATTATCTCAGGGAACGCCTTCTGCTGCACGAATCCCAGCGACCAGTTAGGTCCCACAGAGTGGGTCTTCTCCGGGTCCCGTCAACTAAACAATGCCGCTTGGCGGGACCCAGGGGAAGAGCCTTCTCCGTGGGGGCCCCGGCCCTCTGGAACCAACTCCCCCCAGAGATTAGAATTGCCCCCACCCTCCTTGCCTTTCGTAAGTTACTTAAAACCCACCTCTGCCATCAGGCATGGGGGAACTGAGATATTCTTTCCCCCTAGGCCTTTACAATTTTATGCATGGTATGTCTGAATGTATGTTTGGTTTTTACTTTAATGGGTTTTTAATTGTTTTTACTATTGGATTATTGTGTATATTGTTCTATTATTGTTGTTAGCCGCCCCAAGTCTCCGGAGAGGGGCGGCATACAAATCCAATAAAATAATAAATAATAAATAAATAAGGAAAACAGCTGTGGCGTGGCAATTCATTATGCTGCCCCTGATTAGGTGGGCTTCGGAAGCAGAGGTAAAGGTCAGTATAACAGGTGGGGCCACTTTCATGGAGGCAGTTAACAGGTTCTCTCTAGGCTTGGAGGCAGAGCTAACAGTTCAGATGAAAGTCCACAAAGTCCACAATGTCAGGTGGAAGGTACTGAGTCCACAAAGTCAGGAAGAAGACATATAAGTCCAATTAATAAAATAAATAAATAAATAAGCAAGCAGTCCTGCAAATTCCAAATGTCTGTACTGGTACACCAAGCTCTACCATTCAGCATTTGTTCCCGGATATATAGGTTGAAAACTAGGGGTGACACTGCAAAGCCCTGACACAACCCACACTACAGGGACTTAAGACTTAATATCTCCTTCCTCCCAACACCAATTGGAGTTAGCTACAGGATAAGGACAAGAACCGTTACAAAACAGAACCTCCAGTCTCAACTCCGGAACCATCAAAGAAAGATATCAAAACCATGTAATCATTTTCAACTTCCGTTTCCTCTGTGTAGCGTTTTCGTATTTTTGCATCAAATTATGTTTTCTCATGACCTGAATGCGCATGCACAGATAACAAATTATCTGCATTTTCATCAGATGTCTTTTCTAAGAAAGCATCCTTGTTGCTCATGACCAAAAATCGCAGGTGAGACTGAAAAACATAAATGATTTGAACAAGGAGCATAATATTGATCTTGTGAACATTTTTAGCTGAATCAAGTAATTTACAGCATTGAAAATATTGCTATGCAAAATGGACAAAGGAACAAACAAAGGAATTTCTGTGAAAACCTGTTATTTAGGACCAAAAATGCAGTTATACATATGCCCACCAAAAATAGCTGAAGAGTACCGTGTTCAGTGTTAATGAATTCCTTAGCAGCTGTTGTTTTGATTCTGTTAACTTCTCCCTAATGTGAGTCTCTGAAGGATAGTTATCACACCCACAGCGGGAAGCTGTTTATTGGAATAGTCATACTGAATGCAGATACTTTTGCTCCAATAGTCTACTTTGCTTTCTAAGGCAGAAAGCAATATTACAGGAGAGCTAGTTGTAGAAGAAAAAGAAAGAAGGATAAAAATATCTATACCGTATTTTTCAGAGTATAAGACGCACCCTTTTCCTCTCTAAAAGAGGCTGAAAATTTGGGTGCGCCTTATACTATGAATGTAGCTTTTTCAAAGCTTCCCCCCCAGCCCTAACGAGGTGTTAATGATCTTCCCACTCTTACTTTGCAAACTCTTTCATGGTTGCTCTCTCCAAATAATGTTTTTCCAGCCCTAAGTCTTTGCAGGTTTTTCTCATTGTTCTATTTGCTCCAAATAAGTTTCTTTCCAGCCCTAACAAGGTGTTACCAATCTTCCCAGTTCTTAAAGGCTTGTAGCTCCTTCATTGTTACCCTCTGAATAAGGTTTTTTAAAGCCCTAACCAGGGGATAAAATAATGTGCTGAACCTGACCAGACTAAGGATGCTAGGCAGATGAATACCTGGTAGGCAGATTCTTTTCCCCATTTTCCTCCACCAAAACTAAGGTGTGTCTTATACTCCAGTGCATATTATACTCCCAAAAATATGGTAATAATAATAATAATTTATTAGATTTGGATGCCGCCCCTCTCTGAAGACTCGGGGCGGCTCACAACAATAATAAAAAACAATATTATAGCGAAACAAATCTAATATTAAAAAAGAAGCATCTAAAACCCTATAAAATTAAAAAACAAACAACACATACATACCAAACATAAAATATAAAGAGGCTGGTGGAAAGGTGTCTCAACTCCCCCATGCCTGGTGGTATAGATGGGTCTTGAGTAGTTTACGAAAGACAAGGAGGGTGGGGGCAGTTCTAATCTCTGGGGAGAGTTGATTCCAGAGGGCTGGGGCCGCCACAGAGAGGGCTCTTTCCTTGGGGCCCGCCAAATGACATTATTTAGTCGACGGGACCCGGAGAAGGCCAACTCTGTGGGACCTTATCGGTCACTGGGATTCATGCGGTAGCAGGCAGTTCCGGAGGTATTCTGGTCCAATGCCATGTAGGGCTTTAGAGGTCGTAACCAACACTTTGAATTGTGACTGGAAACTGATCGGCAGCCAATGCAGGCCACTGAGTGTTGTAGAAACGTGGGCGAATCTGGGAAGCCCCATGATGGCTCTCGCGGCTGCGTTCTGCACGATCTGAAGTTTCTGAACACTTTTCAAAGGTAGCCCCATGTAGAGAGTGTTGCAGTAATCGAACCTCGAGGTGATGAGGGCATGAGCGACTGTGAGCAATGACTCCCTGTCCAAATAGGACCGCAAGTGTTGCACCAGGCGAACCTGGGCAAACGCCCTCCTTGCCACAGCCGAAAGATGATGTTCCAATGTCAGCTGTGGATCAAGGAGGACGCCCAAGTTGCGAACCCTCTCTGAGGGGGTCAGTAGTTCCCCCCCCAGGGTAATGGACGGACAGATGGGATTGTCCTTGGGAGGCAAGACCCACAGCCACTCCATCTTGTCTGGGCTGAGTTTGAGTTTGTTGACACCCATCCAGGCCCCAACAGCCTCCAGGCACCGGCACATCACTTCCACTGCTTCCACTGGTAATTGTTTCTGGCCTCCAGAAGGCCTCTGGGGGGCAGGGGAAGGTGTCTTCGCCCTCCCCAGGCATTGAATTATGGATGTGGGCACTCACGCATGTATGATAACATGCACGCACGCTCTTTCAGCACCCGAGGAAAAAAAGGTTTGCCATCACTGCCCTAGATAGAGGCAAACAGAAGTCACTGATTTATTCTGAGTACAGTATTCATTTTCTAAGAAGAACAACACTGGTATAACCATTTTTGTCTCTGCTGAAAATGAATTAAGCTTCAGGTACTAAGCTGGTTTTGGAGCATGATTAGAAAAACCAAACACCTGAATTTTTCATAGAGTCTTTTGAAAGCTATCAAGTTGTATATGTGTGAAAGGAGGACTTTGGGCCGGCAGGTTGTGAGACAGGAGGAGTGGGATGGGAAGAGTGTTTTTTCTTTCCAATAACCTCTCTGAAGTGTCACAGTGAGGTTTCTGGCAGCAGCTGATGACTGTATGTGTCATCTTATTTGGTCCTTCGACTTTGAATTAGGTGCTTTTCAACAATAACAGAGCAGGTGGCTGGAATAATAGTTCTGGGTTAAATTCTAGAACATTAATTCCTATTTTAATTTAATTTTATTTATTGATTTTGTCCAATACACAATGAAGGTTTTAGTGGATATACACATAGTAAAATACATGATGAAGGTTATATAGAGGATTTACTCATAGTAAAATATATCTAAGAAAGAATAGAAGATATAGGAATAAAACATATCAATGAAAGAATAGAAGAAGAGATATAGGAATAGAGGAAAGGTATAGGAGATATAGGAGAGCAATAGGACAGGGGACGGAAGGCACACTAGTGCACTTGTACTTGCTCCTTACTGACCTCTTAGGAATCTGGATAGGTCAACCATGGATAATCTAAGGGTAAAGTGTTGGGGGTTTGGGGTGTCGGGATTTAGAAGACCCCCTTACCTTAGACAAGGCGCTCAGCCCGTGAGGAGTGAGCCGGGAGCTTCCAGAGGGGATGAATAGTGAAGTACAGACAAGCATGTTCGAATGAACAAGTTACTTTTTATTAGAAAAGTATAAAAACAATAAATGTCTGGAGAGACATGAAAAGCACATCCTCTAGGTAGGATGTATAGAGAAAAAAGATGTCCTCTGAATAAGGACGGCCCTTCTTCTTGGAGAAGGACAGGATGTGAGCAAACAATTACATCACACAGGAGGAGCTACCTTACTAGACAGAATTAACTCTCTAACTACTGGATGTTTCTCAATGTCATGGGGGCTGGCAATTTCCAGCGTGACACCCCTTCTTTGTCAGTCATCAGAGACAAGAGGGACATCTGGACATCAAGACATCAATTCACTTAAGGCACAATTTGTTGGTGAGGTATTCATGTTGATCAGCTGGCAATGGCTTATTCAGCAAGTCAGCGATCTGCTCAGTAGTAGCCACATACTGAAATTTCACGAAACCATCTTTCACCTTCTCTCGGATATTTTGATACCGGATGTGAATGTGCCGTGAACGAGCTCCAACAAATTCAGCTTCAGCAATGAATGCAACTGAAACATTATCCTCCATAATAACAATTGGTGTCATAGGACCTTTCCAAATACTATCAATGAGAGGAAAAAGAGACATTAATGCATTACAGCAATCAGAAACACATGCATATTCAGATTCAGTTGAAGAGCAAGAAATGAACTTCTGCTGCCTAACTTTCCAAAAGAAAGGACAACCATTTAAAAACATGATATAACCAGAAGTACTTTTTCGTGTTTCTGTGTCACTTGCCCAGTCAGCATCAGCATAACAAATCACTTCAGGGTACCCAACATGATCTGGCTCAAGGTACAGCTTCTTGCCTTTCGTGAGCTTCATGTATTTTAGCAGCTTCTTTATGCAAGACCAATGAAACGTGGTAGCCTTTCCAACGTATCTGGACAGTAGATTCACACTCAGTGAAATGTCAGGTCTCGTCCAGCTGCTGATGTACAATAGCGATCCAATCACTGACCGGTACAATGTTTTGTTCTCAAAATCAGGATACTCTTCTCGGGTTAACCTGTAAAAGTCAGTTTGCATAGGAGAACGACAAGTATGCGCATCAGACATGTTACAATTTTGTAAAAGCTGGTCAACCTTACTTTCTTGTGAAAGAGAGAACCCCTTCTCAGTTTTCTCAAACTGAACACCTAGATAATCATTGATATGCCCTAGGCTTTTCAAGGTGAAATGTTTCTCAAGGCCCTTAGCAAAAGTTTGACTAGTGCTTTCATTGAGACCTACATAAACAATATCATCAACATAAACAAGAACAATTTCATAAGTCTTACCTTGCCCTTTTGTGAACACGCATCCATCAGATTCGGACTTAATAAAGCCCATTGAATTTAGCTTTTGGGATAATAATTTGTACCAGCAGAGGGCGCTCTGTTTGAGGCCGTATAAAGACTTGCTCAGAAACCAAACCTCTCCTTCTCGGTTCTGGAATCCAGGAGCACCCTTGACGTAGATCTCTTCATTCAGATCAGCGTTCAAATAGGCAGTCTCTACATCAAACTGGAAAACTTCTAAACCCAAAGCAATAGCAGTGATTAGGGCAATCTTGACACTTTCATTTCTGACTGTGGGTGAGTATGTATCTGTGTAGTCTTCGGGATAAACTTGAGAAAATCCTTGAGCTACAAGCCTAGCTTTGTACAGCTTTTCCTCATTAGGCTTTTGTTTGACTTTATACACCCAGCGTGTGCCAATGACTTTCTTCTTGTTAGGAGGCTCCACCTTCTGGAACACATTAAGTTTCTTTAAACAGTCCAGTTCGTGTTCCATAGCCTCATGCCATTTTTCTTGTTCAGAGTCAGGCAAAAGTTTGATCTGGTGAAAATGATCAGGTGGAAGTGTAAGATTGTTACACATGAAAAGATAAGGAGAGTCAGATACTTGCTGTGCAAATCTCTTTGGAGGAGTTCCTTTGGTAGTTCTCTTGGAACGTCTGGGAACGCTGGTCCATCCTTCATCATCATCTCCGCCTTCAAGTTCATCACCAGAGGTTTCCTCGGCAACTGTCGAAGGCTGTTCATCATCTGGAACATTTGGAATTTCTGGCACAGCTTCCTGGGCTTCAGGACTCTGCACACTTTCCTTAGGGAAATAAACGGAAGTATCATTACTATGTATACTGGACCAATTTGTGTCTTCCTCAAATTTGGCTGAATTAGAAATATAAACTCTGTGATGAGAGTCAGCAAATTTGTGGTACTTGGAGACTTCATCAAAGCCGATGAATCTCATTCTTTCTGACACAGGACCTCCTTTTCTTCTCTGTTCAACTGGAATGTTAACAGTGGCATAACAACCAAAAATGTAAATGTTTTGAATGTCAGGTTTCTTGCCATGGAGCAAGTAATAAGGAGTGTCTTGAATGACGCTACTCCATGTTCTGTTAACAATGTAATTAGCATACCTCAATGCTTCGCCCCAGTATGAAAAGTCCACGTTTGCATCCTCAATGAGACAACGAAACATTGTCTGCAGGATCGCGCTTCTGTGTTCGCATACATCGTTGTGCTGCTGGGCTCCTAACGATGAGGTCTGCCTTAGGATCCCATTCCTGGCCATCCATCCTTGGAACTCTTGTGACATAAGTTCGCCTCCACGATCACTTTGAATCCGCTCGATCCAGACGTCGTGTTGGGTAAGTATATCTGCAGCAAAGCCTTTAAAAGCCTCAAACGCCTCTGATTTTTGTTTTAAAAGAAAAACAAAGCCAAATCGTGAGTAACTGTCAACTACAGTTAAGAAGTACTTACGTTTACCAACAGTAGGCCGAAATGGACCGACAACGTCGGTATGGACCAATTCAAAGATGCGTGTACACTGGCGGACAGGAAATCTGGGAATTGTGAGATCCTGAAGTATGGCAGTGTTACAAATTCTACAATCAAGGTAAACTTTGCAAGCCCCATCAATTGTGAACCCATCAACATATTCAGACATCTTTGCTAAGACGGGGTAAGAAGCATGCCCCAAGCGACGATGCCATCTGTGAATGCACCTGGAATGAAAAGATTTGTTTGTTAACATATGTTTAACATTTTTAACAGCATTAGGAACCTCAGGGGTTTCATTGGTTTTAGGAACCTTTGAACTAGCGGTGGCACCAGGGTTTCTCTCTGGACCTGTGCATTCGCCCTTTGGAACGCTTATACTTACACTACCTTTGCTGGCAGGTTTGGGTTGCAAATAAAAAACACCTTCGATGGGGATGGCAGTAGCAAGAAGTTTGCCATCCTTGAAAATGTTAGAGTCTTTGAGTCCAAAGTTCATTACAACCTTCAATTCTTCTTTCAGGCAATATCCACTAAGGATGTTGTTCTTGGCAGTTGGAACGTAGAAAACATTTGAGATAAGGGAGTCCAGTTCTTTGACGAAGACTTTTCCTTTTCCTTCCACCTTGGAACGTAGACCACCAACTCCATACACTTCTTTGACATCTGTCGGGTGTAGCTCACTGAAGGATTCCTTCCGGTACGCGATGTGTGCCGCTGCTCCACTGTCTAGGGTCCATAACTCACGAATGTCGTAGAGTGGACTCTTGTCAGGAACAATGCTGAGGTGGATGGTACCAACATAAGTAGGTTTCTCATCTTTTGAGTCTTTGGGAGTTGACTTTGCAGCTCCAGAACTCTTTCCTCTGGATCCTTTCTTGTGTGCGCCTTTAGGCTGGGTTGGATAAGGTGGATGATCAGTCTCGCCAGACTTCACACTTTGCACATCAGGAGATTTGCGAGTGTCATCCTTCTTAAAAGGTTTCTGGCGTGAGTACTTTGGAGTACTTGTTTTCTGCTGACCGCCCTTGGCCAAGTTAGATTTAAATGCTGCTGACATAGGTCTAAGGCCAGTGTTCAGCAACTCTGCTTCTTCAGTTAGCATGTTACAGAGTCTCTGAGTAGATTTCTGGGCCATTGGGAGTATGCTGAACTTGTAAATAACTTCCTTCCATTCAGGACCAAGAGAAGTTATAATAGCCGCATTTACTTGATTATCATCATAGCGGTATCCTCTTTCTTCTAAATCTTTATGCATTGTAAGGATTTTAGAAAGGTGAGGTGCAAGTTCGCCCCCTGTTGGAAGTTTAGTATTATTAAACTTGGCTATCAGTATGTAATTGCTTTCATCTGATATTGGCCTAAACATGCCATCTATTGACTGCAATATCTGAGCTGAAGTAATGTCATGTGTGTCATATCTCTGTGACAACTGTGAATCCATGCTCATGAGAATGAGTAGCTTGGCTTTTATGTCAGCTTCCCTTTCTTCTGCAGTCCAGCGCCTTACTGGTGGATTATGAACAATCCCATCTATGTCATGAGCCAGTAGGTGCAAATTTATTCTGTGAAGCCACTTCCTATAATTGTGTCCATTAGGTAACAGCACAAACTCACCTTTCAGAACAGAGGAGGTGATGGTCTGTCTTGCTGGAGCAGTCATCTGGACCGCTTGGAGCGGTTGGGGTTGAGCCCCTACCCCTCCTGACAAACCTTGTGGCTGTACCACCTGGGGAAGTTGTGCAGGCATCTGTGGAATAAAAGCTGGAGGTATCTGCGATGAAACAGAAGTACCTGGAACATATGGAACATTTCTTTGCAATTCAGCAGCCATATCTGCCTGGGAAAGTCCCTGTCTGGCTTCTGGCAATGGTTTTTCCTTTCGGACGTTCCATCCACTAGTGGCCGCTGTTGCGTAACTTGCAGCAGTGGGGGAAAGCCCCCCTTTTCGGCTTGCAGCAGCTTCAAACTGCGAAGGAACCATTTTTTTTTCTTCGAGCTGGAGAGCCCTCCCTTGTTCAAAAGGAATGTGCTCTATGTGAGAGCGTGATGGGAAAAAATGTGTGACCACAGGAGGATTTACGATGTGCCCATGCGTATCTTGGGGTGAGTGGGAGGAATGGATTCCTTCTATCTCTCCCTGTGGAGAATGAGCACGTGAACTGCCTCTCAGGGACATAAACTCCATTTTTTCTGCAAGAAGTTTAAGCTGAAGTTTTTTCAGAGATCGTAATTCAGTTCTGACTTCATCAGCCTTTTTAAAATAACTGAAATAGATTTCTTGCTGCTCTATAGTTTTCATTGTAGGAAGGTTTTCAAAACGGAGACAGACTGATTCTAAAGAATTTATCTCCTTCTCATCCTTCTCAATAAGCTCTTCAATTTTCTGCAGATTTAAGGAAGTTCCTTTTATTTTAGCAGAAGTGAGAGAGCTAAAATCATCTAGGTGCCTTGTCTTGGTTTTAGCCTTAACGTGGGTCCCGGATGATTGCGAGGGGAACAGAGTTAACGTCTCCTCCTCCTCATCTTCGCTAGGATTAATGGAAAGACTGCCGGAGGGCTCACCCTGGGTAGATTTACAATCCTTTTCCCTGGTTTCTACATCATCAATCAAGTAAGATTCACTTACGGTTCGTTGAGTGCAGGGGTCAGCTAGAAGAAGTTCCTTCTCACCTTGCAGAGACATAGTCGGATTCCTTTTACAATCGGTTACACGAATTGTCTCCTTGAGTTGGGCCAGCTGGTCACTCGAGAGAGAATCAACGTATGACTGCGTGAGAGGATTACGTTTCTTTTTCGCTGGCATCAGGGAAAAATTCCTAGGAAGCTTACGGGGTGTAAGCGGGGTCTGTTACTTCAATAATAACCGTGCTCGGCCACCATGTCGGGATTTAGAAGACCCCCTTACCTTAGACAAGGCGCTCAGCCCGTGAGGAGTGAGCCGGGAGCTTCCAGAGGGGATGAATAGTGAAGTACAGACAAGCATGTTCGAATGAACAAGTTACTTTTTATTAGAAAAGTATAAAAACAATAAATGTCTGGAGAGACATGAAAAGCACATCCTCTAGGTAGGATGTATAGAGAAAAAAGATGTCCTCTGAATAAGGACGGCCCTTCTTCTTGGAGAAGGACAGGATGTGAGCAAACAATTACATCACACAGGAGGAGCTACCTTACTAGACAGAATTAACTCTCTAACTACTGAATGTTTCTCAATGTCATGGGGGCTGGCAATTTCCAGCGTGACATGGGGATGACACTATTGAGTCCAGTAATGAGTTCCACGCTTCGACAACTCAGTTACTGAAGTCATATTTTTTACAGTCAAGTTTGGAGCGGTTAATAGTTTAAATCTGTTGTGTGCTCTTGTGTTGTTGTGGTTGAAGCTGAAGTAGTCGCCAACAGGCAGGATGTTGCAGCATATGATCTTGTGGGCAATACTTAGATCATGTTTAAGACGTCTTAGTTCTAAGCTTTCTAGGCCCAGGATTGAAAGTCTAGTCTCGTAGGGTATTCTATTTCGAGTGGAGGAGTGAAGGGCTCTTCTTGTGAAGTATCTTTGGAAATTTTCAAGGGTGTTAATGTCTGAGATGCGATATGGGTTCCAAACAGATGAGCTGTATTCGAGTATGGGTCTGGCTAAAGTTTTGTAAGCTCTGGTAAGTAGTGAGAGATTGCCAGAGCAGAAGCTACATAGGATTAGGTTTACAACTCTTGAAGCCTTCTGGGCTTTGGCACTTAAATCTTTTGTTATTAGTATACCGAGGTCTTTAACCGAGTGGGGGTTATCTCTGATAATTTGATTATTCAGTTCGTATTTGGAGTTCAGATTCTTTTTCCCAATGTGTAAGACAGAGCATTTGCTAGTTAAGATTTGGAGTTGCCATGTGTTAGACCACTCAGAAACAGAGTTCAGGTCTTTTTTGGAGAGTAGTTGTGTTATCGGTGGTGTTGAAGAGTTTTACATCGTCGGTGAAGAGGACACAGTTGCTTGTGATGTAATCGCAAAGATCATTGATGTAGAGAATGAAGAGTGTTGGTCCCAGTACACTACCATGGGGAACACTGCTTTTAACTGGGACGGGGTGGATATGGTGCTTCCTATTTTGACCACTTGTTGCCTGTTAGACAATTCCTTGTTTCAGACAGTTTTACATGTACTTTCATTTTTAAAAGCTGTATTATTTTATGGTTGTATTTAAACTGTACTGTAAGCTGGTAACAGATATGAGAATTATACTGAGGCTGAGACCATACATAAAAGTAGTCTGTGAGATAGTACGATTTATCATAATTTATCATCCTATTTCACAGCAACAAAAACCAAAAAAACCCATTTACTTGATACCTATAAAAATAAACTCTTGCTTCTCCCACAGTTCTTGCAACAGCAATAGAAAGATTCAATCAAAGTGCAATCAGTTTGCTGCCCAGCTCATCATACAATCTAATATTCCACTGCAGACGCCAATTTCATTGATACACAAGCCAGCAGTTCAATGCATTAATCTCATTCTGCTTTTCCACAGCAAAAAGAACATAGAAAATGATATTGAAAAAGTGCTAGTTATGAGCATGAGTGGACTTCACAGACATAGAAGGGACTCACTCCCCAAACATAGAGTTGAGTGTAGCTTCTGTGTGTGTCAGGCTGAAGCCATTGTTGACTTGAAGACTTTGGCCACACTTTATTTATTTATTAATTAGATTTGTATGCTGCCCCTTCTCTGAGGACTCGAGGTGGCTAACAGCATATAATATAACAATACATTACAATGAAAAATCTAATTAAATTTAAAATTACAATCTAAAAATCTAATATTTTAAAACATTCATACCAGTTCAATCATAAAACATATATCTCATTTCGTTGGCCAGGCGGCTGAGACCTAATTGTCCCAAGCCTGGTGACATAGATGAGTCTTAAGACTCACGAATCTCCAGGGGGAGCTGATTCCAGAGGGCTGGGCCCCCCACAGAGAAGGCTCTTCCCCTAGGCCCTGCCAAGCAACATTGTCTGGCTGACGGGACCTGGAGAAGGCCAACTCTGTGGGACCTAATTGGTTGCTGGGACTCATATGGCAGAAGGCGGTCCCGCAAGTAATCTGGCCCGATGCCATGTAGGGCTTTATAGGTCATTACCAACACTTTGAATTGTGTCCGGAAACCAATAGGCAACCAAGGCAGTCCGCGGAGAGTTGGAGAATATATTTATATATATATTTATATATATTTATGCTTTAAAATATATTCTTGATGTGGGAATTTGGGAGGGGCCGTTGCATGAGGGATGTAGAGATGTAGCCATAACAAATTCCTTCTAGATTTGCAATGTCATCCTTTGTTCAGCACCTGCCTGGAAACTGATGGGAGTAACGGACACATTGGCAGAAGACTGGTCAATGTGATGAACTTGTGGGTGTGGGAACAAGGGAATGAACTTTAAACTGGATGGAGAAACCCTGGTAATAGTCTTAATTCGGGTTTCTCACAGATGTGCCGATCGGTTTCCTGTCACAATTCAAAGTATTGGTAATGACCTTTAAAGCCCTACATGGCATTGGGCCAGAATACATCCGGAACCGCCTTCTACCGCACGAATCCCAGTGGCCGATAAGGTCCCACAGAGTTGGCCTTCTCCGGGTCCCATCGACCAAACAATGGGGAAGAGCCTTCTCTGTGGCGGCCCCGGCTCTCTGGAATCAACTCCCCCCAGAGATTAGAACGGCCCCCACCCTCCTTGTCTTTTGCAAATTACTCAAGATCCACCTTTGTCGCCAGGCATGGGGGAGTTAGGATATTCCTTCCCCTAGGCCATTACAAGTTATGTATGGTATGTTTGTGTGTATGTTTGGTTTTTATAATAAGGGTTTTTAGTTGTTTTATTAAATTGGATTGTTACATGTTGTTTTTTATCATTGTTGTTAGCCGCCCCGAGTCTGCGGAGAGGGGCGGCATACAAATCCAATAAATAAATAATAAATAATAAATAAATGGCTCTGTTAATAAATTGGAACTTTGAGGAATGCTGTGCCTCGGACTCTGTTTTAATTTTGGATGCTATTTGGAACTCTGACAGTGTGTAGGGTGATTACAAACAGCTGAAAAAGTGGACAGTGCCTGACTGCTTTCCCAAACTGTGCACTGATGATTTGTTCAAAGGACCGAGGAAGCAACTACAGTATTTAACTAGATCTAACCACCGTCAAATTGCATTGAAGAAATCGGATATGGAAATGACAGCTTTCTAATTCATGGTTGTAGGAATAATTTCTTTTTGTCTTTGAAATGCCTTTGTTACCTTCCAAAGGCTGGTTAATGAGTACTCTAGCAGATTGTGTAATTTTTTTTTAACGTCCTATATTATAATCTTCTCAAATGCTTGAGACAACGATATGGAATACCATGAGATTGTATTGCAATGAATCAAAGATTCCAGACTCAGGATTAAAGGTAAAACAAGTCAAATTAATCTTTAGATATTTGAGCGTAAGGTTGGGTCGAGTCAGTGGTGAAATCCAATTTTTTTTACTACCGGTTCTGTGGGTGTGGCTTGGTGGGACTGGTGTGGCTTGATGGGCATGGCCTGATGGATGTGGCAGGGGAAGGATACTGCAAAATACTCATTCTCACCCCACTCCTGGGGGAAAGATACTGCAAAATATCCATTCCCACCCCACTCCGGGGCCAGCCAGAGGTGGTATTTGCTGGTTCTCCAAAGTATTCAAAATTTCTGCTACCAATTCTTCTAACTACTCACAATTTCACCCTAAGTTGAGTATCATTTCTGTCCTTAGCCCATTCCTAAGGAAGGACTCCCTCTGTTGTGTCTAGAGGACAGTTTGATATGGGCTTCTCGCCCCTATGTTTTGGGCGGGAAAATACAGGGTTTGGATTGGTTGGCTCAGCCTGGCAACAAGGGTATAAATAGCTGATTATTGTTAGCAGTTCCAGTTACCGGTTATCATTGTTACAAGTGAAATAAACCTTACGAGTTCCTTGGCCTACGGTGTCCTTATTTGCCAGATGTAAAACCCTCTTTTCCCATCAAGTACAGTCTTCCTTGTAATTGGCTGAATATAATTATAACTATGCATAATTATAGAAAAATAGGCATATCCGATGCACTGGAGTCTGGCTTTGTAGGAATATGGCTTCAGTGTTGTACACATACAGGTTGTGGTGCTTTTCCAGGGAACCATATAAAGATACTATCTGCTGCATTTTTATTCCTATATAATCTGCTATGATAATTAATTTATATTTTAAAAGTTAATAAAGAACTGGTCTTAATTTAGAGAGTGGTTGTCAGACTTCTGAGAAGTTATTTAGACCAGGCGTCACCAGCCTCTGGGTTGTGGCCTGATAGTGGATGATGAGGCCATGGAAACAGCTGATGAGCAGTGAGTGTGTGTGTGTACTGTCCATTTAAATGAGTGGCATGCACACATGCACAATGCTTGCACAAATGGAACTGCGTGTATGTTTGTGCCGCTCGTTGGCTGCTCACAAGGAACCGTCTCCTCTCCTACTCCCACCAGTCTGCAAAGCCAGAAATGTGGGGAACTTTGATTTAGGCCACCTTTTGATAGAAGTACCTTTTTAATAATTTTGATAATTTTGATATCTTTGTGATTAGAAATGGGCACCTACGATTGTTAGCACTTGTATGATATTTAGATCTGCTGTGATTGAATTGAATTATCTTATTTAAACCGAATTACTTAGTTTATTGCATTTATAAAATATTCATTAAAAATTCATAGCATTTTAAAAAATAATTATTACTTCAGTTATTCTTTAAGTGCTGGTTTGTTCTAAGTGCTACTAATTCCCAAACTGCTTTTAACTGCTTTTTTTTTTTGTTGATAAGCTTAGGTCTGGTAAAGGGGAATTTTATTCTTGAGAAAGAATGATTAGGTGGAACTCATATGGGGGAACAGCTACACACAGATGATTTGTAACTCAAGAAAAGGAGGTGGGAGTTCAGAGGTGGGCTGCTACGGGTTTGCCCAGGTTCAGGAGAACCCATAGCTAATGTTAGGTCTGGTTCGGAGAACTTCCAAATCCCATCCCTGGCAGGGTCCTCCCATCCCACCTCTCCCCTCCCAGGAATCTCCACGCACCCCATTTTGGATGTGAGGTAACTGCAGGGTCCATGCGGAAGCTCAGAGAGAGGGGAAAATGGGCCTCCCAGAAGCTCCAGAAGGCCTTTGGAAACTGAGGGAGGCAGTTTTCACCCTCCCAGAGGCTTGAGGAAAGCCTCTGTAGTCTCTGGGGAAGGCAAAAAGGCTCCTCCCCACCCTAGTGCAGGAGACTGACTAGGCCACCCTTACCATGTTTATGTCCACTGGGCAGAGAACCTATTGCTGAAATTTTTGATTTGGATGGAATGGGATGGTGGAGATCCTAGGAAAGGATTTGTGGGCTTGTGATGCTTAGGCAAGTACAATGACTTAACTATTGTCTAATTCACCTGCATCATGACAGTTAATCAGAACAAGGAGAAAATCACAAATTAATAAGAAAACTAATCAAGTTCCATACACATTAAGAATCGGTTCTCTAATGAGAGCCCTAGAGCTAATAGCTCTGATCCCATTCACCTTTATACTGGTATTTAATATACAGTGGTACTTCTACTTCTGAACTTAATTCGTTCCGAGACCAGGTTCTTAAGTCGAAAACTTTGTAAGAAGAAGCAATTTTTCCTATAGGAATCAATGTAAAAGCAAATAATGTATGTGATTGGGGAAACCACAGGGAGGGTGGAGACCCTGTCTCCTACCAGGAGATTCCTAGAGAGGCCCCACAGAGGCTTCTCTCTGCCTTTTCCGGCTCAGTTTCCTCCCAGGAGATTCCTAGAGAGGCCCCACAGAGGGTTCTCCCTGCCTTTTCCGGCTCAGTTTCCTCCCAGGAGATTCCTAGAGAGGCCCCACAGAGGCTTCTCCCTGCCTTTTCTGGTTACAGTTTCGGAGGTTCGTGTTTGTAAGTAGAAAATGGTTCTTGAGTAGAGGCAAAAAAATCTTGAACACCCGGTTCTTATCTAGAAAAGTTCGTATGTAGAGGCGTTCGTAGGTAGAGGTACTACTGTACATATAAAATTGTATACTTTTTAAACGCTATACCCTACCCTACCCTATGGAGCAGTCACTCAGAGGATGCACTAAATGTTTGCTTTGTAGATATAGAAAATTTTACCGTTCCATTTATGAATATAAGGAGAGGAACATTTTAAGAATGTCATTTCCTGATCCTGCAAATGTCCGTCCTCAATTCTAAATTCTGCTCATTCAGGTATATTTCAAGGCCCCTTTCAATGGCTACAGCATATGAGCAAACATTTCACCAACCAGAAGGGCCTGTGCCTGTCAGATAAGCATTGCTTGGGTGATTAAAAGCCAAAACTGAAATTTAAAGAGCTTTCTGATTTATAAAGAGCCCCCACAAAGGTCAATTTTTCTATTTTAAACAGATAGCAGAGAAGAGGCATATGCCTTGAATCCAAAAGAATTTAGCGGTGACATACAGGATAGATTTCAACCTATCTATTTCCCCCACCCCACCCGCCCCCAGCATTTATAGCTGAAGCCATCACACCATATATAACCTTTGATTTACTAAATTCAGTTGAAGAGTCATAGAGTCATCTATGTAAGAAGGCATTGGAGAACAGGATGGCTTTAGGCAGTGAAGGGCTGCCCGGCGCTACCGATGAGCTCCTGGAGGTCAGTGCATGCGCAGGTGGTATGCATGTGTCGGCACAAGATTTGGCTTCTGTGCATGTGCAGGAAGTCAAATTTCACACGAGGACACTCGTGCATGTGAAATTTTGGTGATTTTTGCCAATTTCTCTGCTTCTACGCATGCATGGAAACAAAAAAAAATGGCGACAATAGCTAGAGGTATAACAAGCAGGAAGAGGGAGATTGTGATCCCCTTATATAGAGCGCTGGTGAGACCACATTTGGAATACTGTGTTCAGTTCTGGAGACCTCACCTACAAAAAGATATTGATAAAATTGAACGGGTCCAAAGACGGGCTACAAGAATGGTGGAAGGTCTTAAGCATAAAACGTATCAGGAAAAATTTAACGAACTCAATCTGTATAGTCTGGAGGACAGAAGGGAAAGGTGGGACATGATCGAAACATTTAAATATGTTAAAGGGTTAAATAAGGTTCAGGAAGGAAGTGTTTTTTTAATAGGAAAATGAACACAAGAACAAGGGGGCACAATCTGAGGTTAGTTGGGGGAAAGATCAGAAGCAACGTGAGAAAATATTATTTTACTGAAAGAGTAATAGATCCTTGGAACAAACTTCCAGCAGACGTGGTTGGTAAATCCACACTAACTGAATTTAAACATGCCTGGGATAAACATATATCCATCCTAAGATAAAATACAGAAAATAGTATAAGGGCAGACTAGATGGACCAGGAGGTCTTTTTCTGCCGTCAGTCTTCTATGTTTCTATGAAAATCACTGAAATTCTCGTGTGAGATTTGGCTAATACAATATAATGTGCTTAATAAAGTCTGGAAGCGATAATTCTCAAGCTATCACCATAATGGAGCCTGCTCTTTATTGGTTGCAGGTCCTGATGGTTATTGAGAAAGGCACCCAAAGGATTGGCTTAATGACACCTTCCCCCCCCACCCATTGCTCTTCCTGATACTCATCTGCCCGGCTTCTCCCTTTATTCTCCCTGTATTCTGCTTCTGACCCTTCAGGGTCCTGCAGCCTTTGGGCCTGCCCCCCCTGCCCCCAAGGGACCTGCAGCAGGGGTGGGTTCCACTTATATTCCCTACCAGTTCACATCACTTTGGGGAAATGACCCTCTGCTCATGAGCAGAAGCTTTTGTAGATGGTTTTTTTCCAACCACTTTCAAGGAGTGGTGATTAGAGGACCAGTTTTGGGGTGCGGCCTGCTGGCCATTGCTACTGATTCGGTGAATGGGGGCTAATTTCCACCACTGGTTTGGGTGAACCGGTCTGAATTGGCAGCAACCCACCACTGATCTGCCGGCCTTCAGTTTCCTTCCTACACAGCCACTCAGGAACTTGCAGGACTCAGTCTGCTCCTCAGGCATCTCCAGGACCCAGGAACACCCAACTTACCTTTCTTTCCTGTTTTGCCGTGTGTCTAGTTGATGAGGCCATAACAAGGCTGAAATAGATCTCTACTAGGCTCCCTTCCTTTTCACTTATCAGCAAAAATATGTAAATATGTGTGTGTGTGTGTGTGTATATATTCTCCCTTCATTTTCAATTCAGCAAAATATGTTACATTTTTATAAAACATATTTTTGCTGATAATGTAAATTCGATGGAAAACACCACACACACACAGAGACACACACATACACACAGAGGGATGGGCAGCAGGCAGGACAGGGTGGAACACAGTTCCATTGGCGGAAATGAAGATGCTTGAGCAGCTCCAGCTGATCAACGGCTTCCTGGTTTACTGGTCTTGGCTCTCCTTTTCCCCCCTGCTGCTGTGTCTGTGCTCCTTGCTTTTTTCCTCTTTCCTTCTTCCTGGCCTCGGACGAGCTTCCCTCTCTCCTGCCCGCACCCCCTCCAGCCTCACCCGGCCACCTTCCACCTGAGGTGCAAGCAGAAGGCATGGGCGGAAGCGGCGCTGGCAGCATTTATGCTTCTGGCAGCACCCATTCGCCTAGATACCCAGCCTGAGATGAGGGGATGACCAGGAAGAAGAGTGTGGGAAATGCGAAGCAAATTGTCACCCCAGCAAGTGACACTGGTAAAGTTGTAAATTGAGGACTCAACAGTTCACTTGACTGACAGTTCACTTGACAGTTCACGATAATGATCGTTCAAGCCATTCCCACCTGGTCCCATGGCCGGCAAGCCACTCCCACCCAGTCCCATGACCATTAAACCACACCCACAAAATAAGCCACACCCACAGTGTGGCAGTAAAAATTTTGGCTGCCCATTGTATACACAGCATAATTATATTGTATTGCTCCCGTAAAAAGATGTAATTTTATGCCAAAACAGATTGGTAGACAGGGCGAAAAGATGCTGCCTAGGGAATAGTTGGATAAGAGGCAGCATAGCCCTCAGCTGAAGAGTGGAAGGAATTAGAAAGGAACCTCCCTAAATTCTCAGGCTGTAAAGGTGATGGTAGGAAAAATTTATTTTTAGACATTGAAGACTGATGTCACCCTTACCAGTTCTACTGGACAGAAAACACAATGCAATAAACATTAACAGAAAGTGGCATATGCTTCTCCTGTGACTATACTTCAGACATTTATACCAATCTCATTTTTCCTTTACTGCATAAATTCCCAGGGTAGGCAGGACAATTCTATAGCTTTCTGTTTTTAGAAGCCAACCGTGCTACAACATGTAATGTTGTCATGTTCTATGTAGCAGAACTCAAAATTTGTCAGATGATGACCTTTGCCATAAACTAGATTTGATGAGCATCTAGTTCACCATATTAGACTGTTCCACAATTTGATGGATATAGTCTTCCAGGCATTAACCTTTTATGTGCTCTTACACCCACCAAATGCTCCTACTTTTAGATTCTTTTAGACTTTTATTTATAGTGCTTTCTGTTTTAGTATATTCTCATTTTCAATTTCCCCTTTTCTAGACTCTAATGTATCTTCGCTGCATTTAATTGACTGCACATCACTCTCTTTATGATGATCTATGAGTGTAATAAAGATTTAATTTGATTTAGTAGTGAAAATAAAGATGCATTAAAACAATATAGCATTGCCACGCAGTTTTTTTCCTGTATAAGCTGTATCCTGCGTATGTTCCCAACATTTTAGATAAATAACTTAGTAAACATTCCCTATTTTTTTATTGTTTTAGTCCAACCAATCTAAAAAAAATTCTACCTAGATACTATGAAAGAAACCTATAAAATAAATAATAAAGATATACAAGGTACAAATAGCTATGTTCTGGGTTAAATCAAAGGTAATAAAATATAGTCATATTGACATGAAAGCATAACAATGCGTAAGATGTCAGTTGAGCCAATCAAGAAAATCGAAAAATATGTAAGAAATGTTAACTTTCCTCTGTTAATTTATGTCCCTGATTCTAAAGGCTAACCCAAGTTGACAGCAAGTTTACACCACATCTGAAACATGCTGATGCCTGGATTTAGTATGTCTCAAGAAAAGATGTATAGTAGAACTCCTTTAGCAATCAGTTCTTGACATTCTGTCTTAGCACAGGGAATGTATTATTAAAAGGAGTTCTGGGTTTCTCTGAGGTAAAGCAATGTGGCACAAGGAATTAAGGGCTTTGTAGGTCAAAAGTAGCACCTGGGAATTGTGCCCAGAAGAAAGCTGGTATGTAGTAATTTCATGATCCTGTTGACAAGAGGCAAGCTGTCACTTTCTGCACTGTTCTAAATGTCAAAAAAAAAAAAGATTTATTACTTAGATTTGTATGCCGCCCCTCTCCGAAGACTCGGGGCGGGATGGATGAATAAATAAAGATGGATGAATAAATATGGCAAGCCAGTATATTAATAAATATCTGGGAACACAGTGATAAAGCTCATTCCTGAGTCAAGATATCTTTTAAAAATAGGGCCGATATCGTTCATTATTCAAAGGATTTGGCACCCTTCTTTTTATTATATTGTCTACTATAGGATAGTATAGGAATAAGGGCTCACAAGGAAGAAGGCATTGATTTATTTCACATAGCCCTTGAGGGCAGAACAAGAAGCAATGGGTGGAAGCCTGTCAGAGAGAGTTTCAACCTGGAAATAAGATGGAATTTCTTCATAGCAAGAACAATTAATCGATAGAACAGTTTGGTAAGTTATAAGGACCACTACCTGGAATAGGGGATTTGGGCTAAAGACCTCGAAGGTTTCTTCCAGGCCTATGATTCTGTGATTATTATACAAAAGTCTCTTAGTGGTTTACAACAAAACATCATGTTAATTTTTAATAAGTTTTATTAGTAAAGAGTTTAAAACATTGTTCAAAACAGTTGACAATTGAGCACCTATTTTAAAAAACTTGTTTTCTGAGTCTTTTAAATAAAAAGCAAAAAAGCTAAACCCTTCAATTCAGCATGAGATCCATTCCTGGGGTGGCTATAGAAAAGGCTTTACTCGATGAATGAGTCCATAGTAACCGTATGGCAAAACTCATCAAATGCTCTTAATAAGGACTGCTGGTGGTTGTGGTGATGAAATCAATATTAAAATTAGCATTCTCCCTAGTAAGGCTTACTATGCATACATGGACTTATTATATACGGAGATTGCTAATCATTGCAATATTTTTGGCACAGTTACAATATAGATTTTTTAAAAAGTATTTTTTCCAGAGACCACTTTGGTTGTTGAGTTTTGTATCAATTAAAATTTCCTGATGAAAAGTTAGTCCAATTTTAGAGCATGTTGCAATCGCCAAAGTTACCATGTAGGTGTGATGTCTCTCTTGGATGACTCCTCTGATTCTTCCTCAGAGGCCGGCTTGAGGGAGGATGAGCTTGTTCCTGGAACGTCAGAAATGGGGTTAATTTACAACACTGAACTGCCAGCAGAAAGAGATTGACAGTCTTTGGCTGGGGACACCTTGCAGGTCTGTGAAGAGGAGGGGAAGGAGCTGTTGGGGGAAAGATCAGAAGCAACGTGAGAAAATATTATTTTACTGAAAGAGGAGTAGAAGCTTGGAACAAACTACCAGCAGATGTGGCTGATAAATCCACAGTAACTGAATTTAAATATGCCGGGATAAACATATATCCATCCTAAGATAAAATACAGGAAATAGTATAAGGGCAGACTAGATGGACCATGAGGTCTTTTTCTGCTGTCAATCTTCTGTGTTTCTATGTCTTCCCTGGTGGATCTTAGAACATGCAGGGCAGACAAAAGACAACAGCAATGGAGGTCTGCCAGATTACTCTGGAGAAATCCCGCCTGTTTTGATGGGCTGCACCAGAAAGCTATTTAGCATGACAGGCAGAGGAAAAGGTTGTTGGGAACGTGTGTGGTTTACGGTTGCTTGACTTTTGAGAACTTCTCTTGACAAGTACGCTCTTGTGGATGTACTTGCAGTTTTGCCTGGTGACTTCAAGTTTGTTTAATAGAGTTGTTGAAGCAGTTTTACATTTGTTTTATGGACTATTGGCTATTGGCTGATAGGTTAATCTTGGTTTGCTTGTGGCTGGGTTTATTTGGGACAGTTCTGAAGCTGGGTTAAGAGAACTGCTGGGGAACATCAATAAAATTCTCTACGCACTCCATTGAGTGGGGCAGCACAATAGGTCACTTTCTTCCAGGAAGGAATTCTAGCCTAGAGATGGAACTCTTGCCTGACAATCAGGAGGTTGTGAGTTCGATCCTAGGTAAAGGCAGAGGTAGGGTCTTCTGCTTGGGCAGGGTGTTGGACTAGATGACCTGCAAAGTGCATGGCAGGGTCTCAGGTGAGGGTGTGGTCCCTCACCTGGATCAGCATAGAGCTACGCCCATAAGTTGCCCCAGAAGTTTTTCTGACGTCATTTTCCGCCCCGGAAGCAATTGCTTGACCCTGCGGGTCCTTGTTAGGGTTATAGTTAATCATGCTAATTTATGCAAATTTAATTAATAAAAATGACCCAGTTTTAAATCCAGCTCTTGTGTCGTGTCGTTACTCCGCCTCTTCTGCAATAATCTAATATCACTTGAAGCTGGTAAACATGATCTTGGTATTGCCTCAATATGGGGAAAACAAAGAAATCTGGATATATAAGCAACGCCAAATAGCATACTTGCTGTTTCTCGTGAGCGTGACTCCATTTGGAATAGAATTACTAATTCCCTCTCTGGAATTGTGATCACTCATAAACTTGTCTGGGTTCAATTTCAATTTATTATCCCTTATATAAACCATTACAAATTCTGGTAAGCATCCAAGGGAACAAAGGTACTGGAAGATGCTACAGAAAAATAAACTTGAATGTCATCATTATGTTGATAGATTTGAACATCAAGCTCCAAATTCGGATGATTTCTCCAAGCTGTTTCACAAGAGAAACATTGGAAGCAAAATGGAGCTTGAAGGACACCTTATAATAGTTCCTATTTTAAGGACCATTTGTCTTCAGGCGACACAATTTTAAAATCTATTTAGAGAGAGAAATTGAACGACTGCAAAATAGTTCCCTCTATTTTAAGGTATCTCAGGTGATCCAAAATGATATTATGGTTGGCAGTATCAAAAAACTGCAGTACGGAGAGCTGAAGAACCAAATGACTCACACTTCTGTTAATATCAAAAGTGCATCCACTATCAACCCTTTATTCTATAACCCATCTTGAAAACAATTTGAAATTGATTAAATAATTTTCTTCCTCTATTAGATAATACCCCTCCCAGTCCTTTTATGCAACCAAGGAAGGTCAGAAACTAGCTTATAATTGCTCATCATTGAGGTATCTGTGCAGGCTTCTTTAGAAGAGATCAAATGATGATAATGATGATGATGATGATGATGATGATAATAATAATAATTATAATTATTATATATAACATTATAATAATAATGGAACTACCATTTACCAGTGGCAAAGAACTGGTGGGATCATAAGCCCCAAAAAGTGGTCAAAAATGAGGCAAGCAAAAACTACTGTGGGACTTCCGACTTCAGACTGACCGAATTCTGAAGCATAACACACCAGACATCCTGATTGTGGAGAAAAAGAAAGCATGGATCGTCGACATTGCAATCCCAGGGGACAGCAGAATTGAGGAGAAGCAGCTAGAGAAATTAGTAAACTTTAATAGGAAAGTGAACACAAGAACAAGGGGGACACAATCTGAAGTTAGAAACATAGAAACATAGAAGTCTGACGGCAGAAAAAGACCTCATGGCCCATCGAGTCTGCCCTTATACTATTTTCTGTATTTTATCTTAGGATGGATATATGTTTATCCCAGCATGTTTAAAATTCAGTTACTGTGGATTTATCTACCACGTCTGCTGGAAGTTTGTTCCAAAGGATCTACTACTCTTTCAGTAAAATAATATTTTCTCATGTTGCTCTTGATCTTTCCCCCAACTAACTTCAGATTGTGTCCCCTTGTTCTTGTGTATACTTTCCTATTAAAAACACTTTCCTCCTGGACCTTATTTAACCCTTTAATATATTTAAATGTTTCGATCATGTCCCCCCTTTTCCTTCTGTCCTCCAGACTATACAGATTGAGTTCATTAAGTCTTTCCTGATACGTTTTATGCTTAAGGCCTTCCACCATTTCTTGTAGCCCGTCTTTGGACCTGTTCAATTTTGTCAATATCTTTTTGTAGGTGAGGACTCCAGAAACTGAACACAGTATTCCAAATGTGGTCTCACCAGCATTCTATATAGCGGGATCATAATCTCCCTCTTCCTGCTTGTTATACCCTATAGCTATGCAGCCAAGCATCCTACTTGCTTTCCCCTACCGCCTGACTGCACTGTTCACCCATTTTGAGACTGTCAGAAATCACTACCCCTAAATCCTTTTCTTTTGAGTATTTGCTAACACAGAACTGCCAATACAATACTCAGATTGAGGATTCCTTTTCCCCAAGTGTATTATTTTACATTTGGAAACATTAAACTGCAGTTTCCATTGCTTTGACCATTTATCTAGTAAAGCTAAATCATTTACCATATTACAGACGCCTCCAGAAATATCAACCCTATTGCACACTTTAGAGTCATCGGCAAATAGGCAAACCTTCCCTACCAAACCTTCCCCTATGTCACTCACAAACATATTAAAAAGAATAGGACCCAGAACAGACCCTTGTGGCACACCGCTTGTTAGTTGGGGTAAAGATCAAAAGCAACATGAGAAAATATTATTTTACTGAAAGAGTAGTAGATCCTTGGAACAAACTTCCAGCAGACGTGGTAGATAAATCCACAGTAACTGAATTTAAACATGACTGGGATAAACACATATCCATCCTAAGATAAAATACAGAAAATAGTATAAGGGCAGACCAGATGGACCAGGAGGTCTTTTTCTGCCGTCAGACTTCTATGTTTCTATGTTTCTATGAAGATCTAAAAAATCGAGCTGCAACGACTCTGGCATAAGCCAGTGAAAGTGGTCCCAGTGGTACTTGGCACGCTGGGCGCAGTGACAAGGGATCTCACTGGACATTTGAAAACCATCGGAATTGACAGGATCTCCATCTGTCAATTGCAAAAGGCCGCTTTACTGGGATCGGCAAACATAATTCGCCACTACATCATGCAGTCCTAGGTGCTTGGGAAGTGCCCGACTGGTGATGAAATACGAAATCCAGCATAGTGATCTCGTTTGCTGCATTGTATTGACATAATAATAATAATAATAATAATAATAATAATAATAATTCATGAAGCATTTATGATGTTAATTGAAACATTTCTAATAAACTTCCAGTAAGTAGTAATAAACCAAGATAGACAAAAATCAAGAGGATATATAGAAGAGCCTTCTAGTCCAAGCAACATTTCTATGTCATAAATAAAAAAAATGATTCAACGTAACTATACAAGATCAAAGATCCAAGCAATAGATCTACTGGTAGCATTTAGATTTCCCTGTGAGTTTTTATTTACGACTGTCCCCCATAAATCATAAGACTGTGATTTTAAAACAGGACCATGGAAAGAAAAAGCAAGAATATGAGTCAATTGCCTTATAATCCAAAGAATTGCGGAAATCATGGTCTTGCATATTAAATACCTACAGCAGAGTCAGTATTGAAATGCTATACTTACCAGATTCAAGTAATCTTCTGGTGTCTGCTTGCTAGTTGTATATGTTCCTGCTTTATAACCATAAAACCTCCCAATTTGTGGAGTATAACTGGATCTCAAGAATCCCAAGATTGAGGTACATCCTTTCAGCATGAGCTACTTTTCTCAAACCAATGGAAATATTTATTTTATTAATTAACATAGGAATACTTCTATGAACATACAGTATATTTAATGAGAAATAATATTAATTTTATTTCACAAGCATTAAAAGACTTTTAACCCATTTATTAACATCCAATTTTTTCAAATGCCCACCAGGCATCCAGAAAAACCTGAAGTGGTTCAGGGTTTTGAAGTTCCCAAGGGGTCCATGGTGAGATTTCAAAATCAAACTATTTGTCTGGTTTTCTGGGTCTAGGGCAGCTGGGCTTCTATTTTCCTGCTTTTGCTCACATACATACTCCAAATCCCACTAGGGAGAGGTGAATTATGGAAGGGTTCCCTCCCCCCATCAGATTAAGTGCCATTAAATTGGTGTCAATTCTCAGTAACCAATAGATAGATATTTCCATTATTGATCTGTCTCTTCTCTGTTTTTTCAGGTCTTCCAATGGTGCACCACTACCATTGAAAGACCTTCCATCCACTTTATTAATAGTTCTTTTCTCTTTTCCTTCCCTTTCCCAGCATTAGAAACTGTTGTGGTTACTCTGGCCCTGCTCCTGCCCCAAGGACTGTGGATGTGGGGGAGACATCCACATGCTGCAGGCCTGTTTTGCCCCCGGTGGAATCTGCTGATGAAGGCTCCTCTGACCAAGAAGACATGAGTGACAGGGAGGAGGAGAGTAGGGCAGACAGCTCAGAAGGAGATCAATTATCTAGCTCCTCCTTGGATTCAGAACAAGAGTTAATGATACAGCCACGCATGCGGAGAGCGATGCATAGGCAACAACAACTGAGAGATTATTATCAAAGAAAATGAGGCCACCTGTGGTTGGGTGGGGCTGTGGTAATTAGTGAGGCTGCTATAAAGAGCAGCCTGTGGGTTTGGCCATTGTGGAGGATTATCTGATCGTTGTGTTTCGTTACTGCTTTACTGACTTTGACCTTTTGTGTGCTGATTTCCCCCCGCTTTGAAACTAAACCAGAGCAAAGTGTGTGTCACTTTGTGAAAGAAGAAGGACTGTGAATTGCCTCACAGCTGCAAGCTAAGTATCACAGAAGTGATAAGGGACTTGTACAAATTACCAGTTTGTTTGGAGATGAGTGCTCTTTGCTATACCAAAAGAGGGCTTGGTTTAAGTGAATTTTCATTATAAAGAACATTGTTTTGAATTTTCAAACGTGTGTGTGTCTGAAATGTGTACCTGTGAATTTTTGGGAGGATTCTACCAGAGAGCCCGACAGAACAAGAAACTATTCTGATCTATATAAGTAAGGCATGTTATGATGTATGAATATATTTTCCAAGAACTTCATGTCTTCTCGGTGATGTATTTCTTGGCTGCTTGTTCCTTTATTGTTGATAGTTGATTTGAAAAGGCAGATACCACTTTGATATCTTCATTGTCATTCTGCTGATTTGCCCAGCTTAAGGTTCATTCTAGGACTGAGGCTCTTTCATCAGTTTCAGTACAATATGACTAATTAACTTTGTTCTTAGGTTTAGGTTTCAGGTTCTTTTTATTCTGGGAGAAGGGAATTGGACAAGATTGATAGATGTTTGATATCAAGGTATAGTTTTAGCTTGTTCAAGTAAAGAGCTAAAAGTGACAGGAATTACAACTGGAACAGATGCACAATATAATGGTAAATGGAGAAGTGAGGACAAAAACTTGTTTGGGTAGGAAAACCTGCAAGTTGTTTTTCAAGAAGTCTTGCATATTTTCAGTCCTTTGGTGCAAATTGACTATTTTTTTATATAGCACAGTAGTGACTTTTCCTGTCGCAGAAACCGAATTCTTTTAATGAAAATGATCAATTGCATAGCACTGAGTTTTCACAAAGCAAAGTCACATAAAGTGAAGGAAATTTCTACTTCAAAACAAGGCGGGAATGAAAGAGATTTTTCTCCCCACTCTATTGCCCTCTACAAGTATAGTTCCTGTTTTGTTTTAATATAAAAACAACTGAAGAAGAGAAGATGGACCTGAAGAACTATATAAAAATAATGTGCAAGCTTGTGAGACAAATTACCAACCTTTGTTGTTTTTTGACAATTGTGTTAGACATGTTTGGATTGCCATAGCAACCAACTACACGTTTGAAGTAAATACACTAAATTTCATCCATCATCTAGTGCCAAAACAGCAGCTGTTAATGTCTTATTATGAAAATGCATTTCGGATAGTCAGTTTTGGTTTTATTCCACAGAAATGAGATCCACTGATTAGAAAAGTAATTCCAATTGTGTATTCTGGTTGTCATCATAGTACTCTTGAGCATGTTATCCAGGTGCAAAGCTGGAGTAATTCATTATGTGGCCTTCAACTTGAACCAAGGTCTTGCTATATTAGCTCATTAAACAGCTGACTATAGAAACAAGATAATGAAACCCTTTCCACAGCTCTTTAGAACAGAACAGAACATTTCTAAAAACATCAGCACCATGTTTGAATAAAATGTAATTTCAGTAAATGTTCTTTGTTTGCTTATTTGTAAATTCAAGAGGGTTAGTCTCATAATTTCACTTGCATAAATACTTTTGTTCTAGACAAAAGTAAGCAAGGTTACGGTGGCCAATATACAAGTTAATCAATTTTATTATGTGCTACCAAGTTCTCAAAGCACTGTTTTCCAAGTTGGTGTGTTCCTCAGAAATATTAGACTATTTTTTAATCATTCCCAATCATTCCCACTTAATATTGAGAATATCAATTATATTTGATTGGATCTGTAACATAATGGTTTCTTGGGGAGTGGTGGTGAGGGAGAACAATGATCTATAATATGGCTGACTGGTTAAGGAAAAAGAGCAACAGATGCTGTTTATTACTGTCCCTTTGTTCTTTGCTTTAACATTTATTGTCAGTATGGCCTTCTTTGGGGTCTAAGACAATTGGTCATAACTGCCTCACCCTGACCACTTTACTTCAGCCCTCCCCCACTTCAGCAACCCATTGTTGCTATCCCTACTTGGCCACCTCATACCTGGGTGCTTTAACCAGGCCACCCAACCCCATCTGACCCACCATGGATGTCCTTCCCCAGGTGCTCCTCCACTCTTCCCATTCACTCCTCCCCCTCCGGTCTTCCCTCAGTGATCCTTTCCCACTCCCTCAACCTAGATGAATCTCCTTGGGACAAATTGCCCCAGCTGATTTGGATAATTATTTGTGTGGGATACCAGGCCCTGCCCTGAGGCCTGCAGAATCTGCAACTGCTGCTGTGTTGTCGGCATGGAGAGACTCTAGTAGACTCAGTTTGCAAGATGGTGGTGGTGTGTCCACCCAAGCCTATCTTCAGTAGCCCTTGGATTTAGATCTAACCATCCCATGCAGCACACACAAAGTCTGTACAAATCTTATTTTACTAATTAAGGACTACTAATGAGCTTTCTTAGCAGTTATCAAACACGAATACAGTTTAAAACAGTCTTTTCTGAACACCGGCTGTTAATTCAATTTCATTAACAGTCAGCATGAGTCTACGAAATAATAACTTAATTCTGAGTAAACAGATTTATACAGTATATAACAATAACATTACAGTGGTTGGCAAAATGCCCAGAAGCAATTTGCAGGGAAAATGCCAATAGAGAGAGCTGATCAGACATTCCTGGAGTCAAGACACGAAGGAATAGGAATGAACGTCGTTTCCTGCAAATTTCTTCCTTTGTTGTCTTCCCTTAAATAGGCAAGGGGAGCCTTATTCCTGAGAAGATGTCCTCCTGAGAAACCATTCCAGCCTTTTGGCAACTCTGCATACCCGTGCATTGAGAATAGGCTCCTCTTCCTCTTCCTCATCACTGATGGAAGCTTCTGGAGCTTCTGAACGCTCTGACTGAATCTCCACCTCTGGCACTGTATTCTCTCCAGCCTCTTCACTATTCAATTTGGGTGCCAGCTACATAGGCCACTGGTGCATCACTACATCAGCCGCTTGGCTGTCGGAATCAGCTACCAGCTGCATGGGCTGCCGATGGGCCACAACACTTCCCCCCTTTATCTTTTGCTTTCTGTCTCCTTCCTCTTTCAAAGCAAATAACTTCGGGGGGGGGGGGGGGCTCTAGGTCCAGATCTAATTTGGGCCCCAGAAAATCTGACTTTGACCCAGCCATGGGGCCGTGGGTTAAAGAGGGCCTGGTTTGTGTCTCATCCCATGTCAGCTGCCCTCTCACAACCCCTACCACCCCTCACCTGGGATGAGATGGAGACTGTCCTCCCCTTTACCTACACACCCCATGGCTGGATTGGGGTCAGATTTTCTGGGCGCCAAATTATACCTGAGATGCAGCTGCCACTCTTATTTTCTAAGGATTTATATGAGACCTAGAGTCATTGCTGAAAATGCAAATTAAACTTGAAGTCAGTGCATTGTTTTACAATGGGTTGGTGTCCCATTAAGGAAATATTTTTAAAAATATAGAAAAGGGAGACTGGAAGAGGCTAAAGAATGCGCTGCAAGGAACATTATTGTATTATTGTATGAGACTAGACTTTCAATCCTGGGCCTAGAAAGTTTAGAACTAAGACGCCTTAAACAAGATCTAAGTATTGCCCACAAGATTACATGCTGCAATGACCTGCCTGTCGGCGACTACTTCAGCTTCAACCACAACAACACAGGAGGACACAACAGATTTAAACTTAATATTAACTGCTCCAAACTTGACTGTAAAAAATATGACTTCAGTAACCGAGTTGTTGAAGCGTGGAACTCATTACCGGACTCCATAGTGTCATCCCCAAACCCCCAACACTTTACCCTTAGATTATCTACGGTTGACCTATCCAGATTCCTAAGAGGTCAGTAAGGGGCGAGTACAAGTGCACTAGAGTGCCTTCCGTCCCCTGTCCTATTTCTCTCCTATATCTCCTATACCTTTCTTCTATTCCTATATCTCTTCTTCTATTCTTTCATTGATGTGTTCTATTTTCTATTATTTCTTAGATATATTTTACTATGAGTATCTCCTCTATAACCTTCATCATGTATTTTACTATGTGTATATAGATATATACCCACTAAAACCCTCATTGTGTATTGGACAAAATAAAAAAATAAAAAAATAAAAAAATAAATAAAAATAAAATTATATAACTAGATAATAGTTATATACTAGATGTCTAGCAACTGAAGATCTAAAATCTAGAGCAATGTTTTTCAACCTTGACAAGTTTAAATTATGGGTTTTAATTCTATTTTGAATTTGCACTGTGGTTATAGCGAAAAGCATGTAACCCATTTTATAAAGTAGTAAATTGAGCTGTGTGATACAATTACATTGTCTATGACTACAGACAACCAAAAAGTTGCCATCAGTACAGAAAGTACAATTCACAGTGATATTATTCCCTTTGAAGGTGGACATGTCTAGATATGATGGATGTTCTACTGGACTGCAGTGATGTTCTTTTGCCCTCTGCAAATTGGTGTGTCAGACTGCTTTCTTAAAATTCATATTTACATTTTAATCTTCCCCATAGAGTTTATATTTGTGACTTCACTGTGTGCTCCACTGATGTACCATATTTCTCAGTGTATAAGACGCACCTTTTTACCTCCCAAAAGTGTGTCAAAAACTGGGTGCATCTTATATATCAAATGTTGCATGGGGGGAGTTGGGCGGTGGTTAGCAGCGGTGGTGGCAGCCTTCCCTTAGTTGTAAAAGACTGTTTGGCGGCTGGCTACCAAACTAGGTGAGAAGCCACCACTGCCAGAATACGGGAAGGTTGCTGCCGCCGCTGCTGAAACACATGAAAGCCGCCACTGCGGGTCTACAGGAAGGCTGCTGCTGCCATGGTCTGGTGGTGGCCAGTGGCCATGGCAGCAGCTTCTCTCAGTGGTCAGCAGCAGCGGTAGCATCTTCCCTGTAGTCCAGTGGTGGCGGCTTCTCATGTGCTTTGTTGGTGGCTATCCCCAAGGCTGCCTGGCAGCCCTCGGCTAGAGGACGGTGGCTCAGCCCCAGGGATGGGTGGGGTGCTGGACATATGGAGCAGAGGGCACCAGCTGCGGAATTCCCAAGGTTCCCTCCCTGCGGGAGACCAGCGGGTGTTGACCAAGGAGCCCTCCTGGTAGGCCGAAAAGTGGCTCGGGTGAGCAGCTGTGGCAAAGGCTGAGGAGATGCCTGCTCGCTTCTCTGCAGCTGCTGTATGCCCTGCCTCACCTGCCCAGTGGCGGGCATTCCTCGCAGGGTCCCTGACGGCCCTTTCCCCAGTTGGGATGGGGTGGCTGGTCACTCTCTCTTTTGGGTTCCAGTCTGTCTCTCTACATTCCCCAAAGCATCAGAAGCATTACCTATACGGTTCCTTGCTTTCTGTGCTTCCTCCTTGCAACTCTCAGTCCCAGAGTCCTGTGCACATTACACAACTGCCTCTCCCCCCCCTCTGGATTCCTCCCCACAAAACAGACAATTCCATCCAACAAAGAGTCTAACCAAGACCATCGCCAAGCACTCTGTGTCGCTCGCTCTCTCCTCCTGGCAGTGCATTCCCTCCTTTCCCGTTTCTCTGCAGGCAGCCCCAGCGCAATCCAGTTTTCCGTCTGCCAAAGACCCTTTTGCAGGTCTTCTGCTCCCAAGCCAGGGTCTGATCTTTCCTCCTGCCAACCACCATGGCGGTGGCGGCGGGGGGGGGGGGGAAGAGCCCAAATCCAAAGCGAGGTTGACGAGCACATTGTGCTTTCCATGAAAGAAGCTCCCTCCCCATCCCTCCCCATTCATTGGCATTGGCCGAGGAGCCAATGCCGGTTCTGGCCGGGGAGTTGAAGTCCACTAAAAACTGTCAAGTTTGAAGACCCCTGAGTTAGGGATTAGGAGTGAAGGGTCTTCAAACCTGGCAAGATTAAGGCTTGTGGACTTCAACTCCCATTTCTGAGCTAGCAGGACTGAAGGAGGAATTCTTGGAGTTGAAGTCCACAAGTGTTGAAGCTGTCAAGTTTGAAATTTGTAAAATGTGTACATGGTTTAAAAAAGTATACATGGTTGTAAAAGGTATTCTGCTACCCTGGTATTTTATTAAACAATATAATACTGCACCATTTGGTTCAGAATACTTTTTTCCTTTTTTTCCTCTTCTAAAATTTAGGTGCATCTTATGCACCGAAAATATGGCAATGTGTACACCTAGATTCTGGAAATATTTTAGCAACTGATGATGGAAATCCTTGTCAAGTGAAAGAACGTTAAAAGCAAATATTTATACAGACACTTTCCAAACCAACAAATAACGGCTTTGATTCCATAATGATTGCAGTGACTATTAATTTAAAGTACAGTACACTATTACATATCCTCTCCTTATAAATGTTACCTGAATCCCAAGAAATTAACATAAATGTTTAAAGGAAAGGTATAATATAATCAAAATCATCCGCTTTTTAAAAAATCCTGCAGGTTTGAAAGAGGAATATGATTAAATTATCCCAACTTAATTTAACTGGAGTGCGTCCCATACTGGAGAAGCAAATGCTAAAATTGTTCATAAAAATCACTCAAGAATGTGTGTTGTGGATAATAACATATGATGTCTTTAACACTATATTTTGTTTAGGAAATAAGTGAGCCAAGAATAATGTAAAGTCTGTGTCTGGTATCTTATTCCATTATTGTCTTAATGTTCTCTATATCTGGCATATATCACTAGCTGAATGAAGATGGTCTGTAGTAATAGATTGAACACCAATGCTACACACTGCATACTGAGATGTCATTCATGAATATGCCACTTTTTAAATGAATTCTTGCAATCAAAAAGCACATCAGAGACAAAGATTTGACCTAGAGTGCTACCTTGCCATGCTAATATTTGTTGAGAATTTCTCTTTAGGAGAAAATATTCAAAACTTAATAAATTAGACCTGCTATATAAAATTCCATTTATAGTATGGTATTTATATAGCCTCTAGATCTAGGCAACCCTATTATCATATACCAAAACATTAAGGCTTTGTACGTCTTTGAAATGAATGTCTGCAAAACCTTGTGAGTGCTGTTAAGCACCTTCTTTGCCAGCCTATCTCCTCTCTCTCACAGCAAAGAAATGGATCTTAAGGCAGAATAAGGGGAAATTAGAAGCAGTTCTAAGATTAATCTACTTCATGAACTTTCATAGAAAGATGCTCATCTGTTTCAACTCCTGCCTTCAAAACGATGCTATAGAGCAACTAGACACAAGAACAGTTCTTCCCAAATGCCATCACTCTGTTAAACAAATAATTCCCTCAATACTGTCAAACTATTTATTAAGTCTGCACTACTATTAATCTTCTCATTGTTCTTATCCCCCATCTCCTCCCACTTTTGACTGCACGACTGTAATTTGGTTGTTTATATCCTTACGATTTATATTGACTGTTTCCTAATGTGATTTGATTGCTTATTTATACCCTACCTGGGTGCGACGCCGCAAAGTCCCTGAGGGGATCAAGGTCTTCAGAGGGACTCAGGGCGACCCAGACGCGTGGGGTCACTCACGAACGCAAATCCTAGAAAGAAAACTTGGACACATTTCTCTCTGGGTGAAATGACACAGTTTTGGGCCATGCACTTCCTTTTATTGGGGGGAAATATGCAAATTGGGTAAGGTTATACGTATATGTCAAGTGGTATACAAACATCCAATAACATAACTCTAAGATATGACACAACTTCCGAGTCCTTCCTATCTACATATGGCACTTAACCAGTTTCTACTGAACAAATGTCTCTCATGGCCAATTTCCTGGGCCCCTTTGTTGTTAATATAGCTATCTCCTGTTTACCACAAAGCAAGGTCTTTTTTATCGCAGTCTTCGTCCTGTTTATCCTAGGAAATGTAAGTATGCACCCTTTTATCACACAGTTCTCATCCTGCTGACACATTCTTGTTATTCAAGGGGAGCTGCCATGAACCGCTTTATGGCCAATCACTTCCTCAAGCAGAGTTCACCAGAAATGCAGACTTATTTTATATGGTTGTTACATTCAGTCGTATTCTATCTAATGAAGTCGGAGTGTATGAGGCATTTATGTCAGAAGTCCAGATATCAAATCCTATCCTAACATTATATGGCAGCTACACCTGGGGTAGGCAAAGTTGGCTCTTCTATGACATGTGGACTTCAACTCCCAGAATTCCTGAGCTAGCACAATTGGCTTAGGAATTCTGGGAATTGAAGTCCATAAGTCATAGAAGAGCCAACTTTGCCTGGGCTATATGACCATCATTAAGCGTTCTACCTTATGATTCCTGATGAATGTATCTTTTCTTTTATGTACACTGAGAGCATATGTAGACAAATTCCTTGTGTGTTCAATCACACTTGGCCAATAAAGAATTCCATTCCATTCCATGCTGTGCTGTGCAGTTCCATTTGGTTCCGTCCCGTCCCGTTCCATCCCATCCCATTCCATTCTATTCTCTACTAAGTATTACAACATTCTTGCTCATTTCCTGTTCCTCACTCTGCAGCATATTCAGTTAACCCTTTACCTGAGTAACTGCATTACTCTTAAAAGATAAGAGGGAGTTTTTAGGTTACATAACATGGTCCAACCATTGCCTGGAGCAAGATATTCACATCTGGTTAGCCTTTCCTTGAAGGTCTCCAATGAAGGAACTATCATGAGACACTTGTCAAATAAGTATTGAGTATGAAAATAACGGAAGATCATTACAGATGAGAAAGAACTGAACACTTGCTGAATTTGCATGTACAAGAGATTAAAACAGATGTCGTTTTGTACTACAAGCATAAGAACAAATGTTCGTAAGCACGTTACTTGGGTTATGTTTGCTTAAGGGAATTTATTGTTAACAATATTGTCTGCAGTAACTTTTAATGTATTGCAAGAAAATGGAATTCGGTTGGATCTCTGCTAAGAAAGAATCTTCATTTGGCTAATATATTGGAAAGGATGCTAATTATAGTGGTTCTTGAGCTCCTGTAAACCAGGAACTATATTTTGTTCACTGGGAAAATTTAGGAAGGATAAAATAAAAAAAATATGTGAGTCAATGCCTTTGGCTAATTAGAGAGCCTTACTTCAGAAAACTGAGGTTGTATTTAGTACAAATTAAAACTTCAGGCGACATATTTGAATTTATGTGAATGGGCTGTAAATATGTGAGGAAAGTCAGATGTAATGGTTGCTTCTGCTTCATCATAATACTGCTTCTGCAGAATTATATTACAAATATCTTTTGACTTTATCTAGAACTTTTCCCTCACAAAATCCCCTCCAATGGAACTGTACATTCGCTGAAAATAGAAGATAGAGAAAAACAACCGATTGTGGGGAAGATAAAGATCTTCCTGCTTTTGAAGATTGCATTGCTGAAGGACTTGGAAAGGGTACATTCCTCTTACTCACATGCTAAATTTTGATTATTTGGCTAATTTCTAAAATAATTTCTTTTCCTTCTCTGTTTAATTATGTGTCCTCTCATCTTTCCCTTTCCCTTCCCTGTTACTCTCCACCCTACCTACCTTTCCCTTTCTTCTGTATCTGCATTCTGTATTCTTCAGTCTGCATTGGTTGCTGATCAATTTCCGGTCACAATTCAAAATGTTGGTTATGACCTATAAAGCCCTTCATGGCATCGGACCAGAAGATCTCCGGGACCGCCTTCTGCTGCACGAATCCCAGCGACCGGTTAGGTCCCACAGAGTTGGCCTTCTCCAGGTCCCGTCGACTAAACAATGTCATTTGGCAGGACCTAGGAGAAGAGCCTTCTCTATGGCAGCCCCAACCGTCTGAAACCAGCTCCCCCCGGAGATTAGAACTGCCCCCACCCTCCTTGCCTTTCGTAAAGTTCTTAGGACTCATCTCTGCCGTCAGGCATGGGGGAACTGAGACATCTCCCCCGGGCCTATACAGTTTATACATGGTATGTTTGTGTGCATGTTTTCTTTCAATAATGGGGTTTTTAGTGTTTTTTAAATTATTAGATTTGTTCTTATATTGTCTTTGTTATTGTTGTGAGCTGCCCCGAGTCTACAGAGAGGGGTGGCATACAAATCTAATAAACAAACAAACAAACAAACAAATAAATATATATATGTGTTTGTACACTTCTTATAGATTTCTGCATAAATGAATTGTTTGTCTATGTGAGATAGAATTGTATGCATGCGATATCTGGCAACACAGTTTTGAGTAGCTCAGTTCCTTCTGGGTAAGGAGAGGTCAAGAGATTCCTTGCAGTGTAGCTGTGAGAACAAAACCAAGCATACGATGGATAAAATCACATGGAGTCACTTAGAATTGATCTCCAACTATGCTGTGCTGTAGAAGTAAATCACTCTTATGTGATTATGTGGCAAAACCCTCAATACCTTTGAGATGTTAGTTCTGCCACCAATATGTTAGACCTCCTACTCAACCTCCTACTTGGTTGTGACCTCGTGGGACGTGATCTATGATGGGTTCAAGAAGTGGTAAATGCCACTTTGCAGGAAAGAATGATTCCACCTTCCTTAAAGAGGTAATGGATGTCTCCTACTAAAGACTTTGTTGATGGACCAACATTCTTGGATAATTTTCATCCAGCACTTCTCTTTTGCAGCAAGGTTGAGGAGGAGATGTTAGATCTATAGGTCTGACAATCAGGAGAAAGCAGATTACATGGACCTGTAGCAGTTGGGTTTCAGACAAGAATACTGTATAGGACTGAGATGACATTGATTGCATTTACTGATGATATCTGAGATGTTCAGGATAGAAATTATGTAGCCATCCTCATTCTTCTTAATCTTTCAGTAGTTTTCAGTATCATTGACCAAGGTGTTTTTCTGGTCTGGTTGAGGGAATTACAAATGGGGGACAATATTTTTCAGTGGTTCTTCTCTTTTCAGTAAGTGTTGGCCATGGAGAGAGATTGAGCCCTAGGGACCTGCTTTGAGCGTGCCAAAGGGCTTGACTTTCCCCCTCACTTCTATTTAAATGGATGTGAATCTACAGAACTGAATAATTCAGTTATTGGCATGAAGTTGCTGCTACTTGGTGAAATGACTTCTCGATTATGCCATGGAAGATGATGAATATTTGCTGATGTTTTGCTAGCTAGGCAGCTAGCAATGTTTGATTATTATGTAATTATACAAATGATGTAAATTGATGCAATGACTAAAAACATCAATTATGTAATCATGTAAATGATAGAACTTGACCTAAATCATGTCAGTTATGTGAATTCAGATTTATTTATTTATGCAATTTTGCTGCCACTTCACTCCTCCTGGGTTTGAAATTGCTTAGAGAAATTGAAATAGAAAATGAGAATAAACATTCATTTTGAAACTTCAAAATATCGAATGAAAGAGTTTGATACACATGCAGAAACACATAGCTATCAATGATTCTTTAGTTAGTCTGCAAAGTCATTGATTGCTATATAAATTGAATGAATGAATGACATTACCACCATCAGATAGACCAATGGCCCCAGGCCTGCTAGAAAAGCCAGGTCTTTACCACTTTCCAGAAGGCCAGTAGGGTGGAAGTAATCCAGATCTCAGAAGGTAACTGGTTCCAGAGAATTGGAGCAGCCACAGAGAAGGCCCTCCCCTGTGAACCTGCCAGCCGACACTGTTTAGCTGATGGGATCCGGAGAAGACCAATTCTGTGGGCCCTTACTTGTCGCTGGGAGCTATTTGGAATACTGTGTTCAGTTCTGGAGACCTCACCTACAAAAAGATATTGATAAAATTGAACGGGTCCAAAGATGGGCTACAAAAATGGTGGAAGGTCTTAAGCATAAAGCTTATCAGGAAAGACTTCATGAACTCAATCTGTATAGTCTGAGGACAGAAGGGAAAGGGGGGACGTGATCGAAACATTTAAATATGTTAAAGGGTTAAATAAGGTTCAGGAGGGAATTGTTTTTAATAGGAAACTGAACACAAGAACAAGGGGCACAACATGAGGTTAGTTGGGAGAAAGAATGGAAGCAACATGAGAAAATATTATTTTACTGAAAGAGTAGTAGATGCTTGGGACAAACTTCCAGCAGTCGTGCTTGGTAAATCCACAGTAACTGAATTTAAACATGCCTGGGATAAACATATATCCATCCTAAGATAAAATACAGGAAATAGTTTTAGGCAGACTAGATGGACCATGAGGTCTTTTTCTGTCGTCAACCTTCTATGTTTCTATGTTTCTATGTGGCAGAAGGCAACCTCGAAGATAGTCTGGCCTTAAGCTATGTAGGCCTTTAAAGGTAATGACCAACACCTTGAATTGTGTCCGGAGACCAATCGGGAGCCAGTGCAGCCCCTGGAGGATTGGTGTAATGTTGGTGTACCTAGGTGCATCCACAACAGTGCATTCTGAATCAACTGTAGTCTCCAAACACTCTTCAGTGATAGCCCCATGTAGAGCGTGTTGCAATAATCATGCTGTGAGGTGTCCAGGGGATGAGTGACTGTGAAAAGAACCTCCTGATCCAAGTAGGGTGACAATTGGTGCACTAAGAAAAGCTGTACAAAGGTCCCCCTAACTACAGCTGTTAGATGTTGGTCTAATCTTAGCTCTGAGTCTAAGCGGACACCCAAATTGCGAACCTGTTCTGAGGGGGGTAATCCCCCCCACCCGTACCAAGGATGGACAGTTGATATAGTTCTTTTGGAGGCAATCGGTCTCACAGTTTTCCCACTGTTGCAATACTATGTTGAGTAACTGGTGGAATTACCTTATATTGCTTTATCAATCTGGTAGCTATGAAGACAGTGAGATATATTTTTAATGTCCTTTGCTCTTTTTCTGGAATTGCCAGAAGGGATGAGGCATAAGGTTTTGGGTTCTCTGTGGTTGATAAGTTTACAGTATTTGGCTTCTTTTATACTTGACAGCCCGATGGGCTATCTGAAAAGTATAATGAATTTTGATTTCTGGCAATTATAAAATTTTCCATTTCCCTTTTATTAAAACAAGAATTGAACAGAAATATTATAGTGCTGAACATTTTAATTTTGTTTTCTCATATCCACAAATAACATTTACAATACATGTAGATCTCACTTAAATTTTATATTGCCTTTGAGAAATGTCAGAAGTTCTAAACAAGAGCAGCTAATTTCATTTATAGTTTCATTAGTAGTTGCTTTTATGAAGCATTGGAAAGGTCAGAAGCAGCATATATTATAGGTCTGTGACTTACATGAATCTTGTGCCTGAGAAGATTGCAAGAAAATAGCACAAATATCCAACTTCTGTTTTTATTTATAGAATTGGATTTAAATCATATTATAAATACAATCCATTTCCTACCTCTCAACTCTTGCCACAATCTTAGTTGTAGAATACAATGGGTATTGTGTTTGGATTGAGCATTGTTGCTAACGGCACAAATTGTTGTATATGGAGCTGTTTCACAAGCAACCTGGAAGATTCAGTTTCCTTAAAAAGGACACGTGGCTGCTAACCAATGGAGAATTCCATGAAATAAGGCTGTGCAGAACTTTGATAAACTGATACAATTTGAAAGTGACTTAAAAAAAACATTCTTACTAGTGCAAATTGGCGAAGTGAAGCAGCATGTTCATCAATTGGATCGGAGCAGGCATGCCGCTTCACTTTGACCACTGGTGTAGCTCCTCAGTGATCTTCTGCTGAATTGCAAAAGCCGTTGCTCACACTGCAATAGATTGAGATGGATTCACTCAGACACAATACTCTGCAGGCCACACTTCTCATATTTGGGAGCAAAATGTAGCGATAGATTGTGCCTGCTTTGCATAGCACTGCCAGTTATTTTACATCATTGTGTTAGTTTTAATCTTTAAAATTCTATATAACTTTGAGCATATCCTCAAATGATTATTAATAGCTAGTCTCTGAGACTAAGCAGTTGCCAAGAGTTTTAATTCCCCTCCTCTCCTCTCCTCTCCCTTCTCCACTCCTCTCCTTCTTCTCCCTTCTCCTCTCCTCTCCTTCTTCTCCCTTCTCCTTTCCCCTCCCTTCTCCTCTCCTCTCCCTTCTCCTCTCCTCTGTTCTCTGTTCTCCCTTCTCATTTCCTTCTTCTCCCTTCTCCTCTCCTCTCCCTTCTCCTCTCCTCTCCCTTCACCTCCCCTCCCCTCCTCTCCCTTCTCCTCTCCTCTCCCCTCCTCTCCCTTCTCCTCTCCTCTCCCTTCACCTCTCCTCTCCCCTCATCTCCCTTCTCCTCTCCCTTCTCCTCTCCCCTCCTCTCCCTTCTCCTTTCCTCTCCTCTCCCTTCTTCTCTCCTCTCATCTCCCTTCTTCTCTCCTCTCCTCTCCTCTCCCCTCTCCTCTCCCCTCATCTCCCTTCTCCTCTCCTCTCCCTTCTCCTCTCCTCTCCCCTCATCTCCCTTCTCCTCTCCTCTCCCTTCTTCTCTCCTCTCCCTTATCCTCTCCTCTCCCTTCTTCTCTCCTCTCCTCTCCCTTCTTCTCTCCTCTCCCTTCTCCTCTCCTCTCCTCTTCCTTCTCCTCTTCCTTCTCCTCTCCTCTCCCTTCTCCTCTCCTCTCCCCTCCTCTCCCTTCTCCTCTCCTCTCCCTTCTTCTCTCCTCTCATCTCCCTTCTCCTCTCCTCTCCTCTTCCTTCTCCTCTTCCTTCTCCTCTCCTCTCCTCTCCCTTCTCCTCTCCTCTCCCTTCTTCTCTCCTCTCCTCTCCCTTCTCCTCTCCTCTCCTTTCTCCTCTCATCTCCCTTCTTCTCTCCTCTCCTCTCCCTTCTCCTCTCCTCTCCCTTCTTCTCTCCTCTCCTCTCCCTTCCTCTCCCTTCTCCTCTCCTCTCCCTTCTTCTCTCCTCTCCTCTCCCTTCTCCTCTCCTCTCCCTTCTTCTCTCCTCTCCTCTCCCTTCTCCTCTCCTCTCCCTTCTCCTCTCCTCTCCCCTCCTCTCCCTTCTCCTCTCCTCTCCCTTCTTCTCTCCTCTCCTCTCCCTTCTCCTCTCCTCTCCCTTCTTCTCTCCTCTCCCTTCCTCTCCCTTCTCCTCTCCTCTCCCTTCTTCTCTCCTCTCCTCTCCCTTCTCCTCTCCTCTCCCTTCTTCTCTCCTCTCCCTTCCTCTCCCTTCTCCTCTCCTCTCCCTTCTTCTCTCCTCTCCTCTCCCTTCTCCTCTCCTCTCCTTTCTCCTCTCATCTCCCTTCTTCTCTCCTCTCCTCTCCTTTCTCCTCTCCTCTCCCTTCTCCTCTGCTCTCCCCTCCTCTCCCTTCTCCTCTCCCTTCTCCTCTCCTCTCCCCTCCTCTCCCTTCTCCTTTCCTCTCCTCTCCCTTCTTCTCTCCTCTCATCTCCCTTCTTCTCTCCTCTCCTCTCCTCTCCCCTCTCCTCTCCCCTCATCTCCCTTCTCCTCTCCTCTCCCTTCTCCTCTCCTCTCCCCTCATCTCCCTTCTCCTCTCCTCTCCCTTCTTCTCTCCTCTCCCTTATCCTCTCCTCTCCCTTCTTCTCTCCTCTCATCTCCCTTCTTCTCTCCTCTCCCTTCTTCTCTCCTCTCCTCTTCCTTCTCCTCTTCCTTCTCCTCTCCTCTCCCTTCTCCTCTCCTCTCCCCTCCTCTCCCTTCTCCTCTCCTCTCCCTTCTTCTCTCCTCTCATCTCCCTTCTCCTCTCCTCTCCTCTTCCTTCTCCTCTTCCTTCTCCTCTCCTCTCCTCTCCCTTCTCCTCTCCTCTCCCTTCTTCTCTCCTCTCCTCTCCCTTCTCCTCTCCTCTCCTTTCTCCTCTCATCTCCCTTCTTCTCTCCTCTCCTCTCCCTTCTCCTCTCCTCTCCCTTCTTCTCTCCTCTCCCTTCCTCTCCCTTCTCCTCTCCTCTCCCTTCTTCTCTCCTCTCCTCTCCCTTCTCCTCTCCTCTCCTTTCTCCTCTCATCTCCCTTCTTCTCTCCTCTCCTCTCCTTTCTCCTCTCCTCTCCCTTCTCCTCTCCTCTCCCCTCCTCTCCCTTCTCCTCTCCTCTCCCTTCTTCTCTCCTCTCCTCTCCCTTCTCCTCTCCTCTCCTTTCTCCTCTCATCTCCCTTCTTCTCTCCTCTCCTCTCCCCTCCCATCCTCTCCCTTCTCCTCTCCCCTCCTCTCCCTTCTTCTCTCCTCTCATCTCCCTTCTTCTCTCCTCTCCTCTCCCCTCCTCTCCCTTCTCCTCTCCTCTCCTCTCATCTCCCTTCTCCTCTCCCTTCTCCTCTCCTCTCCCCTCCTCTCCCTTCTCCTCTCCTCTCCCTTCTCCTCTCCTCTCCTCTCCCTTCTTCTCTCCTCTCATCTCCCTTCTTCTCTCCTCTCCTCTCCCTTCTCCTCTCCTCTCCTTTCTCCTCTCATCTCCCTTCTCTTCTCTCCTCTCGCTTCTCCTCGCTTCTCCTCTCTGCTCCTCTCCTCTCTGCTCCTCTCCCTATGTCTATCTTGTCTTAATAATGTCTGAAAGGCACTATATACTGTATTGCCAGGACTAGCATATTCCAAGAGGGGAAAAAAAGTAACATGAAAGCAGAGAAATAGCATGACCTTTAGTGGAGGAGTAATCTTGAACAATCTTAATCAATTAGTAACACTTTTGTATATCATCATACATTTGAAAATAAATATAGTTCATTTTAAATTTTGCAAGGTATATATTCTGACAAATCTAGTATCCATTGATTTGTTAATCATTGTGTATTCTACTGTGCTATATTTATATTTATGAAATGAATCATCACCACATTTTATTTTGTTCATTGTCCCTCTCCCACTCCACTGCATACACTAAATTTAGCTCTACTGCTAATGTAGACAATTACTCACTGGCTAGAACCGCAGTTTCTATTTATGATTCTGACATTTGTGCGTATGTGAGAGGTGAAAATAAAAGGTGAGTGATGGATTCTAGTTTTATTAGTTGATCATCTAGGCCACTGATGGTGAACCTTTTTTTCCTTGGGTGCCAAAAGCATGTGCGTGGGTCTCACCCTTAATTCAATGTCCCCCATATTCCACCACCCTGCACATACACACATGATCCACATGCTGCCCCACCCCGTGCATGTGAGCACAAACCCCCATAGTCTCCCGTGCATGCAGACATGAGCCCATGTGCCCCATAACACTAACCATAACCCTGAACCTTCCAGAGTCTGGAAACAGCCCATTTCCAGTCTTCCAGTAGGCCCATTTTTCACCCTCCTCAGGCTCCAGAGACTGTTTTGGAGCCTAGGTAGGGTGAAAACAACCTCCCCACCCTCCGGAGGCCAGAAATGGCCCATTTCCCAACATCTGGTGGGCCTAAGAGGCCCACTTTTTGCCTTCCCCAGGCTCCAGATGTTTTCCTGGAGCCGGGGGGAGGTGAAAATGATCTCCCCTGCCTTCCCAGAGGCTCTCTCTTTCCCAGAGCCTCCACATGAGCCCTGTATTTACCTGGCATCCAAAATGGGCCACATGAAGACTTCTTGGAAGACAGGGGTGTTGTGGGTAGAGCCAGCCGAAAATCAGATGGCTGGCACATGCATGCACATTGGAGCTGAACTAGGGCAATGGCTCATTTGCCCACAGATATCTCCACAGGTGGCACACGTGCCATAGGTTCACCACCACAGATCTAGGCAATATTCATACTTTAATGCAAGTATAAGATATGAAACTCCTCAGAGTCTCACTACTGAATTCTTCTGAATTAGGGAGTTTCAGAAAGAAAAATTTGGCTATAGGAATTATTAAGCAGAGCCAAAGTTCTTTATAATATCAACTATTTTTTGTTGATATGTATTTTGATGTAAAGAAACCTACAGCCATTTGCAGGTGAAATAGTATTTTAATAGTATTTGAAGGATTTTTTTCTCTCTTTCTCCCTCCCTCTCTATTTAACTTTCTTTCTCTATCCCACTCCTTCCCTCCCTCTCACTCTTTCTCTCCCTTCCTTCTCCTTTTCTCTCTCTCTTTCTCTTTCTTCCTTCCTCCCTTTCTCTTTCTTTCTGTCTCTCACCCTCCTTCCTTCTCTCTCTCTCTTTCCTTCCCTTTTCATTTCTCTCTCTTTCTCTCCTCTTCCTTTCTCTCTATTTCCCACTCCCTCCCTCCCTCTTTCTTTCTTTCTTTCCTTCCTTTCTTTCTCTTCCTTCCTTCCTCTCTTTTTTTCTCTCTCTGCAACTTTTCCACTCCTTCCCCTTCTAGCTACTGCGAGGTTGCCAGTCCTGGAACTACTACTTTTTGGCTTCGGTTTTTGCCTCCTTGCAAAAGAAATGTCCCGTGCCTCAGCAAAATTGGTGGTTGTTGTCACCCTCGTCCTCCCACTGCCCCCTGCCATTTCCTTTCCTCACTGAAAACAAAGTCAGAGGGGGCAGTTAAACTATGAGAGACCGGGAAAGTTTCCCTCCAGGAAGCCATCCAAATGGAACAACAGGGCGCAAGCGGAGAGCAAGTCAGGTGGGGGGGAGGAGAAGAGAGCTAGGGCTCGAGCCGATGAAGTGGGATGGCTTCAAGATTTTCAAGAACAGCCAAGGCTGAGGTGGGAAGGGGGTGAGGTTGGGCAAAGGCCAAAGAGGAGCCAGGTTTTCCCCGACCAGCTGGCCCTTCCTTTCCCTCCCCCCACCGAGAGAGAGAGAGAGAGAGAGAAAGAAAGAGGGAGGGAGGGAGGGAGAAAACACAGGCAGCCCAAAAGCCAAAGAAGAAAAATAAATGCTCTTTATTTGTTAAAGGGAAGGGGGGAAACCTCAGGATGGCATGTGTAAAAAGAGTCCAAATCCGAGGGCTGCTCCAGGGCTCAGCTCCTCGCAGCACTGGCTCCTACGGTGGCCCCCAAGCACCATATCCCACCCCCAAGTGCTGCCTTTGATCAACCACCAATGAAGAGGAGGAGGAGCAGAATTGAAACACGCCCCTTTCCTCCTGCTCTTCCCCCGCCACTGGCCATCACCCTCTTCATTCCAAAATTGGGACATTTTGGAAACCTGGTGGGACGTGGGACAAATGATTGAAAAGCGTGGCTGTCCTGCGGAAAGCGGGACGTCTGGTCACCTTATACATCCTGAAACTTTAAAAATATTTGTATTGAGAATTTGGTGGGATCACATTTGCAGAACGAATTTGTAGGAAAATATTGGGTTTTGGTGGGCTGAAGACTGAATACAACAATAACAACTTACCCACCTTTTTTTCCTTTCTATGTCTGAATGTATCAAGTGCCTTTTCTTGCAGATTTAAATTGATAATTTAAAGAGGACTAGAAATTAAATTGGATGGTAAATGTGATATTTCTGTTCTGTTATGATGATATTGGAAATACAATTTGTTTTTCTATAAGTATCATATTGTAATCTAATATTCCTGCAGTTGAGAAACCCTACTTTAGTGTGTAACTGACCTTGAAGATAGACTAATGCAATATTTTTTGAGGTAATTGTTCTTGTTCCCTTCAGGGATTTGCATTTTCTTTTATGTGTAAATGACATTCCATAGATAATTTTAAAATAGCTTCCAACCCAGAGATTGCAAAATGTACTTGTAATGTAACTTCCTTCAGTTAGAAGGTAATAAATTTATGTTTGAGTTTGCATACTTTGCTAATCTATGGTCTGCATAATCAGATTTGTTGAATAAACCACAACTGACGGGATTCGTACAACATGCTAATAAACTGTTTTATCAACAAATTAGTTATAGTCATTTATTTAAAATATTGCTTTTATTCAACTCAGCATCACAGCAAATGATTTAAAATCCAATTTATATTATTGTATCCTTCACTTACACTCAGTTTTATAGTAATAATTATATTGTCAATATTTGGACACACTTCTGTCAACTTCAATTTAGAGAGTGTGTATAAATCGCAAGTTGCTTGCTTCAAGTTTTCAGAAAGTGAAATGATGAAGGATACGAATAACAAGCACACACTATAATTCTTCTTAATTAATCAAAATCTAACTCAGATCTCATATTTCACTGGACATTCCTGTCTCCTTATGCATCAGATTTAAACATGTAATAGTTCTAAGAATTATTGCTGGAATAAAATAGAAAAAACTGCTAGTCTAAAAAATAAAATCGAAACAGAAAAAATGTGATCATAAAATATAGCAGTTTAAATTATCAAAATATTTTATCCATAAGCAGGACGTGTAGTCCTTGATTTACAAATGTAATTAACTACGTAATTTGGGTCATAAGTTGTGATGGTCATAAAATGGGTCACCACATGATTGTGCTTGATTTATGACATTTTCTGTTAAGAGAACATCATGGTTATTAACGTGAACCCATTGTTCATATGGGGAAATTTTTTTTTTGAAACTGGAATTAAGGACTGGTTTCTGCAAAAAATGTAAATTGCAGTCACTTGACGCTATAAATGACTGTAAATGTGAGCTGATTGCCCAGCTCCAAAAATACACTCATTTGACATGGGAGGAGGTAGATATCAGAACTTTGAATCTGGGTTGTAAATTCTTTTTCAAGATGTAGTAAATTTGAATTGTCATTAAGCAACCAGTCCTAATTCAAGGCCTATCTGTGTCCTTTCACCATCACTATCTTTCTTGGTAGCTGGTTACTTGATGAATAAGGAAGAGACAGGATCACTTTAGGTTGCATGAGCCTTGGTGGCGCAGTGGTTAGAGTGCAGTACTGCAGGCTACTTCTCCTGACTGCCGTCTGCCTGAAATTTGGCAGTTCGATTCTCACCAGGCTCAAGGTTGACTCAGCCTTCGATCCTTCTAGGTCGATAAAATGAGGACCCAGATTGTTGGGGCAATATGCTGACTCTGTGAACTGCTTAGAGAGGGCTGTAGAGCACTGTAAAGTCAGTAATGGGCAGCCAAAATTTTTACTGCCACACTGTGGGTGTGGCTAATTTTGCAAGTGTGGCCTAATGGTCATGTGACTGGGTAGGAGTGGCTTGCCGGCCATGTGACCCGGTGGGAGTGGCTTGAACGATCATCATGTTCAAGTGAACTGTTAAGTCCTTGACTTACAACCTTACCAGTGTTGCTCGCTGGAGTGACAATTTGCTTCGCGTTTCCTGCGCTCTCCTTCCTGGGTCACCCTGGGTAGCTAGGTGAATGGGTGCTGCCAGAAGCATAAATGCTGCCAACGCCGCTTCTACCCATGCCTTCTGCTTGCAGCTCAGGCGGGAGGTGGCCGGGTGAGACTGGAGGGGAGCCAGGCAGGAGAGAGGGAAGCTTGTCCGAGGCCAGGAAGGAGGAAAGAGGAAAAAAGCAAGGAGCCTAGATGCAGCAGCAGCAGCAGCAGGAAAAAAAAGAAGAGCCAAGCCGAGACCAATAATCCAGGAAGTGACAGCTGCTGATCAGCTGGAGCTGCCCATGCATCTTCATTTCCACCGGTGGAACTGCGTTCCACCCTGTCCTGCCTGCTGCCCACCCCTGTGTAAAGTGGTATATAAGTCTATTGCTAGTGCTATTTTAAGATTTTTTAATAACCATGGTGGCGAACCTATGGCACGTGTGCAACAAGTGGCACGCAAAGCCCTCTCTACAGGCACGTGAGCCGTCACCCAGCTCAGCTCCACTCCACATGCGCATGTTCCTCCTGCCAGCCAGCTGATTTTGGGGTATCCACCATGTTTGTGGGCAGGGCAAATGTGGGAGACGTGCACGCATGCATGGGGGGAGGTGAAGTGCAGGGAATCGCACACACATGCATGGGGGTTGGGCCACACACAGTGGGTGTCATGCACACATTACATTATGTGTGCTGTTGCAGGCGCATGCTTTCGGCACACAACAATAAAAAGATTAGCCATCACCATTTTAAAACCTCCCACAATTCTATACTGTTCTATACTGTTGTGCTGACTTTGAAATGGCTACTGTTTGAACTATTGTGTGCTGTGAAATGCAGTGTTTATGACAACTATACCTTATTGTCAAGGTATCATTAACATGCTAATGAATCCTATCCACTAGAGCTTATTAATTGCTAATGTATTTTTAAGACCTGATTAGCCAGAGCCTTAGGGTGCAAACTTCCATTAACATGCTAATGTTATTTGCCATTTCCTGGTGTTCAACTAGTAAATGCTCTTATTAGTAAATGAAAGGTGATTCTTCCACTGTGCTAAAGCTATTAGCATTCAGGAAAGTAATGATATGCCAGCTGTCATTCAAAAATTCTATTACCCATCAAGTTATCATAACAGGTTTTCCAAAGATCTCCGTTGAAACAGGAAAACAAAACTTTATTGTGAAACTGTTTTCACAGGTTCCGTTTCTGATTTTAAAAAACCAGTTGGCCATTTTTATCTATGAATTATCATTAGCTTCAAATTCCTTCTCTACCTTCGAAGGAAATGACCTAAAACTGATTTTTGTGCAAACTGCAATTATGGAGCTTTGTGGTAAAGCATTTTACTTTTGTGCAAATTGCTTCACTATATTATTATTATTATTATTATTATTATTATTATTATTATTATTATTATTATTATTATTATTATTATTATTTGGATTTATATGCCGCCCCTCTCCGCAGAATCGGGGCGGCTAACAACAGTGGTAAAACAACATGAACAATCCAATTAATAAAAACAACTAAAAAACCCTTATTATAAAAAACCAAACATACACACAAACATACCATGCATAACTTGTAATAGCCTAGGGGGAAAGGTAACTTAACTCCCCCATGCCTAGCGACAAAGGTGGGTCTTAAGTAATTTGCGAAAGACAAGGAGGGTGGGGGCCGTTCTAATCTCTGCGGGGGAGTTGGTTCCAGAGGGCCGGGGCCGCCACAGAGAAGGCTCTTCCCCTGGGGCCTGCCAAACGACATTGTTTGGTTGATGGGATCCGGAGAAGGCCAACTCTGTGGGACCTTATCGGCCGCTGGGATTCGTGCGGTGGAAGGCGGTTCCAGATGTATTCTGGCCCAATGCCATGTAAATAATAGTAGTAATAGCAGCAGCAGCAGTAGTAGTAATAATAATAATAATAATAATAATAATAATAATAATAATAATAAATAATAATTTATTAGATTTTTATGCCGCCCCTCTCTGCCCCTCAATTGGATTTAGAAGAGTAGCAGCACAGAGCTGGGTATGGAAAGAGGCTTACAGGACACTAGTTAAGTGATGGTGAACCTATGGCACAGGTGCCACAGGTGACACGCGGAGCCATATCTGCTGGCACTCAAGACATTGCCCTAGCTGAGCTCCAACCTGCATGTGTGTGCCAGCCAGATGATTTGTGGCTCACACAGAGGCTCTGAAAGGGCTTTTTGGCTTCCAGAAAGCCTCTGTGGGGATAGGGGGGGGCATTTTTACCATCTCCCAGCTCCAAGGAAGCCTTTGGAGCTTGGCAAGAGCAAAACATAAGCCTAGTTGGAAGTTTACTAACAGGCCTCCAGAGGGTCTCCGGGGGGAGGGGAAGCTGTTTTCGCCTTCCACAGTCATTGAATTATGGGTATAGGCATTCGCACATGAGCAATAGCACGCACTCACTTTTTTTCGCCATTTGAGGGAAAAATGGTTCACCATCACTGCACTAGTTGATATCGAAAATCAAGACACAGAGCATCGTTACTGTTAAGTCTGTATATAACCAATGTAAAACTCTGTAAAAGAAAAGACCTTGTAAATACTGTTTAAACTATGAATAAACCTTGGCCGCGTCTGATTGGCTAAGACGCACGGCCGTTTCTTTTAGGCGCGAGCCTTAAAGGTATAAAAAGGGCTGTTCTGACACTGACAGCTCAGATGCGTTCCTTGCTGAAGTCACTTTCGAGAGAGCTGAATAAACGGAACCATCTTGTACTCCTGTCTGAGTCTCATTCATTTCACTGGCGACGAGAGAACGAAGAATCCACGAGTCAAGCATGAATCACCTCCAGATCGGCCGGGCTCCCGACTACTTCGACCCCGAGAAGTCGTCTTGGGACGCCTACATGGCGAAATTTGAAATCTTCCTAGAAGCGGCAGGAATGGGAGAAGCTGAAGACGACAGGAAGCGGGCGATCTTCTTGAACTATTGCGGGACTGAGATTTTTGACCTCGTCCAAACGCTTACCGACCCGCTTCCAGCAAAATCCGTTCCGTGGGACGACCTCCAAGCCAGACTGGCAAACCACTTCAAACCAACGAAGCCTGCCGTAGTCTACAGACATCAATTTTCCAGGATGACCCAGCGTGAGTCTGAGACAATCAATCAGTTCGCCACGAGACTTCGCACGGTGCTGTCAAAGTGCAAATTTGACAGCCCAGAAGCTCGCCTCACAGACGCTCTGATCTTTGGGATGAAGAATGCGACCGTCCGGAACAAAATCCTAACAGAGGACGATCCAACGCTTCAGTCAGTCATCAAGCTGGCTCAAACAGCCGAAGTAGCTGACGCGGCCGCCAAAGAACTCAAGGAACACGAAAAGAAAGACACCGTCTCCAAAATCTCCGTTGCTGTTTCCCGCGCCGAAACCACAGATGACCTCAGCCCAGCTGCCACGGACGACGACACCTGTCTCCTGCTGCCTTCCGAGCAAGCCAGACAACCCAGATACCAACGCCCCTCCAACCCATGCCCCGGTTGCCGAGGAAATCACCCACGACAGCGTTGCCCCTTCAGGGACGCCATTTGCCGCCGCTGCAATCGACGCGGGCACATCGCCGAGGCTTGCAGAGCGCCCCTTCCAGAGGAGTCCTTCTCTACACCCCGCCAACAACGTTTCCACAACCAGGCACAACAACCGCGAGACAACAAATTCTCCAGAGGCTTCAATCGCAGAAACGACTCTACCGCTAACCGTGACTACGCACGAGGTAAAGCACAAACTTACGTAAATTGCGCAACTGCTAAAGGAGGGAACAAGATTATCATCTCACTACTTTTAAATAACAAACCTTGTAACCTAGAATTAGATACAGGCTCTAAGCATTCTATTATGCCTTGGGACAAATTCAAAATGTATATGCCAAATTTTCTTAAAACTGATTTTGTTAACTCAACTTTAATAATAAGGGATTTTCAAGGTAATGTCATACCTGTTTTGGGGAAAGTAGATGTGCCTGTGAAATTTAAAAACTGTGAACATTCTCTTCCTTTAATTGTGGTTGAGGGAGCCAAACACTCCCTCCTGGGGTTAACATGGATGTCTCCTTTGGGAATTGAAATACTGGGTCTTTGTCATGTAAATGCTGAACCTGATATTCCTAACTTTATCCAAGAATTTCCTGAGGTTTTCAGCCCTACTTTGGGCACCTATAATGGGGCCCCT